>NC_080093.1:35740559-36369059 GCF_950005125.1 Chionomys nivalis
GTGCTGTGGGCCATGGTTTGGTATGGTGGAAATGGTTTGGTGCTAGTATCTTTGGAGGACCGATAGACAACATGCCTTTCCAATGAAAGAACTCCAAATTTACTCCTGACTTCAGCGATGGTTCCTTTTGTTTCCCGTTTGTAGCCTGTGGTACATTTATATATACCTTTAAGTAATCTCCTACATTTTCAAAATATGACCTCTTTCACATTCTTTCCCGGGACCTTTTCAAAGTCTGAGGGAATCTAGTAACTTGGAGAGGAACTCAAAAGTCTTTTGTCCTTCCCCATAAAAACAGAGATAGGCTTACTTAGTAGAGCTCCTAACCAATGTCTAAAGCCAGAGATTTTTATGGCTCACACTGTACTTAATTTGATAGACTCCCAGTGGGTTTCTATGAGACATTTCACCATTTTTCATCTCTTGGGGAACCTAACAAGACCACCAAGATTTACAATACCATGTCTCTATCTTTCAGTCCACAAAGTAACACAAAATACTTTGGTCGTAAATCTTCAAGACTGTTCCTATTGTTCCTGGGTTATAAAACCATTCCATTTTTTTTCTTTCTTTAATTTTTTTCTTTTGGTTTTTCAAGACCAAGTTTCTCCGTGTAGGCCTGGTTCTCCCAGAACTCACTCTATAGACCGGCTGCAAACTCTACATACATTGCTTTGATGGTATATTTTAGCTTTTTCCGTACCTGACATGCTCTCTTTTACGTTATTTGTATTACTTTCGCTGTTGTTTAATGCTCCTGTTTTCAGAGCAATTCTAGATTCATGCAGCACTGAAAAGGTGCAGAGATTTCCCACATGTACCCTGCCGCTAGACGCACATAGCCTATCCCACTAGCTACCTCTCCCTCTACAGTGAGCACTTGTGACATCTTCTGCCTCTCTAACCATTCACCTTTATCAAGCAAGTCCACAGGGCTTGCTCTCGGCATTTGCATTTCACATGGCTTGTGTAGAAATGCATAACCACCATCACAGCTTACCATGCAGGACCACCTCACTGCCCTAAAAGTTCTCAGCTCTGACCTTTCCTTTCTTTCCTCTGACTGTTTGCTTGCCTATATAGATACATTCCTTATCATTGGACATAAGATCCTAGCACTCCAGAACACACATTTTCACTATTGTAGCTTAGAGGTTCTAGAACTGACTGCTTTACCTTTATTTGACAATGCTTTCCTTTCCTTCCTAGACTCCCCAGTACGTCTACTTGATATGCTCAACATTTCTGTACTTGCTGTGGTTTATTATCACACCCTTATGTAGAAAGAGAACGGCGGGCAAACAAATTCACCAGGTTCGGTCTAGCAAAGCTCTTGGCTTGTGGCAGTCACCTCCCTAAGGCTTCTAGTCCTGTTCAGTCTCACTACAAGATGAATCTTCCATTTTCCTTTCATTTTAACTCACACTCAGGTAAGATGAGGAAGGGAATCGGCCCGCCCAAGTAGAGCCTCACTAGAAAGCAAGGATTACGAAGGCGGAGACCTAGTAATTGGCTGTCCATCATGCCTGAAGTAGATTGCAATTGTGCTGTCCCTTGAATAAATTGTTCCAAGTTGTTGAATTGAATTGTCGGTGGACACCAACTTTCTCTTTCCAAATTTTCCAGACAATAGCTTATTCCTGAGTTTAGCATCCTAAGACTTTCTGAAATTGATCAGAAATGACAGGCAGTAGTAATATTGCCCTGGGAGAATCTTTGCTTCTCAAATGCAAAAAAGAGTAAAGAGTTCAGTAGGTAACCAGAGGGGAAGTTAAAGACTGGAAACCCCGTGTAATTAGCATTCCCATAATGAGGCTTCTTGAGAACACTTGGCTGCCACGAGTCATATCATGGGTTCAGTATGCTTTAATTGCCCGTTATTTTCGGCATGATGGCATTTCAAGGGTTTTGTTCCCTAACAGAAGAATGGATAAATACAGCAATTGACTCATGTGTTGATCCAGGGCTATTTTTACCCTTCAGCACCTTCCATTGTCATCCCAAAAGAAGGTGCAACAGCTTCTGGGCAGCCCTCCCACAGACGATCTAATATATCCACATGGATGCATTGCCTGGGCTCTCAGGAGTACATGGACCTCTTACAGGAAACCTCAGCCTGAGTCAGTTTGGGGAGGGGGAAAAACGGCAGCACGCAGACCATTTTCAAAGTCAGACCCCTCCACAGAGGCAAGGGCCATGCCAAGCTTTCTTCATATCCTGAAAGCCTGGTGTTTCAGATCTCATTAATCCCAAGAAAGCAGCCAGGGACGGCCCCTGCTGGGAGGGCTGACCCAAATTGTGATTTCTTTCAGGCCAGGGAAGCCTCTTCAGGACAAACAGGAAGCGATCACTCAGCATAATGTATTCTCTCTGGGAACAAGTAAACAGTCCACTGTTCAGTTCAAAGTACTGAATCCAAGACCGCAAGTTGGTTTTGGCTCAATGTGACCCTAAAATCAAGTCAAACGGAATGAGTTTATTAATTCGGAGCTTGGAGATTTGATTTGGCGGAATATTCCGGCTGAAGTGTTGAATTCCACCTCGTGTTAGTCATTGTTTTTTTCCTTGGCCATTTTGCAGGACGGCTTGGCTTTAGACAGAAAATGCCAATGTTGGTTTCAGATCTATTCCCAGGTACAAAAGTAATCTCCTGGCATGTGGTTACAAGTGAGAGATAGGTTTTAAAGTTTATACACACAATAGAATGAAATTTTTCTTACTCATTGGGATCTAGAAGTTTTCAGATTTTTCTTTTAATTTATTTGCCTTTCCTTGGGCTGTTAACACTCAAATGTACCTAGTCTAATTACCTTTGCAGTCAATTAAACAGAGTTTTCCACTTCAATAACAATACCTGCCAACACAAAGGGGCTGCTCCTGCCTTTGAATTCCTTAAATAAGATGCTCAAGTGCTTTGCAGAGGTAACAGGAAGCCAACAACAAAACGTGTGTACGCTTTCTAGTGGACAGGGTCGTCTCACGCTGAGAATTGGTAGTTCTGCTATTTCGCATTAGTGTTCACAGAATATGCATATTCTTAGAATCAAGGTAAGTGGCTCTTTCTTCCAACCCGTCGTTCTTGCCAGGTGTATAGAAGGAACAGATAGTCCGATGCATTAGCTTCTGTAAACACAATGGCAGCTAGACAATGCTTAATGCCTTTCCTTATTGCAAAGACTTCCAGAAAGTCAGAATAAAAAGGGGTAATTTTAGAATATACGGGGCTAGATTTCCTCAGTTCTACCTAATTGCTTTACACTGTAACAGGTGTCCTGTTGGCGTGGAGGAGGCTTAAATGGTGTTTCGTGGAAGGGTGACTGAAACTTTTAGAACCCGAAGCCAGTTTTATAACTCTCTAGTCTGGGAAATCAGAGTCCAGGCTGGTCTAGGAGATTTGGGTTGGGAATCCAAGGATCTGCTCAGAAGCAAGCCCCATATCTGGACTGTAACCATGTTCCTTCTGATTGAGTATAGGAAAGCTGGGTAATTAACAGAGAGAGTGGTAAAGAAAGGAGCACAGCAGTGTGTTTCCTCCTGGGTTCTTCCACGGATGTTCTTTCTGCTCATGGGTATCAGAGAAGCATTAGTGAGGTTGGGTGTAGTGGTGCATGTTGCCCCAGCACTGGAGATGCTGAGGCAGAAGGCTCACGATTTAGAATACAAAATTGTGAAAGTCTATCTCAAAAAAAAAATTAAAAATAAATAATGCATTCTGCTCATACATACTGAGATAAACTATTTGTTTGTTTATTCATGTACTTATTTATATACAGAGCCCTGCTGTATAATCCAACCTGTCCTCAAACATACAACCCACCTGCCTCTGCCTGCACCATCACATCTGGTTCCTGTGTTTACTTCTAAATGTCTTGGGGCCACACATAACCTAAAGGATGGTGGCCAGAGTCAACACAGTCATTGTCAAAACAAAACACTTTATTCAACCAGCCTTAGAAACAGCTTAGGCTTAAAGAACCATTCTGAAGATGAAGCCAAAGGAAAAGCTTTCTAACTGAAGGATGATGGTGCTGATGGTGGACCTCTTGTGTCCAGACTGCAAAGGAGGGAATTTGAAACATATGTTACATTGGGTGTGTGGCCATAGTAACTTGAACTTTAGTTTCTGTTGCTTAGGTGGCAGAAAGAGATGTATGTGAATAAACAGGGTACTACTGATTTATTATTATTATTATTTAATAAATCTAAGGAACAGAGACCCTAGTCTCTGCACCTGGTCAGGTGCAGCAGCAGGCAGGTACTGGGTCTTGGGTGCCCCCTTGTGGTTAACATGCTAATATAAAGGGAGGTTCTGAAGAGTGCAGACTTTTTGTGTCTGGTCTTGCTTCTTGCTGTGCATCATTCTGAGCTTTCTATCCTTCAGCCACACCACCCTCCTTCTAGTCCTCAAGTGCACTGCGTCCCCTTCTTGTGTCTTGCTTACGTCCTTCCACATCTTTGCAATGTTCCTTCATTAACTACCTGCACCTAGCTTGCTAATTCACTCACGAGTGTTTCCCTTGACCTCACTTCTGCTTTGAAGAATTCCATGATTCCATAAACTAAGCCCTGCTGTGTGCTCAGTGCAGAAACATCATCAAGAGATACACTTCTCTTGACTGAACTTGGAGACCTTGGTCTTCGGGTTTGGCCCTTGAAATGAAATGGCAGTCTCTAGAAATCCATCTAACAAGAGTGGTGTTTCTTTGTAATGAGCTCTCAGGAGAAAAGAGTAGCTTTTTGAATATACCACACAACTATTCCACACGGACAGTACTAAACTTCATCCAGAACACTGGTCATGTTTTCCTACAACCCTTTCTTCTTCTGCTGTGTGTCTAGTCTCTAGAAACGGAACTAGGTTCTTCTGTCTCCTTGTACAAACATAGGATAGCAGATGGGTAATATATGTTTCTTCACTTAATGATGACAAATGAATTACTTACGAAATTCATTATTTCCTGAGGAATAGAAAATACATCCTCCCTAGACATTCCCTTTGCCTCCCAACTTTTTGTTTGAATAAATTTAAATCTGCACAGTAACTGACTGAAGGCCACAGTGAGCACACGAGCGCCTTCTGCTCCATCCCCGACCTATAGCTGCCCCGTACCCTCCTCAACTGTTTGAGTATTAGCTTTAGATACCATAGTACTTTATTTCCAGACACTTGGACATGGAGCTCTTAAAAACATAGCATTTTCCTATACATCCACATCATTAACCTCATTTGAGAAAAACATGATGTCAGCCCATAGTCAAGTTTTCAAAAAAAAAAAGGTCTTTAATCATTCTTGTTATTGTTTGATCCAGCACACAATCAAATATGGTAGTGCCTTTGGTTTGTGAGTGGTGCAGTCTCTTTAGCTGAACTGGATGTGTTTGTTTTCCTGCCTTGCTCATCTGCACTGCCTGGCTACTTTTGAGCTATCTGGCCCATCAACTCTGTTCTTTAATTTTGCGGTCTGACTTGTTTGGTTGTTGCTGACTTAGTTTAAACATTTTGAATTCCCTGAACTATCTTTCCCCCACTTAACAGGAGGTCATGAAGGCCACTCCACAGCAGGTCAAGGGTGTGTTTTTCTTTCTTTGCATATCTTTCTTCTTTGTTCCTTAATTGTGTGAAGTTTATATAGTCATTCCTCTGTGGATAGACACTGGGCTGTTACCAGAATTTTACTATGAATAATGGTATAAATTGTGTGTGTGTGTGTGTGTGTGTGTGCTGCGCGTGTGCATAAGCATGTATGCATGTTTGTGTATGTGACTGTGTAGCCCTGGTCGTTGGCCTGGAACTTGGTATGTAGGGTGGGCTGGCTTTGGACTCCAGTGTGCTGGGATTAGAGCTGCGTGCTAATACCCATGGCCACAATAAGTGATTTGGTGTCCATGATAATTTGCACTTGTTAAGATGTATTTTCAGGGTAATCTCCTAGAATTTAAACGAATGGATTAACATGTAAGTTGTTATAAATTTTTCTTACACATTGATAATTGCCTTCCATGGGATTCCCCATTGACAATGTAGGACACTGACAAAGTCTTTGGTCTTCCTGTTTCCCCCACTTCTTCACTGTTCATCTTTCCCTTTCTCTTCCTCTTCCCCTGAGTTAGAGAACGGAAGATCCATGTTGAGAAAGCATTCATTAATTCCTATTATGTGTTAAACCAAGTCTCAGTGTCTAATTTTATTAAATGCTTTTTTTTTCACTATGGAGACGATTTTTCTCCTTAGATAATTTGCTATGGCAAATTTACTGGTGATTTAAGATTATAACATCCTTGAAATTTTAAAATAGGCTTTTTCTTTGTCATAAAATGTTTCTTAAGGTCTACTGCATTTTATCTATGATCTTTAAATGTCTTTCCCACATGAGACCAGGCTGCCCCTTCCTCTCTGGAGCATCTTTGTACAGTTAGGTTTGTTTTGTATCAGGAGGATGATGTTTTGGAAGTTTTCTTGTTTGTTTTATTTCGGTGGTTATGAAACAAATGTATTTGGAAAAGCTGTGGAAGTTTCAGTAGAATTTACTTCATGCTTTGATAACTAAACACATTTTATGCAAATTGATCTGTTTAAGCTTTTTTTCTCTTAAGGCCGAATTTACTAAATTGTCTTTTCATAGGAAATTGCCTATTTCAGTTAGATCTTCCAATTTATTTGCACAGAGTAGGACAAAGGACCCTGAATGATTTTTTAATTTCCTTTGTTTTGTGACATTTCGCTGCTGTCACTTTTCACTCTATGGATTTATAACTTTCCCATGTATTCACACACTATCGCCTTTCAATTATCTTTTGTAATGTTTTTCATACGTGATGAGTTGTTTTTTTAAAGAACAAGCATTTTTTTTTCTCTTACTTTTTATTCTACTGTTCTGATTTTGACTACATGGATGTCTGTTTTGTGGCTCTTCCTTCTTTCATTTGGCTTAGGTTTCCCCCTCACTCCTTTAGGGATTTCCTTGGGATCTGAATTTTACATTAATAACAGTATGTTGACTCCAACTTCCTAAAACTTAAAATTAATCAACTTAAGGGAAGTAAACACAGGATCTTTTTATAAGATACTCCAGGCTTAAACCTGAAATCCTACCCTGCCCCCAAGAGCAGATGGTTATAGACACCTTCATTCCTGCTTCCATTTCTTAAGTTTTAGCTTTCCGAGCTCAATGTTAGGTGTATTTTACATACGCAGCATTGTTTTGGGTTTTGCATCATGATCTGATCTTAAAATCGTCCAATTTCCTGTAAATTAAGCTTAATCTGCTTATGCTTATTTGTATGAATGACATGCTTTGCCTCTATCCCATCCTATTGTTTTATATATACTGGTGTAGTTATGATTATTATGTTTTCCTTTTCATAACAAAAACCTGATGAAAATAATGAATGGTTTAAGTTAAACCACTCTGGTCCACTGAGTGCTTTTTGCTTAGCCCATTTTATTAGGAAAACTTTGGCTTGACAACTAACTGAAAACACAGAACTAATATAAGACTCCCCTAAATGAATCTTTCTCGCTTTTGTTTCTTTCCTAGTTTTTTTTTCTTACTTTTTTTGTGTTCAAAAAAGACAACAACGACAACAACAACAACCAAACTGTTTTAAGGCTAATTCTCCTTCCCAGCTGCTCTAGGGGTGGAGTGCTGTCTGAAAGGCTGATAGACTGAGGCAGACTGACAAGGCACACAGGCTAGCCCTACTTCAGTAAGCGCTCTAGTATGGTTGTTCTGACAACTGCTCAGGAAATTCCAGGAACTGAGGCTCCTCTTTCTGCTTTGCCAGGCACTGAGGAGAGCCTGCCCTACCTCTACCAGCTGTAGGTAGTCATGCTGGGGAGTCTTAGACAATAAAACACCAGTACAACAGACATATTCTAGCCAGGGATTGAGAGAACTGCAGACATTCCCAGTCACGGAAACTGGGGGCAAGAAAGGGCTCACACCAACTGGAAATCAGCCTTTGCTTTGAGTTGTGCTATACACATGGGGTCGCGTGAATGTTTGAATTATAGTTATAAACTGTGACGGAAACTCAGAAAAGAAGTATCGGGGTTTGGTGCAGTTTAAAGAGTGACTTCTTCAGTACGAAACTTTGAACTTCACCATTAAAGTCTCTCACTCATGTTTTGTATTTTCAACTGCTAATCCAAAGCTTTCTTGTAAAAATATACTAAGCATAAAGAGGATCAATGAACCAGACACATTTAATTTCATTCTTGAAAGGCTGTGAACAGATTTTTGTTTCAAAAGAATATTCACATTTCATAGAGAGCATAGACGGTTTCTTAGACAGTGTTTCCTTTAGCCCGACAAGAGTTAATCAAGAGGAAGCAGAGAGTTGCTGAGGCCATTACCACCCGTGAGCACATTACATATCTCAGTAAAAGTCTGTGTGTACATTGTATGCTTGGCGACACACACCTATCTTCAAAGCTACAAATGAGTGATTTTTAAGTCACTGCTGTTCAGTCATCATCAATATTCACCTCTCGAACAATCTTCATAAGTTCCAAAGGTTCCTGCCACCGCCTTCACTGTCAGGGCCTGACAACCACCATTCTACTTTTAGGGTCTGTGAATTTAATTACACTAAGTGCCTCATATCAGGGAAACCTCGCAACAGCTGTCTGCTTATTTCACTCAGTACATGTTGCAGCATGTGTCGCAATTTCTGTTCTTTTTAAGACCATACAATATCCCATTGTGTATGCGTACATGTCTCATGTTGGTTCTGTTGGACAGGGACGTTTGGGTTGCTGCCATTTGGAGCTATTGTGAATAACGTAGCTATGGACAAAAGTGTGCAAATCACTCTTCTCACCTCTTTTAAGTAAAAAGTAGAATTGGTGGGTTGTATTATGCACAATATACATTATAGTATATATAAATTATATTATATATATTATATAATATATTACATAGTCTCTAGAAAATTTTTCATTCTCAAAAACTTTACATTATTTCTCCAGATTGGCTGCACCTTCTTGTGTTTACACACCAGTGTACAAGGGCTCCTATTTCTCTACTGGCTCACCACACGTACATTTGATTTTTGTCCTTGTGTTTATAATACAACACTAAGTTATAATGATGAGGCTCACACTTAGCTACCTGACCAGACAGTGAGCCCGCTGTGCTGTATTGTGTCATATGCTCTCACGAATAATTTCACATTCGCTCTGCATATGAGGCTGTGTGATTTTCCCCTTCCTATTTTTGCTTTCCTAGGTTATTAACTTGTTAAAGTGTTTGTAAGAGAACGTAAGGAAGGAGAGAAAAACCAACTTCTCAGATACAATATACTAGCTAGACATGGTGACAGATAATCCTATACTTGAAAGACTGAGGTAGGATGGTTGCCCTGAGTTTGATGTTACCCTGGCTACATATTGAGTTCTAGGTCAGACAGAGACTAAGAGTAAGTCCCTGTTTAGTAAAAACAACAAGAACAACAACAAAAGAAGAGAAAGAAAAGGACAGAGAACAAACATAAAATAATATTTAACCAAATGAGCAATTATTTACAGAAATATATGAGGGTTAGCGCTGGAGAGATGGCTCAGTGTTTAAGAGTACTTATTGCACCTGAAGAGGACCCAGGTTCCATTCCCAGAAGCCACATGGTGGCCACAACCATCTGAAACTCCAGTTCCAGAGGATCTGACATCCTCTCTGGCTTCCATAGGCCCCAGACATACATGTGGTACACACACACAAACAGGCAAAATCTCATCACTTAAAATAAACACATCTTTAAAAAACCTAAAATATAACTGGACAAAAATAAAAGTCCAAGATTACCATGCTGAGTTACAGAAGACTATCAAATACTTGAATCAAAACTAAATTTGTAAGAAACACATAATCGATACAAAGTCACAACAATTTTGGAATAAGAGACAGAGACTATATACCATAAAAACTTAAAATGAGGAAAGACATGCTGATATCAGATACAAAACTGTAAAAATTACAGATAAATTATTTCATAATGACAAAAGTCCAGACTGAATAAGACAACTTATGTGCATGTATTACACTTAATCATAAAAGCTTAAAATTCACAATGTAAGTGTTGATGAGTCCAGTAAAAGAAAGAAATAATAACAGATATAATAGTTAGCACCCTAGTGATGTTTTCTCAAGAATGACAGAATAAATGTGGAAAATATCACCAAAGATACTGAAAAAAAGTTATGGTATTGATTCAACTGATATGTCTGGAAATACTTCCCTAATAAATGATGAACACGCTTTCTTTCCAGGTAAAAGAGAAGAAAAATGCAAAATGTTTTAAGGTTTGAGCCATAGAAAAAGTCTACAGAATTTTACAAAATGAATTCATGCAGACTATTATTTTGCTGATCAAATAGCCAGAGTTTTGGGGAAATGGAAAGACAAAAGATAGATTGTCTTAAGTAGCCCAAGACCTTACATATCATAGCAGAAAGTAGACATATGGCATAAAACTGATAAACCAACCTACTACTCATCTTATTCAGAGGCAAAAGGAAGGTATTAGAGACTGGAGAGATGATGCTGAGTGGTAGAGGATGTTACTTTCCTTTTTCTTTTTCAGATGTGGTGCATGTACCCATGTGCACACAGGACGATATCAGGTGCCTTTCCCTATCACTTACTATCTTAGTGTTTGAGACACTAAGGTCTGGAGAGGGCTCAGTGTTTAAGTGAGGGTCCCTCTCTAAACCTGGAGCTCACCTGTTACCTAGACTGACTAGCTACCAGACACCCATGATCTGCCTGCATCTGCATCCCAGTGCTGGGACTAATACACACACACACACACACACACATACACACACACACACACACACACACACACACACACTGCCACACCATGCTTCCTAGGTGGGTGCTAGGGATCAAACTTGGGTCCTTAGTCTTTCACAGGAAGCAGCTTACATGGAGCCATGACCAAGGCCAAGTTGTTTTGTTTTTCCATTAAAGTAAAAACCATGAGGCCAGAAAAATATAGGTTTCAAAGAACCTAAGGTAAAAGTGAAAAAGAAAGACAATGAGACTAGTCACTCTCCCAGCGGTCAGGCCTTGCTGTGCAGTCACATTCAGCAAGAAAACAGGGAAGGGAGGGCAACACTCAGCACAGGAAAGAAAGCCCAGATACTGAACCACATAATATGACAGCTCCTGATTTTCCTGAGACAGGGTCTCACTCCACAGCCTGGCTTAGCCTCAAACCTGTAGTCTTCCTGTCTCAATCCCCCATGTACTAAGTTTGAAGCTGTTTAACACTACACTTGATGTTTTTCTAAAGGTACAAATAAAACCCATTGGAAGAATGATGACAGTTTTTGCATGCAAAACCACCATGATGACAAGACATCCATAAGCAAAATGAATAAACAGGTGAATGTCACCCTACATCTTATCCTTCAAGCAAAATATTAATGCAGCAGGTAACAGACTTAAACAAAAAACACGAAAACGTGTTACTCTTATGAGAAAAGCCTTTGTCATTTGGGGTGGGAGAGAGAATTCCTAGTCTCTACACCAAAAATTCATGCATAAAATGGAAAAATTGATTATTTGACACTTGTTAAATGATATATCTGTTTGCTAAAAATTATCCTTCTAATAATAAGAAAAGCAAGCTATAGATAGCGGACACATGTATGGGCCACTTTTCTGTCAAAGAACGATTACTTAGGTGACATAAAGAACTCTAAACCGAGATGGTAATAGTAAACCATCTACTTAGAGAATCAGCACGGCACTTCTAAGAGGAAATAGAGATGGTGAATGAGCCTTAACATGATGCTCAGCAGTGCTAGTCACAAGAAAAAAAATCCAAGTTAAATCACAGAAACTATCTAGGACGAAGTTTGAAAGTAGTCATAAAACATGATGCCAGCAAAGATGAGGAGAAACCTGCGTTTGCTGATGATGGCAGATGACAGCCACTCGAAGAATCTCTTTGCAGTTACTCGTGGAACTGAACACCAACCAATGCGAAACCTAGCCAATGCGTGTCTGGCCTGCTTTCCCAGATAAACAAAAATCTTACATGCTCACAGAAATCTGTGCTTGAATGTGCATAGGAACATTATTAGACCAGAGCGAAGAAAACACAACATTCTTCGGTGGGCAGATTGGTGAGCCAACTATGGAAAACTAGTCAACAATGAAAAGAAATGCTTTTTTTTTGACACTTGCAGAAATTTTGAAGTCTTCCCTGGAATTATTTCCAAGGGCTAATGCTGAGTACAAAAGCTAATCCAAAAAAATGTGATTATATTTATATTTATAAATTATTTATAAATAAATATTGTGATTATATTTATATTATATATAAATATATTTATATTTAACATTTTGAAAAGAAAGCATTTTAGAAATGGAGAAGAGTTTCGTAAGTTGTTCAGGGTTGGGGGCAGAAGAGGGGACATAAAGGAAAGAGATGCTGTGACTGTAGAGGGGACCAGGGCTTCTTAAGGCAATGAAATCTTCCAGATGTCTGTGATGTAGAAACACAAACACACTCATAACTCTGTCCAGAACCAAGCCTCCCCACAAGCACTGGTTAACCTAGGGGAGTCACAGTACTCAGTATTGTCCAGTGTCAGAAACCTGGTCTTGGATGTACTGTAGTTTTACAAATATTAAAAATCTAGGGAAAACCAGTTCAAGAGGACATTACATACATCTTTACTGTTTCTTGCCATTGAACATGAATTTACATTTGGCTCCAAAGAAAATTTTAATTGTTTAATTATTTAAGCACAAATTATCCTCATATATTCAACAAAAGATTTCGTATGTAGGCATATTAGAACAGAGCCGCTGAATGCCAAAACCTGGGTTATTATTAGTTTCTAGACAGAAAGAGGAGAAGCCACAATGGTACCTGGGAAGTAGCGGGAGTGCTTGGTCGGATGAACTGGGGATTTCATCAGGGGAGACACAAGCTTCTGTGTCATCAGGGATGAAAACATATCTCAGTGTCTCCTCAACAGAATGTCCCATAACCTCTAAGTAGACAGTCAAGTATAAGTGTTACAAGTGCGGCTTCTGAAAGCGACTTCCTGTGACTCAACATCTGTCATCAGCAGGATGAAACTTTTCTGTGCTTAGGCTGCTTCCTTCGATGTAAACCACACTTAGAGCGGGCCTGGCATTCAGTCAGTAATCGCTAACTGCATTAGCTCATAGCGGGACATTTGTCATGTGTGACAATAAAAGCGTTGTTATTTTTTCTTATTATTTGTTGCCTTTTGGTACTTAATTTTCAGATTTCATCCCACTGTACTGGAAGAACTCTGTATCCCTTGGGTCTCCAGTCCCCTGCAGACATACAGGCCCCAAAGTCAAGCGCTATGGGGTAGCTATAGCTGCCTGCCCACCTAGCACACGAGTGAAGACAGGGTCAGTACTTTTCACCAGAATTTGCTCCCCTTTTCTGGCTGGGGATTTCAACTCTTGTTTTCTGAATTCGGCAGAAGGTAGGTATATCACTGTTGAATTTCTTCCCCCTCACAGCCCCAAGAATTTCTCTCCCTGTGAGAGGACAAGTGTCCCTTAGTCAAATACAACAGACATCCATTCTCCAGAGTAGCTGGAGCCGTTATTTTCTGGACCATCACTTTAACTTTGTCTCGTTTTGTGCTCTTGGTTTGTGAAGACTGACAGACAGTTGGTGTAGACTGATGTAGTGAGCTCTAGGTTCTCTACAGACTGGCGTGTTCTGCTTGTCACAGCTATGTGGAAGCAGCCCTGCAGCCTGTTGATGACAGTTGACAGGATATACCTATGAAGAAGCCCAAATACGCTTGGCAAAAAGAGAGTATATTATTCATAAAAGAGAAATAAGCATTATTCTTCAATTTATGAGGATGAGATATACAAGATTAATTTTCTAATGGACCATGGATAATGCAATTTCTCCTAGGGGGGAAAATCACATTTTGGTTGGACTAGAAATGTTGTCTTTAATAAGGACAAGTATTGATTGCATTGACTGACTGGCAATCACTACTGTAGGCAGGGCACACATATGTGAAGCCAAAGCTTTGTGATAGGAACGTCAGAACTGGCTTCATCTTGTGGCATCTGTGGATGCCACTAAAGTCCACGTTATTACAGGAAGCCGTGGCCCTCTTTGTTGGATCTTTAGGAGTTTAGACACCTAGCTTACCTTTTCTCTTTCCTCAGTAAACCCCTCTTAGTAGGCTGCTCCATGCAACAAACAGCTTCATCCCGCTTTTCTGTTAATGTGGATAAATGTCACCCGTGGGGGTTAACTATGAAGATCACCTATGGACATTGTGGCAATGACTAACATTTCTTAAGCCAATTCTTTTTGAGAAGTTAGGTATTTCCCAGTGCAGTAGCTTGGTTGTAAAGGCCCCTGCTGGCTTATGTATTTGAACACCTGGTTCCCCAGTTGGTAGAGCTATCTGAGGGGTGTGGGAGGCGTGTCCCTGACGGGGAAATTATTTCACCAGAGATCCTACCCTACTCCTCTTTCTGCTTGCGCCTGTGGTTGAGAAGTGAGTTGTCAGCTTCCAGCTGAAGCTGCCATGCCTCCTGCTGCTATGCTTAAGGGCTTTAACTTCTTGAATAGTAAGTGAAAACAATCTTATTCTTCTGTAAGTTGCTTTGGTCTTGGGGTTTTATCACAACAACTGAAAAAGTAATACACATCTTGATTAATATATCCCTCTCCATCATACTTAGGATCTTTAGAGTCATAAAGGCTTATGGTTCATTCAGGTTTCACCTTCTTAAAACAAGTGTGAATCTTTCCTCAGAGCCTTGTAGCAACCTCCCACTGAATGTTCTCACATTGGCCTGTATATTTTTTGAAGTACAGAGGAGAACCAGAAACACACCTTAGCTTGACTATACAAGGAGTGAGCATACATCAGTATAAGATTTTCATTCTTTTCTCTCCGGTACTGTTCTTTAAGATTGTCAAGTTTGCTGGATGGGAGTGGGTGTAAAGGGGGCTCATTTCTTGTTTTAAAGCCCGGAACTTTAGGAAACAGCCAGGAGTGACATCTAGAACCAAAAAGGGCTTCTTTCTAGAATTGCTTTTGCAAATACATTACTTCACCATATAAAGTACACCTGCCATGTCTTGTTAAATATATTCAAAATTACTCAGACTAACTTGCTAACGCATTCGCTGAATGAGAGTAACATCATTTATCCTTAGAGAGATTAGATGTGTCTCCTTGTACATTATTTAAGGTCATTCCTATTCACTCTTCATTTAGTTCTAATCCTTCTGTTTGTGTAGAAACAAATTTCCAAGTTCTGAGGTTATCACTTTTTAAAACAAAGTACAGAAACTAGTGAACAGATATTTCTAAAGTGTCAAGAAAGATTGCTTTGTATGGCACATCTCTTAAAGGAATATTAGGTAATAATTAGGATAATGTATATAATATATTTAATGATGAGATTGCTTTGTCACATTTTAAATTAAATTTTTGTTTTAAAAATCTATGCTATGCTATGCATGCTATCAGTTCATTTTTATTTCCTTTAGAAAAATATCAGAAGAATATATCAAATAATATAGTTATTTCTATAAATATATCTAGAAATCAAAGAATAAAAGTTTGAATTCAAGATGGTTTAAGTTATGTAGCTTTAAATAATGCGTGAAATAAAATCATCTGAGTATTGAATTGAATCTTATGTCCATTTAACTCTATTATTATTGAAGTCTTTAATATTTATAGTTTTGATAATAATTATGTATTGGTACATTTATCCTAATC
Organism: Chionomys nivalis; assembly: GCF_950005125.1. Classification (NCBI taxonomy): domain Eukaryota; kingdom Metazoa; phylum Chordata; class Mammalia; order Rodentia; family Cricetidae; genus Chionomys; species Chionomys nivalis. The sequence continues at coordinate 35,756,326 of NC_080093.1, forward strand.
TTTGGGACACTAAAATAAATTGATGGATGATACTTTTATTCTCAAAATAGATCTTATGCATAAAAATAAACATATCCATTTGCAAAGAAAATCAATTATAGTAAAATTGGATAATAGAACAAAATAGGCAAGTTTTCATCAACACATTACATGTGCAGCATATGTCTAGTAATTGTCATAATTTCAAAATAAAGGTTAATGTAAGTGGTAGTTTAAGATATCTGTAACAACTGGAAGGAGATCCGAACATCTCTGTGGACTATATTAGTGATAAAGTCACAGATGTTGCCAATACTTGATTTATTGTCTACATACATAACAAAGTGTCTTAGCATTGTTTGCTATTGCTATGATAAGACACCTTGACAAGCGAAACATAAAGGAAGGAAGTGTTTATTACAGTCCATCATTTTGGGGAGGTTAGGACAGCAGGAACTTGATGAGTGAGTCAGTCATATTATATCCATAGACAAGAGCAGAGGGCAATGACTTATTAATGTGTACATGCTGGAGCTCAGATGGCGCTCTCCTTTTCATTCTGTCTAGGGCCTAGCTCATGAAATAATATTCCCATGTTCAGACTGGCTCTTTCTCACTTCATTAACTATGAATATCTCTTATAGACATTTCACCAGGCCAATTTGAGCTAGACAAATTATCACTGAGACTTTATTTCTGGATGATTCTATGTTGTGTCAGGTTGACAATAACCCACCATTAGTATTTCAAGAAACTACTAAATCTTTTAAATTTTTTTGTAAAAATATGCGTATTTTCTGCATATTTATTCAAGTTTGTAAGATCAAAATACTTACATTGAAGGAGAATAAAAGATCTACCAAAATAAATAAATATAAGATGAATTGTCAAGTGTATTCTTTTAGGGCACAAATTTATAATGACATACATTTACACACATCTACATGCACATGTATACACACATTCAGTATAGAATAAGACCTGTGCTTTGAAAGATGTTCAAAATAGGAAATGACAATGAATTAGAAATTAGAGAATATTTCCTCAATGAAAAGTTTACTATTTATTCATTGTAAGTTCAAGTTATCTGTGACAATAAAATAAAAAAAAATCAGAATGAAGCTTAACATCTTCAACAGATGGTGCTGGCATAACTGGATGTTGACATTTAGAAGAATGTAAATAGATGCATATCTATACCTATGCACAAAACTTAAGTTCAAATGGATCAAAGACCACAATATAAATCCAGCGACACTGAACCTGATAGAAGAGAAAGTGAGAAGTAGTCTTGAATGCATGAGCACAGGAAACTAGTTCTTAAATACAACACCAACAGCATAGACACTGAGAGCAACAATTAAGAAGTGGAACTGGCTTTGTGGGAGCCTAGGCAGTTTGGATGCTCACCTTACTAGACCTGGATGGAGGAAGGTGGTCCTTGGACTTCCCACAGGGCAGGGAACCCGGATTACTCTTAGGGATGATGAGGGAGGGGGACTTGATGGGGGAGGGGGAGGGAAATGGGAGGTGGTGGTGGGGAGAAGGCAGAAATCTTTAATAAATTAATTAATAAATAAATTAATTAATTAAAAAATAAAAAAAATAAGTATAAACTCAAAAAAAAGTGGAACCTCCTGAAACTGATAAGTTTTTGTAAAACAAAGGATATAGCAGTTAGACAAAATAGCAGCCTACAGAATGGAAAAAGTTTTTTACCAATCCCACATCTGACAGAAGGCTGATCTCCAAATATATAAAGAACTCAAGAAATAAGGCATGAAAATACCAAATAATCCTATTTTAAAATGGGGTACTAAACAGATCTAAACAGAGAATTCTCTACAGAAGAATCTCAAATGGCTAAAAGACATTTAAGGAACTGCTCAATATCCTTAGTCATCAGGGAAATGCAAATCAATACAATTCTGAGATAACATCTTACATCTGTCAGAATGGCTAAAATCAAAAACACTGATGACAGCTTATGCTGGAAAGGATGTCGAGTAAGGGGAACACTCCTCCACTGCTGGTGGAAGTTCAAACTTGTACAGCCATTTTGGAAATCAGTATAGCAGTTTCTCAGAAAATGAAATCAATCTACTTCAAGACCCAGTAATACCACTTCTGGGCATATACACAAATGATGCGTGATCAGACCATGAAGACATTTGCTCAACTAGGTTCATAGCAACATTACTTGTAATAGTCAGAAACCGGAAACAACCTAGATGCCCCTCAACTGAAAAATGGATAAAGAAAACGTGGTATGGAGTCTTACTCAGCGGTAAAAAAACAATGACATCTTCAAATTTGTAGGGCAATGTATAGAACTAGAAAAAAACATCCTGAATTAGGTAATACAGACCCAGAGAGACAAACAGGTATGTGCTTACTCATAAGTGGATATTAGACATAAAGCAAAGGATAACCAGGCTACAAACCACAACCTCAGAGAAGCTAGGCAAAAAGGATGACCCTAAGAAGGACACACATGGAGGGAGATAGTCAAGATCTCCTGGGCAAGCTGGGAAGGGAGGGAAACAAGATGGCTGAATTTGGGGACAGATGGAGAGGGGGAGCAATGAAAGAGACATCCCAATAGAGGGAGCCATTATGCGGTCCAGAAGAAACCAGGTGCTAGGGAAATTCTCAGAATCCACAAGGATGACCCAGCTAGGACTCCTAGCAATAGTGGAGAGGGTGCCTGAACTGCCCTTCCCCTATAATCAAATTAGTGAATACCCTAATTGTCATCATAGAACATACATCCTGTAACTGATGAAAGTAGATGCAGTGACCCACAGCCAAGTACTGGGCTGGGCTCCTGGAGCTTAGATAAGAGAGGGAGGAAGGATCATATATGAGCAGGGTGGTGGGGTGGAGGTTGTCAAGATCCTGTTTGAGAAAACCACAGAGACAGCTGACCCTAGCTAGTGGAGCTCGGGGACTCTGAAGTGATAGCTGGGGATCATGCATAGGACAGAACTAAGTCCTCTGAATGTGGGTGACAGTTATGTGGCTTGATCTGTTGGCGGTGGGCTGTCAGTGAGATCAGGACTTTTCTGGGTGTATGAACTGGCATTTTGGGGCCCATTCTCTATGGTGGGATACCTTGCTCAGCCTTGGCATAGTGGGCAGGGTCTTGGTCCTGCCACAACTTGATATGGCAGATTTTGTTGACTCCCCAAGGGCTGCCTTGCCTCCTCTGAGGAGTGGATGAGGGTGTGGGATGGGGGAAGGGGAGGGTGGGAGAAGGGAAGTGAAGGGGAACTGGGGCTAGTATGTAAAATAAAAAAAATTAAAAATTTAAAAAGGAATGAAGTTTAAATGGTATCAGCTTATGAAAAAAGTAAGTCAATAGATATTTCAATACACATATTACTGAGAACAGTCCTGTAGGCAATAAAGCTTCCATGACTCATGGTTTATGGTGCTATGTCATGAGAAAGCATGAATAAATGATAAAAAATCATCAAACAGACAGCTGGAATTCAGAAAATAGTATGTAGTACAAAAATTGAAATAGAAATTTTTTTTTTTCTCGAGACAGGGTTTCTCTGTGGTTTTGGAGCCTGTCCTGGAACTAGCTCTTGTAGACCAGGTTGGTCTCGAACTCACAGAGATCCACCTGCCTCTGCCTCCCAAGTGCTGGGATTAAAGGCGTGCGCCACCACAGCCCGGCCCGAAATAGAAAATTTATGTTGCTTTGTAGGGGATGCTACTTTTTTGAATCATGCACCAAATTATATACTGACCCTTTAACTAAGATAGCTACTCTAGGGTTATTTTCAGTTAAAACAGACAGCATCCTGAGAATTTCTACGGAGATAAGAGGGAAAATTGCATTTATTTATATTACATATTTATAAAAACTGCTTACAGTACTTATAAAAATACTTACATATTTATAAAAATGCATAGACTATTCAGCACAAACAAACCCATATTAAACATATTCATTGTAGTTATTTCAGGATCAGAAGATATATTTGATTTTTTACTTTCAGTTTTCTAAGGTTTATTCAGTAAAGATATTCTACTTTTATAGCTAAGAAAAATGTTTAAATTATTTTTATGATATTTTGTTATTGTTATGCTGTTAGCTGTATTAGGATCTTCCTTGATAGGGAGGAGTTACAGCTTTTTTTTTTTGAGAAAATACTAAATTTAAATGAAACTCAAAGGTCACCAAAATGAAACACAGTTTTTCCTCAACTAATCAGGTCGAATGAAAATTTAAGATCATAAGACATTATTTGGTATAGACAAAATGATTTTGGAATTTAGTGTAGTAACTCTCAGAAGTGATAATGAGTAATTACATTGAGTTGTAATATGCTCATGGTTCAACACAGAACATAGTCAATGCTAATTGGCGTTTTTACCTGTGATGCAAAAGTTGGGCTTAGAACTACTTTTCCTAAAGCTCTTCATTTCAAATCATTGCATTTTATGCTAAAATTGAAAAGGAAATTACATAGGTAAATGGTGTTTATTAGTTACCAATGCAATTATCCAATTCAAATACTGGCTTACTGAACTTATGGGATTTAGGCATTTATTTCATCATCTTTGCATATTGTAGCTTTTTCTAGATTACATCTTTGACTTCCACTGTCCTTTGTTGTTCTCCTCTGTGGATCTAAAATACTACAAACATTAAATGTCTGAGAATTTACTGCCAAATAAGTAACATCACAATTATTAATTAACATACAAAAAACCATTCTTTCAATACACACATATCGAATGCCAAACAATTGAGAAACACTAAGATGAGTAAGTTCGTCATGATCTCAGCTATCAGAATTTAAAATGGATTGCAGTAGCAACAAGAGAAAAGAGTTCTGTTTGGCCTGATTTGAATTTGAATACTCCTCCTATCTTATTTCCTCTAGACTTTTCTAGATACATGTGTATAACTTTTCAGAAAGTTGGCAATGTGTTTAGCATGTTACTCTAAAGAATGGACCCAAGACAGGTGAAAAATCTAGCATAGCAATTATTACACAGCATTTACGAAGGTCAGGTACCTGGCCTAGAGTGGATACTGGAGAAACATACATATTGTTATCAATTGTGTTTATCATTCATAATATTTTAGTGATATTGAAGATTCCATGCTAATTTGTATTCTACTAATGCTACGGAATTTGTATTTTTAAGATCATGAGAGATTTTTATGTTCTTTGCATATGTAAATTTCTCAGTTTCAGAGTTCAGGCTAGAGATTATAGACTCATTTCATCGTAAATGCCTTACCTCAATGACTTCTTTTATTAAATATATTTTCTAAACTGTTATTTGACTAACATTGAAATTTAACACCTCCTTATTGACGAAAAGGAAACACACAGGGTTCAGTCACCTGCGTATTTACAAAAAGCAAGTTATATTTAGAAAGATCAGGTTGGAAATTCATCATTAAGTTCAATATACAATGGAAAACAGTCTGAATATTGCAGAAGTGAAGCAAACAAACAGGAGAAGAGAAAAAAGAGACAAGACAGCAGAAGTATCGGGGAAGATAAGAACATAGCCATTTCAATCTACAGAAATGAGACGACCTTCTCTTAAATAGAGAGACTATAGACATGTGTGTGATGGAGACAACTGGGCCCCACAGGAGGGAAAAATGACTTCTTGTGTCTGTTCCACTTCAGTACTGAAAATGTATGCATTTATTTACTTACAATCACAAAATACATCTTTCAGTGTTAGGTTCATTTACAAATCTGCCTTAGCTCAGCTGTTAAGAGAGCTTGTGTCCCCTCCAGAGGACCTGGATTAAGTTCCCAGTACCAACGTTGGGCAACTTCTATCCGCCCATAATTTCAGTTCTAGGGGACCTGACCTCTTCTCACCTCTGTGGACACGTGCATGTACATGGTATGCACACATACACACACACACACACACGCACACATACTTAGGTACATAAACACACATTTATATTTATAAATATATAAATCTTAAAGCTGTTGTAGAGTTCTCATTAATAATTCTTACTATTAATTTTAGAATTTTTGTCACCAGATTTTCAGATAAAAAGTATTTCATTTATCAGAAGAGAATTGTTTTGTTATGTCATCAATTTTGCTTTACAAAATTCCCTAAAGACCAAATGTACACCTTAGCTTTTAATCGACAGCATTAAGGATGTAATTGGTTGGATTTAAATATATTTGTTTAGAAGAAGACAATTTCAGAAGTCTCAGTTTATGGCTATTTATTGTTTTATGTAGTATATGATGATGCACACCGCCAATGAAGTATTTTTTTAACTCAAAATCAAGAATTTGCAAAAAAAAAAGTAACTTTCTATGTTGGCAGGTGAACATTATATACTTGGATAAAATGTTGCCTTCCTTCTTGAGTTACAGCATATTGTTTCCCATATTTCATTTAACTAGTCATCATATTTCCAGTGACTTTGATGAATACCCCATGCTTTAACTTAGAGACAATTACTGATTATAAGTAGAGTCAAACAATGAAATCCAATTTCCTTGGTATCCATCTAGCATTAGTAAATTATCTTCCTATCTGAAGCAGATTGTGGTCTTCAGTTTCTTGGGCAAGAAGGAACATGGGAAATAAATAGAGAACTACAAGCCCATTGGGAGGACTAGGGAGATGTCTTAGTGGATAAGAACACTTGCTGTCCAAACATGGATACCTGACTTCAAATCCCCAGCACATACACAAAGAGTCAGGCATGGATTTATACACCTGAACCTTGGCATTGGGGACAAGGATAAGGACAGAGATATGTAGCCTGAGAGCTTTTAGACAGCTAGACTAGTCAAAACAGTAAGCTTCTAACTGAGAGACTCTGTCTTATGAGTGAAGCAAGAAGTAATCAAGAGGATCTTTTGCACATGTGTGCATGGATGCATGCACTCCACATCTATATGTACACACCAGACATACCACACATACATGTACCGCTCATATACATACACACAGAAAAAAAAAAGAACCAGATCTATATTTTAAGACCATGATGGGGACACCCACTAAAACAGTCTACCTGAGCTAATAGGAGCTCACCAATACCAGCCGGACTGGGAAGGAACAAGCATAAGACAAAACTAGTCCCTCTGAATGTGCTTGACAGTTATGTGACTGGAACAGACAGAGGGGCCACTGGAATTGGCAGCAGGATTTATCCCTACTGCTTATACTAGCTTTTTGGGAACCTAATCTCTTTAAATGGATACCATGCTCAGCCTACAGATAGTAGGGAGGGCCTTGGACCTTCCCCAAAGCAATGTGCCTAACCCTCTCTGAGGAGTGGATGGTGGGTGGAGTCAGGCGGGGGGGGGAGGGGGGATAAGTGGTGGAAAGGAAAGGAGGGGAGGGAGTGGGAACTTGAATTGGGTATATATAATAAAAAAAAGATAGTTTGTTTTCTTTTTTAAAAAATAAAAAAATGATGCAGGTTGACCGAGACCAAGGCTCTGGGAGACAGATACTTTTACTAAAATGTGTCAGACCCTAGATGTGCCCTTTCTGGGTATCATGATGGCCATGTTTAGAAGAGGAGAGATCAAAGCAGCTGAGAACTTCTGTGTGAGGATTGGCGGGTTCTCACATTTATCTATCAAGTATGTTTCTATAAACCGAGTCCTGTCCAAGCAGAGGCATGCTTCATTCTTCTAGTGAGTTAACTGAATGAAATAGGGGCCAAAGAAAGGGGAATATTTCTTTCTTACAAATTGAGGTTCTGGGTTACCTCTGTGCATCTTCATAGGCTCCACTTGGGAACCATTCAGATTTAAAGGCATAAGAGGGTGGGATGTGCAAGGTTATCTTAACTTCCTCACCTGATGTGAGAGTGTGAGAGCTGATTTTTCTTTTTCCCCCGAGTCATACATGCAGGAACCATGACTTTGTAGTAAGCCATGGCTGAGTATTTATATTGTGCAATAAACAGTGCTACAAACCAGGGCTTTCGCTGACTGTATTATCCAGGGAGCTTTTGGGTGATGCAGCATTTACTAGTGCATCATTCAGAATGTGCATGTGTGCATGGAAGTCAACATTCTAGGAAGTTAATTTCTGGAAAATTCATCAGAAATAACTTTAAGCCATGCATGACCCCACTACTAATGAAAAAAATGACTGTGCTACAAGATTTTGCTATGAAAAATTCTCTTAGTGCTGTTTTTACATGCTGATTATTATTACTTTTTTTTGTATTTTCACAGCCAAATGTTAATCCCAGGCTGTTGGTAATTCCACCCCAATTCCCACCTTTTGTTGATGTCAATCACATTTATTACAGAAGCTTTCTTCCTTATGTCCATTTGTCTTTTGATTACTAAAACCATGTTGACAACCATTCAGCTATCTGCTTCCATCCATAATCTTATAGAGTAGATTTTTTCAGAAAAACAAGCACACAAACAAAAGACTTATCAAACACATTGTTATGATTTTATTATATTATTAATATATTATATTATATTTAATCTGTTTGCTATGTGGTGCAGTCTTAGAGGGATTAAAGGAGTTACAAAGAGACTGGATTCTTTACCAAAGACAGAGCTGGAAGGCCAGGACACCTGCACTGCTTTGCCCTTTTTGCATGCAATCACTCACCCCTCCACACTGTACCATGCCATTACACCCTACTAGGTACTATCACTTTGCCCTTGCACTTTCAGCTGCGTGAACCATGATCCACAGAAATCTCTTTTTTATTAAGTTAGCCAGTCTCAGGAATTCTGTTAGGACAGCAGAAACAGGTAAAGAAAGGACCAACGGCCAAAATCTTTGCATTTACCCACAGGAAAGTCTTCTAGTAATAACCCTCAAATCCAGAAGGTACTTTTATAGACCTAGCACATCTTATGAACAGGTACAAGGAGTCACACATGTAGTGATTCAAATATTGCATGAACACATATTGTAAACTTTCCTTTTGCAGGGGCTGGAGAAATGACTTAGCGGTTTAGGGGACACATTGCTGTTGTAGAAGATTTGAGGTCATTCCCCAGCACCCACATCAGCCAACTCCAAACCTCATGTAACTCTTTCTCTGGTTGATATGACACCATCTTCAAGATTCTACCTGAGTTCACCTGCACTCACATACTAATTCACATATCCACACTCAGACATATATAAATCAAATAAAATCACATAAATCTTAATATTTCTTTTCCGCATAAAAGTTTTTATGAGCTTTCATATAAATAGAATCTACCAAACATCTGATATTTGCTATCATTGCTGTGTTTCCTATTTATAAATATAAAGCAACCTCTGTTAAAAAGAGACATGCAGAGGCTGCTGCACAAAAGTATTCCAACTGGATGTATTACATATTATGCACCATTGCAAACTCAACTTAATGTTACAAGCCCAGATTTTGAGGTTTGTACCTTGACGCTGGTTTATGACATGGGGACATTTCCCCCACTCTTTGTCGGATATAAAATAATTATTTTTAACCAGTTCCAACTTTAAGATTAGGGAATGGCGAGTTTCAGGCTCCAATTCTGAATTTCCCATCTTCTGAGCTGTAAATAATTCCCCACTTTGTCCTACTGCATATTCACAAGCATGGACATTAATTTCTTTACCTTAAGCCAATTAGAAGATTCTTCTTTCTTCTCCTTCTCCTTCCTCTTCCTCCTCCTTCCTCTTCTTCCTCCTCCTTCTCCTCCTCTTGCTCCTCCTCTTCTTGCTCCTCCTCCTCTTGCTCCTCTTCCTTGTGCACCTCCTCCTCTCTTCTTCTTCTTCTTCTTCTTCTTCTTCTTCTTCTTCTTCTTCTTCTTCTTCTTCTTCTTCTTCTTCTTCTTCTTCTTCTTCTTCTTCTTCTTCTTCTTCTTCTTCTCCTCCTTCTTCTTCTTTGAAACCCACATTCTAAAGTATGATTGTAATTGCTTCTTGTGCAGATGACAGAAGGCAATTTCAGGACCTGCTTTACTTAATTAAGATACACAAGGAAGGACTGGCAGGCTACCCTGCCTCTAAATTATACTTCTTCAATATTTTTGAGAAAGTTCTTCTGTCTCTGCAACCTTGAGATGTGTTTAGAAAGTCCACACTAACTCAATGCTTCCAAATCTCACTGGTAAGTGGAAATATTATTGATAACTTTTTTCCACAGGTTGCAGAGTTTATTTATTAACTTGCTGGGGATTAACTAAAATGTTAAAGGGGAAGAGAGTGTTTAACCTATTGGTTTACACACTATTTTCCAAGAAACAGATGGAGGTCTTATTACAATTTATTTTGTGTAGGAAACAGAAGCCTTTGGTATCAGGCCCAGATTGAAAGGCCTTTTGAAAGAAGGCCACGTTTGCATCAGTCTGAGAAAAGGTAGCTTCCTGTCACCAGTTTGCAACTTGCAAGTCAAAGTTGTGCAAAATGTGAGATTTGGACAATACCTCCTGATTCTGTGCACATCACAACGAAGCTCAAGGGGATCTGTACGATTGAGAGACATGTGTCTTTAAGAATGAGAAAAATTCTATTTTTATTGTGTAGAATCTAAGATGTGCCTCAAATTCAGGGTGTTTACACAAGCAATATAATTTTTGGATTAGGAAAACTTATAAAAAGTGCGCGCGCGTGTGTGTATAAGCTTGTATACATCACATGTACAGAATAGTTCACAGTCAATTTATCACCCATCCACTCAGCATAGCCCTTCCAAAATGGAGGACATTTTGTTATTTCATCCCTCATGCAGCATAGCTGACTGTGTGCTTAGCTTCAACTCTTGGCTAACATCCTTCACAACATGGGTATGATGTCACAGAAATACACAAAAGCCTCTCATCAGAAAACATGACACCCAATCTAATCAGTAATGTACAAGAGCCCACGGTCCAGAAGACGAAAGGCAAAGTGGCTTTCTTCCAGTCCACTCTCAGTTCTAAAAAACCTGGATGCCACAAGAGAATAACAATCAAGCAACAACAACAACACCAGGAAAACAAACATCAATTCTATGGAAAATGGCATTGAACGCTTCCAAGTAAGTGACACAGCCTATTTATTCTTGCTGCTAAAGCTTTTATGCTCTTCTTTAGTCAAAACAGAGTGCTTACTGATTACAAAAGAACCACAGTCTAAGGATTGATTTTAATGATCCTATTGAATTTTCAAGCCTTAGACAGCTTAGGGAGAGAAGAGCTCAAGTGACAGAGTGTAAAGTGTTTTCAAACAGGTCTGCATTGTTCGAGTCCGCGGGTTGTTTGGTACTTGAGGGAGGTGGAAGACCCACGGAGAAGAGCATATTAGGCATTTGAGAATGCTTATAATTACAGATCTGGAGAATGAGATAGTATGAAGAGATCCGGGATGCTTCTTGCCTTCATGTCCAAACCTTTATTTCACTGCTTGGGAAATAGAGGGAAAGCATTGAACTTGAACTCATTTCTGCAGGCCTTAGGTCTAGTGGTTCCCATCACCGCTTGTTTATTGAATTCTGTCTTTCTGTCTTCCCCATTGCCTTTCTCCCTTACAATAAACCTCCCTGCTTCCTTCTGTTGCTGTTATTCACATACTTTAACAATCATTTTCTGAGCATCCGGTGGAAGAATTGTGTTAGGGATGAAGAGTTCAGATGGGCCCTGGACTCATGGACTCACACAGTCTAAAGGACAAAATGACACAGTAGGGCTGGAAACATGTCCTAAGAGGTCATATTTACACCAAGACCTAGAAGGTGAATAGGAGAGATGGCCTATCACATAAAATGGTGGTTTATGATTACAGGAAGGGAAGTGACATCTTCTAATGTGCTTGTGAATGAGAATGGCCTTCAGAGGCTCATATATCTGCAGTTCTGGTTTCCAGTTGATGGAGTTTTAGGAAGGATTAAGAGGCATCACCTTGTTGAAGGAGATGAGCACTAAGAGTGGGAATTTAGGTTTCAAACGCCCACACCAGACCAGGTTCTCTTTCTCTGCCCTCTCTCTTTATGCTGTGTGCTTGTGGATCAAGTGTAAGCTCTCAGCTATTGCTCCAAGGCCGTACCGGCCTACCAGCTGCCTTGCTTCCCACTACGATGGCTATAAACTAACCCTCTGAAACTCTAAGACCCCTGGTAAATTTCCTACATTTCTTTGGCCTTGGTGTCTCTTTACAGTAATAGAAAAGTAACCAAGACAGTGCCAGAGTAGGTGGTTGCTCCATCAGTTGTGAGACAAAGAAGGCTTTCTTTCAATGAGGCATTAGCAGAAATGACGCACTAGGAAACAGCAACATTACTATTTGTCATTGTCTTTGAGGCCAAAACGCCAGACCTAAGCCCTGAGGTCTCTCTAAAACTTTATTTCTACATACCCTGGGGACTCTGAATCAGATACAGCATGGACTTCAAGCCTGCCTGGAGTCTTCTGATGCTTCACTCTGGAGCAAACATTTCAGTCAAAGATTTGGCTTTCCCTTCTAGAAGACCCAGCAATACCACTTGGGTACATATCCAAAGGATGCTCAATCGTGCCACAAGGACATGTGCTCAACTGTGTTTATAGCAACATTGTTTGTAATAGTCAGAACCTAGAAACAATCTAAATGCCCCTAAACTGAAGAATGGACAAGGAAAATGTGGTACATTTACACAATGGAGTACTACACAGCAGAAAAAAATGACATCTTGAATTTTGCAGGTAAATGTATGGAGTTAGAAAACATCATATTGAGTGAGGTAACCCAGATCCAGAAAGACAATTATCATATATACTCACTCATAAGTGGTTTTTAAACATAAAGCAAAGAAAAACAGCCTACAAATCACAACCCCAGAGAACCTAGACATCAATGAGGACCCTAAGAGAGAGATATATGGATCTAATTTACATAGGAAGTGAAAAAGACAAGATCTTCTGAGTAAATTAGGAACATGGGAACCATGGGAGAGGGTTGAAGGAGAGGGGAGAGGCAGGGAGGGGAGCAGAAAAAATGTAAAGCTCAATAAAATCAATATAAAAGCCCCCCAAAGTTACAAGATAATTGTTCCCCAAGAGAATTGTCAGACTTTCTTTTAGCATGAATTCAATATCATCTTTTATTGGTCTGATAAGACTGCCCTAATACCATGGATGTGAAAAAAAAAAAAAGATTTGGTTTTCTCCTGTTCCAGATCAGAATTCAAAACTGCCCCAGAGTGTTACACAGAACACAGGTGACAAGCTTCACAAAGTGGCTGGAACATGAAGCCCTTACAGGCAATGAATAAGCAGGTTAAAAGGAGTAGAACATTTGAAAAGTTTAAAAAAATAAAAGAAAGTCATAGTATACACTTTCTACCTAAATTCTGCCAAGAATGAAAAAAACGATGTGCAGTTTACAAGAGAGCATATTGACTTGGAGTCACGTGTGACCACAAAGAATAAAAAGAGGCTGATTAGCCCCTCAGGTCATAAACGTGGTCAGCTCATCCCAAAGTTATGCCAGCCAAAGAAAATTAAGGCAAACAATTCTCAGCAGGCATCGGCAGATATTTCAAAGTCATCGGAAACAAGACTAAAAGCTCTTCATTCCTTGGAGTCTCATTTCATAGGGTAATTTCTCCTTGGGAGGATCTGGAGCAGACAGAAACATGAGGCAGAACAGGAGAATGATTTAGTATTTACTGATACTCGCCATAGCATTTGCAGATGTAGTAGTTTTCTATGTCTGTGGCTTAGTAATTGTTCAGTAGATGTTATGCTTTTTTAATTCTGAGAATATTGTCATATTTTATAATATATGTTTGAAATTATAGTAATTTGATAATCTGATTATAACGGCAACAATCAAATGTGATTTAGGGGGCTGCAGATATGGCTCAGCGACTTAGAGCATGTACTGCGTGGCCTTTTTACCGCTTAAATGGAGTCTGAACCCATAGTATGAACTGGAACTTTAGGTAGCAACTTCCGGAGTCAGTCCACTCACTCCCCTGAGTATCAGCTAATCTATCCACTACCATCCCCCAGACCTAAATCCCTTGTTAGAGATCTCCAGATCTGCCTGCGTTAGCCTAGCAGCCAACCTACCCACTGTACTGATCTAGGACTATCAGAAGCACCACCTAGAGCCCTAGAGTGACCTCAGGGCTGAAAACAAAGCATCATTCAATTGGTGGGCAACCTGATAATTCATCATTCAATTGGTGGGCAACCTGATAATTTGAAGTAACATCAGTCAAAGATCCAAACTCCTCCCCAACAGCGCCAAGAACAAATATCTGCACCAAGTAACACCACAAACAACTGAACACCAGTCAGGGAGAGGATGCCTAGAAACCCTCTCCAAAACACAAATCAGCACCTCCATGGTAAAATTCCCCGAGAAAAGCAACATAGCCGATGCACAAGACAAGACATTGAAACAGTTACAAATATGTTCAAGGAATTCAAAGAGGATAGGAATATAAATGCCTGAATGAAGACGGCAAAAACACAATGAGATGGAAGCAGTAATTGTAAATCTCCCAACTCGGGCAGGAAGAGATGGTTCAGCATTTAAGAACCAAGTTCCTTTTAAAAAGGACCCAAGTTCATTTCCCAGTAATCATATAGTGGCTCACAACTGCCAATAACTCCAACTTCAGGGGATCCAACACCCTCTTTTGGCCATATCAGGCACCTACACACATAAATTCGGGCACATAAACATATAAAATAAAATAAATGATGTCTTTTAAAAACTATCCTAAGTAAAAGAAGCTGAAACACAGATGGATATGGTGGAGAATTTTACCACACCTTCAAAGAAGCAACAGAAATATTACCCCCAAATTTTTACAAAACAGAAAGGAAGGAACATTTGCAATTTTTTGTAAAACCATTATAATATTACCATGATACTTAAACCAATGACTCAAAAATTTATACATCAATAGCTCTGATGATAGTTAAAAATTCTTAATAAAACACTTTCAAACTAGACTCAAGAACACATAGAAATGATTATCCCCTATGATTACACTGGTTTCATCATAGAGATGCAGGGATAGATCAACTTACATAAACAGATAAACATATTATACCACATAAATAAACAAAAGGCCAGAATCCTCTTGATCATCTCATTAGATACAGAAAATAAACTTGAGAAAATTCCTCATTAAACATTCAATGATAAATGTCCTGGAGAGATTCGGAGATATGGAGGTACATCTCAACATAATAAAGGCAATTTATAACACACCTACAGCCAACATCATTCTAAATGGAGGGAAGTTTAAAATGTGTATACAAAGATAAGGAACACAACAAGGATGGCTACTCTCTTCACTCCTATTCAATATAACGTTTGAAGTCTTAGCTAGAGCAAATGGGGTCCTTGGGGGAGGGTTGAAGGGGGGAGGAGAGAGGCAGGGAGGGGAACAGAGAAAAATGTAGAGCTCAATAAAAATCAATTAAAAAAAGAAAACATCTGCTATGAGGTTTAAAAAATTTTAAAAAGAATATTAAAAAGCTATTAATAGGAAATAAAAAAGTCAGAGTATCTTATTATCAGATGATATGATTTTATACATAAAAACCCAAAAGATGTAACCAGAAAATTCCTACAGCTGATAAATACTTTAAGCAAAATAGCAGGATACAAAATTAAACCACAAAAATCAGTAAGTTTCTAATATACAACTGACAAACATACTAAGAAAGAAATCAGCCAGGCAATCCTATTCACAATAGCCTCAAAAATCTTGGAATACATATAAATAAGGAAGTGGAAGACTATGTAATAAAAAATTAAGACACTAAAATATTAACTGAAGAGGATACCAGAAGATGGAAAGATCTTCTATGTTCATGGACTGGCAGAATTAATATTTAAAATGGCTATCCTACGAAAAGCTATTTGTAGATTCTGAGCAATTCCCATAACAATTATAGCACAATTCTTTACAGAAATTGTAAAACAATATTAAATTTCATATGGAAATACATAAAAAAACAAGGCTAGCTAAAACAATAGCAAACAAACAAACAAACAAAAAAACTTGTGGAGGCATCACCATACCTGATTTCATGCTATACTTAGAGAGCTTCAGTAGTAAAAATTACATGGTATGGTATTGGCATAAAAAAATCACACATTGAACAGTGGAATACAATTGAGGAACTGTACATAGTCCATACACTTATGGACATCTGATTTTTGGCAGAGCTTCCAAAAATACACACTGGAAAAAAGACAGCATCTTCAACAATGGTGCTGGTGACACAGTACAGCTGCATGTAGAGTTAAAGTCTTACCTGTCTCACCTTGCACAAACTCCAAAAGAATCAAGGACCACAACATTATACTATGAATCTGGTAGATGAGGAATTATGGAATAAACTTGAACTGACATGTACAGAGAGGACTTTTTGAACAGGACCCTAAAGAGCACAGGCACTAAGACCAACAATTGACAGATGGGGCCACACAGAACTGAAAAGCTTCCATAAAGCAAAAATGTTATCATCAAATGAAGAGGAAGTCTACAGAATACGAAAAATATTTACCAGCTCTACATCTGACAGAGGGTTAATATCTAGAATATACAAGAATCTAAAAGTAAATAAATAACAACAAAGCAACCCAATTTAAAAATGGGGCATGGAACTAAACAGAAAGAAAAGATGAAACCCAAATAGCTAAGAAACATTTTTTAAAATGTTCAACCTCCTTAGCCATCAGGGAAATGCAAATTAAAGCTACCTTGAGATTTCATCTTATCCAAGTCAGCATGGGCAAGATCAAAAGACCAAAAGCAAATGACAGCCAATGCTAGAAAGGATGAAGGAAAATTGGAACATGTATGCTTATGGAGTGAAAATGGATGCAGTCATTGTGAACATCAATGTGGAGATTCCTGAAAAAACTAGAACTAGATCTACCCTAAGATCAAACTGTTCAACGCTTGGGAATATACCCATAGGACTCTATTTCATACCACAGAGACACATATCCTTGATCTGGGCGAAATATCCAGGAAATGAGAACAGCTTGGATATGTATTAGCTGAAGAGTGGATAATGAAAATGTTGTATATTCACACAATGTGATATTATTCAGCCATTAATAATGCTGAGATTATGAAATTTGCAGGTAAATGGGTGGAACTGGAAGCAATCATCCTGAATGAAGGAACCCAGAGACAGAAAGATAAGCATCCCATGCTTTCTCTCATAGGCAGTTGATAGATCTTAAGCTTTATATGTGTGTCTTTCCTATGAAAAAGCTAGAGAGGCTATGGAATTAGTAAAGGGTCAGCGAGAAGAAGGGGGTCTTTCAAGGAAGAACTAATTGAGTATAGTGTTATAAGAGGAAAGGATGGCAAATGGGACAGAAGTAGTAAATGGGGTGGGGGATGGGAGGTCAGGGTACAGCATGGAATGTAGCAGATGGATAACACTAAAGGCTTCTGAAAATGCCATATTGAGACCTACTAATGTAGATGCTCCCTAAATTATGTATAATATATCATTATATTTTAAGTGTATATATGAGATGTGGGATTTCCCTCTGTATTCTTGAATATCACTAATGAATAAAGAAACTGCTTTGGATCTATAGCAGGGCAGAGCTTAGGTAGGTGGAAAAGACAGAACTGAATGCTGGGAGAAAGAATGGAGGAAGTCAGAAGTCATGGAGCTGCCAGAACCAAGACATGCTGAAATCTTGCCGGTAAGCCACTGCCACATGGCGATACACAGATTTATGGAAATGGGTTAAATTAATATGTAAGAGTTATCCATTAAGAAGTTAGAGCTAATGGGACAAGCAGTGATTTAATTAATACAGTTTTTGTGTGGTTATTTCGGGTCTAAACCTGCCAGGCAGCTGGGACAAACAAGCGACTTCCTACAACACACACACATGTATATATGTATATATATGTTTGTGTATGTATGTATGGTTGTGGTGTACACACTATCAGAGAAGGAAAGTCATCATTAGTTTCATCTAGTTATAAACCCTGCAAACTATGATAATGGTCTGTCTGGCAGGACATGCTCACTAGTAAAATATCAACAACAAACGCTGTTGGAATAACCAATCACTTTAAAAAATTGTATTTAACATTCACTCCACAAATACAACCTATACTTGCTTGACACGGTTGATGAAGCCAAGAATCTATGGATAGATAGGACATGGACCTAGGGGAGAACCTACTACTGTTGTTCTGTTAAACAGCATTAAAATGACTCCCAATGACTCGTTGGCTATCCCCACACACCCTCATCAGAGAAGCTCATACTTGCACAAGATGGTGCTTCACACAAAGATCCACAACTGGTAACGTGCAGAGAATAAGAAACCTTGGGGTACTCAGCTCTAAATGGAACATCTGTGTCACCCCTGACCCATAAGATTCAGGGATCTATGAGAAAAAGTGGGCAGAGAGATTGTAAGACACAGAATTGGAAACTGTTTTCTGGACACAACGGGGCAGCTGTCCACATGATCTCACAGCATTTTTGACATCATGCACAAGACCTGCTCAGGTTTAAGCCAGACCAAAATCTCAGCGTGGAGGGGAGAAGGTGAATGTGAAATCCCACCCCTAACTGAGGAGCTACAAGCATTTGATAGCTTCCAGGAAAAGGAAAGTCTTTTATTACTATTGGTGTGAGAACTAGTGCAGCAACCATAATCCAGGGCAGACCTCCTGGACAGAAGTAGGTAGTCAACAAAAATTGGATTTGATGTGTTTAAAGATAGGGGAAGGAGGGAGGGAGAGAGAGAGATAGAGAGATAGAGAGAGAACATGAAGTTACTGTGATAAGGGAGCAGATCTGGCAGCAGTCATGAAAGGGGGTGAATATGAATCAAATGCATTGTATAAAATGCTGAAAGAATTAATAAAACCATTCCTATTTTTTTTTAAGGAGCATGTACTGCTCTTGCCGAGGAACCAAGTTCAATTTCCAGCGCTCACTTTGGGTGTCTTACAACTGCCTACAACTCCGACTTTAAAGGGATCCAACCCCTCCAGACTCAGGAGAAACCTGCGTTCATCTGCGTGTGTCCACTCCCCACACACCTCACTAAACACAAAATAAATGTTAAAAAAGTGTCTGAACATCTTGCTTTGTCCAACGCATCTCATAAGTGTTAAAAAGCCCATCTTCTGACACAATTTTCAAGGAAGGGGGAAAGTGAGACTCCCATAGAGAAAAGAAAATGCCTGTGGCTTGTCTCAACCCTGGTTTCAAGAGCTCACATGCCCTTTCACTACAACACAAATGAGGCTGTAGTTTGAGGAAAGGTGAGAACCAACATGCTTTATGACTTCGAACAGGATGAGCTCTGGGTGCAGGAGCTGGAGTCTTTACACAAAGTTGACTGTGAGGCCCATAATATCCCTCAATATGTTCCAACATCAGCGAAGAAGCCTTCTCTACAGAGCAGCTTGCCATGCATAGCTGCTCCCCAGCCTGATGCTGCCTGCTCTGCCTTAGCGATGCTATCCCCATGACACTGACGGTCACAGCTGGTGTTAGAGATATTTTCTCATGCCGTATATGAATCATTTTGTTTTCGGGATGGCGCTGTGTAAAGGAGAGTGACTCAACGGGGTAGTAGCTCTCTGCATACATTTTAACTATGCCTTCTACTCGGGACTAGAAAAGCCCCAGTGTGGCAGCAGTCTCGGTTATACACAGTTTGGAAAGCAACCCCGGTGAATGCCAAAACAAGAGCTATAAACTTCGATTCCTAACGGGAGTGCTCATCTGATGCAGATGAAGTAGAGGGGAACAGAAACCTAGGTGAAGCGGGTGTCATCTCAACAACTGAGAAGAGCTGATGAGAGCGTCAATGAGCAGCGACCCTCAGTGTCTTCTCAGTTGGTCTTCTGTGTGAACTATGGGGGGCTCTTTTAAATATTTTGCAGATATTTGGGAAGTACTAAATGATATCAACACCAAAAATCATAAAACAAATGTTTTGCTTTTAAATGGCAATAAATCTCTTCTTATGCTATAGTTTCTTTCTGGAATTATGTTGGGTATTGGGTTTGGCAATAAATATTTTATTGGAGTTGTGAAACCTATCAGAGATCATAGAAGGAAGAACAAACTCATTCCCAATACACACACATGTGCATCTCCCGCCCCGCCATCCCAAACTGTCACAGGCATCTGTCTCTGCCCCTGAACTCAATAGACGGGCATTGACTGTTAGAAGACTCAGTCCAAAGCAGGAATGAATTTAGGTATTGGTCATTCATAAAGGTGTACCTGATGATCTCAGCCTGAATGACAACCTATTGCTACTGCAGTTTTATGATAATTCTCCCAGGTAATCTGTTTATTCAGTTTCTACTCCTCTATTTCCAGTCTTTATCTTTCATATACTTCATCTCTACATTTAGTCTGTACTTAGCCAATATCATTCCCTTTTTATTTATAATGTAACACTTTCTTGTAGAATAGGCCATTTTCCTTTTCTAATCTGAATTTTTATTTGCTCTTTGAAAATTTCACACATGGGTACAATGTATCTAGATAACGTCCATTCCACCTTCCTTCCCTCCAACTCCCTTCAGGACCCTCATCACCTTTCCTTCCTAGCTTCACGTCCTTCTTTTAGTATGTAGCTATTGACCTTGTGAGTCTAATTAGTGCTTCCCATAAGCACATGGGCATGGAATCATCACTGGAGTATGGCGGACCTACCAGCGGCCACACTCCTGAAGGAATGTGACTCTCCCTCTCCTATCAGCAAACAAGAGCCGATAGTTCCTCAGTAAGTATTGGGACCATAGGAACATGTCTCCTCCATGCTGAATATTTTAACTGGCTAGATTTTGTGCAGGTCTTGTGTAGGTAATCACTGCTTCTATGGGTTCATGAGGTCAATGGACACGTCATCATCTTCATATGTTTCTCTTTGTCTAAACTAGATAGCTGGAAATAATAACACTAGCAGGGGGTAGGGTAGGGATGTAGCATAGAAGGTAGACTGCTTGCCAGGCCTGTAATTCTAGCTATGGGGATACTGAGGCAGCGGATCAGAAGCTTAAGGTCATCCTTGGCTATATAGTAAGTTTGAGAGCAGCCTGGACTTCATGAGATTATTATTTTTTTTATAAAAGGACAATACTGAGTATCAACTTTCATATGAAACATTATTTTAGATTATAATATGCACATACAAATAAACATGCAAAATCTGATCTTTTCATTTTCTGTGGGAGAAATTTATGAATCCCATTTTTAGAGCTCCTCAGGCTGAGAATGAAAAGGTTAACTGTCTAGCTGTGTGCTTTTCCTACCTAATTCCTAAAATAAGTACCTCAAAATGTTAACGTTGTTATCTGAAAAGCATGCGAGGGGGCAATGGTGAAATGAACTTGAGATATACTGTATTTAATGAAGCCTGCCAACTATCTTCACTTCCACCACGCAACCGACGTCCTTTATTCAGTGTTTCTGTGTGGCAGGCACACTCTCCACGTAATGCTCACATACGAGTCAGCAATCTGTCTCAATGATTGTTTGCTGTGTTCTATGCAAAGTCGTGTCATTCAAATGAGTTCCAATAGATGGCATTTATGTGTAGGATGGGCTGTGCTTTGTAGTTCATTTTCTTTCCCATGTTAATCCATAGTTAAGCCATGATAACTGGCAAGGGCTGCCTGTACCATCTCCTATCTTCCTAAGTGTCCCTTTGCAATTCCTGAGTTTTCAACCCCTCTGGATTACTTACAGTTTATGTACAAACTAAATGACCTTTGGATGTCCTAAAGCAGAATGCTAATAAACAGGAGCTTCAGCCTTCTGACAGCCTTTGATTATATTTGTGTAACTCTTCATTCTCATTTTCATCCAGGTAAGAGCAGAATCCCCAAAGGATTTAAACAAGAAAAGAAACACTTAATTTGAATAAGCATTACATACCTGGCAGTTGGGGGGGGTGGAATGCAAGCGCTATAAAACATCTTCTCTGCACAGACATTTACTTTGAACCTACTTCTACGTGCTGCATGGGAGCACACCAGTCATCAGGAAACACCATGCTGTGTTAAATGATAGGTAATAAAGTCACCGTGTCATGAAGAAAGCCACTACACAGCCCAGGAAATGACTTTTTGAAGCTGTGAGAGTCACATTCGTTTCTATTTCCTGGGATTACCCAAGGGGGCATGACTGCATTTGAACGACAGAAAGCGCACACTGTCTGGCAGGTCCTCGTGGTTCTGTGAGAAGCCCCGAAATTTCAGTATCTTTGCAAAACAGATACTGAACACTAAAACTGACACACCAAAGAAGGCACACATGGCTGAATTTCCTGGACTTAAATGAAGTTTGACTCACTCTCCCCCAAGACTCCTTAAAGACAGCACCGAATAGTGCTGCAGCCAAACTTGGGTGCCGGGGGAAGATTGTGACCCAGCTGGCATGTGCTGGATACAAGGTAGAATTAAGGGACTCTGGGGGAGAAAGGAACAGATAGAGGGGCTATGAAAGGTTAATATTATTTAAGGTTACATTTAAGAAGTCTCAGTTACCAGAGTAAGTAGAAGGAAGCAGCGTTTATATATCTTCAGTTTGCAAACGCACATAATCTACATTGCTGGGCTTATTGGAAGGGAATTTGGATCTTCAAAATCATGGTCTTCTACCATCTTCTCTGCACAGACATTTACTTTGAACCTACTTCTACGTGCTGCATGGGAGCACACCAGTCATTTACTCTTCTATTCTCCGGCATCTCTTACAATTCTGTAATCCTACTGAAAAGGAGTTTTCTTTTTCTGTCTTTTTAGATGTGTTCTAGGTCTCTCAATACCAAGAGCATCAAATAATGTTAGAGGTGCATGTTTTCTTGCTTCACTATGCATAGATATACAAAATCAGAAATTCTGGGCAAAAGGAAAGGATTGATGGGTGACCTGTGTTTTAGACAGCTCTCTGGGGGTTCTGAGGGGCACCCACAGCTTAAGCACTGCTCCCCACTTAGAGATGAAACCTGGTACACTGTGGTATTCCTCCAGACCTGATCATCTCACTTGGGCTTTCTTGTCCCTCACTTCCAGCAGTTTTATAATACACCAATTCTTACTTGCCATCTTACAATATTCCTTTAGCAGATTCCTTGATGTCTTTTCTTCTCATTATCTGGAATTTTTCACCATTATGTCTCATATCCCTTTGTACTGTCTACCATTAACATCAAATATTTTTCTACAATCCTGATCCTCAATTTAGAAAGATTAAATTGATTTATTTCATTATTTTATGTGTATCAGTGTTTTGTTTGCATGTATGTCTGTACCACATGTGTTTGTGGTACCCAAAGAGGGAATCACATCCCGTGGGAGTGGAATTATGGGGGTTGTAAGTCATCATGATACTGAGACTCAAACCTGGGTCCTTTGGAAGGGAACTGAGCCAATTTTCAGTCCTCAATCCTCAAATTTTGAGTCACAGACATTCAAAACCAAGCCTCATTATTAATCTCCAGGCTTCCATTGCTTGTATGGAAATGCCACCTCTACATTCCATGGCCTCTTATAAGGAATACAAAACACTCAAATACCCAGACCCCATCACCCTCAAAGTAGTTGTCCCTATATATCTCACCAGACTCTCAGAAAGAAATCTCAAAGGCTCAGGCTCATTTTAATTTTACTTTTTTGTTTGTTGAAGGCAGCGTTTCACTGTTTAGCTCTATATGTCCTGGAACTCACTCTGTAGACCTTTATAGCACAGAGATCTACCTGTTTCTGCCTCCCAAGTTCTGGAACTAAAGGCATGTGCCACCACCTTGACTTTTTTATTCCTTCCCTAAATGACTACTTGTCAAGCCTCAGTCTTGATTTTTTTCATTTCTATCAACTTTTCAGTATACTCAAAATCTAATTATTTTTCAATTTAGCTTTTTTAATGATTGCTTCTCAGTGAATCTTCTAAATGTATTGCTCCAGTGTTTTGCTGTATTATTAAAAGATTCTACAACTTTTTAATGCCCATTACTTCCTTCCACAGAAAAACTACATCCAATACCTTATCATTTAAGGGCATCTTTTATGTGACTCCAAACTGCCTCCTCAAGGTTAGTGGACATGATTCCTGCTATAAACTAACCAACACAGGGGCACTTCAACAAAAGGTCTCCAGACTTTCTTAGAGATAGTACAACCATTTTTTTCCCCAGGGCTTTCACTCAATGTGGGATGCCATCTCTGTTGTATTATGGGCGGCCGGGTGCTGGGGATGCAGCCCTGCCGCACATAATACAACACTTCCGTGTCCTGTTTTTAGCCTGTCTCAATGCAGATACTCTTTTTGCTCTATCCCACTTCCTTTATAACTTTGTCATGGCAGGTGGCCCATCAGTGAGTTATTATAACAATGAACACAATAACATCCCTTATTGACTAAACTGAAGAGGTTAAAGAGAGATATTAAGTCTGTCTCTAAAGTTTTCTTTCGTTCTTTCTTTTTAAAAATCATCTTTTTTACCTTTCCTTCTACTTTTCAGATGTGGAACCCTGGTTGGTCTGGTACTATGTAGACTAGGCTGGCATTGAACTCATAGAGACCTCTCTGCCTCCCAAGTACTAGGATT
This sequence comes from Chionomys nivalis, assembly GCF_950005125.1. Taxonomy (NCBI): domain Eukaryota; kingdom Metazoa; phylum Chordata; class Mammalia; order Rodentia; family Cricetidae; genus Chionomys; species Chionomys nivalis. The sequence goes on from NC_080093.1 coordinate 35,780,839, forward strand.
AAAGGTATGCACCACAATGCCCAGGCACAAAGTTTTCATTTTTACCTAAGTACCTAGGATACAATCTTCTTTATCTTAGATACTTAAGAAATATCTGTGTGTTGTATGAACATATCTGCCTGTAGGATGGCTGGTGGATCTCATAAGAGAAGCTCTCAATGAGAAGATGGAGGAGGGACAAATAAGAAGGACATAATAGATATAAATGAGAAATCTCTGACTCTAAAATACAAATCATAGAGTTTTCTCAGATGATAGTAACTTGAAGTAATGTTGGTTTGATTTTAACTGTGGAGTTCTCAGAACAGGCTAAGGGACACCTCAAGAAGATGCTGCATAGTTTATCCTGCTCCTGTGTCAGCTTATTTCAAAGAAAAAACAAGTGGGTACTGCTGGATCACACAACCAAGGGTTCTGTAGCTGAATAAGTTGGGAAAAATCTATCAAATAAAAACACAGAGTATTATTTACTGCTCCAAGTGCCAGTGAATGGAGAGACAGTTAGAGAAGTATCAGATTTTCAAGCTTGTCAGCTTGAAAATGAAGTCACCATGTCCCTGGGTTCTGACTGAGTACAGGTATAAATACTCTATACTCTTAAATCAGTTGTGGAGTTTTGTTTTGAATGTTAGCCTAGTGTTTATACTTTTCTTTATACTCGAAGCTTCTAGCCTGAATTAATCAACAAGAACAAAGCAAGGTGACCATGCCATTGAGAAGGCATAGGCCTGGAGGAGGAAGTGTAGAAATGGCTAAATAGAAAGTCCTTGATAGTGACTAACACTTGTAAGTTTCTACCCATATAAAAATATGTATATATATTTAAATTCCATTATTTTACCTGAATGTCCTAGACTCAGGATCCATCGTTAGTAATTTGAACATGTCACCAAACCAATGGTATTGGAAAGAATTCAATAAGTAGTTTGCTTTTGCAGAGGTTCTGAAATTTGTTGGATTAAATTAGACTTCTAAGCCTCTGCACTCTATGCTGTCCCACAGATAAAGAAAACACTGTCATTTTTATTATTTTTCTCTAATAGTGTTGGAATATGATATGCTCTGTCCTCCTGGTTCACAAGATGTAAGGAATCAATCTTTTATGGTCAGTGCTAAAATCCAATATTTAGCAATAACTGAAAATCTACATATTGATTATAAATGTTGAATGTGCATGACCTCTGAGCATACATGTATGAACATGTCTCAATGAAATGATTGTATTGTACCACTGATATATGTTAATACAAGAACATGCAAGCTGATTCATACATAATTGTTTCAGAAAGTAAGTGTTTTCAAGAGGCAAGCATACACAGGTTTTCCTCCTGGAAACAACAAGCATATGTTGAGTACTGTCTTGGATTCTCTCATCACCAAGCCATCAAAACAGTGTTTCATAGGTCACCTGGCATACAGAAGGTATTTTATCAGCCTGTGTTGGGTGAAAGAGTTCATCTTTTTCTATTCTGGTCATATCATGAGAAAAAATAAGTATTGAAATTTCATGTTGTGTATCATTGTCACTTTTCTTTGACGGAATGCCTTTCATCTTTCTATCCCAGACACAGGCGAGATTGGTGTCCTGCTCAGAATAGGTGCTCAGTATATTAGCCGACTGAAAGATGGCCAAAGCTCTCTCTCCAGCTTTTCATAGACTTCCATAGTCAACTCCTTGCCTCACTTTACATCAAAGAAGTCCACCGCTGTTCTCACCTAACTCAGCTAGTTGTTAGGCCCTCATTTAGTTGCAAGTTGCCTCAAGTCCTAGCCTCTGAGAGTTCTGATGCAATAACAAATCATATAAGTGTCAGGTCCAACTTCCCCACCTGGTGCCTTCAGCAGCCACTCTGAAGCTTCCATTTATTGTCTCAGTCAGGAGGATGCCTACTGGTTCTGGTTTCCTCTGGAGGTACTTTATCACACTGGTCAGGGGTAGAATTTTATCTTGCTCACTTCCTTTAGCCCAGTGATTTAAACCATTTTGCTAAATTAAAACTGGAGACATACCCTTGGGAGGAAAGTTAAACTTGCAGACAACCATACTCAAGAGTTTAAACTGCGGGGAACTGAAAACAGGGCCCAATTTTTGAGAGTGCTTCAGAAAAGCAAAGCCTCACCTTGATGCTGGTGTGAGAAAAATGCCAATATGGATTTTTGTGAGGTATTAAATTGTGCAGATAGTGGCCATCACTCATTCCTAATGTAGAGGAGACAGAGTTTTCATCAGGCTTGAGCTACGGCTGCGTTCTGGCATGCCTTAGCCCTTAGGAGATGAAAGTGGATGGAAATGACTCACTCCCCTCTAAGTCACATGCTTAAATGCTTTCTTATAAAGAGGTGTTAGCAGAGATCTTCTTATTTTAGAGGAATGAGGGAAATTAGTCCTCTGAGCAGCTGGAGGCTACTGGTCCTCTCCAGCACACCTTCGTGTCTGTCAGTTTCCACACCGTCCTTCCTCAGAAGTATCAGGAATTATGTGTGACCCCATCTCACTAATGTTTACTGTCGCAGGTCCATTCAGGCTCTGTCACACAAGGCTATTCTGCCACGTCTTGATTCTCCTCCAGTTGTATCGCTCTGTCTTTTACCCAGCTATGGCTATATCCATCAAAATTTCTACAGTCATATCCAGAGAATTCAATACTCATCTTTCACAGGAAAAGGTCTCTAATATCTATGATGTTGATGCATACATTCCAAAACACATACTCTCTCCTAACATAGTATGCAGCATGAGTGCTCTGTGGGACAAACTGTATTAACTGCTCTCTGATAGCAGTTACCACTATGAAGAGACTCTCTGCTCAAGAAATATCACATGGATTATCAAATTAATCAAGTTCCATACAGGATGGGGTGGGGGAGAATGAGATCAAGGAGACTATGCCATTGAGAAGGCGTAGGCCTGGAGGAGAAAGTGTACAAATGGCCAAATAGAAAGTCCTTGATAGTGATTGACACTTGTACGTTTCTACCCACTCAGTTATCATAAGTAGGGTGTGTTGGTCCAGGAACTGAAAATCTTCGATGGTAGAGGAACTGATCTGTTGTTATGGAAAAGAGTATAGCCTACTCAGAGATCTAGAGGCCTACATTAACATCCCATTCCTTCTACTTTCCAGTTGTGTGAGTCTGGGAAAACCCTCTGTTCCCTCTCAGATAATCATCCCCGAGATCTGTGAAACAACGTTGAATATAAGTAGACTGTATATTTCAGTTTTAGGTTAGAGAGTAGTGCTTATTCTAAGTGCTATTCTTACTCTCTCGCTCTCTCCCTTGAACACACATGTGCACATAAACACATGTACATGTGCATGTTAGCAATAGCTTCCCATCATGTTCTTGTGAATATGAAATTAAATTAAGCAGCAACTGGAGCTGAAACACAAACTGTGTCCCAAAAGTCTTATCAGTTGTGTTTGTTAAGGTGCCTCCTCCTCTATCCTGCATACATGAGGAAAATAATACACATTGGGATGCTAAATGGCCACTGTGAATTTTCCCTTTTATTTCACTGTTCTAGAACACAGCATAGTACATGGATATTTATTTTTCATGAAACTCATGTAGGCCTCAGCTATACCCCTGTAATAGAAAATTAAAAATTTATCATGAAGAAGTACAAATACCCCACTAAAGAACAAAGACAGGGCATGGGACTGTTTCTAGGAGTAGACGTGCTACCCCAACTAATTCATGTCAGTCAAGAAACCTTTCTGAACCATTGAGTCTGCTTTTGGCAAGGATCTTTCCTGACTGACCTCAACCACTGCCATTCTTTTTCTGCTTCTATGGGTAAAGATAGTCTCAAGTACTTAAGTGCTAGGTCTAAGCAGGGTTAGCTAAACTGCCGTTTGATTGCATTGGTGCGCTCTTGTGGATTCAAGTAGAGTTTTCTGTTCTTATATCATATAGATTCATCCTTTGTTCTTTCTTGACACATGTTTCATTTTTTTTTGAACACTGAAAGCAGAATTTCGGTGTAGGGAGTGCCCTTGATATGCCTGGCACCTTATGTCATCAGCTGTATCCTCAAACCTACCTGCCCTAAGGGTTAGGAAACCCTTAGGATCTTGTGACCATTTTCATAGGTCATATTATCTTAAAAGACCTCAGTGGAGCTGAAATTTTAACTAATCTGATCTAAAACTAGCATTTCCTAATATTCATGTGCTTTTAAATTTTAGTCAAATTTACTTCACTGTTCAAACATTTACCCTGTTCTATATACTAGTTATGCTATATACTTAATTTTTCTTTTTACTGAATTGGAAACTTCATGTTTGCATCATTTTAAATAATATGCAGTTAAACATTTGATGGATCAATTGTAGTTTAAGTGTGTAAGCATCCCGACCAGAGCAAAGGTATTTTGAGGAGAGAAACTGACTCTCTATAAGCTATCAACTCTTGAAGCAATGGTCCTGAAGGAATTGGAATTTACACAGAAATCTCATGCTGGTAGGAGGAAGAGGTTGAAGCCTGGTTTCAGTCATAAAAGGTACTTCTATTCCAGGAAGAGAATTAAACAGTTTTGGCAACTTGTCCAACCACCTTGCAGAAGAGCCTAGAGCAGAGGCATTGATGGGTTGGTGCTGGGCAGGACCATGCCTTGACCAGGACTGCTAAGTGATATATAACTCTCACACATTGCTTAGAAAACCTTCTGCTAATAACCTGAAGATGGAATTGGTGGGTCACTAGATGTTCTTGTTCTTATTTTGTTTGCATCACTTTAAATCTGAATAAATCTCCTTTCTCTACCTTCCACTATCAACTAGTGTCTTGTAACTAACTGGCCTACTGAACATTGAAAATATGTGGCGAGCTTAGCTTGTTGGGTCTGTCAGATCCCAGGTTTTGACTATAACACTTGAGTATTGAATGTACATTAATGTCCCTCATATTATAATAATAAGCATTAAAATAAATAATCATATCTAACATGGAAACAACCATTCAAGAAACAGCTGACAGTATCTTGTGTCCCTCATGGTCTGGGCGTTGTACTTTGAGACACCCTTATCAGAAATGGTCCTACTTCTGAAGCAGAATAAACCAGGCTGTTGACTAGTACAGCAAACCTTGATGTTGTCCCAGATGATATCAGATACATGGTTAATCAAGTCGCGCAGCCACCTGGCACCCACTTCTAATCTACAGCTATGACTGATGAGTGTTGTAGGCTTTGACTATTTTTGAAATGACACATCCCATTCTCTTGTTTCTTCCTGCTGAGTCTTCAGCTGTTCAAAATCTCTTGCTATTAATGGAATTAGGGGACCAAACTAATGACAGAGGCGGCCCAGCTGCACAGATGAGGAGAGCTGGTCATACAGGATAATCAAGCGGCTGCCGTCCTCAGAGAGGACAGCATCTTGACAGGTATAGTGGACAGATTTTAGAAATGGAGAGTGGGACACAGCTGGTCTACCTGGGGAATCCTGTGCCAGTTTACAAAAACCCTCTCTTTCTGCTTGCCTTTTGGATTGGAATTTCTGCTGCAAAAATTCCACTTCTGTGATACAGTTTTCAAAGTTCAGTAGCCACCCATAAAGCTGTCAATAACCTGTAGGAGTCATAATGTCACAGTTTTGTCAATTTATCTTTAATTTGGCCAGAAGTTCCCATACTTAAATCCCTATGTAGCAAACTTCTGTGTGCTTAAAGTGTAAACAAATAGAAACCTAACACAGGGTAAAACAGAGGGCTCAGCTTCAGCCAGTGACAAGTGTCACTGTCCAGCAGAGACAGAAGACTGAGCATACCAGTCCCAAATCAGGCACGTGATCAGGTCTGACCAATTAGGTGGTACATGTACTTTTATTCTGTGTTCAACATGTCAATGTCAGCTGCTCACAGTCTGGCCTATCTCTTTATACTAGACCTGATGATCAAATCTGTGCTGTAGGTTGTGGGTTGTAGCTGGAGGGGTAGGGTAAAGATAAGCTGTCTTAGACAAAGGGAAGTCAAACACAAGGATTTATTTCTTAGTTTTCCATTCAGCTTCCTGATGAAGCCTTTTCCTCTAGCTTAGAGTTTCTTTTTGGGCAGACTCCCCCAGAGTTTCTTAAGCAGGTCGCAGGATCCTTGTTGCAAAAGCAAACGAGTCAGCATGGTCTGTATATTTCTAAACAGTTCATGAAAACCTCAGGTTATCTTCATAATCAAGTAGCTCCCAGAGAAAAGGAGCCATGCCTCACAGTGTTGAATCATCGCCAGAGCAAGTACTTTACATTTAGCTTTGATCACAGTAGTTTAAGGCTATAGCATGTGACACACAATGTCACATCGACACACTAAATTCACCACTATTATGAAGATATTTTGTAGATCTTTGTCACTTCAATTATCAACCAACTTTAAAGTCTGTCCTGTACAGATGGGGGGGTGTCTCAGCTGATCAAGTGAAGTCCCCAAGAGCAAAAAGGTTCCCCGGGAGGAAGAAATGCTGCATCACTTGCTTGATTTCCCAGCCTATTCTATAAATTATGGACTTGCCAGTTCCCAATGGAGCCAATCCCTTAAATTTCTTTATGTGCACATGTGCACACCCTACACAAAGACACACTGTTGGTTTTGATTTTTCAAAGCGCCCTGACACACTTTCCAAATGGAATATGCATTCAGGATGACAGTCAAGATTGCAAGTTGTCTGAAAACCGGGGGGAACCCTACTTGGTAGCAGGTGTAACAAGTCACTGGAGGTGATATTCCACTAGAATAAATAGGAAGATGGAAAATCTAAGTGAGACTTCATACCTATCTTCATACACTTGAAGGTTTAAATGTGGAAGAATCAAACTTATTCTTGTTGCCCAAGAAAAGAAAATAGTGCTCTAAAGGTAGATATTACGGTGGGCAAATCAGAGATCATAGCAAGCTAAGAGACGGCTAATCATGAGCACTGAGTTCCACTTTCAATCAAAACACTGAGCTCATGTGGACCAGCTTCCAATAAGAACTGCACTATGAAGTTAGAATAGGGACTCCTTGATTGAGTAAGAGATAAAAAAATAACAAAATAAAAACCAAAACGTGTGGCCTGGAAGTTTCTTCTGAGCCCAGCAGAGTCAAAACCACACTTCCCATTTATTGGACGTGCTCATGTGCTGAGTACCATGTGCGACATGTTGCACATTTGATTACTCAACCTTCTCCTTCCAAATCCTGAGATGGGCTTTTACATCCTCGCTTATAAAGAGGAACAAGGTTCCTGAAAGCTTGATAGCTCGTCTAACATAATTTAATAAGTTGTAGTGCTGAATTTAAAGGTAAGACCTGTCTAACTCTTCAGGCTCCCTGTAGAGAGAGAGCCCATGCAGCAAAGATCTACCTTTCTACAATAGTAAAATCCAAAATTCAAGCACAACCAACCAGTTTTATGCATTTGATCCACAACATAGTTGTCCCAATTATATCTTTCTTTTCTTTTCTTTTTTGATACAGGGCTTCTCTGTAACTTTGGAGCCTGTCCTGGAACTAACTCTTTTAGACCAGGTTGGCCTTGAACTCACAGAGATCCACCTGCCTCTGCCTCCTGAGTGTTGGAATTAAAGGTATGCACTACCACCTGGCTTATATATATATATATTTTCAATCTTCAGTCTAACACAGAAAATGCATCTGGACAAGGCAAGATCTTGTTTGTCAAAGGATTTAAAGTATAAATTAGGATTCTTCTCTTAAACAAATATGGTTGACTGTAGATCTTGTTATTTTGAAACATAGCTACAGACAGGATAGGCATAGTCCCCACCCCACCAAGAAACTTACTCTCAGCTATGAAAACAAATACTAAATTGAAATGTATCCCTATGTATTGAGAGACAAATTTTTACCAGTGCAGAGGAAAAGAATAGCACTCCTAGAGGATAATGTCTTTTCATCCCTTCTAGGTTGGAAAAGCCATCTCTCAGTAAGTGACTGCAGGGTAAAGGATGCATGATGTTTAGTAGGGACAGGGTACAACATGGCTCTGAAGTTTTAAGATACTAGAATCCTTGAAGATCTGATCATCAACAGTCAGTGTGGCTGCTTTATGAAGAAAAGTAGCAGAGGTTCAGAGGTATGAGATGGAGCTGACAAGGAAGATCAAGGCCACTCTGTGAAGTGCCATGGAAAAGGTGTAATCTTTTAAAATGAATGAATGAGAGACAAAGATAACTTAAAGGCTTAGACAGCTCGACTGTAAGTTTGCAGATACAACTATAGTTGGACCTAGGCTGTGTATAGAAGGGTTAAACACAGAAGGCCCAATATGGTTATTCTCAGAAAGTTTCTATTAGCAAGCTTGGCATCAGAAAACCCAGGCACTTGTAAGTCCCCACCATTTCTGGAATAAGTAAGAGTGTGTGAGGGTCCTCAAACTGTGAAATACTATGGTTTATGCTGAACACCTGCCTGTCCTTCAGGAGTTGGAAATTTAAGACGCCAGGCAGAGGGTGGCTACAGATGCACCCCCCAATAAAAATCATGAGGCAATGAGCCTTTCAAAATACTCCCTGATGACACGTTACAATAGCTGTTTTCTGTTGCTGGAGGGATGAAGACATTCTGGGAACTTGGCTGCATGGGACTTTTGGAAGCTCCTGATAGTTTCTTTGAGTGTCTACCTACTGTGATTTCTACCTTTGCATATTTTACTTTATGCCCTTTCGCTATAATGAATGTTAGCTATAAACACAACTATATGAGCCCCACGTGTCCTAACAAGCTATTCAGTCTGGTGTGAGCATTCTTGGAGACTCTTGGCACAGGAAGAATAGCGGCTACTCTGACTTAGACACCCACAGAGACCTTAGAATTCAGGCTTGCTGCTTGATCATAGAAGGACTTAAGGGAAGGGCAGGAATAGCCTGCTGCACCTGGGAAATTGAGCCTTCGTATTTGCTTTATTACTGTAGGGTCTGGAATTTTTTCTACAGTGACCCACAGCCAGGCAATCAAACTGTAAAGATATCCACCAACCCTCAATGAAGACTCATAATAAATATTAAAGAGTCAGCTGCAGTCCCCAGGTGCCACTGCCCTAGATTTTCCAGGAAAATGCCATATTACCTTTGGGAGATCCAAAAGTCCATGTCATGGCTCTATACAGTACCAGCCTATCTGTCCTTATTAGAATGCAGGATGCACTAATGAGTGTAATAAAGGTGTACTTCAGGGCATTTCAATTTTACGCCTCTATATTAAGTCATTCAATCTTATGGTTTAATGCCCTCTTTTGATGGATACAATTTATTAATCAGGACCAAGAAAAACAAGTCATGCCTTTGCATTTTATCTGTTAATTGTAAAAACTACCAATAGAACCATATTAGAAATCCACCATGAAACATATTTCATGAAATATAGTAGATTTCACCGTAGCCAGCAGACCAGTGCTTAGAAGCAATGACTATGCAAATTCAATTGTTTTATTCATTCTTTCCCAGGAAAGAATTAAAGGTCATGAAACATTGATGAGACAAGACACTGGGATAGAAAATGATCTTGTTTTCTAAAGCAGCAATCGAGCAACACAACTGTTCCTTTTCTGTGGAATCCAGCTGCTTTGTTTCCAATGTCGAAGTTCTGAATTTATAATTTATATCACAAACTCAAAACTCATATCATAAGCTACCACTTGGAAAAGTCACAACAACTGAGATACCTGACACCTAAGGAGCCTGATGCACTGTCCTTATGGGAGAGCTCACCAATAAATATCAACAAAATGTCTTCACCTTTACAGAGTACAAGTAGAACTTTTACAAATATTTACAGGGCACTGTCTCATACAGTGCTCTTCATCTGAAATAGCCTTTAGAAGTTAGGAATGGACTTATCTAGGTGTATTACAATATTGAGAGGATAAGGCCAATTGTCAAACAACATATGACATTACAATTATATGGCCATAAAAGACATAAACCTTTGTGGACTATAAAGTCTGTAGAGAGATCTATAAAGTGTAGGTACTGGATGCATTTGACAGTCAGAAGTGGGATAATGTTTCTGATGGAGTTGACAGTGAGATAAAGAACATTTAGGAAGGCATGTCCTAACTAGGATGGTTGAGTGGAGAACACAGTCACAGAGGTAATGCAGGGTAGGGCTGGATAGGTTTGTCCTGACCTGCCCTGGATGTAGTTTATAGCTAATGATGAAAGGTGTGGGAATGAATGATCTCTTTGGAGCAAGCATCCTTTGTTTCCAACTCTTCTGGAGATATCTACCATAAGGGAGGTGTTGAACAAACCGAGAGCCTCTGAAGGAGAGTTCTGGAAAGAGCCTAGACACAAAGAGCAACACATGTGCATGTTGAAATGATATTAAATTGTACCAGAAATATAGAACAGGAGGAAGAAACATATATGATGTATAACACAGAGGAGAACAGCCAATCATCACGGAAACACTGGGTTTTCTAGATAGTCTTAGATTCTACATTTGCTGTAGAAACTCCTTCAGCCAGTAGCCTTTAAGATACCAGCCCACTTGGGTGTGGTCTCTTATACTATAAATGCCAACATAAAGTTCACACTAGCTCTCTTCCAGCTGCTGGAATCGGTTCCTATTTCCCATTTGTGTAGAGGACTAAGATCTGTGAGTCTACCCCTAAATAAGTAACCCTTTATTATACTCAATTCTGAGCTAGTGTGGGATATTTTTTTAGCGTCCTTCTTCATACATTCTCATAATGGACCAAAATTCTGATTTGCAATCTTCATCATAATTATAATGATGCATTTAGTACTGTCTTTATCACTTTGTTGTTATTTTCTTGACTTCTCAATATTTAAAGGCTGGGATTGTGTTTCAAGCGTCTGTGGTAGGTCCAGAATATTGTAATAATTCAAAAGGTGTAATGACTATGTAGGCATGTTAGGAGGAACTCAAGCTACAAAAGTAGAAAGGAATGTCTAGCCATAGTTGCTCATATATAACCTCTTAATTTGAAAGTCGTGACCTCACATTGGGCTGTGTGATTAAATGGGGGGAGAGGTGTCACAAAAATTTTGACAGCAGTAAGAGATTTCTGAATATGCAATGATGAACACTTAATTTAAAAACAGATTATAATGGAATGTGAGGCATTTCTGGAAGCATTTGCCAGTGTTAATATGGCTCAAGTTTGCCTTGGGTTTGACAACACAATATGTATACTTCATACTGTACATCATACCAGGTAGTACCAAGGAACTCTGGCTAAAAAACCTGGACTCCTATGGGAAACCAATGTATACTATGAATCTTAGTGTTTTTATTCACATGTGACACTGTCTACTTTTACAGAACCATGGTGTTTTAATTACAGAAAACAAAAGATAATTATAATATTTTCTACCATCATCCTATAGTATAAATTAGTATGTATTTGATTTGAACTGTGTTAATTTTTTTTATTTTTAAAATTGTGATTTGAGAAGTTAATGCGGATAAGTGTGATCAAAAGGAATTGTAAACACATGTATGACCATGTCACAATGACCCATTTTTATGTATAAATACATGTTAATGAAAATATAAAAAAATTACTATTTGACTGGATGACTTGATTCTCATAAAAATTATTAAATAAAAGCTGATTTGTGGAATATATATAATTCCAAAAATTTTTGAAATGTACTTCTATTATGTTGTACCCTTTATTTATGGGATGCAGATTTTCAGCAACAGTGATTACAAAATCAAAACATCAATCAATTCTGAAAATGTTGAAGATGCAAAATTCAATCATGATATAATGATTTAATTATTTTCGTAAAAATAAATCAGCATATCTATCACAGTTCTATACACGATTTTTTGTAAAGTTGTTGTATATAAATAGTTGTATTATTTTTTGTACTTATATACCTCAGTAACATAATGTTCTCCAGCAGAAAGAAGTCACAAGTAGAAAAGGTGCGCTGACTTTTATCACATTGAACTGGAGAGTGAGGTGACAGAGCTTGTAATAAATGGAATAGCAGAGGCTTCTTGATAACTTGTAAGTGGTAATGGTTCAAATCTCTATATTACATAATGGACTACATTATTGCATTGAGTGTAGTTGAAGAGATAACAGTGAATATAATCTTAGGGCTACCGAATGAAGAGGCTATGTCCAAGTAAGATTGTGAGGTAAACATGATTTGTGAAACTGGTGGACAAGGCCACTAATCCACATAAGGTTCTTTAAGCATTATAAAGGACCATGAAGCCATTTCCTTTCGATTTTGAGATCATTTTGCATACAAACACAAAATTGCTTCCCTTTAAATATCTCCTTAATGAGTGAATGAATGAACATGAAGGAAATAGAGCTAGAAGGCTCTTTGTGTTGCTGCTGATTGGTTGCTACTGATTAGCTAAGTAATATATCCAATCCCTATTCTAGAATTCTGACTCAGTAACTCATCCCACATTCTAAATAATAGGATGCTAATGTGTTCTAAGTCCTCTATGGGCATATAGTTAAGCTAAGTGAACTCATTAAGTAAACATTGACTATGTCTATCAAGCCTATAGCAAAATGTTACTTAAGTAAAACCATTTATGCAATCTCCTCTCCTATCTAGAGCCATCCTAGGATGCACGTGATGAAAGAAAGGAAAGAGGAATCACGTCTGTGTCCTGCCACTTGTCACCTTTATGTACGTAACACACTCCAGTCTTCACAGGACCCAAGTAGTACACATTTTTTGTCAGCTCCCAAAAATACACAGAAGGAGCAAAGTGACACGTTGTGGGGGTGGGGTGGAGGCTGGGCAAATGGACTTACTCAAGAGTAAGCAATACCATTTAGAAGTAGAAGCGTAAGAAAACAGATTAAAACAATCCAACAAATGTAGACATGTAAGGTGAACCAGCACAGAACACTGGGACTCACTTGGAGTTGACAGCTTCTGTTAGTGCTTCCTAAATAATCATGTCTATATAAAACTGATTCATGGCTACCAGGACACATTTTCCCCAAAAGAGACAGAAAGAACATCATATATGTCCATATATGTATGTTTAAAGTTAGAGAAAATAACCTTCAACCCCTTAAAGGTACAGAATTCAGTCTGAAAAACTTGACTAACGTAGGATACATCACAGTCTGGTGACAGTGATATCTAAATAAGACTTCACTTCATGATGTTTATTACTAAAATATTGAAAAATCCCCAAGACAGAATTTGACACTTGGAAATGCCAAGTTTCTTAAGAAACTGAAGTATGTTCCCCCTTGGTTTACCAAAAGACCAAATTCTTAGAAAAAGATCCCATGCTGGCTTTCTAAGCAATTGCCTTTAACTTTAGACTTGAAGTTGTAACAAACTCTATAACACAGTTTTTCCCAGCCATAAACAATAGACCCTAAAACATTTTGTAAATGGGGTCTAGGCAGATGGAGCTGAGCATCTTCAAACCATGCCAAAATCATTTTGTAACAGCTTAAAACAGCAGGACATTTTCCAGACTTACATGGAGGACAGTGTTCCATTTATGCCTCTGTCAAAGGCCCAATTAGGAGTTTTGACATATCAAGTCACACGTGAGAAATCATTGTTGACAAGTGCCCAAGGCAGCTAAACATTAAACTACACTGAAACAAAACAAAACAAAAAACTAAGATGCAAAACAAGAACTGATCACATTTATCACCCATTCACTCAGAATCCACATCCTTTTCAAGTTCTGAATGTAAATGTTTGGAGATAACTTGTTTCCTCCAATTTGTAGAAAGCTTAGCATGTGCATCAGCACCCTATTTCAACCCAGGAGAGCACGAAGTAGTTTCTATGAGGCCCTGATGCCCAGCTTGCATGGCAGCAGTCTGAAGACAGACAAGAGACCTGACACTGACAGGAAATATGGATAGAGGTCAATGATTCTTAAATGGTCGGAGACAGTGAACTTACAGGCTTGTTGTAAGATGTATTTTAAATATAATAAAAAATGCTTTCCGTAAAACATATAAAAAAGAAAAAGTCACAAGGAAAAGAGTATGGTTTTTTTTTGTTGTTGTTTAAAAAAAAATAGGTAGACGTTGCAGAAAACAGAAAGACAGAAAAGCTCCAAGAAAAATTAGATTCCTTTAAACATGCCTCAGCTACGCTTACAATTGGCATTTTGGCATAGGACCATCTATTCTTTTATCATTGAAAATCTGTCATTTCTGTTTAATCCATCATGCTTAAGCAGGGAAATAAGCAGAGTCAATGTAGCTTCCAGCACTATTTCATGAGAATGTGCTAAACAAAACCTTTGACCGTCATTCTCCTAGCGCACCTATCATCAGTTCAGAGAAGATAAAGGCAGAGCAGTATGAGGAAGGAGGTGGGATCGTAGAGCTGGAGTTTGAATCTTGGTTAGCAAATGAGCCTCCTGGCACATTATTTTTCTCATAACTAATACGGGTAGTGATATAGTTATGACAATAATAATATTTTGTGGAAGGAGTATGAGAATCAGGTGGGTTGAAGATAAAACCTTTGAGCTCTTGTTCTGATCCAATCTCTGCTTCTAATCATGTGTGACAATCTTAGTACGTCAATGGATTATTGCTTAAATCACATCTTCAGGAAAGTGATGGTACGGTGCTTTGTTAATGGTTCCGAATCATTTGAGATCAGGAATTTTTCTAACATAGCAATTTGCTCATGATCTCAGGGCTTCCAACCTCTGGGATCCTTCTAAGGGCCTGGAGTTAATAATCCCCTATATCATGTCTCTGATGCTTCTTCAATGTCAGACTTTCTGGGCTGTTCAATTCCATGAACGTGGCCCCGTTTTAATGATTTTTGACCTGACTGTGGTAGAAACAACAGAAGGGTGAAGGGGATGTTTAGGGAACAACTCTTCCCATGGAAGATTTCCCTGGTTTCCATCTTATTGAACTTCCTAATTAAATTTCTTTCACACACTTTCAACTCTTGCTGTACTCAGAATAGGGAATCTAACAGCACTTATTTATATGCTAATTTGCTACAGATAATTGTAGTCTTTCTCAATCCCAAAGGAACAAGAGAAGATGGTCGGTCTCATGCTTAGTTGCGTCTACTGGAGCCTGGGACAGTTTATGCAAAGCCAGGGTGCAAAGAACTGCAGAAAGCAAGCCTGGCCTACAGTGAGTACCACACAGAACCAGCGACAATGGGATCAGCAATGCTGCTGCTGACTACCTGCCATAACGCAAAGCCTAAACATGTGATACGTGGCCTACTTATGGCTGTGTCTTAGAGTGTGGCATCATTGTCCTTAAATCATATAGGAGGAAACACAACATGAAGACGGCTAGGTAGGATTTTCCTGCACCACCCACAGAAGGTGGCTAAGTTTGAGTTGGGCAACCTGAAACAGTATCTTTCTTGCAGCTTGCTTCTAACATACTAATGAGAATTTATGAGTCTTGAGCTGAAAATCTGCATTTTCAATGGAGGCAAAGTATTTTATTGTATCTGAAGTTTGGAATTTCCAGCATAGAAGCTTATTCATGCAACTAAAGGATATTTCATTAAAACAATCCAATACTTGAGAGCTTACCATCATTTCTATCATGATACCATAGCATGATGTAGCATAATAGGCTATGAAAGACATCATTAGGAACATGCTGTAACCATTCCAGATGTTCTTGAAAAAATCAGAATAGTAATGCCTGTTCCATGGTGGTAGTACAGCGTTAAAGGATCCATTGTGTTGGCTGAATAAACTCTACTATACCCACACAACAGAAAAAGATCTAATCCTATAAAACTATGAGAGCTCTGCTTATATTCTCATAAAAAATAAATCTCTCTGGGACCTGAGTAAAACAATGTACTTACCTACCTATATCTTCTTTATATATGACAATAAAATATTTTATATGAGAAAAGTAAGAGAATAAGAATATACATTTGCATTTCATTTTACAAACTTTTATTTTAAAAGTGTGTCTTATAGGGGACCTCTTTGCAAAGACAGAAATGTGTAGGACTTTCCTCATAAAATAAAGTCAAAACTCCGGCTCAGCTTTAGGATCTTTTCCTAGCACCAGCCTTCTTGGAACAAGGAAAAGTGTATTTAAAGGCAGCCATCTAATAATTTCCCTTCTAAGCTCTCATCCTTCTGCTTAGTTTGGAATTTAATGAGTGCTGACCATGAAATTATTATATTTCACTCCAACAGTTGCCAGTACTCTTATCACTCGAATCAGCTTGCAAAGCCGGGGGGAGCTATCTGGATGAAGTGTTATTATCAAAATGTATCAGTAATTTGTTTCTGAAATGGGAGGAGGAAATGTCTTACATCAGCAGAAAACGAAATTGGAGAAGTCTGCAGCCCGCTGGGGGACCAAATCTTTGCGGTGGGGTTTCTGCATCGATTGTTGGGGGTTTGCAGCTCCATCCGGTCATGAATGATGCATGGAGCTACCACACAGTGAGCTAGGCGGTTCTTCATGCTGACTGAAACAGAGCAGACTTTGGGGAAAGCAGAGAAACATGCCCTCACCTCACTTTTAGCTTTTTCCTAGCTTGTGGAACTAATCCACAGCAATTTCTGTAAGTTTTTTTTTCTGAAATTCTCTTGGGCCAGATTTCTTATCAGATGCATTTAAAAAGTCAGAACAATAAAATCATAGCAAGGTATTTTGGAAGGACAGTGTGAAACTCTGGGTTATATAACATTTACAGTCATTCTCTACCCATGCAAATAACATTTCTACATTTTTCTTTTGATTTATGAGACTTAGAATGAGGATAAGAATAAGAAGAGATATTCAACTGTTGCTACTTTGCAGTGCACCAATTGCCTTTTTTTTTCTTTTTCTTTTTTGAGACAAGATTTCATGTTATTCAAGTTGACTTTGTTCTCACTATATAGCCAAAGCAGGCCTTAGAATCCTGATTCTCTGGTATCCAATTTTCAAATCCTGGCATGTGTCACCACGTCAAGTTTATATGGTTCTGGCAATTGAACCTAGGGTTCCAGGCATGTTAAGCAAGTACCCTACTAACATCTATGTTTACAGCTCTTGTTTGCTTTTATAATGGAAGCATTGGTCACAGTGCCTATCACTGGTCTGAAACAGAAGTCTCATTTTTCTCCACATAGACACAACACATTCAGTCTTAGAGAAGTTCTGGAGACTTATCTTCTGCAACTCCTGGGTTTATAATGTGAAGACTTCTTTATATGCCAAGACCCTAACTGTTGCTCCAAAGGTTTATTTTCTGCATGAAAGGTGATGTCACCCTATGTGAATGACTCTCTAGAAGCAAAAAAATATACCTAGTGAGTGAGGTCTGCCCTCATTATAGAGGCTAATGAAATCTGATCATCTTTGCTATAAGAAAGTATTAGGAAACTTAGGGTGCCATTAGTTTGTAAAGGATAAGTCAGAAATTGTTGCTGGATCAATGAAGTATTTGGACCAATAAGGTGTTTGTGGCTGCAAGGAACCACTTCTGAGTCATCTGCTTGCCTTGGACTTTCAAGGAGAAATGTTTGGAAGATGACAAAATGCCTGCAAGTTCTGGAATATTGCTGGTGAAAGAAATAAACCTCTTCTGTTTCAGCAGCACATACTTTGCCTTAACTGATAAAGACAGTTTAATGGAAGAGAGTCTTCTGGGTGTGTAGCTGTGGTGAGCAAGAATAGACAGGGTCTCAAAAATTGATGACAAAAGAATGATACAAGGTTAAAATCATGTGTCAACAATGGTAAAATGAATATTAGCCTAGCCATAATAACCTTAAACAGTAGAAAATCTGAAACTTAGAAGTGGATTTCAAGCCAGATTCTATATCATTGATAGACACTCCTAGTTGAGCAAGATCAAACTAGTACATTAGAGTTCCCTCTTTGTCCACAGACTCTGTAGTATGGTCATTAGAGATTCAGAAGAAGATGCTCCTTCGTCATAGAGACCAACTCAGCATACACATTTAAGGTGTTAGGCAAGTCACAACTGGGAAACCCTGAGGGTGCTAAGGTATAATGTTCACAACCTGCCCATGGTATCAAGATGATGACATTAAGAACTTTTAGAACAGAGCGTGGTTCATATAAAAGGAAAGGAATCAACCAATGTCAAGTGTGTCAATCACTTATCTTTTTCTTTGTGGAGAGAGCGTAAACAACTTAGTGGCTATTAAGTAAAAAAGAAGGGGCAAGAAGAAGGAGAAGACAACCAAATTAGACACATTTGGTCCTGGGTACTTGATTGTATACTAGGTTGCAAAATTCTATGGTTCATAAGAAAAATCTACAGAGAATATTTAACTCAGGATGAAATGAAAGCATATCTGTTATGGGATAATGCTTTTGTACACTATAAAGATTTCCAACTCATATTGGTTTAATAAAACACTAGTTGGCCAGTAACAGGCACGGAGCATAGGTGGGACAACCAGACTAAGAGAATTCTGGGAAGAGGAAAGATAGAGATGCATTTGTCATCTAGAAGTAGAAGAAGCAAGATGAGAATGCCTCACTGATAAAAGGTACCAAGTGACATGGCTAAACATAGACAAGAATTATGGATTAATTTAATTTGTAAGAGCTGGTTAATAATAAACCTGAGCTAAAGGGCCAAACAGTTTATAATTAATATAATCCACTATGTGTTACTTTGGGACTGAATGGATGAGGGACCGGGTAGGACAGAAACTTCTATGTACACCCATCTCACTTTGTACTGCAAAACATGAATATTTCAGTTCTTTGAAACACTCTTATTAAAGACAACTTTTTCACTTTGCTCTTTGCTATAGGTGGCCAGTATCAGGACTACCATTTGCTTATACAGCATAGTTGTGACAATTTTTAAAAGCATAGAGATACCCTACCATTATTTCTATAGTGCATTTTATCTTGTATTCACCTACTTCATTTCCTTTTGAGTAAATTCCTCCATCAGTCCATCTTCCCAGTAGGTAATACTTACTGTATATTTAGTTCACTCTAGACACCTTCTAATGTTCCTCATTTATGCAAATAATTTCAATCCCTACAATCACTTTAAGGTACCACTCTAGATGGGGAAAATGAACAATCATTGCATTCAGCAGTTATTGCTGGCCAGGAGCACACAGCCCTTGAGTGGTAAAACCAGAAGATGAACCTTGGCAGCTGAGAGCCTATGAAATTACACTGTCTGTTCAAGAACTCAAAGTGATTTTTAAAACTAATCTCCTATAGGGTATTCTGCACAGAAACTAGGAGAAAAATACCTATAACTATAAATAGATATTTAAAAAGGGAAGTTAAGCAATAAGGTTCTAAATGAAAGTAGGAGCTTAGTCAAAACTACAAGCTCAATGTGTTATTCTATCTTTGAGTCAAAACCTTACTGCTGAACTTGGCAGTTAAGGTAAATATAGAAAGTAGAATATGTGGCATGGTTCTCCCTACACAGGAAATGATCTACGACTGATGTGCGAAGAGAAACTGCGTCCTTTTTGGTCCTTCAATAATTTCTGAGTTGTGAGCTTGCGAAGGGACAGAAGTCCCTTCTGTGATTAGCTCTAGACACTATCTAATTGCTTTAGTTTTCCCGGCCAGAAATGCAGCTTCTAGTACCCAAAGTGCCCACTGATATTTTCTCAAATAAGATTTCAAAGGAAGCTGTAATATCTTTCCCCTTTCCACTCCACACATTATCAAGAAACAATAAACCAATTTGGTTAGAAAATTTCATTTCTTCTGTTGCATAATGATGTAACCAAGAGTTTCACTTTTCAAACTGCTGGCTGAAAGATGGCATACATTTTATAATAGAAGAATTAAATATTATTTAATAAGAAAATCCAGAAAATATTGTGAGAGATAAAGCTGAAAAAGGAATGCTGAATTTCACAGCATGGCAGCCTTTAAGATTATTTAGATTTTATTTCCCTAGAGAGGAATTTAAGACATTGAAAAAACACTAATATAAAGAAAAGAATATGCTTCAATCATATAAGTTATCCTAATTTAAACTTTCACTGCTAGACCATCTTTCATCTGTGTAAAGAATACATTTTGTCCTATTACACTGAGGCTTTTAGATCATGGTAAATAACTTCTGCATATGATTATGTGGCTGGTGGTACTGAAGGCCATTAGCCACACAATTCAATAGTCTGCCCTTCCCTCCATCGTTGTCACATCTAAACAGGTAAACTCTACGTCATTATCTTTAGATAATGCCAACAACAAATGGGAAATTGTTCCGGTGGCACTGGAACAATTAGAGGTGGTGGTTGGACATGGACAAACTACCAGGAAAAAAAAATACTGCGTGAAGAAGGCAGAGCATATTTACTGAGTGGGAGAAGACAACTATTTGGTCTGAGAGCACAGGCAAATTGTGATTCAGGGTAAGGAAAGAGAGTAAGGGTGCCATTTCTTACTGTACCCTCTGATTGGTTTTCGTTCCCAGGAATTTGAGTCAGTCTCCAAAGGAGAGGGTGCTGTGTGGTAAAAACCAGGCCATGTGAGGATGGTATCTCTGGAGGGCGTGACCTCAAGTAAGTTAATACCCCTCCTAGAAGCTCCTTTTTCTGTTTGGCAAAGAATCTGGGTGAGAAGGGGTGATTTCTAAAGACCCGTTCAGCTTGCCCATCCAGAACTGTACCCTTTGGAGATAAGCTGAAAGTAAATCGTCCTCTATTAAACATGCATGGGAGTCTTCCCAATGGCATGCAGAGCCTGCTTATGCAAGTGGCTTCCATCTGCTCCCTCTCTGGCTTGCTGAAGAGTCAGCAACGTTCATCAGTGAATCCCCAATGGAGTGATGGGAGTCCTTTATGGGTTTGACCCTGCTGGGGAGTCTGAAACACCCTAAGATGACTCTCTATACTCCACAGACTGCCCCAGTGCTCTCCATCCATCTCTGGCCATCGTCTAAGGACAGGAAGGAGACATTGTGCTCTCCAAGATTCCGATCTTGTCAGGAGAAAGACTCAAACATGATGTCAAAGGAAGCTATCATTCTAATGGGGGAGGGGGGAGTCAGAGGAGCTGCACCTACACTTCCTAGCAGCTCTGCAACTCCTAAGCCAAATCAAAGCAGTATGGGCAAATGACCAGCTTCCTGAGTGTGTCACAAGGGTAGCTGCCAGACCCCACTTTCACAAGGGAAGACCTTCTCTTGAAATCGGATCGTGTAAACTTACTAACTTGACATATACTTACTTATTAATCTTATTTTGGACATGTATTCTATAACTGCTGTCCAGTGGGATAGTGGTGTAGATATCAGAGATAGGACCCAGGTTCAATGCAGACCCATCTCCCATTACCTTTCTATGACAGATACATTGTCACCCCAATCCAACCTTCCCTAAACCCGGCCTCTCTCAGACTCCCTCTCATTGGGGATCTAAGTGTATTTGCCTAGTGATTATCTCCATGCTTGAGTGGGCACAATATTAGTTAGAAAGTTTTAATACACATGGGTATTCAAGGGAAAGACTACGCAAAGGAAAATAAAATGTGTTTTCCTTCTTTCTGAAGAAGGGCTAGTGAATTTTTATTTTGTGCTAATGTTGGAAAATTGTGTAGCTGGTGATGTATGTGTACAGTAAGCGTGGGAGATTCCAAGTCCATCTCTCTCTGGGATTGCTTATGGTAATCCCCTCTGCATTCACATTCTGGCGTCAACTATACCCCTGACAAGAAGGTAGTCAAAGAGCCAGAGAAATGGAGGCAGGGAATGGGAAGTCTAGGTTTACCGAGGCTGAATGCCCCTCCCAGCACTGACCTAGTCAAGTCCAACTCAGCTTTCAGCAGATGAAACTAAACAAATCATTATCAAATCCATTTACTCTGCTTTCAAGGGGACAGAGAGGAATTTTAGCCACAACGCATTAACAAGATTTTTGGAAAGCTATGAAGGAAAGTTATTGGTCAACTCATGGGGAATTCTGTGGAAGTAACTAGAGAGAAGCACCTTCATCATAGTTTGCCTGCATTCAACCTGCAGCTCTTCACTCGCTGGGTGATTATGTCTAATAATCACCTGTCTTAAGAGTTCTCCTCTTTAAATCTGAGATAGTATGAGTGGCTGAGAATTAAATACATAGGATAGTGTCAAAGGGAGAGTCCCTCACTTAAAATCTTACTTTGTTGGCATTCTAACAAGGCAACTAAGAACCTAATTCTGGTAGAAAGTGCCTAGGCCATCGCGTGAGTATTGCCACACATGCATGCACACATGGGAACATTTAAAATATGAGACTTGGCTGAGCTTGATGACTACAGTGCTGCTTCTGAAAAAATTATCATTGGTTTTTCCAAACTTAGTCTGTTCCAGTAGGGAGTGGTTCAATGAGAGTGTGCAAACATCTGTCCTACATCTGCCTCCTTCCTTAGCTACAGAGACCCACTGGACTTATGACTTAGGGTGATTCCAAAAATGGCCAAAACCACGTCTACATACCCACCCATGTTCTAACTTTCCCTAACACAGCCTTATGTCCCTGTACAGACATAAATATGCCAACTGCTGCTGGAAAACTATGGGGAAGGGGATGTTGAGAATGTGCACTTTTCTGTCCATGTTTCCAAGTAACAGGGTAAGTTTTTTTAAAAAAAATACCAGCTTAGTTAAATCACATACTATCAACTGACCCTCAGTAAAGTATTTAATATTATGGAAACATAGTGAATGGATTATAAGCATTGATGATAATTTGTTTGTTTTAAATTTCATTTGTATTCTGGAGGGAAGGTTTAATCCCTGTGACAATACGCATCCATAAACAAATCCAGGAGTCCAGTGAAATGATCCCTGCTTCACTGGTACTCGTGGAATGGTGGTATCTTCTGAACAGTGCTGTGTAACTTCATTGCCCTGTACTTTCTTCTCACCTAACATATATAAACATGGAGGGTAAAGAGAGGATTGCCCACCAGGTACATTAGAGATGTGTTCTGATTTTGTTCTAGGTGAATAAAAGTAATCTATGTCTAGTGTTAAGATCATAAGTCATAGATCCTATTGAATGATAGCTCACAAGAACTTGTATCTATTACCCTAGTGGGTGAGGATTTAGACAAGCCAGAGCTTCTTTCTACCAGCTCTCGTGCATAGGGAAGGAAGTATCCTCTAAAGTAGCAGCTGGATATCTTATGAAAGTCTTCACACTCTAATACACTCTGATCCTATTGTTAGGGGATTAAATGATCTCATGTGGCCTGGTCTTCTGTCAAATTAATGAAGAGGGAACAGAATGTTACTGTGGTTAAAGTGATCTTTGTCAAAGAAAATAAATCACAAGGTTAATAATTTATCCATTGACATTGGCTTTTTTAGGAAGAGTGCCTCTTGGTGGTTGAAGCAAAAGGGGTAATAGAAATACAATAAGCCCTAGAATTTCATTTCTATTGTACGAGATTAGGGAATAGAACAGAAGAGATAGCACATTAGAAGACACGACAATTCACTATGGAGATTTCAACCTTGTTCACACAGTGGAGTCTTAAATCCTTCTCTGTGTGTGAAGAAACTGTTTTTATTTATACAATGCTATATGACAGGTAATTTATTTCACAGAATACGTCGAGTGCTTAGGGAGAAATGTGTCTGAATTCTGAGTCAATCAAACGGAAGGTACAGGATCAAAGTACCCAGTGGTCCTGTAAGATGGAAACAATTCATAAATGTAACCAGCATCAGTTTGATAATTACTATGTATTAAGTACATCACATGTTTTAGGAACCACATCAGGTAGCTGTGACCGTCGTCTCATAGAACGCTTTCCACAGCACACTGGAGAAATTTAATACTCAGAAGACCAAGCAAGCTGGCCAAAGTTATAGGTGTAAGTGGGGAGTTGGGACTGAAGTCTGACTGACTGATTCAAAGCTTCTCCTCTTTCCGCACTCGTGCTGTGTCTCTGTGTCTGTCTCCTGTGTCAGTCTTGGAGGTCCTTTTTCTGAAACTGGAAACTCTAGTAGTCTGACAGCAGACGAGATTTTCTAGGTGGACGAGAAAATATGATGGACAGGGATGAATGGAGTTCTTATTTTAATAACCATTTCTTTTAAAAGATGTTTTAATTTTTGTTAAACTCGTGTGTGTGTGTGTGTGTGCGTGCATGCATGTGTGTGTGTGTGTGTGCATGTGTGTGTGTGAATGCAGATAACTGTGGGGGGCTGTAAATGGGTATCAGATTTCCTAGAGCTCGAGTTACAGGCAGTTGTGAGCCACCACTGTAGGTTCTGGAAACTGAACTGGTATCCTCTGGAAGAGTTTACACATTTCTTTTTAACACCTTAGCCATCTCTCCATTCCTTTAATGACTATTTCTTAATGTGTTGCTTGTTGTGGTAACAAGCAGTCCTATACGCTAAGGACATTTAATTTTATCCAGTCTAAGTCCAAATATTATTACTACTGCTTCTATCTTAATAATATATAAAACGTATGCATACATAAGCACATGCATACATTATACAAGAAAACATGTAATTTTAACTAATCCTTCTAAGAAGTGGTAAAAATTAAAACGTGTAAAATGAATATAAACTAAATACTGAAGTAATAATTAGAATTATCTAAGCATTGGGACCCTCAGATGAGATGAATTGGTAGGGACCCAGTCTATGAAAGGAAGAAGGGTTCTATAGATTCCTCCTTGAGAGACGGGAAGAGTTGCCACACTTTGATATCTTGGTCAACACTGTGTCAGTGCTGTGCTGAACAGTCTCTGGGCCTCTCTGATTCTCTTAGCAACCTGAGAAATAGGATGATTGATGACACAGATGTTTGGTCTGGTGTTTATATCTAATGCGTGCTAATTTTTTTGTTTGTTTTGAGGAGGCAGGGTTTCTATACATAGCACTGGCTGTCCTGAAACTCACTATGGAGATCAATCTGGCCATGAACTCATAGAGATCTACCTGCCTCTGCCTGCTGAGCGCCAGGATTAAAAGGATGTGCCACAAGTTAACGCACACTAATTTCACCAAGTTATAGAATAAAACTTGTGCCAAAATGTTCTTATTGTCCCTGATGTTAGAAAGACTGATAACAGGACCTGGGCCAGGAATATTCAAAAGACACCAATTCTTGATTTTGTGAAAAAGAAATTCATTCAAAATTGTTTTTCTTCTGCTTCCCAGAAACCTTTGAAATAAAGGACCTTAAAGGACCCCTGACACAAACCTCTTGCTCAGAGTTAGCTGCTCCTTCACCAATCACCTAAGCATGCCCTACCCTATAATTAGGTTCAACTTTCACTGAAAGAGGATAGAGAACTTGAGAAAATATACACATTATAGGTAAGTGCCTGTTGCTGGCCAAAGAGCAGTAAAGTCTCCTTCCCCTCCTCTTCCTCCTTCTCCCCCAGTTCTGGGGATATGGAGATCAAACCCAAGGCTTTGTGCACGCTAAGCAAGTATTCTACCATTGAACCACCTAGTCCTTAAGTCTTTTTTTTCTTCCAAAACTGGGTCTCTGTTCTATCTCACTGAAGGGCAAGCCATCCATAAAAATTAGTTTGCCTGTCTATCTGCAAATATATATATATATATATATATATATATATATATATATATATATATATATATTCTACCTAGAAATTTTTGAACCCTGCACCTCACTACACACTGGTAAAGAGATGGCAGAATACAATAAATATCTTTCAAGGGGATGCTTACAATATTTTATACAGAGCCTGACCAAGAAAATGTCTGTGAGATACCATGTTGTAGAATATTACCTTAACCATGTAAAAGTGTGTTGCATTTGTTTATAGTGAATTTAATATGTGCTGCTATTTCACCTTCTCTGCCTCATGTACCTGGTTGGTCTAGTAGAAAACAGTACAGTCAATAGCTAGGGAAATAATGATAAGTGGGGTTGGTGGGCAGAGAGAATAAGTTGGAGAAGGAATTTAGACTCAAGAGTGAATGAGGGCCTATAAGTATTTAATGAAAGACTTTTCTGCTTTGTCTTAGCAAGGTTTGACAGTCATTCTCTTTTGTATACTGCTTGTCCAATTTGTACTGCATAGCATTAGCAACAGAGGCAAGTTTACTTTTTGCCAAGTGGTTTATTTTACATACAAAGAAAGTAGACTCCATGTGGAGTTTCTTCAAGGCCCATCATCTTCTCTGAAATAAATTGGTGCTGCCAGGAGCAGACATGTTTGGTTGACTTAAAAAAAAAAAAAAGAGCCTGTGTTATTACAACATATTAAGATGACCTTTAAAATATATCTCTGTTTGACCATAAAAACATACCTAATATGACTTCAAGTTCAATTGTAATAGATGACTAACTACTAATCTGAATTTTCTTATTATCCTAAATAGTTGGTAATAATAACTTTAAGGAGTAGAGATTTGCATTACATTTTAAATGAACTGTATAGGTACCATACCTTGAACAAGATTGGAAATGTACGTATAGTATGTTATAACAAAAATAATGTTAATTTGTATTAATATATAAAAATCCATATAAATGTAAAATATTTAAAGCTAAAAAAAAAAAAGAGTGAATGAGGGAGAAAGAAAGAGAGACAGCAGGAGCCAGATATGGAGGGAGCAGGAAAGTAGTACATACAGAATGAAAGAAAAGGAAAAATGCCCCAAGACAAAATTTAGATGATGAGAAATAAGTTAAAGTCAGTTGTAAAAGCTAGCGGAACAAGGCTAAACTAAGATCAAGCATTCATATTAGTAATGAGTCTCTGTGTCATGATTTGGGGGCTGGCAGTCCCAGAAAGCCTGTTACAGTTTTCCTTTGTTTCACTTGAAGGGCACTGACAATGGACACCTTCTGATGTATATGTGAGGCACTCTACCTTTGTCTACAGTTGAGAAGCTGGAGACTGTATGTGAGCAATCAGTCACTACAACATTACCAAATTCCTACTTCTTATTATCTCTGTCTCTGTTGACTGAACTCCATGACTCTTGAAAGCATTTGAATGCTAGGCCTATCCTCTCTTCGCCTAATCTCTGTCATAGCCCCACGTTGGGGACCATCTGTCATGTACCACATTGGGGTGACATCTGTCAGGGTCCAGTATCGATGGATTCATATGTTGCAGGGTAGGGGCATGTGGATTAGAAATGTTAGGCAGATAAACAGAGATATAAAAGAAATGCAGAGACATAGGTGAGTACAGAGAGGTCAATCCAGTGAATACTGAATCTGCCCGTGTTTATTTCTTATGATCTTTAAATACCCCAATACAAAAAGGAGAGAAAAAAGCAAAGAACGTTTTTTATCATGATACAAGGAACAAACAAAGTGATTACCATCTTAATACCCAGAACACCAAGTAATCATACCCTAGGTCAAGATATCTTTGTTAGTAGCCATACCTTAAGACAAATTTCTTGTCAATAACCTTGAAGGAGCAAGAATAGGCTTAAACTCTCCGACCTTTAGACAAGGTGAAATGGATACACTTCTGTGGGTTCCCATATATCCCTCCCTTTTAAATTCATTTATCGTCTATTTTTTTTTTTCACAGAAGGAGAATGAAATCCAGAATGACTGGTCCACTGTGTAGAAGAAGGATGCTGGCCCTGTTGACATTTTAGCCACCAGTGCACCCACAGAAGAGTCAGAGTGAGACTGCTGAACCTGCATTCTGACCCTCTAATGTCAAGCTACAATCTGAGAAAGGAAGATCATGGAGATGATTCGTGACTCCCAGCTTCCTGATAGACACACTGCACAAATTTACAGACTCAAATGAATCCTATTTACTTTAAAGTCAGCCTATTTACTTTAAAGAATGCTGACTAAACATTTGACAGTTTATCCATACCATATCTTGGGACACAGAACTCATTTTTGCCAGTATGGTGTTCAGTCTGCTGCTGAAATAAAGGACCTAAGAACTGAGGCCTCAGGAAATTACCCCTCTAGGAGAAAGAGACTTGTTAAAGCAATGGAACACTATTGTGGAAGCAAAGACTGACTGAAGCCCCTTTTCAGAGATGAGGAAGAATAGCATAAAAGAGTTTGCTGCTACTCAGGGACTGGGACAGTTTGAACTTATCTTTGAAAGTAAAAAGCAGCAATGCAATTGGTCTAGGAGAGGAAAAAGACTCAGCTTACCTATCACAGAAACCTTTTCTTGCCTTTGATTAGAATGGATTTAAGAGAATTATGATTTGGCAAATTGTGTGTTACTATATATTTTCATACTAGAATTATGGTATTGACTTATTAAAGTTTATAACTGCTTTAGGTCACCACGAAGTTGTTATTGATTAGAAAAAGTTTAGAGCTTGTCTGAGAAAAATTTGACATAATGCAAACAAGTCTTTAAATTTGATATGTTTAATAGGACACATTTTGATTTTGATGTAGCTAAAACCTGTTAAAGACATTCTATACCAATTCAAAAGTTTCATCCTATCTTTGTCTTTCTCCACTTTATTAGGAGATATTGTAGCTATAGGCACACATATATTGAAAAGCATTAATCGGCTTGCATATGATTATCTACTTGTCTGTGAACTATCTCGATGGAAAGTTGTCTAAGAGGTACACAACTAGCTGTGTACCCTTCCTTATCTCTCTATTTACAGAGACTCATAGTCAATGACAGCTAAGATCTTTTCCCCTCCAGGCAACCTAATACAGGACATGAATGATGAAATGTTCATACCAATGATGGGTAAGTCCATAAAGAAGAAGAAGATGGCCTAAGACAGACATGATAGTCTGTCCTGTAGCAGAAGCACAGCCTTTTAAAATAAATTTAAATGGGAGGAATATGTGAGGGCCCACAGAAGTGGGTCTGTTCTCCTTTGACTAAAGGTCAGAGAGTTTAAGACTATTCTTGCTCCTTTAAGGTTATTAATAGAAAATTTGACTTACGGTGTGGCTACTAACAAAGATATCGTGACCTAGGATGTGGTTACTTGGTGTTTTGGGTATTAAGATGGTAATCACTTTGTTCCTTGTATCATGATAAAATAAAAAGGTCTTTGCTTTTTTTTCTCCTTTTTGTATTGGGGTATTTAAAGATCATAAGAAAAACACACAGACAGATTCAGTATTTACTGGGTTGCCCTCCCGGTACTATCCTATGTCTCTGTATTTCTTTTGTATCTCTGTTTATTAGCCTAACATTTCTAATTCATATGCCCCTATCCTGGAATATATGAACCTTTTGAGACTGGACCCTAACAGATATCACTTCAATGTGGGACACGATAAATCTCAAGTTTTCACATCTCTCTAGAATCTTGCTTTTCTCCAAGAACTTTTAATACAAATCTTTCTGCCACTGCTATGACTTGGGTCTGGAAAGCTTGCAAATACTCATGTGTTCAAGACTTGTTCTTCGCCTTGGTACAATTGAGAGGAAGGTAGGAGGAACCTCTAAAATGTACAGTCTACTGGCAGATGGTAGGTCCCTCAAAGTGTCCCCTTAGAGGGGGTTGTGGGCCCAGGGTCTTTTTTTTCCTCTTTGCTTCTAAGCTTCTAAGAGTTGGCTGACTTGTGCTACTGTGTATTCTTGTCATGATATGCTGCCTTATCACAGGCCCAATAGAAACAAGCCAACCAAATATGACCCGAAACACCCATTAATTGTGAGACCAAACAAAATTACCTCTTTTAAAATTCTCTTAAGTTATTTGTTACAGTCATAGAAAGGTGACACAGTAGCCATACCTTATGTCCTGTGACTATTCATGTACCCTCTCCAGGCCAACTAAGCTTGTTGCTTCGATCCCTGAGCCCAAATTGTAATTTATTCTCAGAAGTTTTCTTTTCTTTTCTCCCCACACTCTGTATTTCTAATGTTATATATATCACAGCATAATGCAGGTACCAGTTCCTAGAAAAAAAAGCTTTCATATTCCACCAGAAATGAATGCTTTCCTTCTACTCCCTCCCCTGTTCCTCATTCACAATATTGTGAGTGTGCATATCTCAGTGTGCCTTTTATTTTGTTAAAAAAAAACAAGTTATTTGCATTTATAACAATTTCAAGACTCGCATTTTGGATGTGTCTTTGTAGAGCACAGCAGTAAGATTGCCTGGTGGTCCTCATGTATTTGCACCTCGCTGCTTGCCTAGGTGTGTTCTTTAGTAATGCGAAATGCACTTGGGTTAATTTGCTTTCACGGAGGAGGGGAGAAAAGAGGTAGGTGAAGAGCGCCCACCAGTGAGCCAGTGCACACAAATGGAAGCTAATTTCCTTCTTTCAATGAGCAAAGGACATTTTAAACATAGGCTATTGCACATTGAGGCCAATTCTACTGAGAACAAAGACTAAGAAAACACTTATAACTAATAAATGAATGTGGCATGGGTCCATGGTATAATTGTCGTTTGAAAATTACAATCTGTACAAGCACAAAGCAAACAAGTATTAGAAAGGCAAATATTTAAGAACTTTTCAAAAGTATGGCCACAATGTTCTTTGGCTTTAAATGTTGACAGAAAGAGACTACACCTGTAATAATCCATCTGCCTCACTCCTTGTCTTATTACTGGTTCTTTAGTTGGGTTCTATTGTGTCCATTGTTCTTGATGCTGGTCTGGACACTAAAAATACAATGAAGAAAAAATCTCTATGCCTTAATGAACTTTTGTGCATAGTGACCATCAGTCACACATGCCAGGGTACAGCAACTCCAGAGACAACTGTGGAAGGAAAGTCACTTGAGACAAGCTCTGGGAAAGAGGATTGTTTAAGTACCCAAACTGCAAAGAGGACAGAACACTTAATTATACCTGAAAAGAGAAAATGGATTTCAAGATGGAAGAAATTCAAACTCATTATGAGTGGAACATCTCCAGATGGCAGAGGAGGAAGTTCATTTTGTGAAGTGGGAACAGTACAGACATGTAAACAATGGCCTGGATCAGTTCAATGTATCCTCAAATCTTGTTCTCAAAGACTGACAGGCAATATCTTTGAAAGGTATCACAGTCTATAGGTAATAATTTAATATATCTTATTATACAAACTCAACTGGAGTTATTTAGTTACCAAAATACTTTCAAATAACAAACACTCTCTGTGCTACCTCTAGATTCAAGAGACTTCACTTCATTTTATAAAGTCTAAAAGTGCTTGTGTGGCCCAAGTTGTAGGCTGGCATTTCTAAGTAGAAGCAGTAGAGTTTCAAAGGTGTAATGAAGTTTCCTAACTCTAACCACCCCAAGGTAGAATAATTACTATGTGGGTGTAAGAAAAGTCATTCCCAGATCTGAAACACTCATCCCGTCTTCCTCTTTGGAGACTCTTCATGCATCTCTGACTTTGGAAGTTACTCTTAGGGCTATGGTCTGCTGTGAGGAACAAGAGTTCTATAAGATAAAGGTAGTGCAGGAGTTACAAGAGTTCTTAGAGTCTGTGACTTGATAGTTACTAGAAGGCCATGCCTAGCTTGGTGTCAGTGGGGAAGGGAATCAAGGAAGGAATCATGGAGAAAGCTGCATTTCAAGTTTGAGGGACAGGTTGAAGAGTTGGCAGAGAAGTCCTCTGAACAGAAGAAATGGCAGCTAGAGACAATTACTAAGAAGCCTTTGCTTAGCTGCAAGTTATGTCCCTAAAATAGCTAACAACCATTCTTCATGCAATAAACTGAATACCCTTTCTACAAGCAATTTCTCTCACAAGTAGGTGAACTCTTTGTGTGCCTTTTCTTTGATGTGGTCCTCTCATACACTCATACAACAGGCTACAGATCCAGAACTATCTTAGCTTCTTAGTTGCTTCTTACTCTGGATCTTCATTTTATTAAGGGTTCCTCTAAGATGGTTACCCTATCATTCCTATTTGCCTTGAGATATCTCTCTCTCTCTTCCTGTCTCTCTGTCTCTGTCTCTGTTTCTGTCTGTCTGTCTGTCTGTCTGTCTGTCTGTCTCTCTCTCTCTCTCTCTCTCTCTCTATATATATATATATATATATATATATATATATACTGCTTTTCTTGTTTTAAATTACATTTATTATTTATTATTGGAGAAGCCTAACAGCAAAGGATAAATCGTTGTCTCTCAAACTTGTCTCTTGGACTTAAGCTTGTGTTCAATTCTGGCACTTGTTCACATTATGATCTTTGACAACTTTTGAGCTTTTATTATGCTTCAGTATTAAGTGACACTAATAGCTACCTAGCTCACAAGGTGACCTTGATCTTTAGCCTAGTGTTGTATGATGGTTAATTGGAGTTGTCAACTTGAAACATAAGAGAAAGGGAAGCTCAATTGGGAAATTGCCTCCAGTAGACCTTCCTATGGGCATGTCTGTGTGTCTGTAAGGTTATTTTCCTGATTGTTAATTGATGTGGAATGGAGGACTCATCCATCTGTAGGTGGTGCTGATCCTGTCTTTTGACTCTGATCCAATAGGGAACAACTTGGGCTATCAAACCTTGCAAATAGAACGCTTACCATTCTCTTAAAAATGAAATAATTCATTCTTGGAAATGCTGGCAACTTTCACTATAAAAGTTGGTTTCTGGGTAGGCAAGGAAGATTTCTCATTTTAGCCTCCGTGGTTTTATTTCTGCTGTTTCTATGCTCAGTATTCCTCTCACACTTCTGGTAACTGAGCTCCAGTCTTCTGAGAAGCCACCCCACTCTCCACTGCTTAGCTGAAAAATCCACCTGAGTTAGGGCTGGAACACATCACCTTCAGCCCACTGGAGCATGGCCTTTCCCTGTGAGACCTCTTGATAAGGATTTGTTATATTATTGTGACCAAAAACTTGAAAATATGAAGTTGTATATCAGGAGTTGCTGCAGACACCTTGAATAGCAAGAGGACATCCTGACTGAGAATCAATATGACCAGAGAAAGAATACAAAATGATGGTTGTAAAAGGAGTGCAGGGTCCTTTAGTTCTGTCCTGCCCGGCTAGCTTATACCTGAAATAATCACACAGAAGTTGTATTAATTAAATTCCTGCCTGGCCCATTAGCTCTAGCCTCTTATTGGCTAACTCTCACATCTTGATTAACCCAATTTCTATTAAATATGTGTATTACCACGTGACTGTGGCCTACCGTTAAGAATCTAACCTATGTCCATCTAAGGCCAGAGATTCATGGCATCTGCCACATTGCTTTCTTCCTCCCAGAATTCTGTTCTATCTTCCCTACCCACTTGAGTTCCGCCCTATCAACTAGGCCAAGGAAGTTTCTTTAATAACCAATGAAAGCAATACAAATACAGAAGGACCTCCTACACCACAGGATCAAGCAAAACACTGTCTACCTGAAGCCTGGAAGCTCCTGGGTTTCTAACTCCATGAACCAATAATCTTCTTGTGTGCTGTAATTTGGTAGAGACTGATTTTGTTATCATTTTCAGAGATCTCCAGTCACATGCATTGCTAAAGACAGTCGGGATTCATGCCCAGGAAAGGCCAGTCTCCAAGTGTATCATAATTACTCAAAGGCCATGGAAACAGAAAGCCCAATCTACAATGAAAGGCAATTTTGTTTGGGTGACTCCAATTTAAAATGGCACAACCACCTTGGATTTCAGCCATGGGAACACATTCATTGACATACATTTATATCTCTATAGTATCTTTGTGCCTGTATCACCTGGTCATCAAATCATCTGTCTAATGGATAAAGCATCTACTTCCAGAATCATCCCTCACTCAGTTACGGGCTTCTTATTCAATGTCTGACATAGTTATTCAACAAATGTTAAAACAAAACAAATTTTCACTTCAAAATAAATAAAAGAACCTGTTTTCAAACAGGAATCCATGCCTCTGGGCTCAATAATCTACATAAAAGAAAACGGGAGCACTGATATAATAGAGTGGGAAGGCTTCATTTACATAGCTCGTTATATGAATGATGTCCTCTAGCGCTGGACAGTGAGAAATCACGGCATCCTTTCTAAACTATGGAAAAGGAAACAACACCAATTATCTGGAATTTAAATGTGATTGCTCCCAATTTTGTTTTCCTAAATGCAGTAAGACTGAAGTTTTCAATTTACCAAGTACAATTTTTCCAACTTTTCTTCTTAATAAATAATAAATTATAAAGCATTCTCAATTTGAAATTTCAGCACTTAATTATACATAGGTATCTCAGAATTTTACTACTGACTCAAGAATAACAAAGACAAATTAGGTATTTAATATCTTTTCAAATGTGATTCTATATTTCTAAATATTTATGACCAGTATAGCATTCATTTGAATTGAGGAAATAAGTATCCATCATTATTATTATAGTGTAGACTTTTCATTAAACACTGTAGGATGTTTCTGCCTACAGTTAACTGTAAACATTCGTTTATTTAGGTATTTTTGGCCAGTTCCATTTGCTGATCACAGGGTTGAGTGCTAAGAATGTGAGACTGAATAGAACAGATGCAGATATCTCACTGAGATTATTTCTGATATATTTAAAACAAAAAAAAACGATTATTCTGAAATTTTTTACTTCATGAGCTTGACTGTTACTCTATCTCCTTTCCATTTCCAAGTTCTGTGTTCTCTCCCACAGAATCCGTATTATTCCATGAGCCATAAGAGTTTAGCAAGAGGAATACACTAGAGGAAACCAAGGGTTGGGATGAAAAGAAGATCAACCATGGATCTATAATCCAGCAGCAGTGAAATACACAACTAATTAAGCTTAGCTTTCTTGTAGGCAATAGAAAGGATCATCTCAACCGGGCTGATGGTAGAAAAGAATGTATTAAATGCCTGAAAAGTGTTAAATGCAGTCCTTGGTACAAAGTGATCATTCTGTGCCACATGGGACAGATTTAAAATGAGTATCAAAGATCAGATTGTGTAGTATCGAGGGAAAACTCCATTCTCATAATACAATATTGACAGCCAAGTCAGCAAGCAGCATTGATCTCCCTGCTCGTGGCTCAGTGATCTATACTTAAGGCTCAGCAAGGAAAAGGACAAGGACCCCAGGCTCCAGCAAGATCTTAAGTTCACTTATAGTGTTCCATTCAAAACAGCCACTCAATACTCATATCGTCCACACAGATGACTATCTACCAAATGGACCGTAATCCAAGCCCTGGGAAAGTCCTGGGCTTCTGCCTAGAGTAAGGCTCAGAGGGCACAAAACTAGATCCCCTCTGTTTCTAAGACTTCTGAGTTTCTGATTGCATTTGGCAATTAGAACGTATGTGAACAAAGCCCCTTTTGTTTTCACCAACAAAGGATTCCCTTAAGTAAATACAGAGGAGTTTTGCTAAGCCTTTTGTCATATATAAGAGATAAAACTATTGTCCTGATTATTTTTTTTTCCTCAATGAAAAAAACTGGGTTTGAGAGCAAGGTGAGGGGCCAGTAGTGCTCCTTTTTTTTTTTTCTTTTTTAAAGTCTTGAACAGTTTTTATGCTATCTTGAATGCTAATTTATGTAGCTGAGAAAAACATTTCTCCATCCATGGTAAAATTTGAGAGTTTTTCATGCCAGTGTGTTTATCTTCTAACAGCCACCAGGGTCTTTTCTATTGCTCGCCCAGATAACTACTAGAGA
Source organism: Chionomys nivalis (assembly GCF_950005125.1). Classification (NCBI taxonomy): domain Eukaryota; kingdom Metazoa; phylum Chordata; class Mammalia; order Rodentia; family Cricetidae; genus Chionomys; species Chionomys nivalis. The sequence goes on from NC_080093.1 coordinate 35,816,247, forward strand.
TACGAACTCGATAATGGAGATTTTCATCATGGTGATTTCTTATGACATTACAATTCTCTTCTTTGTGATCAGAGAGATCAATGATTTTTAAAAAGTGAAGTGCACTCTTATTCTTTTCTTAACAACAACAACAACAAGGTTTTTTCCAGTTAAGACTTAAAGGTAAGTATTTATTCAAGCAAGATAACGTTTCAAGATTAGCTTTCTTGCTTCTAGAGGACAGAACTTAAATTTGAGTAAAGTTAACATTTCAAAAATTAGTTCATTTACTTCCATTTCAATAAAAACAAGTGATCAAGGAGAAATGTAAGTTCAAAACAATGTTGCAAACGCTGCTCTCACCAAGAATCAAAACAGCACACACTCACACCCTTTTTGGGTGAGTTTCCTCACTACTTGTATCTAAGTGCTGCAGCTATTTTCTCGGACCTGAATGAAGATGGTAATCATGTCTGTGCTCACACTTTTTACTGGAAGCCATAAGTTGCAAGTAAAATGGGACAGAAAGCTAATTGTATTTTGAGTTTCAGCTCTATCACAATTTCTCACCCCCTCTGTTTCTCTCTCTCTGTTTCTCTCTCTCTGTTTCTCTCTCTCTGTTTCTCTCTCTCTCTCTCTCTCTCTCTCTCTCTCTCTCTCTCTCTCTCTCTCTCTCTGTGTGTGTGTGTGTGTGATAAGTCCATAAAAATATAATTTCTATTAAAAGTGGAAACCCCAGTCAGAGCTCCATGACTGTAGAATGGCCATTCTAACTTTGTAGAAGTTCACTGAGAAGAATAGAGTTTGCGAGGGGGCAAGTGTTTGTGTGAGTGGCTATGTTAATCTCACTGTGCAATGTATTTATTGGTGAGTTCATTACAATAAAGTAGTTATAAAAAGAATAAAAGAAAGCATGCCCCTGGAACCCTGAGAGAAAATGAAGAGCCCATCTCTGCTGTTTGTGAGTGCTATGCACTTCTTGAGGGAGACAAAGTTCTCCCAGACTGTTGGAGAGCCCATCCATGCATATGGACATACATGTGGACACATGAGTACACACTCTCAAATAAATGATGAAGGTGATACTAGAACTTCGAATGACAGCAGCGTTTTTCTTCATCTAGAGTGGCACAGTAAAAGACAAACTCTTCTACTATTGAACGTTAACTTCCAGATTGGCTGGAGTCCACTGAATTCATATATTTTGTAATTTCTGCGAGAAGAGAGAGAGGCTATTCAGCATTTCAAAAGAAACAGAAATTGAGAATTCAATGATCAGATTTTGCCTCCAGCCCATCTCACAGCACATCAGTCATTTCATGGTCCCTTACACTATTCTGGCCCAGAACAGCTCTTTCTTTGGAGAAGAAAGTGAGGGAGAAATGAGATCCTGTGGCCTATTTGGCCACATCCCAGGAAACACTGGCCGTTTCCTGTGTCATTCCTGATTCTGGCAGGTTTGTTGTGATTTCATGGTTTGCTGTGAAAGAGACTGGATGGTAGACCTGCTTTCAAATATTTGTCCCTTTTTATAAAAACACAGCATAATCTGTTAAAATAAAAAAAAAAAGAAAATTAAGAGAATGTCTAAGAAGACACTGTTCATAACTCTAAAATGTATTGTTAACACTTTGGGTTCTATGTGTACATCATACACAAAGCTTGCCATCATTGAGTGTAAAAATACACCTAATGTACATGTAGGACAGGTTAGTCATATGTTATGCAGTGTTTATTTATAATTAATATTGCGAACTTTTAAAGCATACACATATATTTTAATTATGTATTATTCTAAACTTCTATGAGCTTGGAATAAACCACTCAGAACTTATTGGTACCACTGACTTTCTCCTAGAACCAAATATATTCCCCATAGGAAAAAAAGTAAAACTGCATCCCAGTCATTCAGCTTATGAGTCCCTGAATGTTAGGACCTAAAAATAGAAGAAATGGAAGTTCTAAGAAGCCAGCAAGTACACTCCAGAAGGGATTCATGGGTGACAAAATAACAAGGCAGTGGTTTGATGGGCTTTTCCAACAGAGCATTTTCAGCTTCATCTCATCCAGAAGACTGGAGGCCTTGGATTTAACAAGCAGCCAAATATCACAGATGACTTAGTAGTGGAGACATGTGGCAATGGAAGGACAGCTCTGTGAAGAAGTCTCTTTGAGCCATCTAGGATTCTCAAGAACATCTTGCCATAGAGAAAGGGGAATGCTATAAATATATGCCCAATACCTGCAGGTTTTTTGTTTGTTTTTGCTGTTGTTGTTGCTTGTTTGTTTGGTTGGCTTTTGGGTTTACACCCTCTTGTCAGCAGAACTTCGTAGAATAGAGGTGACTCTACAGTCAACAGCAGGGTCAGTGCAGTATGTCTACTTACCTACGATTAGCCCCTGATTACACCTGGGGCCCTCTCTACAAACTCAACCTCAATCAGACTATAATGAGTTAAAATGAAAGACAACTAAGAAGAAGCTGTAGAAATCAGCAGTTCACAGTGGGAGCCCAGTGGCATCCTAACATTAATTTGTGTGGTGTATGGGAATTGAAGAAACATGATTTGCAATATCAGCTAGACAGAAATCTTTAAAGAAAGACAAAGGAACAGATATGTTCAGGCAAGTCAGCTTGTTAAACATTTACACCGAGGTTCCTGGTTTAAAGGCAATTACTTCCATCTACTCTCCAGTCACTGTTAATACTGCTGGTCAGTAATGGCCATATGCAATGCTGAGTACTTGGCAACACTGAAAGTAAATATATACACTTAAGTGTATGTAGTAACATTGGTCACATGTTTGTATAGTATTTCTGACACCCAGACTTTGTTAACATGTGATCCTGCTCACTCCTCTACACTCAGGATAAGAAAGAAATGGGGTCAGATATCTAATTACATTCTTTCCAGGATTAAAATTCTATACACCACCATTTCTCAGATCACTTATCTGAAGTTGTTTTAAAAAATAACTTATTATGGCACAGTTCTCTAAATATAGGGATCTGTGGGTACATTTAGATGAATATACATATATACGTTATCTCCATATGGACACATATGTATAAATGTATATGTATATAATCCAAACATACATTTATCTGCATATGCATACATATGTACTTGCAGCCACAGACACATGTGAATACATATAGATGGATCTAGATGTTCATAATCTGTCTATAAATAGATATATCATCAAGAGAAAATAAAATACCCCTAGACAAAAAGAAATAAGGGATTCTTAAAGACCAGCCTCATTTCTTCATTGTCAGGAAGTTTTGGTTTCTGGAGGCAGAGGTCAAGTTCAAATTTCAGCTTGGTCATATAGTTTCCTGATTAACCAAGAGTTCCATATTCTAAATAATCTCATTGTCTGAAATATCAACATCAAAAATATTATTCCCTACTATTTCTTGTAAATTTAGAGTAAGGACTTACTGAAATAATATAAATGTATAATATACAATTGACACAAAACAACCATTTCTTCAATGTCAACTGCAAATATCTTAGCTGATTAAAAACATCTAGAATTTCCTTTTCTTCCTCAACAAAATTTTGCAGCTTTAGCTAGTCTTTTTCTCTTAGAAGATAAAAAAAATCATTCCTTATTAACGTAGTCAACAAACATTTATTGTATGTCCACCATGTGTAAATCTCTTGCCTTTGGCACAATAAATGTTCACTAAATACTAGTTATTGTCATTTGACACTGAGTGTATGAAAGGGAACTTAGAGTCATCACACAATTGTAGCAGAGATCTTAGGTTGAGCCTAAGTTACATTTTGTATCCTAGCATGTTCTATAACTCATTCTTTCTTCTTACCAAATTACATATGAATTTAATTTTCCTTTTGGCTCCTTGCTTTCTACTATGTCTAAAACCTAAATGTGCCTTCCTTCCGGTTGTGTATCTACCTGAAGCTCATCTGCTATGTTCTTTTCTTTTGCTTTTCCTCTTAAAATACTACACTCCCTCCCTCTTCTTCCTGCTATTTCAATTAATGAGGCATCTGGTGCCTCGAGTATATGTGTTAGGGAATGAACCATGGATAAGACATGATCCTTGCTCTTGGGATCACTTGCTAGTGGTTTTGGTTTATTCACATGTACCCACCACATTATTCCTCAATCAATTAACCTTGACCATGGAAATTGCTCATCTTGTCTTGGTCATCATTCGTTTCCTCTCTCTATAGATACTGACATGAAAAAAATAGTCAAAAGTAGTTAGAAAAATTATATGACTAGGGAGAGATTTGAATTTCATTTATATGTATAACTGAAGACTGAGATATAAGAGTGAAATATAGAATGTAGTTGGGTAGGCTAAGTAATTCCCAAAGAATCTGATTCATACTCAGCCAAGGAACCCTAAGCTTTGGAACATGGTTACATTGTGGAGGGTGAACCTCCAAAAACAGCTCTCCTACAATGGGCCCAGGAGTTTCACCTAATTTCTTCAAGGTAACAAACACCCCAGCACCACTTTCCTCAAGGAAGAGCGCAGTCAAAGGGCTCTTTGTGAGCCTTTTGTCCCAGTTTCAGGACTAGTTTAATATTCAAAGGGCAAATGTGTCCTCTTCACTTTAGAAAGGTTGGCGTTTAAATACAATTTAGGTCATTGGCTCCTGTGACAGCATTTCCCTAGTGAGGAAGCTGCATTTAAGCCTCTTCTCTTGTATTATTGATAACAAAACTGGTAAAGGCCCGAGGAAGCCAACAGCTTTCTCTCAGGGCAGTTCAGAAGAAGCAATTAAATCCAAACTCTATTCCATTTTCCCTCTTTAGGGGAATATGTCTGTGCTCTGAACACCAAATCTGTGAAAGCCGAGTGCCAGCATGAATTTTTCTTTTCAAATACGTTTCAAACTTTCACTCCACAACAATGACATGATGGACACATTACATTTTGGTTAGCAACGTAATTATTTCTGTCATGGTTGAAAACGGATTATTTTCTTCACAAAGCAAACAAATTCATCCTTTATGCTTCTAATTCCCCTGAGTTGAGCAACTCAACGTGCCCTTGAGGTACCATTGTTTCTCTTCATGTCTAACTCCCCTTGAGATTCTGAGAGCCAGGGTTGGGGTTCCTTTATTACTGTGTGCCCATGCCTAGTCCAAACTGTGCCACATGAATGATCTCTGTAAATATTTGTTGAACATACTTTCCCTAAAGAGTATTTCAGAATGTTTAAAAAATGCAAATGAAAACTACTGAGCAATGTACACAAAACCCTTCCCCACTTCCCTCCCAGCTTCTGCCACAGTGTCAACTTCCTCAATTACAGGAACATCTGGAAGCCACCCAGTGGGCCATCCATTCACACCACAATACCTTTCTACAAAACTTTTGTTTCTATCTAGAATGATTTTCCCCTGTCTTTTAAGATTTGGACAAATCAGGGCTTGGGCATATCTCAGTATAGTAGAGTGTTAACTTAGACTGTGTGAGGCATTGCCTTGAGTATCTACAGATGTAGAAAGAACAACAGAGTAGATATGACAGCACATACCTGTAATCCCAGAATTTGGGAATCAGAGGCGGGAAAATTACTGGTCTGCATAGTAAAACTCTGCATTGGAAATAAAACTATGCATAAAAATTCCTTGTCTAACACCTGGACAGGCCCTTAATGGGAACTGTTTTTCTCAGGGAAAATGAGCTGTTTTACAACCGTTTGTCTCACAACACCTGGTGTCTTGGCATGTTTTTTCTGTTATTTTTTTTTGTTAGAAATGCTATCGTGAATTCTTTCTGTACTTATACCATGAGTTTTCAAGTTCTAGACTTTAGAGATTATGACATTTTCATCTTCATGGTCCTGATGCACGTGGGCCTTGGTTCATCGGAGATCCTCACAACTATGTATTGAATTAATAAGATTCTAGTTTTGAGAAGGGCACAGATGCTGCTCTTGCCGGATAAACCTGTGCAGTTAACTTCTCATGTCTGTACCTCCCCGTCTATGAACTCCACTACCTGTGGCCTGAAAATAGTCAGGGGGGGAAATTGCTGTCTTTCCTTTCTAAATACAGACTGTTTTTCTGACAGTGAATCTCTCGATAATGTGGAATGGCAACCCTTCACACAATGCTTGCCATGCATCAGGTATTCTGAGTCAGAGATGACTTAGGGTGTATGGGAGGGGTGGGAAGCTTATGTGAGTGCGCTAGCCAGTCTTATAGAAATGACTTGACTGGCCTGAAACCAATCTTTCATAGAATATGAGGGGATGATATCACAAGCTTCCTTCCTTATAGCATTTATATTTAACAGAATTTATAGGCACAGTTATAAAAGTTTAACCCAGGAATTGATTTTTAGTTTTACATAAAACCATCACCTCAAATCCTCTTTGGAGATGGATAACAGCTGTGGTCACTTTTGAACACCCACCTCTAAACTCCAGCGAATCTTCTCAAATACTACTTTCGTTTTTCTCACCGGAATCCTGATTGTAACCAAAGTAGATGCCCCTAATAATTTTTCTTGATAAAATGAATATTATTAAAAATGTGGTGGTGTCTTCTCCCTTAATAGCCCAGCATCCCGAGGAAACTAAGCTTTCAACACGGCTGAGGCCAGAACACAGCTATCTGCTTAAGAAGTCTGTCAAATACGGATTGTGGCTTCAGACGCATGCGTCGAGGAATCAGTGGTCAAATACTGACAGAGTAGTGACTGATGATATTTAAAATTTATTTATAGTGGGCTTAAAAACAAAATCCTGGCTCAAGAACAAAAATCCTTCTAATTACAGTGACCCAAAACAAATATGGAGGAAGAAAAGGATTCACTAAGTCTTCAGCATCACTCTGGTGGTCCAACTGTAACAGCTTAAATGAGTAGATGTAACAAGAATGAGCAGACAGCATGCTCCCACAGATGAAGCCGGGTATAATTTTTTTTTTTATTGAAAAAAAAAAAGAAGCCGGGTATAATTATTTTACTAGTATTTATTTCTGGTAGATAGCATAGTATGTCCCTGCATAAGATATTCCTGGTAAGGTCAGTGTTAAGTAGGACTCTGAGCATTAATTAACAACAGCCTATGCTCTCTGCATCAGTTACTTTTCTTGTTGTGACAATATACCTGGGAACAGCGAAGTGAGCAACTGAAGAAAAAAAGGGGTTATGTTGGCTCAAAGATTGGGGCAGGAAAGTCAGGGTGGCAGGAGTATGAGATGCCTTTCATGACCTCAAACCAGTGCCACAGGGATAACATCGTCAATTTCTGCTGCCAGCTTGAGATGTTGCCTGAATCCCTTGGCTCACAATTGTAATGGTCTCCATGTATTTTGTACATTGACCCAGAAGCAACACTTCCCTAGATGTTTGTTTTTAATCAGAGAATTCCTGATTCTAAGTTTACATCCTCTGTTTGCAAATGGATTTGCATTTGCAAAAGTTAGAACCTTAAAGCAAGCTTTCAATTTTAGAAGTAGAGGAGCAGAGGAAAATGTATTTCTGTAAGCTGGAGGCCAGCCTGGACAACATAGTGACTTTCAGTCTAGACAAGGATACTTAATGAGACCCTGCCTCAAACACGCAAGCAAAAACAACAGAAAAGTTGAAGCCTTTTATTAGGAGAGTCTTGCCCTCGATGTGTCTTTCTTGTTGACCCAGAGAAAAGCACGAGCTTCCTCTTTAACAATTGCAGGTGGTTCCTCGGCACTCTGCTTGTCCTCCAATGTTAATCTTGCTGCCACTATTTTCAACTTTCACAGTTTTGAAATCTTTCAGCATTTCTTACTGTTCTCACTCCCTTACTGTAGACCCGGGTAACAGCCATGAACAGCAGCCATGCTACCATCTGAATGCTGTAGGCAGAGACTACTTTTTTGTTTTCCAGCCGCTCAGATCCGAATATTCACACAGAAACTATACTAATTGCAACACTGTTTGGCCAATAGCCTATGCATATTTCTAGCTAACTCTTACGTCTTAAATTAACCCATTTCTATAATTTGTGAATTACTATGAGGCTGTGGCCTACTGGCAAAATTCTGACTGGTGGCTAGTATCTTTCTCCTTCAGCAGCTACACGGCGTCTCCTTAACTCCACCTACTTTCTCTCTGTGTCTCTGTTTGGATTTCCCACCTGGCTTTACTCTATTAAACCATTGGTCGAAACAGCTTCTTTAATAACCAATGGTAATAAAACATATTCATAGCATACAGAGGGGCTTAGGTGTGAAATTCAGGCTTTCCTTAAAAGAATGAACAATGCCCCCTTATTTATAGTTTATAGCACTATTTCAGAACAGCAGACAAATACGGAATACTTTTTCTCAGGTGCCAGATGCTTTCCCAAAACTGCACATGTCCTCCTCTGTCTCTCATGATTTCTCCTGATCACAGTGCCAAGTAATTCATATTCTTACTTCACTACATCATTTTAGCCCCTCTCACTCTCACATTCCTCGTCTGAAAACTGATATGGTAAAACTTTATTACTAGGATGAAATAAAATGTATATGATGTCTTGGTGTTTAGTCACAATAATTAAGCAAATGTTCATTTTTCGCTCCTTTCCTTAGTCAAACCCATAACGTTTTCTAGCTGTTGTTTCTTTTAAAAATTAGCATAAGAAGATCACTATATTAGCCATTAGTGAATTATAAATTATAACCCCTGAGAGGCATGACTGCACGGAGTGAATAGATAGATAAATTTATTTATATCATATGAGTGTACAGCAATCTCATTATGAGAGTGTAAAATATTATTATTATTATTGTTATTGAAGACTTATCCAGTTGTTTTTATTAATGTCAAATATTTATACCCTATAACTACAATCACATCCCTAAAGCCACCAAGACAAATGAATGCATATGTCCACAAGTATGTCCACAGCAACTACCACTATGGGACCCATAAAGAGAAATAAAACAAATGCCCATTTAGAGACAATTGAGAGACCTTGTATGGTATACTCATGTATCTTAGAATGAAAAGAAAAACAAAATGAATGAATTTCAGAAATATTGAGTGGAAGAAGCTTGAGGCAAAATATAATTGGTAAGACTCAACTCAATACAAAATTGAAGACAAAGTAAAACTGACGTAGAGAGTGCCTTGGATTGCATATCTATGTGATGACAAGGGCCAGGAACAGTCACCGAGAGGCTCAAGAAAAGAGAAAGCACCTGTGAGACACAAAGCCAACCGAAAAGGAAAATTCAAAACAGGAACTAGTGATCAGGAGAAAGAAGACTTGGCGAAAAGGAGGTTTAAGCCCTCACTGCTCAGTGTACTGGCAATGTGAGGTAATTACTTTGGGACTGGCTAGTTTGTATGCTGCCACTGGGATCTGTGTTACAGGGATGAGCCCTAATTTCCTGCTACTGGGCTTAGGTTTGGTTAAGAGAGAGAAATAATGCATTCTGGTGACAAGGTCAGAGAGAGATACTCTAGAAAGTATCAAAGGCCACTTCCTGCTGAACCATTGTCATCTAGAAGAATTGACTATCCCTGAGAGGTGGCAGATCCTACAAGCAAGAAATAATTTAAGATGTTAGAACAAAATAATACACAGAATGCTTAAAATGCAGGTGCATCTATATGCACACCCTCATAAGAACGTTAGAAATCTAACAGTGGTTACCCTAGGCCCACAGCATTGATGGTAGAGCCAGCATTAATGTGCTTTGGCAAGAGTGGTCACATAGTGACTGCAGCTGTGAAAATTATTAAGGTTATGGTAAAAATTCATAAATAATGCTCAGTGTAAGTTATATCTTGTGTCAGGAAAGTTTTCCTCATCATGCTCCAGTAGCACCTTTATGGGTTACCTGTTGGATGCATTCAGATGTGACTGGAGGTTGTCCATCCCAGAGAATCAGTTCAGAACTCAAGAACCGCAGGTATGGAATACACCTGCTTGTTGACAGGTGACCCATGTGAAGACACACCTCCCTTCTAGCTCCATGACAAAAGCTAAGCATACCCATTCTTCCCTTTGCCTCACATTTCAGAGAGTTCCAGAGCAAAAGGAAGTTATTCTCGCCGTGATGCTTGTTGACTGTAATTCTCCGAAGGTCATTATCACCCTGGACAAGGCACTTTAAGAATGCATAGATACAACAAGATTCTTACTTCTTCAGGAAGCGGTTTGGAAAAGTCGTTTGGATATGGCAAATGAGTTTGCCCGGGGCACAAAAATAAAAATTAAATAAGAAAAAAAGAAAAGGAAAAAAAAAAAAAAGCTCAGTGAAGCCTCCCTCCCACAGTGTAACCGTCTCAAGAGCATCCCGCTGCTGCTGAACAGTTCCCACATTAAATGACTAATGAATTTGGGTTCGCCCCTGCATTTGCACAGCTGGGGGAAGCGGCGCTATCTACAAAGCTTTGAGGCAGAGGGTGAGGAGGTGGCAGCATTGCACTTCAACTGAGCAGCCTAAACTAGGCAGTCTGCTGAGTGAGTACGAGCTGTACAGCCCAAGTAATGCACACCCAATACCCTCTGCAGAAGCAGCCCCCAGCTTCCTGTGGCTCCCTCCCTGCAAGGCAGCCCTCAGCACTTACATGCATGCCTGCTCCCCTTCTGAAAGTGCCTCCCTGTGGGGCACACTGTCCTTGACAGTGTTCCCTGTCCTACCACTTTTCATGAAACTCTATTTACCCACAGTGTCCTTTCTGCCTCATCTTTCCACACCTGTCATTTTCCACCAGATGTTGCCTTTCCTAAAAAGGCCTGCCTATCTTTCTTGGCTGTGTTTGGTGTTTGCATCTGTCCTCGGTGTCCTTCTCTGTCTCCCTATTGCCATCATTAGCTATTCTTGATCAAAGGATTAGTGATTTTCATCTTAGAATTTCTAATACAAGCACAATTTCTGACACAATGCAGGAGATTATTGTAGCATAAACAGTGTGGACGGAATACAAAAGTGATTGGGGAGAAAAGACGGTTTCATAGACTTTGTGTTGATGCATGAATCGGTGTGTGAAAACAAAAACAATATACACATTTGAATATTAAATTTGTATGAACTTCAGGCCTTCAGTGAACTCTGGTCAACTTTGATTAACATATTAATAATCTATTGTATACTGAACAACTTTGTATGCTAATTTCGTATTAATTAAAATGTCATAAAACCTTATTTGTATTCAGTTGACTATTATATGACTTCTAAACAATGAGTCATAAACAAAATAAGCTGTTGTGCTTTTTATTTCTTCAAGAATACAGATTTGGGATGGTAAATTTTAGTCAGCTGGAAGATCACAGTGAGATTCCTGCAGAGGAGTAACTGAGTGGTCAGATCAAGGAATGGAACTCCAAGATCACTTAGAATGTGGTGCCTTAGCAAGTTTTAGTAGATTGGAGAGGAAGAGAAAAAAATTAGGCTCCAAAGGAAAGTATAGAGATAGAGCAGGAGAAGCAGAACTGGGAGCCTATGGACCCCGTAACCAAGAAGACTGATACTAACAAGAAGGTTAGGCAGCACTTCCTTTCAAGTTACTGGATATGCTAAAGCTTAATTATTGAAGAAAATTTCCATTTACATTAGCAGGAGTAATTAACAGTGACCTATATGATGGTTAATATGTGTCAGCACGTCTGGGCCATGGTGTCCAGGTATTTGGATTTACTGAAACATTCTGGATATTTCTATGAGAGTGCTTTTAGATGTGGTCTACACTTAAATCATGAGGTTTTGAGTAAGACATATTACACTCCCTAATGTGGAGTTGAGGGCCAGATGTCAAAAGTAGACCAATCTCCTCTAAGTCAGGAAGAATCCCTCTTCATGACTTCTGAAGCACCAACTTTTCCCAGTTCCAAAGTGACTCTAGCTTGGCCTCTCCTGAGTCTGCACTTGCTGGCTTCCCCTGAAACTCTGAAGGTTTCAGACTTGCCAGCCTCTGAGAGCGAAGGAGCCAATATTTACAAATGATGCATTCTTCCTCTAACTCATGTGCACTTACAGACACACATGCATGTAGACATACATAAGCATATATGTGTTCACCATATTGGTGTATTTCTCTGGGCAACACTAACACAATATACAGAGACTAACAGTGAAAACAAGTTGCACACAAATAACGTGGATTCCACAAGTAGAAAATTATCCAACAGACATGTTCAATTTTGTTCATTCTCACTGTGCCATTTCTACTTTATTAGGGTGAAAGGAATAATTTGTATTTACTGAATAGAGATCACGGTCTATACCAACACTAAATGTATTAATTTTAGAACTATTCAACCCATCACTTTAATTTATAACAATGGAAGACTTTTAATTTGTGTCTGGCCCACGATCATTTTGAGAACATGCCTAAATGATTTCTGTGTTTCCATTATAGGTTCACAAGAGAACTCTTACATGCTATTTAGACCTTAGATAAAGGAAGGGATTCAGAGAGGCTTTAGGTAAGATTCAGAAGAGCACAGGGAGCCAGAAAAGCCCACTAACATGAGGCTGAGCTTCTCTAACCCATAACATTCTCATCCAAAAAGGGAAGTGACCAGACCTACTGTAGTTGTTCAGAAGATTATGCCCAATGTTCTGTGAAATGCATTTCATTTTTTATACAGCAAAATACCCAGCAAACTGAAAAGAACTTTTAAAATGTTGAATCGTTAATATTTTACCTTCAGTTCTTGGACATTTCAATATAATCTCTGAATAATGACATCTGTGGAAGAACTGAGAGTATATAATTTAAAGAGAAAGAACAAGTGTTTTGTCCATCATGAGACAGTTATTCCACAACCTACTGACCCCAATAAGCATATAACCATGACGGTGGACAAATGGACTCTCTCAGCTGCTTTACAAATGAGGGAATGCTATAATATTGCCGTCACCCTTCTGTAATTAAAACACATTAGAGCAGGGATTTTGTTTGGCGTAAACCTATGCAGACGTGGTGCATGCTGTCGCAGTCTCTGTGAGTCTCTATCCCCCAGTTCTGCTGTGTGTAGAAGACATTATTTCCCTGGAGGCATCTATCACTTCTGCCTTTTACCATACTTCCCATTCCACTTCTGCATAGACCCCCTCTGCCTCATACTCACTTTCTGCACGTTGTCCAGTCATGGGTCATTGTGTAAAAAGGAAGTAGACACAAATTCCCACCCTAGCCAAGAAGCTATTTACAACTGATACCTCTTGGGAAAGGGAAAATCAGTTTCTGCACTGGAGTGGCACTGGGTATAAGCCCCACTCCAGAGCAAGCCCCATGCCCAGTAGTTGGCCAACACAAAACAAACTTCGAAATTGTGTGTGGAGCAGATGGGAGATGCTGGTTGGGGTTGTTTCATTTTGGCATTTTTTTTTTTTTTTGCTCTATTGGTTTTTTTTGTTTGTGGTTTTTTTTTTTTTTTGAGAGATAGAATATGAGGTTGGATAGGAAGGTGGGGAGATCTGGAAAGAGCTGGGGGAAGGGAAAACAGGATCAAAATATATTATATGAAAATATTAAATTAAAAAGAAGCATCCAATTAAAAATGTTAGAGCAAGAAGTGACCTTATGTCATGGATGACAAACTATGGTCTACAGACCTGTCTGCAACTGGTAAGCCAAAAAATACTTCATTTTTGCATTTAAAATGCTTATAAATAATAGCAATAAGTAATGTTGGGTAGATTTGAGAGTAGATGAGATGTAAATTTCTGTGCTCATGAATGGTTTACTGGAACACATCTCCACTCATTTGTTATGTCCTATCTCATGGCTGATGCTGGGCCACAGTGTAAGGGAGTGGCTTGTCACAATACACAGTTGATCGCCTACAAACACTTTTACCAGAGACTATCCGACCCACAAAGCCTAAAAAATTGATAATCCGTCTTTTCACAGGAAAAAAATTCACCGGCTCTGATGTAACCCAAACTTCTCACTACAGGCGATACCTGAGACACCAAAGGTAAAACTCTTCTTGACAACTCAACGCTAGTTCTAATTGACTTCTCTAATTTGGTTTAATGTCCATTTATCATTCTGAAGTTAATGACCAAAACTTAGCTCTTACATCTATCTATAGCAATCTTTAAGTTAAATTAGATAGACACCCACGTAGCTCCCTGATTAATCTCATATCCTTGCTCATGTGATCTAATGCCATGCAAAAAAAAATCATATTGAAGTAGAATGCCCTCATGTAGTCATTGAAATGAATTTTGTGCAGCATTTTCTTTGACAGTTCTAAGAAGATACTATTATATTATAGGATAAAACAATGATATAATATAAATATTTTGCTGGACACATCAGTCAAACTGGCATATATGCTCTGATTTTATTTTGTAAAGTCACACTATGGAATACTTACTTTCTCAGAAATTGGCCACATTCTCTTTTCTTTACAAGTTGTGACTGACAATAAGATGAGGGGACGATTTTAGTGTTTCTATATTTGGCAAATAGTACTTGACCAGTTAATCCTCCCAACATAAGCTGAATTTCAGACTTTCATAAAGCAGAAAAGCATATCCAAAGTCGGAGCATCCCTTTCTCAAGAGCAAATACCTCTTGAGTCTAGAAAATTCAAATGACCTAACTGAGACTTAAAAGACCCGTCTTCAAAATGGCACTGTACAGAAGCTATCGTCACCTTGGAATGATGTTTCACTTCAAATTTATTTGTCAATGTGTGGAGACATTTTCAATTGGCACTGCAAAGGCCCTGGTTTGTATACATGGCACATGGAAACCAAAGGCACTGCGACAAGTGTCTCAGCACAGAGGACTACAAGTTCAGGACATCAGTAGTGCTCAGGTTGTAAGGACGTGCTCAAAGCATTCAACACTTCTGCAAATGTAACTGCTAGATCCCACATGGTCCAGTCATCATTCAAGCCACCGTAGAGCAAGTACTTATCTGACAGCTCCATTTCCATCCAACAAGAAGAAGACAGAGATAATGCCAGCGATAATTGCATACCGTTCATCCAGTCCCATGTGTGACTGGCTTTAACCAAAAACAGTGGGATTATTTCCTAAGGACTTTAATCTCTTCCCTGAAGTAGTTATTTTCGTCTATGTTTTCCTTTATTGTAATCATAAAAACCTAGATTTCTACTTGACATTGATATATAATAATTCATGTAGTAAAAGAGCCCAATGCAATCAGAAAAGTAAATTCCAAATCACATGTACATTAAATAGCCAAACATTTCAATAGGACAGCACCAATGTTGTTATCTCTAGATATTTGCCAGATGCACAGTTAAAGGTAAATCAGGAGTTAAAGGTAAATTTAATATTACTTTCTTTCGTTAACAGTGTAACCCGGCCAAGAACATTATTAAAGGAAATAAGTTCTAATAGCTTACTAAATGAAAGAGTACACTTAGTCTAACACAATCAATAAATGAGGTGATTTCATTTCTCACTTTTCTTTCCATAAATATTATTAAAACAGGTACCTCGTCTGAACTACTTAGTGTCTTCTTGAGTTCAAAGTCAATTCAAAACAATTTCGTGTTGCCTTTACTAAGAACTGGGCTCATTGCTGATTTAATTATTTAATCTTCCAATGTAGGGGACA
Organism: Chionomys nivalis; assembly: GCF_950005125.1. Classification (NCBI taxonomy): domain Eukaryota; kingdom Metazoa; phylum Chordata; class Mammalia; order Rodentia; family Cricetidae; genus Chionomys; species Chionomys nivalis. The sequence continues at coordinate 35,831,753 of NC_080093.1, forward strand.
CATAAATATTCTTTGAAAATATTATTTAATTGTCCAAAATAGTAAGGTACTGTAATGCCATTTCATCTTCTAAGTTGTAGCATCATATGCCTGAATCCAGTCCATGACTTCATTTCCTCCAACTGTTACTTGTGCAAGCATAGCTCATTTCACACCTACTGTGTCCCGGGTTCTCTCCTAAATGTTCCTGTACCAAACTGAATGAAATAGGATTCCTGACTTCAAGACAAATTCCACTGTTGGCTTGGGTGGGGAGAAGGAACAGTAGTTAATTTTACAAACATGCAAAGGAGAGCTACATCTTGCTTCCTTAGAGACCCAGGAGATGGGTTTCTGAGCTCACTTTGCTCTGCTAAGTTGAGCATTTAAGAATGGACGAAGTGGGTGAGAAGAAGGTGTGGTTCGGATTTTCCAGGTATGGAAATCACCACTTTCCATAAAGACCAGCTTTAAAGAGCTCTACAATTGGAGCAAAATATAAAGTCAGAAAAGACGAAGAGGCCAGGTCATGGGATGACCTTACTTACTGGGTCAAGAAGTTCAGATTTTATTCTACAGGACATGGAGAACTGTCAAAGAACATCAGATACAGACACAACCCAGCTTTAGCTCACTTGCTTTTCAAGTGGTCCATTCTGGAGGGTGTGGGAAGGAATGATTTCAGGTAAACAAGACTGTAGATGGTTATAGTATTTTAGGCCTAAGGAACAGAGAGGCCAAATTTGGGAACTAGGAATAGACAGAAGGGGGCGGATTGGAGACAGGAGAAAATCTGGCAGGACTAATTGTCAGATTATGTAAGGATAAAACAAAGCAAGGCAGGAAAGGCATCAACCTTGATTTTCTAGTTGGAGTAATCTGGTTAATGAGTGACTCTAGCAAGCAGGAGGAAACCCAAGACACAGGAGGCTCTGGAAGACTCATCTAATTCAGCAAGGGCCATGGGAATAGGCAGAAGTCACAGAGCTAGGATACTTTCTTTAAGGTTTCTCTGTCATCCTCCATGAGAGCCTATAGCATCTCAAGTAAGAAGAATTCGATTAAAGTGCTGTCATCTCTTCTAACCCCGAATGCCATGAATGGATTATACCCTTCCTCTCAGTATGCAAATTAGGTTTCCTGCATGACCCCTTAAGAAACAAGTGTAAAAGTCCTTTAGTGCCCTGTGAGCTCAAGAAATGACAAGATGTGGATGAAGGATGAGCCTACATAGATGTATAGAAATACGGTAAGCGCTCAGGTTTTAATGATAAAATCGGATACTGAGGTGCAGTCCTGCCAGAGGCATAATTTAATGAGCCAATGTCTCTTCACTGACATGTCATACTTCAAAAGGGAAGAGTTTCCAATTTTATTATGCATAAAATTGAGAGTGAAATGCAAATTCTCAAGGTCCTCCCCCCAGCATTGTAACCTGGGCAGAATATTTAGAACTGTATCTATCACAGACAGTCTTGGACCTCATTGAGAAATATCCCTTCAAGAGCTCATTGTGTGGGAGGAACAGCCTCCTCCTCCCTCTTTCCCGCCCGTTTCCCCTTCCTCCCCTGCTTCCTCTCATCTTCCCTACCTTTCTTCCCATCTCTTTCTTTCCTTTCTTACTGCCTTAACTCATCCAGGATCTATTTATGGATAATGTATCTACAGTTACATCAAATCTGGAAATAACTTTATTTCTAGGAAAAGGAATAGAGTAGATCAATAATGTTCCCAAACTATAATTCTTAGGTCTATGTGTCTGAAAATGAAATAGAGCAGAGCCGACAGTTGGAACAGAATCCCCAAATGCACTGATATACAAACTTCATGTGTTATAATGATCTCCCTTGAATGACCAGAGTCAAATAAGATGCTCAGGAAAAAAAAAAGACAGTTTTGTTTAGCTCTTCTCTCCCACATATAGTATTTAATACAAGGCATCGCTTAAAAGTTCCATGTATGGATTTAATCTTAAATCAGAATATGCTTTTTCAAGCAGAAGTGTGGAGTGTTCTCTTCTGCCCCAAGCCTGTCTAGAATCCCTGGATGGTTTGGTGACTGTTATGTGGATCAAGTAGAAGGCTGAAGCCTCTTGCATTGTGTGAATCAGTTATGGCTGCCCTTCTGGGGTGCTATCAAATACAATTTCATTCTAAGAGCCCTATAGAATGTGCATCGCAACCCTCAAATCCTACAAGAATGTAGCAGAATCCCAATTACTAATACTGTCTTCGGGAGCTCTGCTCATAACCGTATCTCAAATAAATTCAAGAAGACATAAAGTGTAAACTCTGACTTACATGACTCAACCATATGAAAGAGACGAGAGAAAAATGATCGCATAAATAAGCAGAAAATTAAAGGAGTGAGGACAAACATCTCTTCAGATTACAGTGCTGCGTTATCTACAACCCAAAGCAGGGCAGCTGAGCTCAATTTATTTCTCTCTGTACATGGTATTTCATGATTACATTTTGAAAGCCTGTGAACTGTTTACTTCAAACCCTTTCCTTCCACTGTTGACTAACACAAAATCTGTTCAGCCCAGATGCCAGCACACGACAGGCCACTAAAGGAATCTTCCCTCCGGTTCTGCTTCCCTCAACGTGGGCTCCATTCTTAGAAGAATTGCGGGCATCAGGCTCCCTGGGAGAGGTGGTTAAAATGTAGATTACTGGGCCCAGAACTGGGTAAAGTGCAAATTCTGGATCTCTGCCTAGTTACTAAATCAATAACTGTGAGATGAGGCTGAGAAACCAGATAATGGTTAATAGTCTTAAGGCTTCATGTATCTTTCACCGTTGATTCATTTTTCTGATTATTCAACACACATTTATTGAATATTTAGGATTAAAAGAGTTATTCATATCAGATGATGGAACAGAAAGATGTAATCTAGCTGTCTGGCATTCTGGGGCTAGCTGAGGTTACACCAACAGCCAGGAGAGGTAGGCCTGGAAGCCCCACTGCAGAGGCAGGAAGTCACCACAAAAGGCAGAGACAGAGCTTGGCAGGAACATTGCTGTGACCCCATGCTTCCCTGAGTGAGGTGGCCCTGGACTTGGACATCTCAACTATTTCCTCCCTTATCCCCATGACCACACATTTTCATTCTTCTGTCCACAATAGAGGAGACAGAACTTTCCAGAGCAAAAAGAAGATTTCTTCTGGCCTCAGAAATTCTCCTCAGGCTGTCTGGGAACATTTCACAAAAAGCCAAGTCACGTGGTGCAGGGTGCAGCCTGAGTGGAGGCCACAGTCTGAAGCACATCAGACAATTTCCAGAGTTTTCAGTCTGGCCACAGTCTTCTTCCTCACTTTTTTCTTAAAGGAATTGGAAGCTGATACTCCATGAAATGGAAATACACAGGTTTCTTTGTGTGTAGCATTAAAATTCTGTTTAATATCACACCTTATTTTCCTAAATATAGTTATTCTTTATGTTTCCTATCTTTAAGCCTCTTAGAGGCCTTGATCCATAGCCAGGTCCCTGAACTCACTAGCCATAATTTGCATCATGTATAGATTAATGAAGAGTGGTGTGTTTCATTGCTGGTTTGAAGTTAACAGCTGATAGGTATTGTGGTTTAGTTGTGACCTGCCCTTACTAACCAAAAACCTGGGGTTTGCTTCTTATTCTACTTCTCATAGAAAGGTTTGAGTTGTATTTGGTATTTGAAGACTTTTGAAAGTCATCCACTTAAAATACCGATTGAAAGTTGGGTGTGGTGGCTCATGCCTGTCACCCTAGCATTTGAAGGTTAAGGTAGGATGATTGCCCCATGTCTGAGTCCAGTGTCAGATTGAGATCTCCTTTCAAAAACATAGCAATAAAAGAAATTAATCTCCATGTAACTGTTGAGAACTTGAGAGCACTAAGGAGTAGTTGTTTTCTGGAAGGACCATTGACTGTACAGTATACTGTAAATCTTTGTTCAGTAAGATCTTGCTTTGTCTCACGAACAGTATGATGAGCATAGGATAATTTTATAAGGAAATACAGGACATAAAACTTCAACCCTTATCTCCTAGCAGAATCACTGCTCTTCCAGGTAATTCCCTTTAGCTATCTAGGTAATATTAATTAATTCTAATACATAAAAGTCAGAAAGGAGAGAAAAATAGAACAAGTATTAGCTGAAGTCCAAGAGACTGGGCTGCAAGGCGGGGGCATTAAGTGGTGAAATAATACATAGTTTAATGAGATTGGTGACATTATATTATAGTTAATAACATGGACATGATGCCACTATAAGCATGTATCATTTATTTCAAAGTTGTCTGGATCAGTGGGACCCACACTCAGTGAGATGAGTGAGACAAAAAAGCACAGTGCTGACTTCTGTCCTAACTAGTCAGAGGTGACTTACCTTTCTAGCTCATCAAGAGGTTCACAAGGTAGCTCCTCCCTTCATTCTTAGAACCTTTGTTCTTAGGTCCAGGGGGCTTCCATTCAATTAGATAGCAAAGATAGAAATTCTTGACTAAAAGATTATTCTAGGTTCTTCCCAAAGACATCAATAATCAATACAACATGCCCCTATTTCATTTATTTCTATTGCTTTGGTCCTAGCCCAGGTTCTTAGAAATTCTTCGGGTCTCTAATCTAAGCATTCATCTTCCACTTAACCATGTCTTACCAAGGCTAGACCCTACAGCCAGGGTGAGTGTACAATACTGAATCTGGAAGTAACTTCACCACAAATATTAACTATACCTATCTGTTTTGGGATAATAGTCTAAAGCATTTTTTTTAGTAGACAAGACCCTATATCTGCCTTGAGTCTCACTATTTATTGTTACATTTCTGTTTTCAGTTAGAATATCCAATCCTTTGAGCCCAGATATAGTGTGCTCTTCTATTCCCAGGGAGCATGTAGGTCTCTCCATAGGGAGTTATCATGGGACCTATTCAAGACTGGAATCCTTCATTTTAAAAAGAACTCCATGTTCCAAGGAAACTATGTAGCCTCAAGGTCACAGAGCTGGTTAGAAAGAAAATGGAAATTGGAAAAAGTGGTTAGACTTACCTTTCCCAAATATAATTTAATAAATGTGTTTAAAAGATTTAAGCCAAAAATGATACTGCAATGCCTTTTATCCCAACACTTGGGAGGGAGGCTGAGGCAGGAGGATCTCTGTGACTTTGAGGTCAGCCAGGGTGACAAGTGAGTTCCAGGACAGCTAGGGTTATATAGAGAGACCCTGTCTCAAAAAAATAGAAGAGAAAGAGAGAGATTTTTATTTCCATGTGTGTGTGTATGCATGTGTATGTGTGTGAGTGTGTGAGTGTGTGTGTGTGTGTGTGTGTGTGTGTGTGTGTGTGTGATATATCTATGGGTGCTCATAGATGCCAAAAGAAGGCATTGGATCCTTAGGGTCTGGAGTTGGAGGCATTTGTAAGACTACCAACAAGAGTGTTAGGAACCAAACACTGACCCTCTGGAATAGCAGCAAGTACTCTTAACTACACTGATCCCTCTTTTTATACTATTTTGACATTGCTCACTCAAATCATAGCATTGTTCAATATAAAGTATCCAAAGTCTTTAGGGTCATACTGATCAGATGCTTTTGATTATCAAATTGACATAAATGTGTTTATTCAAAGTGTGTTACATAGCTCTTCCTTTCGCTCCAATGCAACCCATTTTTCAGAAGCCTTCCCTTCAAAAAGTCTGCCAAGACTTCACTTCTAAGAAAATTCTTTGTCCTAAAAATATTCTTCAAACTCAACACAAGTTACCAAAATGAAATCTCCTAAATAAAACAATGGCAGAGATAGACCTGATAATGAATATGAAATATGCTAAGAACATTCTGTCACTGAAACAAAATTCACATTTTGGGTGTGTGATTAATGGCAGGATGAAGCCTTGAACCACATAAGAATGAAGCCCACTATAGCAGATGAGAAGTCGCCTGAGAAGGGTCCCATCTAAAAGGCAACCATTTCAAAGCAGGCTCTGTCTTTTGACTACCATCTCCCTGTGCCTGACCAGACATTCATTTCCAAGTGCTATTTCCAAACAAAGCTCCAAATGTAGAGTGAGGGTCAGTTGGCATGTTCAAAATTTGCTTTGGGATGGACAGAACAAAGAATGAAATGTTTTCAGGAAGAATTATAAGTGCATTCTAACACTTGCTGGTTTTAATTCATGTTTCAAGACGGTCTTCTCCCCCTGATTCCTTAGCACCCCATTTCTACCAGGACATGGGAAATTAAAAAGAAATTATACACAAAGCCAATTCTGACTGTCCAGATGACACTGAAGTTAGCAAAGTCATACATACATACATGCGCACACATATACATACATACATACATACATACATACATACATACATACATACTCAATATATTTTCATGGGAAGGAACGAGAAGGGAAGTCAGCTTGAAACCAGGCTGTCAGAATTGCTGACTGATCTCATTTAACCAAATTTAATCAGGCCATCATGCCCCACACTGTATATACTGACAAGTCTCAGGACATCAAAGAGGGCAAAGCACATCAGGGCAGTGGGAGGAGAAACAAAAATTACCTGTTGAATGGGCGAATTGTCTGTTAGCTAAGGGTTTCGATAACTCTGGATGTTCAGAGAGTCTATCCATCAAACTAGCATGATGGTGGCAGAGTGGGGGAGGGGGAGTAGAGTCTGAGGCAAAAGGATGTCAGAGAGTAGAAAGTAAGCAAGGGCCTGGGAGAAAAACCATTATTGAATATTTAATGTCTAGCCTGAAACAAGAACATTTAACAAGGACACAAATTATTATTCACGAGCTTTCAGTTTTTCCACAGAAGATAAAAGCAGTGGAAGAATGCATAGGTGCTAAGCAGAGCAAAAATGGGGCAACCGAAACCCAGAGGGGGAAACACACACCATAGTGTTCATATGGATGATTCGTTCGCTCATATTCCAAAGCAGCTGGGCGGTCTAGTGGTGAGCATAGCTGCCTTCCAAAAGAAGTTGGTATTTCTGCCTAAATGTTGCTGAGAGGATTTGGCATCGTTTCATTTTCCTCACAGGATTCTGAAATGTGCTTACTCTCTCAAATCTCATGGGGTAGCTATACTCTCAAACGCACAGATGTCTTTGCAAGCGAAAGCTCTCTAATAAAATGCATCCCCCCTTCAGATGCTGCAATCAGTGGAAGGAAGCTCACTAATGCCCTTTATTAGATGAAGTGTCATCAAGCACCACATTAATAAATGGAATAAATGGAAGGGTGGGGCGGGATGAAATGCAAGCACTGGTCTCCCGGCTGTGCTGTGTATGTGTGCGTGTGTGTTTGTGTATGTGTAATTTTTAAAGACGACAGAGTTCTTCTAAAAATAAGTGATCTATCTCAAATACTAACTTCTTTCCTGGCTTTGGGATGAGTATATTAATAACAGTTTCTATTTTAAAAATGAACACTAATGAATAATACATTGAGTATTCATTAATAATATATACATATATCTGTTAAGACGAGTTAAAAAGCATCACTTTGGGTTCAAGCCAGTGAGTGGCTTTAACTGAAAAGGTAGTTCTTATTGCACATGGGACCATGGAACTTCACTCTCTCAGTCATAGTTAATTTGTCAAAACATTCTTTTTCCTGGTCTTGATTGACTACTAAATCTGGAGGGAAATTCACATTCATTTGTTAATTCTCTGGCCTCATTCTTTTTCATGCCCTATTACACAAGTTGCTCCAATACAGCAAAAGCATGCTTAAGTGTAGAAATCTCTCCCACTCCCTATGCCCCTAAATGCTCTTCCTTCCAAATATTCCTTGGGAAGCAAGTCATTACCATGACAACCATAAGATGGGTTTTGAAGGGCACTTGGGGGCACGCCTAGTGAAAGTTAATACCAGTTTGTGTTTAACAGGGTCAGGGAAACTGAGCCAATGGGTTGTATTTGGCAACAAGGCACCACTTAGCTATTTAGAATTATCCGTCCACACCATACCTAGCTGGAAAAAAAATCAGAGCGATTTATTCAGGGCTGATCCATCATTCCTCCATTGTAGCAAATTCCCTCTGTACTCACAAGTAACTAAACAAAAAGATCATATATAATAGGAAAAGGAGAATTAAGGCTTTGCCTTGCCTGACAAACTTGGATGTGAAGCATTCAGCTGTGCTCAACCCACCCCCAAAGGGTTAACACGATTCCTTTCCTAAGCAATACTTTTCTTCTGCACCTTCACACTTTGTGCCCTTCCCTGTCATGCAGGTGATGAAGGTAGATTCTTAAGGACTCGTGAGGACTTTTTTCTGTCTTTAATACGTTTGCTTCCAGAATCAGGGACACTGTGGGCACAACTAGCAACTGCAGCTCAGGTGTAGTAGGAATCTTTTGTGTAACTCGGAGCTGGAGACTGCTCCCTTCAAATGCATGCGAAACAATACTTTCTCACACACCGACTCCAGTCCAAAGACCAAGAGAGAAATGCTCATGCCTTTAAAAAGTCACTATGTGATAAGGTGCATTCTTTCTTTGTCTATACCTGACTGACCACCTAACCAGGGAGATTTTAGTAGAAGGAGGAGAATCCTTTGTTCTCTCAGGTTCCATTTAAGGAAAAGTGGGTCGAAGGGCTTCCCCAGGGAAAGAAAAGGAGCTCTGGAGCCAAACGCAGACAAGGAAGAGATTTCATGCCCACTATAATTCTCACCCTCCCCCCCGCCCCCCGCAAAGAAGTGAATTAATTCTTTGGCAGACTAATGGTTAAGAAAGGTGGGGGTGCACACAGGTAGCCCCTTTCCTGAGACCATATCTAATTCCCTAGTGTAGCTCAGGCCATCCTCCCGGCTGGGTGGGGGTGGGGTAGGGGTGATGGAAACTCTCTCCAGCCATGGGTAGCACAGGCAGAACTGCATGCATTCGCACGCCCCAAAACTGGCGTCCCAGCCCAAGTGCGAAGTTGGGCGTTTAGACCTGAAAAGCACAGTAAGGGACATTCAAAGCAGCAAGTTACAGTACCTTGAGAAGTCTGACAGATGGGAGAAAGGCTGCGTGGCATAGCTTCCGGATGGTCCAATTTAGGGGTCGAGAAGCATCAGTCTGATTCATGACCCCTTCCAAATTCCACCGGGAAGACCAGAGACTGCAAATCTGGGCAATGCCTAGAAAATAAACGGCCCTCCACGACCCTGGCATCCCATGGTCATCTCCACACCTGCAAATTCCATTAGGGCAGAGGCTTCCTGGAACTTGGGAGTCTAGTCAAGTGGCGTTTCCTGAGCCCCTGAACCTTCTTAAGAAAGCCACCTCCCTGCAGCCGTGCTCATGCATACCAAATGTGGCCGAATGGAGGCACACTGCTTGCTGCTTCGGGGAGGGGATGCTTGATTTCGAAGGAGAGGGACAGCCTGCACAAAACAGCCTGTGGTCGGAGTCAGAGCAGCCTGCTCCAGAATGCGCGCTCCCTCTCCCGCTCTCCTCCCAGCAAACGCAGGTCAGGCGTTGTGGGGGGGACCCGGGCCATTTGCTTTGCTCTCTTGTTTTGGGGGGGAGCCAGGAGGAAAGCAAAAAGGAACAAAAATGAAGCCAGAAGAACTTGTACTTTCTTGCACAAAGCATCTTTGAGGGGCTGTAAACTGGCGCAGGGGGAGGGGTTGGGGCACTGGGAGGGAGAAAGGATGCCTCTGAATGATAAGATAAACGCTTCCTTTTTGATTTGTGTGACATAATAAATTGAGAATTGAGAGCTATCGTAAAATGGATCTACAGTCAAAAGAGATTCCTGCTGTGTTTTGGGATCTTTTATTAACTGTGATTGACAGTCTTCACCCTGATACAAGCACCATATCGATGATAGATGTGCCGAGGCTAAGTCAAACTTGCATTTACACACGCTGGGGATAAGGAGTTATTCCTGTCGTGGAAAGCTGTGCAAAGGAATGCTTTCGTGGCTTACCTTTTTAGCAATAGTAGTTTCTAAATTGGGGGATATCCCCACAAGACAGACTTCTCTTACAACGAAGTTTAACCCTTAAAGTGCTGTGTAGAAAGAACACTGTCCACAAAAGGTGATTTCCTCCAGTGCATGTTTCCCTTGTTCCCAAGAATTTTTGAAGGGGGTTTTAAGAGACCGTAGCTGCCTTGGGATACGTAATTTGTAAAGCTCCCATGGTGAAAGGGAATAAAAGAGAACTTTCCCATTTAAAGGAAGACAATGGCCAATTTCACTTAGAGGAGGGGACCGGAGGAGGGCTGGGAGGGGAGGGCATGTCATGCTGCTCACCTGGATTACCCACTCCCCCCAGGCATTAAACTTTTGCAGTACTGTTGACCAAAGAATCTGCCCAGGAGATTCCCACACCTGCACCCTTCAAGTGTTGCCAGGGAACTTAACACTTCCCACCTTACTTCCCTCCCAGTGCCCTAGAGAGTCTTCATTTTTAATTAACCAGAAGAAATGGGTAACCCCTTCCCCCCACCACACACACACTCCCATGACTCCTGTGCATTCTGGGACAAAAATCCAGAGGGGTTGGAGCAGATGTGATGGTGACACAAGGCCACGTTTTAGGATCAAGAACAAAGAAGTTATCAAACACCTGGTGCCTGCACCATCGCACCATTTCCTAAAGTGTCCCAGAGGCGGAGATGCAGAGAATTACAGAGCCACTTACTGGGACATAAAAATCCAGGCTTCAGATTATTTTCGATTAAAGCAGTACCAATTTAACAGAACTCACACACGGTTCATTTTCTGCCACCATCCTATTTCCACAATGGGGTAAAGGACGTTTTAGAGTGTTAACAAGCTAGGACATACATATGTCAGGCATGGTGTGGGCCCTTTTACATCATGCAAGCTCACACCAATGGCAGCCCTCTAGGGCAGATGCTGTCATGTCCCTGTTTCACAGATTAAGCAAATAAAGTCCAAAGAAATTAGCCTGCATTAGAATCATTTTGCTGAACCCCAAAGATATACTTTCAGTTCTGCTTCTTTCATAGTTGGAGACAACATCAATAACACCTTTACTTAGGTTTTCTGGTCTTTAATCTGATGTAAGAATCGCAATAAAAGATGGGCTAAGAGCTCAGTATGTCCTCACACAGTGCTGTGGCATGCCACTGAGGTTTGCTTAGCCTCCTGAATTCTAAAAATCAGACTTCAGAGTTCACAGTGGAATTCTGACCCTGGCCTTGGGCAATTTTCTCATCTCCTATGTGCACTGGAATCTTTTATCTCTGGAATGGAGGCAATCACACAGCTACACACCCAGAGTTCTTGTGAAACCAAATGAGCTAGGGCCAGTGGAGCACCAAGTTCAGTGTTTAGCATGTTTAGCATCTCTCAAGTCCCTTCTACCACAATTCATCTTCTAGGCAGCATGCCCTATTCTACAAAAGGGACCCACTGACATTTTTCATTAAGGATACTTTGTGTGTATGTTTGCAGTACCAGGTAATGAAACCAAGCAAGACAAACTCAACCTGGATGTTTTCTATGGGCTGTGAAGAGTTCAGTAAATGGCATAAAGAAGAAGGCAAAGACTGAAAGGGCAATGGGACTTCCCTTAGCCTTTTCCTTACAGAAGCCTAGTCATCAGATTGCAAAGGGTCACCTTCAGTGAGTCTACCAGGAACTGGCATTTCTTCGCTACTAAACGCCACTTAAGTTGTTTCTTCATAGTTTTGAAAAGTCAGTTCTGGGGAGAGGCAAGGCCATTCCAGTTGCCCCCATTTTCTCCTCACTGTCCCAAAGTGTAAAGAACACAGAAGTGAAAGCACCCTTTGATCCTCTTAGTGCCCTTAATTTTTAAGAATAACTTCGGTCAGAAATATAGTTAGGGTTCTATGAAATGAGAAGCAGGAGGTGTCACATCCTCTCTAGTGGCAATTAGAGGGATGAGCACAAAACCTTCAGGGAGTGGAGTTAGAGGCTACACAGCAAAGGAGATGAAGATCAAAAGAATGAACGGTTTAAGGGGAAGTCTTCTCGTCATTGGAGTAATTTGTGCCAGGATTATTTGCTGTCAATTATCTAAAGAGGGGTTTTCAGGACTCTCCTTGCTTAGAACAAATGGTATTTTTCACACATGAGTTTCCCCATGCTTTTAGAGAGAACCCTAAGAGGAAAACTAGAGAAGAGGAGGTGTGGCTAAGGCAGGGAATGTCTCATATATCTAAAATGCTCATTTTCAATGCTATGAGTCTGAGTATTTACAAATCTAAATGATCAGATTACTTTTTAATATTCCCAAAAGTAGCAAGTGTGGGTTTTTTTTGCATTCTAACGTGTGCCTTTCAACATATTTCCATTCTCTTTTATGCGATGCAAGCCTCTTTCTCATCCGTTACCTTTCAGTTCAGTCTCAAGGCAGTTACTAAGTCATAACTAGGCTAGCCTTTATTTTATTCTTCAACAGCATGTTTCCTCTCGGGAAAAGTCAAAACACTTTGATGAGACATTGGCTCATACTCAGTCTTCATGATATCCCTTTAATATAGAGGGGCTAATTTGAAAACTAAGGCCATAAGGGGATGATGCATAATGACCAGGTAGATCCGAATATCCAAACCCTTCTCATAAAGTGATTTATACACACCACACTGTCCTAGTTGGCTTTCTATTGCTGTGAAAAGCACCATGAACAAAGTAAGTTGGGGAGGAAAGGGTTATATTTGGCTTATAGGTTATAGTCCCTCATTCAGGAAAGACAAAGCAGGAACTCAAGGCAGTAACCTGGATTCTGGACCTGAAGCAGAGACCACAGAGGAACTCTGCTTATTGACTTGCTTTCCATGGCTTGCTCAGTCTGCTTTTCTACATAAATCAGAACCATCTTCTCAGGATAGTAAAGCGTTTGAGTGCCGTAAGCAGGGCTTAAGTGGTGGTGTTAGTTGGAGGTTGGAAGAAAATAAACTCTTCTTCTATAGCGTGCCTTGGTCATGTTGTAAGCAAAGTAAGAAAACACACATCCAGACACAAAATGCTCCAAAGTAAGTTTGTATGTTTTGTTATTATACCATTGAAATATTTGGGTATTTGGACTTTAATTGTATGTGTATTTCAGGAGCTTATTTTTGGACATGGTCTGCATAGGGTAGATGCTACTCTGGCACCCAGGAGACGTATTAAAACCAGACAATGGTTACCTCTATATATATCTTCCTCCCCTTCAAAATTTTTAGTAGTCTTAACCTTCTGCTTACTTATGACTGACCTCAATCTATAGTTGTCTTTTTTCTTTTTTAAAGGTGTATTTTTATTTTTGAGAATGTATGTGTGTGTGTGTTTGTGTGTGTGTTTGTGTGTGTGTGTGTGTGTGTGTGTGTGTGAGAGAGAGAGAGAGAGAGAGAGAGAGAGAGAGAGAGAGAGAGAGAGGCCTGAGAGTGTCCAGAGAGGCCATAAGACAACAGTAAGTAGAACCCCTGGAGCTGGTGGTTCTGAGCTGCCTAGTATATGTGCTAGAACTAAACTCTGGGCCTCTGGAAGATCAGTAAGCACTGCTGGCTGCTGAGCCATTTCTCCAGCCCTCAACTCACAGCTTTCTGGTGTCCTGCCAGCTCAATAGTTTGGTCAAAAAGATGACTTTTTGTTGTTGTTGTTCTTGTGAACTTCATGGTAATTTACACTTTCTGTCTGGAAACCATTTTATTTTTTTAATGTATCTTTTCCTTTTGACTCTTCTCAGAGCTATAAAATTTTTAGGACTTCTCTGATGTTTCTATAATATTCTTTAAAATATAAAATTTTATTATAGGCCCCACTGATGTACAATATTTTTATTTATTATTTCCAAATATGTTGTTCAAATAAATTACATGATTTTTTTCTCCCAGTTAAAGTATCTTTCCCCTTTAGCATTGTTTTATGGATAATAGATTCTGAAATAGATTAAACTATATTAAAATGAATTACTCACTTTTTAACAAGCCGAAGTAGCATTTGTTTCATACCTCAGAACAAGAACGATCATCTTTTCTCCAGCACCGGGTTGTTTACCCTGCCTGCTCCCCACCCTTTGCGTAAATGCCTCCAGTGACATGGACCAGGTGAGGTGGTGTAACAGATCATTCCACGGTTGGGCAGCTTCAATTGACAGAGAGTTCTTCCTAAGGCTTGGTGAAATGTACCTCCTTGTGACTTCTTACATCAAATTGTCTTCCCAAGTCGAGTTTCCCAAATGCCTTTCTAGACTGTGCTCGAACAAACCCATGAAGTCCTCTTTTTCTCCACTGTGGACAATCCCTCTTCACACCATGACATGCAGTTCTTAGCAGGAATCCTTCCACAGGGTTATAAAAATTCAGCCTCTTCAGGGGCTACATTCAATATCGTGTCACAGGGGTACTCAAAATGTAGTAATGTTTTAATCCTCTTAAATCCTTTGAAATACTTCTCACAAAGGTTCTTTAAGGAGCTTGAAAGAAAATTCACTAATAATTTTGCCTCTTCTGAAATTTTCATCAGTAAGCCTCTGCAATGTTGACTTTAAGCAATGGCAGCCTATACATGCAGAAAACGGAATTCTATCTCTTATGCACACATAGAGAGAAGGGGTGGGGAGAGAGGGAGGGGGAGAAAGAAAGAAAGAAAGAGAGACAGAGAGAACCAACCTGAACTGATAAGTATAGATTCCTCTTTTTAAAAATCTGGCCCTGGCTTGTAAGGGAGGTAGGTTGTAATGGGCTAATGGGAATTCTACACTGATAGTAGGAAAGTGGCCTTCGTGTGTCTTCGTGTGATGGCTTTGAAAGTAGACTCCAGTTCTTCTGCCTTTTATTCCCTACTTAGACCTGAACCAGCTACATCTGCTGTCAAATCCTAGTTTCTCACTCCAGAAACAGTGTCCACTATACTGTCCACCTTCATAGTTTGGAAGAAAAATGGAAGCAATTATCATAACACTAATATAATGAAAACCATATATGATTGTCATTGTTATTTATATTATTGACATGAGTCACCACATTAGTGGCTCTGCTGATAGTTTATCCCAGTGGTTAAGATCAACGACTGGCACCCAATACCTGGACTTATAACCCAGCTTTACCATTTATAAGATGATTTGAGGATGTCACTTAATCTTTTGACACTTTGGTGTCTTATCTGCAAACTGAATAATAATGCTAACCACATTAAAGGAATAGACATCTGCAGAGACCACAGAAGATGTTAACAAGGGTCAAAATGTTAGCAGTCACCAGGCAGTGGTGGCGCACGCCTTTAATCCCAGCACTTGGGAGGCAGAGGCAGGTGGATCTCTGTGAGTTCGAGACCAGCCTGGTCTACAAGAGCTAGTTCCAGGACAGGCTCCAAAGCTACACAGAGAAACCCTGTCTCGAAAAGCAAAAAAAAAAAAAATATTGTTAGCAGTCTGTGTTTATCCTTGTTGAAGTCACAGGAGCTGCCCTGCCCATTGACACTGCTCTAAGGAAGTAAAGTTAACACCACAGGAGGAAATTACATTTAGATCATGCATGGGGAAGATCCAATGAAAAAATATTTTAAAACAATTAAAATGCAAAATATCTTCACCTCTCCCTTTCTCTCATTTATGTAGGAGGAGCCACTTCAGAGACCCCGAGGATAAAGATACACACCCGACTTCCCTGACAGTTTCTCACTCTGCAACCGAATGGCAGCTACACACTTATAAATAAAATATGAAACTAATAAGTAAATATGTGTTACTCTGGGAAATTAAAAAGTATGTAAACAGCTTGTATCTCACTGAAAATAAAAACCACATGTGTCAAACTGAGCATATATATCACACTCCCTTCTCTCAAGGCTCGGGGATCATTGTAGAAGAGAAGGTGGAAAGAGTGAGGCACAGATAACAGACCGCGAGCAAGCATTGTCTTTAAAACATAGGGCAGCTGCACATACGAGCTCACAGCAGCTGTGACAGCATGAACCAGACCTATGCATAGCCAAGGCAGACCAAATTCCAGCACAGAAAGGGGAGCTGAACATGAAGTCCTACCTAGTGGAGGAGCTATGGGCCACTGGTAGCTGCTGGATGATGAGCCGGTCTTCTCTAACATAAGACTGGTTGAGATAATTATACTCTAACAGAAGGCCACATAATCAAGACTAATTGGGCAGTACAAATGGTCTTGATGGGTTAAAAAAAAATGAAGACACAAAATTGAGTGGGTAGGGATGGGGAGTTGGTCTGTGAAGAACCACAGAAGGGAGGGAAATAAGACCAGAACCATGTGTGAAATTCTCAAATAACTACTAATAAAACACTTTAAAAATCACACACACATAAGGTGGCCAGCAAATTTCAATGGCCAGGGGCTAAAATACATTCTCATTTAGCTCTGAAATCCTATTGCTTGTATTCGCAACAGGGATGAGTCTTTGCAATGATTCTAAAATTTTAATGAGTCTGTGGGGCCTTGTTAAAAATATAAGAATTTGAGGTGTTCATTTTAAACTACTTTATAGTCCGTTTCCTGATATTTGTGATGCTGTTTGTTACTCCAACCCTTCTCTCCATTCTAAGCTTAGATATGTGCAACACAAGTGTGTACAGTTACACCTCTATTAATAGAATACCTTACACAAATTTATTATGAAATTTGTCAATCTTACCATGTTGTTAATGAATATAAAAGTTAATGCCTGTGGGGCAAGGAGACTTAAGCAGTCAGTCACTAATTCCTGCTTGAAAAAAAATGGATCGGTTGAAGGAACCACAGAAAGTCATTGCTAGCAGGAGGCTTAAGAAAGGTATTGGTGAGAGAATACGCAAATATGTTCATGTTCAAGCTCAAACATTACGCATACCCTGCAAACGTCCTCTGACTCTCATCAACCCGAACTGGGAGCTTCTGCCAGCACACAATGTGTCCTGTGCATCTTGAGCCTCTGATGTTGATGGCCAGCACCACATTAGAACATAAGGTCCGCTCACCTGGGAAACTGAGACATACTGTGATCTGGAAAACCTTCAAAGTGGTGGCGCTGCCTGGGAGAGGATTTTCATGATGAAAGCTAATGAAAATTGTACTTATTGTGCTTGCCATTTTGTGTTTGTCATTCTTCCAGAAAACATGACACTGTATTTATCATGCTACCTTTTTTTTCAACAACTATGGGTCTTAGTCATAGTAGCCAAGGAATTAGATGATTTTAGTCAGTTGGCCAGTTTTGAATTTTGGGTTTTATTTTGTTCTTCTTGTGAAGGGGATTAAAATCAAGGGGATTAAAACTACATGAATTTTGAAGTCAAGGTGGACTGGATTTGAGATCCTGTTATGTTATCTGACAATTACCATAATTTTATGAGTCATAATCTTTAAAACAGACAGGGCTGTAATGCCAAAGTGGTAGGCAAGTTGTTGAATGACTACGAAGCATGTGATGTGCCAAAAAAAGATCCCATTAGAACAAAAGAACTGTCTCCTGCCGGGCGGTGGTGGCACACGCCTTTAATCCCATCACTCGGGAGGCAGAGGCAGGCGGATCTCTGTGAGTTCGAGGCCAGCCTGGTCTACAAGAGTTAGCTACAGGACAGGCTCCAAAGCTACACAGAGAAACCCTGTCGAAACAACAACAACAACAACAAAATAATAGTAAAAAACAGTCTCCCAAGTTGTTATTCCTTCAGGAGGTCACATGAGGCAAGGTAGACTTAAATCTAGATCCATCTGATTCCATAATTCATACTTCTACCTATTACAAGATACTGATGGTGATTAGAAAGGAAAGGATGTAAGTAAAGTTCTTCTGACTCTCCATAAAGAAACCAGCATTTGAGCTGTTGAACCTGAACAGAGACTAAGCAATGTTTGAGAATTCACCTTGACACCAGAAGCTTCACAGCACAGCCAGGCCATGAGTCATTCAGTGGCTGTGGCTTTTGCTTTCACTACTGACTCTTACACTCCTTCCTACTTCCTAGTGCCAGGATGTGAACCTCCACGGTGAGATAAAGACTGTTCATACTCATTTCACATGTCCAGTATTTATTTATCAGCTCTCTCCCAACATGGTACTTATTAAATGGAAAATGATATTCCTACAGGGTTTATATGGTAGGTTCAGTTTGTCCTACACATATAAAATTGTTTAATTCTTACTTACTACTGTCCACTTTTTATTTCCACCCACATTTTCTAGATGAGGAAACCAAGGCTTAAATTAAAAGTTAAATATGTATGTAAATTTACCCTGCAAAGTTCAGAGCCACAGTTTTTATATATTTTGTGAGGTTTAATTGTGCATTTACAAAAATCTACTTTTAAGGCAACTGAAATAGTTTCAAATAACAAGTGAGATGGGCCATTCTAGATACTTAGAATAGCAACAGGTGGTTTCAGGTACGCAATGATGCACTTGGACCAAAACTGTATGTCTGTAACAATCAATAAAAGTCAAAGGTGTCTGAACACAATTATGAAAATTATTCAAGCTTACTTGATTTTTATGTAAGGAATTATAATAGAAAAAAACAGATAATGTTCCTGGAAGCAGGGACCTTTTGTAATAGTTGTTTTGGTAAATAATAGATAAAATTGAATCCCCCATTAATATTCAAGGAATATGGAAAAAAAGGCAGAAGGATTGTAAGAGCCAGAGGACCAGGACTCCTTGCCAGACACTGCTCTAAATAGGGTTGGGACGTTTCACTATGACATCTCAACAATATGGCTCATTAAATAAGACTTGAAAAAATAATGACAACACCAGCTGACATGACAATGTGGACAGGGGCATTTTATAGGGTCCCATCCCTAGAAGAAGAGCTATAGTAATTCAATAGTTACTCAGAGAGGGAAAGTAAACTTTATTCAGGGGGGACTCCTTGTACAGTTTATCTAATCCAAAGTGACCAATCCTAATGTGCGTGTGTATATTTATATACATAATGCTAAATGTGTCACTCCTAATACATACATTATATATTATATATATCACTAATATTTATTAATATATAATACTAAATGGACTCAATAGGAATACATGTATATCTATAAAATCTTCATACATATGTGTGTGAAGTCTTGAATTTGAGTGAAAGTTTAGGGAAGGACACCAGAGGAGTTGGAAGAGAGAGAGAGATGTAGAGGCAGAAGTGATATAAATACAGTACTCATACATGATATTTTGAATAAATAAATACAAAAATAGGTAGATAAGATTATAAAACACGTGCCTTTTCTTATCCCTTAATTAAATCATATGCAAGTAAATGCATGGCCACAGTTCAAATGGAAGAATGATTAAGTCCATTTTATAAAACTACCTAAGATTTTAAAAGATCAAGTCAAGTCACTGTCATGAGCAAAACCATCTCTTCTCTCTTTGGGGTTGGGAGGCACTCTGCTGCTGATCTTGGCTTTCATTATCGTGACTCACTGATTCTTCTCATCTCTCCAGCTTTAACGCTGGACCATTATCACCATCCATCATACTTTAATAGCCCTTATTATTTTAGCTTCTGAGTTTCTTGTCCCCAGACTCTTGTGTGTTCTCTTCTCTGTTCTTCCAGAACTCCTCCTTCTGGCTCCTCTTGAGGGTGGCTCTTTCACGCGGCAGAGAGCTCAGCTTGAGTGTGATCTTTGAGAGCCCTTCCAGCACAACTGCAGCAGCTCCTCAACACCTACTGCATCTCTCTCTCTCTCTCTCTCTCTCTCTCTCTGTCTCTCTCTGAATTCTTTTCTACTTTTTAGAACTTATAACTGTTTAAATGATTGATTTACTTCTTTCTGGTACCCAGCTTTTACTTGAATGTCATTTCTTTGGGACAGTCATCAACAGTATAATAGATCCCAGCAGAGTCTCTGGAACAAGGTGTGAAGTCAAATCAGAGTCTGTTGGTTCCAGAATGAACAAGTAAGAATAAATGGATAAGAATATTGATTATAACCATTGCCTTTAAGTTATTTAGGAGAGTCTCATGCTGCATAGTGTTTATTAACAAACTGAATTTTTCTTCAGGCTCTTTTAGACTTAAAAGTCTAAGAACTGCTACTAAAAATTAATGAAAGGAAGAGCCTACAGGCTCTTAACTCAAGCACAGAACAAGCTCTAAGCACAGGGGTTCTTGGGAAAGAGAAGCAAAGCAAGCATAAGCGATGAAATCTAAAGTAACTCCCATGAAGGAATCAGCTACCATTCATCGTAACATAGCAGTGTTAGACATCCCTTGTGATGAGAATTCAGGAAGATCCAACCTACAGAATATATCCTTATGAAGGAGAGTCTGTATTTTATATAAAGACAAATGTCTAGTCAAAAATGCAGGAATAGTCATCCACACATCAACGAACCAGATCCACAATTAATAATAATAGTTATCATTATTATAAATAATATAATAAATAATACTAATTATAAATAATCTGATTTTGATTCCTCACAAGAATATTATAATTCCTTACCCATAATTATGCTGACATGCTGGTAAGGAAGATGTGATTACTAACTTAGTTTTATAGATGGACAAACAGGCTTGTTGAACCTGACTTGATTTACCCTGTTATCTCTAGTTTTACTGCCTCGTGTGTGCTTCATGAGGCTCTGTGCACTCTTCATGGTTAGTCTATTAGAGTGAGCCAATGCTGGGTCTTCTTTCTAAATATATCTTCAGAAAAAAATAATGGTATACACAGTAGCATGAATACATCTCAAAATCATGAAATTCTAGAGAAGACAAACTGAGAGTGACAGCAAAGACAGTCATGGTTGCCAGTAACTGTTAGGAAGGTTATCTGTCAATAAAAAGGACAGGAAGACTTCTCAGGGTAGTGGAAACATTCTATTTTCAACTCAGTGGCAGATGTTCAACTTCAGCCATTGCTAGAATGCATTGAACTACATACTCAAAGTCGATGGGTTGTTTTTTTATATAATGAGCTAGAGAAAATATATTTATTTCTTCTCTTATTATAATACTCAGTTTTTATTGTTGAAAATTAAGAGAAATTTAAATATTTATGCTACAGTTTACATATGTAATGACACCAGAAGTCTATGCAATAATGGTTATTCATTCGAGTGGCCTTGTGTAAGGAATGATGAGACTGTTTGGAGGTGAATAGGAAGTAGAGTCTTGGTCACTGAGGGCATGTCTTAAAAGGGAAACCAAGAATCCAACTCTCTCCTCTCTCTTTAAACACAGTCATGTGACTTTGGTCTGCCATAAACTCCTGCCATTATATTTTTTCAAAGCAGACAACATCAACCAGTCAAGAACTACTGCCCACACACCTGTAAGCCACAAGAAAGCATTTCTTGCTATAAGTTTTTACCTTAGGAATTTGTGATAATAACAGAAAACAGACTAAAAGAACTTTACAATTCCTGATATGGAATTTGGATATTTGATCAAGTATTTTAGATAACATAATTCACATACAACTTACTATGATTGCATTCCTAATTAATACATAAATTTTTGAATATTCAAAAAGCATGTTAAATGCTTACATTTGATTCATTCATGTTCCTTAGTAGACAATAATCAGCTTGCTTCCATTTCAATGTTATAAATACTTCTGTAATGGATGGGTGATCACACATTTGTGTATACATCTTTTTGATTTCATTTTAAAGACATAACTCAAAATGAGAAATGGCTACCCTTTTGATAGATATTTTCACACTATCACCTAGGTATGCACCATTTCAATACCTTTCAGCAGCAAGTAAGAATGACTTATTAGTAAATTATTCATAAAACTAGAAATCTAAATTTTATTTCTGGCCAAGTTGATAACAGGAAACTAAATATATTTATTTCTATTTTGCAACTTATAAGGCTCCATTTTCTTATGACCATTTGAAATTCTATCAACTGACTTTTTTCCTATTAGAGTTTAATTTTTCCCATTAATTCTTGAATGCTGTGTTTATATTAAGGATATTATCTCTTATCACATTAGTCATTAACAGATTTCCATTTTTCTTTCGTCTTTATATTTTTATATTGAAAACAAATTTTAGCATTTACATACTTAGTCTATATTTTTTGAAGAACTATCATTCCAGCTCAAGTCAGATAAAAAGCATGAATATATATGCGTGTTCTTTTTAATCTCTATCATTGTGTTTTAAACATTAGATTTTTTTTTGAGAAGAATTTCTCTGTAGCTTTGATGCCTGTTCTGGAATTAGCTCTTGTAGACCAGGCTGGCCTTGAACCCACAGAGATCCGCCTGCATCTGCCTCCTGAGTGCTGGGATTAAATGCGTGCGCCACTACTGCCCGGCTTAAACATTATATTTTCTTGCTTGTACTTGACCAAGCCACAGCCCATACTTTTATTCTTTATTGCAGGCTCATCAAAGCATTGTTGTGAAAATTTTCCAATTTCCAACTCTGAATATTAAGATTTCCTATTCAATGATAAAAATCTGCAATCTATCCATAACAACGGTCACTGCTTCATGCTGCCAGATGTTATTAAGAGTATTTTTTCATTCACAAATACTATTTCCATAAATGAAAGAATCCTCAGGACTTAAAACACTTTCATCTTGGCCTAGGTAAACCAATCTAGTATCGCTCCATGTGTCAATCATCTTGACCACAGGATTGACTGGCAAAAGTGAGTGAAATGCTGTTGCTGAATAAATGTAACTTAAATTCCTGAACTTGCCAGACTATCAGCAACTAGAGACTTTGAAGATCAGCGCCGACGCTGAGCCCTCTGAATGGAAAGCCAGAGAACAGAGAACTTACGTTTCTAGAGCTGTCGACTTGGTACAGAAGCAGAGGAGGGCAGATCCAGTTTGAGAACTCACTCACAGCTCTCAACAGAAAAAATAAATAAAATGGGTAAAAGCTTCACAGATAAAGAACTCAAGAGCAATTCCTACAAATACAATCTTTTTAAGAATGAAACTACTCCAATTTCTAGATCAATCATTTTCAACATACCTGAATTGTTATATTAGCGCTTCCTCAAGCACTCACTTGGAACTAAAATTTGTTTGGATCTTAAAGCACAGGTATCCCCGTAAATGGCATTTTTGTTGGCACGTTGCCTGTCACAATTCTTGGTTGTCCTTTAACTTTAAAGTTTCCTTAATTTTACACAAATTCTTCCATGCCTTACTTTCAATTTTATGTGTGGGGACAGCGGAGAAAGTGAGAAGTGAAGCCAGGAAGACAGAATTGAATAGTGTAGACCACTCTGACAACCAAAGCAACTGAATTCTTGAGACTATCCCAAGGACCAGCAGATTCGATATGGGGCCGTTTCAGTCTGCTCCTCTAGGACTTGGGATAACATCACAAAACTAAGTGTGGTCTTGAGTAAATAACAAAAATAACATTGTTTTAAAAATTTAAGATCAGTTCCATATATGCTTCTATTCATTCTAAATTTTCCACAAATAAAGCATTTTCAGCATCCCTTTTTAAAAAAATATGAAGTGACTATTGTCAGATACTTAGTACAGAATCTGTGAAGGAAGACAGCTAACTCACCCAGAGCACTGCCACATCACAGACAGAAGGGGAGTTCAGCAGTGCTATGGAAGTTTACTCTGGGAGAAGGCATCTAAGACCAAATACACCCGAGCACAAACATACTTTCAGGCAAAAGGAAAATAAAAGAAAATTAGTATGTCTTTTATACTCTCAGTAGAGTAAAATAGTCGTATTGGCAATGTTATTCATTATTAGTACAAATAAGATTGGTTGAAGAACAACAGAAGTGTATATCTTAAGGTATGAGGTTTTAATCTTCCATTCTTACAGCATGACCACATATTTAATATTTTATCAAATTTACGAGGACACTATTAAAATATGATTAGATTTGCATTGACTATTCCATATAGATAAATGTGTTGATCCAGCTAACTTCTGAGTGCTTACTATGTGTCTAGCATCAAGCCAAAAACTGATACTACAAAGAGATTAATACGTAATGCCCATAAGGATGAAACATCGAAGTAATCTCATTGAGAGGACGGGAAACTGGCACATCATAGAAAATCAAAAATCAAAACCTGACAACACAGTCAACTCTCCAGAGGTGAGAGCAAAAAATCTTTAGCTACTGACTCAGGAAGGCTTAATGCCTTAAGCCTCACTTTGGAGAGGGACTGAGAAACAAGACAGTGAGGCTCAACCTGTACTCATTGCTCTAAGACTCTAAGACTGGAAAGCAAACAGGACTCAGCATCTGCTGAAGTAGAACGCGGCAGGTGACTTACTCATCTTCCTGAAAAACAGATATGACTAATACTGTGTGATTAGAATTCAGATCCTCTGTATTGATACTTTTCATGCCTATTTACTTTCCAATGAACTCTTCCCATATCCATACACCTTAATCTCCTGGTAAGGAATTCTAACTTGTCTAATATTATGAAGATTTTCTGGCAGTATTGTAGTATATTCAAGGAAATTCAGCTACTTATTTTTTATATTTCCATCTTTCTGTCATGCTAAAACATTCTGAACAAAATCAACTTATGGAAGGAAAGGGTTTATTGGCTTGTACTTCCAAGTTATAATCCATCATTAAGGACAGGAACTGAAGGCAGGAATTCATGACAGAAACCATGGAGGAATACTGCTGGATGACTGATGTGCAGGATCTTGATATGACCCCCTTTACCTGGGGATGGTACCAAACATAGTGTGCTATCTAGTCCTCCCTACACCAATTAAGGATCTAGACAATCCTCCGACAGAAGTGCCAGAGTCCATGCCGACCTATTCAGTTCCTCAGTTGAGGCTTTTTTTCTCAGGTGACTCTAGGCCAGTGGTTCTCAACTTGTGGGTTATGATCCCTTTGGTAAACCTCTATCTCTAAAAATATTTACATTACAATTCATAACAGTATGAAATTACAATTATGAAGTAACAACAAAAACAATTTGATGGTTGCATGGGGAGTGGTCATTACAACATGAGGAAACTGTTTAAAGGGTCTCAGTATTAGGAAGATGGAGAATAATTTCTCTAGGCTATATGAAGCTGACAATTGGAGTTAAGTAAGATGCCAGTTGGATCACCATACATGTTCCTTCTCTTAGGTTAACTCTTTTATCCCATGTAGGTAGAGATACTTTGAGACCTGGGGGCATAGAAGGAGCAACTGGAAGATGTGAGTTTTCTAAGCCATTGCATGAAGCTCAAAAATACAGAAAATTTTGACATAGATTGTGGAGATGCTAGAATAGGTCCAGGAAAGTCAATGAAGTAAAAGGATCCAGAAACACGTTGAGTCCAAAAGGTGGTTCTGTTTGACAAAGTGTAGACAGGATTGGGTGCTCATGATGCTTGAACTGGATGACTGAAACAGATGTCATTGAAGTTTTTAAGAACTGGTATTAAATGTAACTGGGAATGTAATAGAAATGACCTTAGTGATCTGGGTATAGCTAATGAACAGAGCTCTTGCCTAGCAACGCTAAGACCCTAAATTCTATCCAAAGAGAACAAGAAAAATGAAATGCTTTTAGAAACAAATTGAAACTGGCAAGACTAGCAGGAGGAAAACAAACCTTACCAACTGAAAAATAAATAAACATGAGGTCTTCAGTGTTAACTCACTAAAATGGTTTCCTAAAACCTATAGACTGGGAATAGGACTTTTCCAGTAGAGTTGAAGTCTCCATCATGCTGAATGAACTATGTAATTAAAAAAGAGTTAATTTTGCGGTGTAGCTTTTCCTTAAAGCTAACTTTTACAAAAGGATTGAGATTCACACAGTGACAAAGCAGAAAAGGGTACTATTTCAGAGAAATCGGGGTTAAAAAGAATCATTTTTTTTCCTGACCTTTTACAGACAAAAGCTACTCCTTCTGATAGAGCTTCTCTTGTAGAGAGAAGGTCAAATAAAAGTCTGTTTTCTAATAAGGGGCAAGTGAACAGATTAACTTTTAACTTAAGCACTTAAATAAATATTCAAGACAAGCGTCCCTGAGAAAAGCAGTAACATGGAGAAAAGAGTCCTGATAATGGAGTTTTAAGGACTAATTAGTGGACTTATAGAGAATAAATCTAGCAATTATGCCAACCTTGACTCTGCTAAACCAGCTAAGCAATTACAACTATCTTATCTGTTTCCTTGAATACAATGTAGCCATTCTCTTATTTCTCTTTAATTTTACAAATTCAACACTAGACTTTGAAATTGAGTCCATACCTGTTTTTCATTTTGATGTGTCATCCAAGGTCTTCATATGGAAATGACTTCAAATTTCTGCCAAGTGTCTAAAAGGAAGCATTAGGCTTGTATGACGTGTTTTAAGTATTCTTGGAACTAATATTTTACTCTGTTTAAAATGTTTTAAGTATATGTTGAAGGATCTTTTACAACTAAAAGGAGAAAATGATACTTGGCAGAGAGAAAGGATTGGAAATCTTGAAAAAAAAAAAAAAAAAGAAGCCGAGCCATAAGCCCTCTCTCAAGCTTGCACACATAGCCCATACCAAAGGCCTCTTGGCCTCTCTACTTCTACTCCCTCCATTCAACCCCTGCCTAGGTTCCTACTAGCTTCTGGGTATTTCAGGAGAAAAGCTGACACTGTCCCACTCCCAATTAGAGGTCATCATTGGCACATTCCGTGGTTGCTGTTGTCTGAATTCAGGACACATAAATGAACAGAATATAAAAATACTAATTTGCTCTGGGCTATTAGATAAAACCCTGTTTGATGATCTGTGTGAATGGGGAATCTATCCACCTCTTCCTTTCTTAAATAAAACTCTGAGTAGTGGTTGGTTAGCTTAACATTAGTAGGTCCAATAATAAATTTTTAATTTTTTATTCATTTGTGTATATGTGGGCAGTTGTATAGATATGTCTATGTACCAGGTTTGTCCCTAGTGTCTGCCAAAGCCAGCATGGGGCATCAGATAAATCCTGGAACTTCAGTCACACACAGTTGTGAGCTGCCATGTGAGTTCTGGGAACTGAACACAGGGCCTCTGAAAGAGAAGCCGGTGCTGGTAAACACCGAGCCACCTCTCTAGCCTTCAATAATTGAGTTATATACTTCAAACTGGTGAGCTTTATTGTACATGCATTCCATTTTAAGGCAAGTGATTTTTAAAAAAACAAAACAAATAATATTCAGTGAATGGTAAGTTTGAATTGAGTCCAATTTCATAACATTGCAATCAGCAATTAAGGCAAAATTTATGTCAGGATTCCTCAAGAAGTTTTTGTGTCTCTATTTCACTTTTTGTCCTCCTTAGAATATTGATTGCATACATCTCAAATAATCATGTACATTTCTGATTGCTCTCATACATAGATTCTTCAAAGTCATTATTTTATTTTCTACTTATGAACATGAAAATTGTTTTTTTTTTGTTGTTGTTTGTTTGTTTTATGGCTAAAGGCTGTTGACACTGCAAGACGCTGTGTGTATTTTAAAAAAGGTCTCATGAACAGAAACATTGTAAGAGCCAGAGGATTAGGTCTGTGGTGAGACTGTGCCTTCTAGCTAGGACAGGGAGGCTACATTCATGAAATCTCAACAACATGGATGCCTAAATAAGACCTGAATGATTTCAAGAATGGTGAACATCCAGTGGAGACAGTGATGATCTCATCATGAGATCCCTCCTAGATCATTTCTAAATTGGTTATCTAACATGAGGTAGTCAGCCCTAGAAACATACATGTAGGCAAGTGAACGGTCTCAGAAGATTGTATTTATATATTGATTCATTTGTATATATCTGTAACAATGACGATTAACGAATAGGGTTCATGAATTTGGGAGGGAGAGGCGGTGAGACATAGAAGGGGTGGAGAAAAGACAGGGAGGAAGAAATGATACAATTATATTTTTAATATAATAATTGTTTTCACACTGCTGAAGCTTCTTTCATTTCTAGAATTGCCCTTGCATCCTTTGAAAATAAAATCATGGATAACCAAGCTACAATCCACAATCCTATAGAAGTTAAGTAAAAAGGGAACCATAAGAGAGACACATGTGAAGGGTCCCAGGAAGGAAAATAGTTAAGTTCTCCTGGGTGAACTGGGAGGAGGTTGAAGGGAAGGGATAGGAAATAGGAATATGAGGGATCAAGAAGACTGAATTGGGGGAGGGCACAAGGGGGAGAGCAATGAAAGAGATACCTTGATAGAGGGAGCCATTATGGGGTTAGGGAGAAACCTGGTGTTAGAGAAATTCTTGGGAATCCACAAGGACGACCCCAGCTAAGACTCCTAGCAATAGTGGAGAGGGTGTCTGAAAGGGCCTTCCCCTTTAATCAGATTAGTGACTACCCTGTCATCATAGAACCTACATCCAGGAAATGATGGAAGCAGATGCAGTGATCCACAGCCAAGCACTGAGCTGAGCTCCTGAAGTTCAGATGAAGAGAGGGAGGAGGGATCATATGAACAAGGAAAAGTGGGGAGATCAAGAGCATGTGGTTTACAGAGACAGCTGACCTGAGCTAGTGGGAGCTCATGGACTATGGAGTGACAGCCGGGGAACCTGAATGGGATGGGACTAGACTCTCTGAATGTGAGTGACAACTTTGTGACTTGATCTGTTGTGTGTGTGTGTGTGTGTGTGTGTGTGTGTAGGTGTGGCTCCTGGCAGTGTCACCAGGACTTATTCCAGGTACATGAACTGGTTTTTTGGAGCCCATTCCCTGTGGTGGAATACCTTGCCCAGCCTTGATGGGTGGGGGTGGGGGATTTTGTCCTGCCTCAAGTTGGTATGACAGATCTTGTTGACTCCTCAAGGAAGGCCTTACCCCCTCTGAGGAGTGGGTGGAGGATGAGAAGGGGTGGTGAGTGTGGGAGGGAAGGGAAAAGCAATTTTCTAAAATAAAAAAAATTAAAATGAAAATAAAATGAAATCACCATGTAAATTTCTGTATTTGCGCTTCCATTTTGCTTGGCTCTATGCCCATGTCCTATGGTCTCAATAAGTATCATTTTGCAATATATTTTGATTTGAAACAAAATAAAAGGAGGCCTTTCAATTTTATAGTTTAATGGACTTAGTTGTAGACTTTTTAGTTTAGTCTTTTTTGATCTCCAGAAGGATTCTTTCATTTTTATTGGTTTTATTTATTTCTTTGATTTCCTTACTTGATTCCTTGAGAATATACTATCTCTTTTTTCCATTTGTTCTTCTTTCTCACCATAATTCATGCTCTAAGGGAAATAAGCAGTGTCCGCGAAGATTAAATTGATGGGAAGAATATATTAGATGATGAAATTTCCTGTTAGCTAGAGGTGCATTGAAATGGGTGAGCAGCAAGGTATTATCTCAAGAGGTTTTCTGCAATGAAAATTTCATAACGTACGAAGCTCTAAGGAACAATACAACCTCAACTCTTGAGGCTATATTAAAAATAATCAAAACAAATCCTTGCTCATTTTAATTGATATTTTAGGAAAATCACTGTAATATTTTTCAGTCCCCCAAACAGGAACAAACTACTTTTCGGAAATTTGCACAAAGCACAAAGGAGGTGGAGATAAAAGAAAGACCGAAAAGATTAGCAGTAACAGTAATACATGAAATTACAAACCATCTGTAAACATGCGTTAGTTGGGAGGAACTGGTGTGCTATCCCATAGGAAACATTAACATATATTAGAGTGATTTTCTTTACCGTAGCCTAGAGTAGTGAATCATAAAAGTAGCAATTAAATACTTTTGCCGTGTCAAGCACAATACTAGCAATAATATGCCCCACCCAACAGTTGGCACACACTTAGGCTGGCTACTCAACTGCCATCTAACTTTCTTTTGTTATTTATGTTATCAGGGAGGCTAGAAAAATAAGATGTTGGTTTCCAGGGTTCCATTATATCTTGTTTTAGTCAATAAGAAGGAAAAGAATGTTGGTAGCATGGGAGGAGTCTTCTTAAAAAGAGAAAATCCCCGATCTTTGTGGTCCTTGCTATGCCCCCCACTGCGCCTCATTCCTGCCTTGCCTACGGGGCTATGCTACCTCAAGATGTAGCACTTGAAGCTGGAGCAAGTGTCTTGATACCAGGAAGGGGGAGCCAAGAGTCAGATAGAAACCACTCAGCCTAGTGGTACCACACGCAGTGTGAAGCCAAGTACATTCATTTTGTCACAAGGTTTCTTGGCTGTCTCAGGACATCAGACATTTAATTTAAGCCACAGTCAGTTTGTTACCAGTAGTGGAGTGTGTCAATAAAAAAATCTCTATGAAATGAATCGTGGATGAGATTAACATTACTCTCAAAGCTGGTCCATTGGGAAATGACAGAGACACATTTGGACCCAGACAGCCATGCATTGGTATTTCAGTCCCTACAGGCAACACTTTCTTTTTGTTCTCAAAGGAAATGTCGTGATGTTTGAAGAGTTCATCTTTCTTCCCTCCATCATCCTCCTAATTTGGTGTAATCCTAGCCTTTCTCATAACTTCCCTTCCTTCAATGTAACATCGTGGCATTGCCCCAAATTTGGGAGTTCATATCACTCAAGAATGTTTGAATATATTTTAATGGCACAAAATCTTTTTTGTTTTTGTTTAGTTTGTTTGTTTGTATGTTTGTTTGAGACAGGGTTTCTCTGTAGCTTTGGAACCTGTCCTGGAACTAGCTCTTGTAGACCAAGCTGGCCTCAAACTCACAGAGATCTGCCTGCTTCTGCCCCCTTAGTGTTGGAATTAAAGGTGTGTGCCACCACCGCCCGGCTGGCACAATATCTTTTAAGCAAGTAGAAATAAAACAGTCCTCAGTGGTTGCTTCAAGATGGCTCTTTTTTCTTCCCCCCCTTCCTCAGTCCTTTCCTCCAATTCTTTAATTAGACAGTACCTACTGTGCCAGGCCTTGTAGATGCAACTATAAAGCAATAAGACTAGATCCAAACAGTCTAGCCAAAGATATTCCAGAAAATATCTCTGTTAGTAGACTGAATGAATGCACTACAGCGGAAGGCACAATAGTTAAATGTGAGAAAGCTATGACTTTAGAAGAAAGAAAGAAGCGGTTGACTGTGCCTGAGAGAACACTGGGGTTCCCAAAGTGGTTGTTCAGATCAGATATCATCATAATCAAATCAAACCAGTCTCTATGGCCAGGTGATCTTGATATCTAGTTCACCTGTCATGTTAAAAATATGAAACTGATCATCTGTGTCATATTTTTATATTTTTTCCTATGAGTATTCAAATCCAGATCACTGAAAAAGATGTATTTGTTTTGTAAAATACAAAATTCCTCAACAAACTGAGTTAGACTGTTGCCATGGTCTTTGTTTTTTTGGTTTTTTTTTTTTTGGTTCTTTGTCTAATAACTTCAATAATTTAGTAGCTATACTGAGACATCAAAACTAAGTTCTGGAACTGGAAAAATGGCTCTGCAGCTAAGAGTTCTTGCTCAATGGCCACGAGTATCATGAGTTGGGATCCCAGTACCCAGATGACAAACCAAGAATCTTGCAAATAGTCATAACTCCAGCTCCTCGGGATCCCATGCCGTCTTATGGCCTCCGTGCTTGTACACACATGTACAGATATGCTTTCACACACAGCTACATGCACATAAATAAATAAAATTCATCTTTAAAGCTTAGTTCATAACAATCACCAATGTGCTCAGCTTTAGAGAAAACTTTATAGGTCATATGTAGCTGGGTGAGGGGCTGGTGTCCCCATAGAACTTAAAAACAAAGACAAAAATACTGAATGTATATGAAAGGTGAATTTTGATAGTTACAAACAAAACCTAACTCAAAATGGTTGTAAGAAGCCAGACCTTTTAGTATTTAACTGAAGGGTGAACATGACTCTTCAGTCCACCGGACTCTGTTCTTTTACTGATAATTTCAAAGTAGAAAATTCTTAGAAAACTCTTAGTCCCAATTATCACATTTCCTTGTATCAATTTTGTAGGCTAAAGTGGTTTTAAAAACAGGAATATCCTGAGAGAGGGTGGTAATACATACAATAGGGAAATGTCTAAATCTAAGATAAAATAAGACACCACTGAAAGCATATCTTATAGTTTCTGAACAAATAAAATTACTACTAGTTACAATACATTTATTATATCTCATACATAGACTAAATTATGTTTTCCAGAGATAGCATTCATTCATGCCTACAGTTCCACTAGCTGCCCTGTTTCAATACCTCACACACTTTGGACTCAGCTTTTGGTTTCCTGTGAAA
The DNA here is from genome assembly GCF_950005125.1 of Chionomys nivalis. NCBI lineage: Eukaryota > Metazoa > Chordata > Mammalia > Rodentia > Cricetidae > Chionomys > Chionomys nivalis. The sequence goes on from NC_080093.1 coordinate 35,863,807, forward strand.
TTAACCTGTTTCTTCCACATGATCACTTTCAATATTTTATCCCTGTACTTGAAACGTTTTGACTGTTTTTGAAATTTCATTCATTTGGTCTCTAATGTATGCAGATGATATCTGAATGTCTTTACAATCAAAGTGAGTTTTGTCAAAAGGGTAGTGTTTCAATTTTTTCTTTATTTTATTTTATTTTTTTTAAAAAAACTGCCTTCTCATTTTACTTACCAATCCCAGTTTCCACTCTCTCCCTTCCTGATGTTTCCTATACCTTCCCCCCCTGCTACTCCACCCCTGATTCACTCCTCAGAGAGAATAAGGCTTCCCGTAGGGAGTCAACAAAGCCTACCACATTGTTTTGAGGCAGGACCAAGGCCCTCCTCTCTGTATCTAGGCTGAGCAAGGTATCCATCCAAAGAGAATGGGTTCCAAAAAGTCAATGCAAGCAGTAGGGATAAATCCTACTGCCAGTGGCCCCATAGTCTGTCCAAGTCATACAATTGTCAGCCTCAATCAACGGGCCTCCTTTTGTCCTATGCTGGTGCCTTCCCTGTCAGGCTGGAGTTGGTGGGCTCCCATTAGCTCAGGTAAGCTTGTGCAAACTTGTACAACCACTCTGGAAAACAGTTTGGCAGTTTCTCAGAAAACTGGGAATCAACCTTCCTAAAGAACCAGCAGTGTCACTCTTGGGCATCAACCCAAAGGATGCTCAATCATACTACAAGGACATTTGTTCAATAGTGTTTCAATTTTAACCTTCATGTTACACATGGGATGCTGAGTATAAAAAAGCACAAAGATGTGCAGTAAAGAAAGCAGAGCTCTTTTTCCACTCCTTCTGTTCTTGACTATGAAGTAGCCTTTCTGGATTCCTGATCTCCTACTGCTCAAGTAAATAGCTTTGTCTAGACAGCATCCCACAGCCTCCTGTGCAGGATGACCAGATTCTCTGCAATTGACTTTCTCATGTTTTATTCTCCTCAGATAAACATTAAAACGAGGGTTTGCACACTAGTAGCACTTGGGAGTTGTTTCAGGAAGCACAGAATGAAAGTGATGGGTTGAGACCGGGAAAGGCAAGGGAGTGTGTTCTGAGTCTACCATCACAGCCACCTGGGAGTTTTCACTGGTGTGTTGCTACTTTGGGACAGGATGTTCAGCTTTCTTCCCAGAGTTATCTCCTCAAGACCAAGCAGGTGGTGATTTCTATGTCAAGCCCATCAGTGATTGGTTGTGAGCTGCTGTGAGAGAATCGGGGTGGCAGGACCTTAAATCCACCTATATCTGCAGCCTGCCACATAGTGTCCTCAGGCTAGAAGATGCTCTGAGATACAGATGAAGATGGGAGGAGGTATAAAATGGCACAGGTGTGCCGAGGTGTCTGAAGCTATGGTTGGCTCCTGGATGCTTCAGTTAGTATCCCACCATCCCGCTAATTTATGTGGCACTTACCTGACACAGTTAATGCCCCAGATTAGCTGGCGCATCTTCCCCAATGTCTGAGCTGTGTGGTGGCATCTCCATTCAGTACTAACCACAGGGCTTACATATCTCCTTCCAAGCTCTAAGTTCTTTTTATCTCTAGCCTATAGATGGATGTGGTTGAATAAGCTTGTGGTTCTTTCGGAAAAACTCAAATAAAAGCTAGGCTTTATTTCTCTAAGGAAGCAGAATGCATAAATTACTGAAGTGTTTATGCCAAATAGCTATCCTTGTCTCTGACTCGTAAACAAGTTAGAGGTCTAAAACAGTAAAGTAACTGATGCTGACATTTTAACGTTACTATAAAATTCATAATAGCAAAATCTTCTTGAACCATGATGTTTAAAAATTCATTTGCCCATAGCAACTTTAACAGGAATATCACTGGATGCTCAGGTTCTACAAAGTTCTGTGTGGCATAGCATTCTTCTCCATGACTCTTTATGTTTTCACTCATATGGTTAAACACATATACATATATATGCATACACATTTCTTTTTCTGTGATACATTTTAAATAAATGATCTTCCATATAACATAGTCCTTACTTTATAGTCAACCCAATGAATAGGAAAAGGGAAGCAATAATATCCCAAATTACTCAGTCTGTGATTTTGAACCTCGGTGTCATTCAGGCTTTTAATACTGTGGACCCAGAACCACCACACTCAATCCAAAAGGTATTCTGAGGAGCTCTGTTCCATCGCTATGATCTCATCTTACGTAGTCTGATCTACTCAAAACAAAATCACCTTCTAATTCCTTCCATACAACTCTTTGCTCATGAGTTTCCTGACTTAGGTCTGGTTCTGCACATACATCCGTTACAGTCTCTTCTCTTTGCTTCTTAGAGATCAGTAATGTTGTGCTTCCAGTTCATTGTTAAAAATGGGTGCACTGCTCTGAAGATAAGCAGAATATCATTATTCTTGGGGATTTTTCATGAGGGCGGGCAGGGCTAAGATTTTACTTTATTCTTCGATTGGGTCATTTAGCTTCATATGAGCTCCCTCATGGATTGTTTTTTTTTTTTTAATTTTTTTTAAATTTTTTTTATTCTTTTTTAATTAAAATTTCCACCTGCTCCCCGTTTCCCATTTCCCTCCCCTCCTCCCAAATATTGCCCCCTCCCCCTATCCCCACTCCTCTTCTCCTCCCCCCACTCCATTCCCCCTCCCTCTCGATACTGAAGAGCAGTCCAAATTCTGAAGGACCTTGGTCTTCCCTCATGGATTGTTCTAACACATTTTAGTGAGCATCATTTTCAGGTTATATATAAACCTCCTTTGACATACCTGCAGGAAGGAGGAGTAGCAAAAGCCAGCCCAGACTGCTGATCAGTCATTCTGACATAAAGTTTAAACTGTGCCCTTTGGCAAAAAAAAAAAAAAAAAAAGCATGAAGGAAGCATTAAAAGAAAAAAATTACTAGCAATAGTCTTAACAATCCTAGTAGGAGTGAAAATAAACACCGTAAGAGTTTTTGCTTAAGCTATATGACATCCTAAAAATAAATAGTAAGTTTTTTATAATAATTTGATGAAGTGAAATTCTGTATGCAAGTATCCATGGTAACCCAGGTTTATATTTCTGAGCTACAAACATTTGTGCCACCAGAAATATGTAAATCACATGAACAGATATAATAAGATAAAATTATGTTTCCATAAATATTTGTTGGGTAATAGTTCAAAAAAACTTGACAGCAGATCATAAATTATGAAGTGTTTTAAGTATTATTTTTAGAAAAGCTAGAAAAATTGTTTATCGATGCAATTTTAGTGAAGAGAGAGTAGTGTCAAGAGTCACATGCCCTTTCTTCTAGAGTAAGGTCAAAAGGAAAGTGAAAGTATGAGTAAATATTCAGTGCCTCAAATATCAAATGGAATCCATCAGGAAGTCTAAAGGGAGTGCCCCTTAGACCTTAGACATTAGCAAGTGGCTAGGGCCAGAGAAGAACAGAAGCGTTACTATGGGCGTTCTATCAAGCCCTGCTTTTCACCTTGCCTTTTTCCAGTTACAAGCATAACTTTCTTTAAAAGGGAGGCTTTTAGGCTGGATTCTAGAAAGCTCTTAGAAAGCAGTAAATACCATGGCTTTGCATCACTTTTGACAAAGAGTCTTTGAAGCCCTAATTAACTGTTCTGTAGTCTTGCTTTGCTTTGCTGAGATAACTGGACTCTGGAGAGAGGAAATCTGAGTTCCAAGAGGAAGGAACAATGCAAACATTTGCAGTGTCTCTTTTCTCATGTGGAATTCTACTTTTATTTCTGAAGGTATTTAAATTTATTTTAATGCAGAGTGACTCATTCTATGATTATAGCTTGGACATATAATTCTTTTTCAGGCATATGATTGATATTCTGTCTGTTCTCTAATCACAGACAAAATAAAACAACAAACATCTTCTTAACTTTCTGCATGTAAGGAATGGAGGAAAATGTTAACCACCTATAATTGATCTTCTAGACTCCTCCATGGACAGCCTTCAAGTTAAATGCACATTTAAATGCATCTACCAATGTCACGGTGGAAGAAACTCAGCTTTCTCAGGCTTATAGTTGAGGAGAACAATTGAACTTCCAAGTTGGCCCTATGTTGTCCTTCCTTGCTGTCTGGTCAAAGGCCCCAGATGGCCATATGCATTTTAGCAGCTGGTCCTGTACTCCTCACAGTAAATAATACATCACAGGAAAAAGGCAAGAATTTGACTCTTCAAGAAGCAATTTGTTCCCATCTGCTTGCTACTAGCTTATGAGTATGTTGTTTTAACATTAGTTTTTTTTTTTTTTTCTGCAATGATTGTCCAAAAAAATAAATTTCCTTTCTTTCCATTACATTATCTGTGGACGGAAATGTAGTGGGTTCTTCTGAGAGTTCAAAGTGTTCCAACATGCACCTTGATTTACAAACCTGCTTCATACTTTTGGAAAGAATTGTTCTGCCCTAAGGACAGCTGTATGTGCTGTGTCTCCAGCCATCTATCCTCAATAAGCTGGCTTCTACATGCCATCTGGGGCATTACTAGCTATAAAGTGGGAATGAAGCTAACCAATGAGAGACAGATCCAGAGACCCTGGACAGCTGTTCTTGGAAGAATGTATCCTCTGCTTTCTGTCCACCCCATGCTCCACACACATATTCCTTTTTTTATTAATTTATTTATTTATTAAAGATTTCTGTCTCTTCCCCGCCACCGCCTCCCATATCCCTCCCTCTCCCCAATCAACTCCCCCTCTCTCATCAGCCCTAAGAGCACTCAGGGTTCCCTGCCCTGTGGGGAGTCCAAGGACCTCCCACCTCCTTCCAGGTCTATTAAGGTGAACATCCAAACAGCCTACGCTCCCACAAAGCCAGTATGTGCAGTAGGATCAAAACCCAGTGCCATTGTTCTTGACTTCTCAGCAGTCCTCATTGTCCGCTATGTTCAGTGAGTCTGGTATTATACCATGCTTTTTCAGACCCAGTCCAGCTGGCTTTGGTTAGTCCCCGAAAGAACATCCCCATTGTCTCAGTATGTGGATGCACCCCTCATGGCCCTGAGTTCCTTGCTCGTGCTCTCTCTCCTTCTGCTCCTGGTTTGGACCTTGGGGTTGTAGTCTGGTTCTCCAATGTGGGACTCTGTCTCTGTCTTCTTTCATCGCCTGATGAAGGTTACTGTTCAGGAGGATGTCTATATGTTTTTCTTTGGGTTCACCTTCTTATTTAGCTTCTCTAGGATCACGAATTATAGGCTCAATGTCCTTTATTTATGGCTAGAAACCAAATATGAGTGAGTACATCCCATGTTCCTCTTTTTGGGTCTGGCTTACCTCACTCAGGATAGTGTTTTCTATTTCTGTCCATTTGCATGCAAAATTCAAGAAGTCATTGTTTTTTACTGCTGAGCAGTACTCTAATATGTATATATTCCATACTTTCTTCATCCATTCTTCCATTGAAGGGCATCTTGGTTGTTTCCAGGTTCTGGCTATTATAAACAATACTGCTATGAACATAGTTGAGCATATACTTTTGTTGTATGTTAGGGCATCTCTTGGGTATATTCCCAAGAGTGGTATTGCTGGGTCTAGGGGTAGGTTGATCCCGAATTTCCCGAGAAACCGCCACACTGCTTTCCAAAGTGGTTGCACAAGTGTGCATTCCCACCAGCAATGGATGAGTGTACCCCTTTCTCCACAACCTCTCCAGCAAAGGCTATCATTGGTGTTTTTGGTTTTAGCCATTCTGACAGGTGTAAGATGATATCTTAAAGTTGTCTTGATTTGCATTTCCCTGATCGCTAAGGAAGTTGAGCATGACCTTAAGTGTCTTTTGGCCATTTGAAATTCTTCTGTTGAGAATTCTCTGTTCAACTCATTGCCCCATTTTATAATTGGGTTGATTAGCTTTTTACGGTCTAGTTTCTTGAGTTCTTTATATATTTTGAAGATCGGACCTTTGTCAGTGCGGGGTTGGTGAAGATCTTCTCCCAGTCAGTGGGTTGCCTTTCTGTCTTAGTGACAGTGTCCTTTGCTTTACAGAAACTTCTCAGTCTCAGGAGGTCCCATTTATTCAATGAGGCCCTTAATGTCTGTGCTGCTGGGGTTAGCAAGGTGACAGCCAACATTAAATTAAATGGAGAAAAACTCAAAGCCATCCCACTAAAATCAGGAACAAGACAAGGATGTCCACTTTCTCCATACCTCTTCAATATAGTGCTTGAAGTTCTAGCAATAGCAATAAGACAACATAAGGGGATCAAGGGGATTCGTATTGGAAAGGAAGAAGTTAAACTTTCGTTATTTGCAGATGATATGATAGTATACATAAGTGACCCCAAAAACTCTACCAAAGAACTCCTACAGCTGATAAACACCTTTAGTAATGTGGCAGGATACAAGATCAACTCCAAGAAATCAGTTGCCTTCCTATACACTAAGAATAAGGAAGCAGAGAGGGAAATCAGAGAAGCATCACCTTTCACGATAGCCACAAATAGCATAAAATATCTTGGGGTAACTCTGACCAAGGAAGTGAAAGATCTATTTGACAAGAACTTTATGTCTTTGAAGAAAGAAATTGAAGAGAACACCAGAAAATGGAAGGATGTCCCTTGCTCTTGGATTGGGAGGATCAACACAGTAAAAAGGGCAATTCTACCAAAAGCAATCTATAGATTCAATGCAATCCCCATCAAAATCCCATCAACATTCTTCACAGCCCTTGAGAAGACAATAATCAACTTTATATGGAAAAACAAAAAAACCCAGGATAGCCAAAGCAATCTTATACAATAAAGGATCGTCTGGAGGCATTACCATGCCTGACTTCAAACTCTATTACAGAGCTACAGTATTGAAAACAGCTTGGTATTGGCATAAAAACAGAGAAGTCGACCAATGGAATCGAATAGAAGACCCGGACTTTAACCCACAAACCTATGAACACCTGATTTTCGATAAAGGAGCTAAAAGTATACAATGGAAAAAAGATAGTGTCTTCAACAAATTGTGCTGGCAAAACTGGATGTCAATCTGTAGAAGAATGAAAATAGATCCATGTCTATCACCATGCACAAAACTTAAGTCCAAATGGATTAAAGACCTCAATATCAGTCCGAACACAGTGAACCTGATAGAAGAGAAAGTGGGAAGTACACTACAACACATGGGCACAGGAGACTACTTCCTATGTATAATCCACACACATATTCTTAACATTGTGAGATGTATGGCCATGCAAAAATTGCTCCTTCAAAGTTAGCTAACAACCCAACTCTGCAAGGGTAAAGGAAGGATCCATTCTTGTTGAATATTTGACTATGTAAAGATGCACTGCATTTGTTTATGCTGTGGGATATTACTTTAACTGTGTAAATGTAGCTGTATGCTACTTTTGTTTCTTTTACCTTTGATAATGATGTAAAGATGTGTTACATTTGTTTATGTTGCATTTGTTTAATTATGTAAAGACGTGTTGCTGTTTTACCCTGCCTGCCTCGCCTGATTGGTCTAACAAAAAGCTGAATAGCCTATTGCTAGGCAGAAGAGGGATATCCCGGGGGCTGGCAGGCAAAGAGAAGAAAGGGGAGAAAATGAGGGAGAAAGAGAGAGACAAACCAAGGGTCAGAAGCCAGGCAGCCACCAGTCAGCCAGACATGAGAATCAGTGTGAGTAGGACATACAGAAAGGAAGATAAAGTCCCCAAGACAAAATGTAGATAAAGAGAAACATTAAAATAAGAGCTAGGATAAGAGTGATGAGCATTCATAACTAGCAAGAAGTCTCCATGTCTTAATTTTGGAGCTGTTTGCTGGCCCTAAAGAAAACAGCCTGCTGCAATCTATCTCTTCCCTGCTCCTGGAGATTAATCCTCTCTCCTCAGGAACCAGGGAAAAGAGCCAAGGGCTCTGGAACCCTCTTGCTTGAGCCTGCTGCTTGCTTACAGAAGACCCACTTCACGGTGTCTCTTCTAAAGAAATTATTTTCTTATCAACTGTATGTGTGGGCTTTCTCAATTATTTTGCTAAGTCATCAGGAAATTGGAAGCCTGACCAAGTGCAGAGACCCTGTGGTAACAACAATACCCATTTGCTCAGCAGCTTGAAAAAAAAAAGTTTTTTTTTTCCCTGAAGATCGTAACAACTTGCAGCCTTTCATAATTTATTAATATGTCCTCAATGAACAAATATTTGCTCAAATACTGTCTCATGCAAATCACTGCCTCTAATCGCTGTACAGAAAAAATCGAGCAAACTGATTTCCTGCCTTTCAGGAGTTCACGACTTATTATAAACAATAATTATGAAAATAATGAGCACATGTGCACAATTATTGCAGTCTTCTGTGCCAGGCACCTTTCAAAGTTTGCTACTCACATGACCTCATTTAGACCTGCTGAGAACTATTTACATCATTCCTGTTTTACAGATCCTGTTAATATCTTGTCGAAAGTCATACAGTTAATAAGGCTCAGGGCTATTTGATATCTACAAATCCCAGGTTTATAAACACTTCACCTATAAATAAAGAAATAATTAGATTCATGCTTGTACTGAGTAATAATGCGTTGGAAGAAAAAGGGTAGAGAGAAGGATTTGCCTGAGTTGTGACCTCCTGGTCATGCACACAAGCTGACCACTGCCTTCGGAAAAATGACAGATATTTATCATGTTCAAAAATCAGAAACTGTCAAATACATCACAAAATTACCCATTAGTTTCAGATACTTCCAAAGCTCTCACAGGTCTGATTTTTTTATTTTGGGGGGATAGGGTTTTTTGTTGTTGTTGTTGTTGTTGTTGATGATGATCTGGGTTTCTCTTGTTAGCAATACAAAGCAAATGTTGAATTTAAAAAAGGAAATACATATAACATAACCCTGAGCTGTATTTTTTGAAAACAGGAAAGCTTAGAAGCAACTACAAAGTTTTAAAGTGTCTGGGAAAGCATGGGTTAATTTGATCCTTCTTTAAATAGCTGTGTGTTAAAAATAAACCTTGGCACCTTTGAAACAGAAATTCCATATGTGTATCACATAAAATACATCCGAACTATTGTCTGGGTAACGATTTCTTTTTAATATTTATGGAAAATATATGTTCTAGCCACTAAATCTCCCCCCATCCCCTCCTCTATCAAAGTACAAAAATAGGAACGTGCTAAGAAAATGTTAATGGCAATCCAATTCAGCTGCTTGTCCTCACAAAGACCCAGCCTGAGGAGCTTCCTCAAGTCCTGTGCAGATGTGAACCAACTCTCAAGGGATTCAGGCTGGACACTGAGGGGTCCTTGTAACCAATCTCCATTCAGAAGAGAAATCAGGTTAAGACAGCATTTTGGAATTCAGCCTGTTTGAAGTGCTCCAATCACGAACCAGACTGAAGAAATAGCTACATCTGTTGTCAGCTGAAGACATCACATAGGAAGGGCTGCAGGCTCCTCACTCTGCTTCAAGAAGCAGCAGGGTACAAAGGCCACACAGGGGGCCCTAATCACTTGCACCTTTACCATCATTTCATTTTCTAGGGTTCTAGAAATAGCTACCCTTTTATCTCTATCTTGACAAAAATTATACAAATCAAGAGGCATCTCACTGAGGAACCTAAGCCAAGAAATCTAACCAGCATGCTCTCGGTCGGGGTAGCAGAGGCTCCTTCTCACCATAGTACACGTTCCTCCCACGCTGGCACACATTCCCTCTCATGGTAGTTAGTACCACTCCTTCTCTCAGTAGCAAGTGCTCCTTCCTGTAGGAGCACACACCCCCTCTCCTGGTAGTACACGCCCTGCCTCCTCTCATAGTAGCATGCGCTCCCTGCTCACAGTAGCACACACTCCCTCCCAGTGTAGCACAGGCTTCTTCTCCAACAGTCTAACACTCGGTGTCAGGTGCCTGGGATTCACCCATGAAGTGCTGAGCTCCAGAGAGCTTAGGCATTCGTACTTTTCTGGCTCTGCCATCCACGACACATACAGATTGTCTACTGTGTTCAGACCGGCTCTGGCATCTCCAGACTGCTGAGGCCTTCTGTTTACCCGGATTGTCCTTTCAGGAACAGCCTCCCCTGGGCTCTCTTCAGTGGCTCTGACCTGTCACATGGTGCTCAACATCTTTCCATGACACCTTTAATCTTCGTATTTCCAGTACAGCTGAGACTGAACTGTCTCCAATGGCCTCTTGCGGTGTGGTGCCAAGCCTCGGGGTCTCTCCATGACCCTTTCAAACTCTGCAGCTCTCAGGCTGCCAAAACCACCACCAACCAAGTGAGAGACTCTTACACATTCCCAAGTTGGGCTAACTAGCTTAAGATGCAGGCTTTATCATCCCCACCCCCTTTCTGGACAACAGCTGTGTGTTGACTCGGGAGGAAACCATCCCAGAAGGTTTCACCTCAACAATGTTGGTCTCTTCTTAATCACTGCTGCTGGTCTTTCAGCCACAGGTAAATAGCTCAATTGTCCCGGTAAAGGTTTCACATTAGTAGTTCTAGTCTCCGTTACTCAGTCAATGCTTCAGCCACAGATGGCCAGAAACCACATATATGTAATTCAAAATACCATTCACTTCGTCCTGATAGAATCCTTTAGAGACTGTCAAACTTCTCTTCAAAACGTCACAAGCCAGGCTTCAATCATTTGCAATGTTTTCAACATTCCTATCTTCCAAATTCCCACATCTCTAAGCCCATCGTGTTCTAAGCACTGGGTGCCTATTCAAGTCCAAAGTTCCAAAGTCCTTCACAGCCCTCCTCAAAATAACATGGCCAGATTCGTCACTGCATTATCTCACAAACTGGTCCGGTTTCTGTCTCTGTGTGTTTGTTTTCTGTTGTTGTAATAGAACATTCTGACCAAAAGCAAATTGGAGAGGAAAGGATTAATTTTGTCTTCCAGCTTTCCATTCCTTCATGAAGGGAAGTCAAGGCAGGAAGTCAAGGCAGGCACCAAAGCAGAGGCCTCGGAAGAACATTGCTTAGCGCTTCGTTCCTCAGGCTCACACTCACCTGCCTTTCTCATATCTCCCAGGACCACCTGCCCAGGGATGGCATTTCCCATAATGTCATGGGCTGGGTCCCTTCCACATTAACCACCAATCAAGCAAATGTCCCCACAGGCTTGCCTACAGGTCAATCTGCTGCCAGCTTGCCAAGAAAATGAATCAACAGATGGGCAAAGATCTAAACATTTGATATACATAATTGAAGTTTTTTTTATATTCTTCTACGCCTAGTGGAAGTGTAAATTGATACATGTGCCAGGAATGGCATACTGGTCATCATTATCAGAAACAAAATAAGGTATTGACCTAAGGACTTAGCAGTTTTACTACTAGAAATGCATCCTTCAGTGTGCTTACATAAGTCAAGCAGCACATTCAAGGTGATATTCTTTGAATTGTTTAAGACATTAGAAATACAGAAAACAGTCTTGGGCATCTCTAGTATGCTAACTACTTTCCATAAATACTGATGAAGGGATATTATGAGTTCACAAAGAAGAGGAAGGTGATTCTGTATGAACACTAGACTGAGCTCCAAATGAAGAAAGAATCAAATACAGGGTTTCTATTTAGACAGAGGCATTTGCTAGGCTGTTGTTTGAAGTCTCTGTGATTCTTCATTATTGTTCGTCAACAAGTGAAAAATGTACATTACGAAAAGTGTATGATGCACCTGTCTTTCCGTCTCAGAATGCACAGAGGAACTGCAGCTTGTTTTCCCATAAATCTATGTCATAGCTGATTTCATGATAATGGGGGCTTTAGAAATATAGAAACAAATCATAAATAAACAGAATTACATGTCCTTTGTTACATGTAAAACTGTGAATTTCTTGTCAGTAAGATTTTATCACCCCAAACTTGCTTTGAAATAAACTGCAAGGGGAAAGATTCTTAGATTTACTGCTTATTTTTCAAGTTAAGTTCACTGCTAAAAACCAACTCCCTATGGAAGTTCTATGCCATGGGTCCTCAGTAAGGGTACTGAATGTCACCTCTTAAGATGCAATGACCTGAAAAGCTTCTGCAGAATTATTACTTGTGAATAAATCAGTCACTAAAATGCATCCAACCCAAAGAAATCTTTAGGTGTGGAAATACAGCTTTTATTTTATTTTTTTTTTAAAGCTCTGTATTTCATTTAACTGGATTATTAACATTCGGTGAAAATGGCATAAATATGTGAAAATTTTACTTTTATTTATGAATTTCAGCCTGTTAGTATTTCAACACACTGACAAACAGAAAAGAGATCCAGTAGGAGAGAAGTAAACACGGTTTGTTTTCATATTGATCTGCTCACCACAGCGGGACTGGCTTTATCACTGCCCAACAAGGTTGAGTCATCGGGAGCATTGATGAGGTGCTTACTCCGCTGTATTAGCTCTTTTCCCCTTAAGGGCAGTGGTTGGAGTCGCTAATGAGTGACTATGTGCATTCATCCTTCCACGTAAACAGGACACTCTCTCCAGATCAAGCACTGAGCTTGCCAGAAGGATAACAACTATGGGTTTACTTGACAATGTGACTGGTAAATACGGTCAGCATAACGCTCAGCTTAGAGAACTAAAAAGGATCCACAGGAGCCAGCAGCCACAAATGATAGCATCCATGTGCAAGTTCACTTAGTAACACTCTGTGAGTTGACAGTGCCAATAGACTGTGGTCAACACTGTCCTACCGAGCCCAAGAAAAGCAGTTCCGTAAGAGCATCATGGTAATGCCTTCTGCCTAGGTATTAGGAATAGTGTTTGACACATGGAGGGGTTTGTCTTAATTACACTTTTCTGTTAATTGGGTGCTAGGCTGAACCAATAAGTGCCACATTAATTTTAAGGGCAATATTAAAATATTACCTTATAAATGCCTAGACTAACTTAACAGTGATGTCTTGGGACACACCCCTGCTCACTCTACCCTAACTCTTTTCTCTGAGTAATTACAGATGAGCCAAAGCAGAGCCTGGGAGATCCTGTCCCTTAATCTAGGTGCCTGACTCCTGGCCACAGGGTGAGATACATGGCCTTAAGGACCTTCCCTGGAAAGCCATGCTTTAAAAGCTGATTTCCAGGCTGCGGGGGTGGTTCAGCCATCAAAGGCTAGGCTTACACCCACAAATATAAAAGCTGATTTCCAGTGGGGAAATGAATTCTATGTCCACAAGATGTGAGCCAACATGTATGGTTTGCACCTTCATTTTTCCCCTGCAGTATAGCAAGCTGACTTGGCACAGATGATCTAATTTAAGACATTTTCTTGGAAATCTCTTAAGTGCTTTGCAACTTGAAGTGTCTATTGCCATCCTGAAGAAGCTGGGCTCCGTTAAAATACCAGCGGGAAAGATTTTCTTTCTCTCTCGGTTTATTTATTTATTTATTTTTGGTCCTGTGAGAATGAACTTTTAAGGCGTTTCCATGGCAAAGTTCAAGCATCATACACTGAAAATGTAGTTTAGATTCCAGAGTTAACCAAATACAGTAATTCAATTTGGGTCTATACCGAAAGCCTTTAGTTTTGAACTGTTCCTTAAAATGCTCATGCTTTAAATCCCTGACCTCATCACATTTTCTACTTAGAACATCTAAACTCATATATTATATTTAAAGTAGGAATTTGTAAAGATAATGTAAAGATACTTCTAGAACAAACACTAGGATCATCCATAGGCAGGGAGGCAAAGCACAAAGCACGGGGCTGTACTGTAAATCCCATTGGGAGTTAAAAGTCTAGACTCAGTTCAGTCTCCTATCTGAAATGAAATGGATACATTAATTGATCTGCAATATTTTTTTCCACTTAAAGACAACTTGGATCTTATTGTTTTGCAGGTTAGCAAAGTTCTCCTGGCACCAGATCAAAAATTATATCGACGTAATAAAATCCAGCTGGCCTCCTCCTTCAGCAGAATTTAACCGAAGCAACTTTCCACATCCCCCAATAAACACGGAGACCACGCTACTCCAGAAGTGAGATCTCTTTGCTGTTCTTCTCGGAGTTTGTTCTCTAATATTTTTTAATATGTCATTCTGAGTAGATAGACAAAAGCCAAGGACTCCTCTTAAGAAATATTTTAATCACTTCTGACTGTCCAACTTCCCATGTCTATGAAGGGAATTCCAACTTCACTTTATCAGAACAACAGAAGACCAAGGACAAGTGTCTGCCAAGCTGTTAGAAGGAAACCTGACTGGTAGGAGGAAACCATTGTCAAAACTTCAGAGCATTTTAAGCACGTTGAAAAGACTCTGGAACCAAGCAGAGCTTGGCACAGTAGTGGTTAAACTTTTACTTGGAAGTTTAATATCTGTAACTGTTTGGACTTATGATTATTTCCTAGTCCAAGTATATTAAAAATTCAAGTAAGGGAAATGCTTGAAGTATATCTCTTGAGCATCCATGTCCTATAAGACAAAGCTTGCTCAAAAAGTGCCTCTGTTCCAATGTCAGAGCACTTAAAACATAACCTCACCAGAATCCTGCTACTTAGTAGAACTTTTGGAAAGGCTGATGCCCAGTGAGTGCTGACGGCCACCATTCTCAATGCCCCTATTCTACTGATTCTGCTGGACAGATGTTATACTGACTGGATTTGCAGTAGTTTCTAGTATAATAGGAGTTTGAGAAAAGCAAACAACATGGCGGTTGACAAGGAGTTCTGAAGTCAGGGCTTGCTTCCTTAATTGCTAAGTTGTCAGCCATAACCATGTGTGCTTAGCTATACAGACCTTCACCGTTTTACATAAAATGTAGGAAAGTACTGGAGGCAACTTTTAGTTAATGGGTATATGGGCTTATCACTGAATTACGCACCTTTTTCTCATCAGTAGATACCAACTTTTCCTCTATATGAAAACTAAATCTAATTTTTTGTTCACTTGATTAATTCTCTCATGTATGTATGCATGTATCTATTATCTATCTATCTACTTACCTACCTATCTATATCTATCTATCTATCTATCTATCTATCTATCTATCTATCTATCTATCCATCTATCTATCTATCTATCTATCTATCCATGCCTCCCCCGTGTGTGTGTATATGTGTATATCTGTGTATGTATGTGTGTTCATGTGTGAGAGAGGTGAACACTGGGTGTATTCTGGTGACTGACCATCTCCTTAGCCCCTCAGGCATAATTTTTAATGTTTTAAGTAAGAACTTATTGCTACTAAACTACAGCAAATATAACTCCACATAATGATTTTATTAAATACTTTTATGTTATGAGTAAGATAAAATGTGTTTGTATTTTTCATTATCACACTGTATTTTGGAAAACTTGTTATAAGTATTCTTCAGGACTTTCAAGAGAGTTGCAGGTTTATATTTAATATGAAACAACAAGACATTTATTCTTTCAAAAACTTTCAAATTCTAGAAGAAGAATGTTTAGTATCATTGTATTTGTAAAGGAGTTTAGAAAAGCTTGAATACTCAATGTAAGAATGGGTACCCTTATGAGCACAACTTGATAATGCTTTCAGCCTTCAGTCTGGTCATAGCAGCTTCTGTAGAGTTGGAATATCAAGACACAGCATGATTTCCAGGAAGCACACGTTATCAGATATTCGGAGGCTTCACTCTGCTTTCACTCCGAAAGCAAGGATGAGTGAGACCTTACTTGTCTCTAGTTACCCACACTAACACACCCTGACTTTTTAAAATTCTACATTTATTTCCCAAACACTGGTAGGAAATGAATAACAGTAAATTATCAACCAAAAGCATAACACCTACACAATGCGGAGGGAACATTTTGGTTTGCTAAGCTAACAAATGTTACAGTTCTGAAGGCAAGGAATATTTTTACTAAATAAATACCAAAGTCTCACAACTTACAAAGAATGAGAAGCAAATTACCACAAATGTGTCTATACTGCTGTCTAAACACCTCCAAAAGTATGATTTCTATTTTGAAAAATTCTAAAGGATATAGGCCCTCAGCTTCAAAGAATGGTCATGTCTAACACTTTTAATCCCAGCTCCTACCTAAATATATACTTAGCATTGTGTTCCCGAATCTTATCTCTTTCACAAAGGCAGGGTGAGAGTAAACAATGACAGTAGGTAATCTGATTAGCAGTAATAATACCAACTAAATCCTCAATCCAGGACAAGCTATTCTGACTTTGTATTCTAAATACACTGTAGACACTGAAAACCCTGATTAAAGTTCAGTTATTCAGCACACTGCTAGCCGCAAGTGTTTTGTTAACTTAACGCTGCTTTTGCACATTCCAAAGAAATAAAGATTACAGACTTGCGCTCTCTGAGTTCAAACAATGCTAAGTAATTACAACAACAACAACAAATCCACTGAGTAGAAGAGATGCTGTTTTTAGTTGTTCTTTGATAGGTGTGGGGAATCAAGTAATTTAGGAAGAGAAGACACGAACTGAAGAGCACACAGACAGATTGCTGAAACTGAAATAATTAAATTATTTAACAGCTAAGAGGACAGATTGTCAAAAATGTCTGCATTTGCCACTGCAGAACACTTGCCTGGGTGAAATGAGGTTAGTACAACTTACCACGAGACACGGATAATGTGCATTTCTTATTGAAAATCTAACTATAACATCAAACAGTAAGATATTCTGTGTAACCTCAGTGTCGTGACATATCTTTGGCTATCAATGCAAAATATAGAAATGTTTGTTGAATATAAAAATATTCAGCTGGCAAAAGCTAAAGTCTTGTGCAATCCAAAAGACATCCTTATTTAATTTTCCCTGCAATGCAGATACTCTAATCCTCATTTCATAAACCAAGACTAAAGGCTTCAAACTAAAAATAATTTCATCAAGATTATATCATTTGTAAGGGGCAAGACTAGTATATAAATAAAGGACTTTTAATTCCATAGCACTTAAATCAGTCTAGAATGTCCTAGCTAGCAAATTCAGACACCTTGTACTTATTAATGTGCTAACCATTTGTTCCTTCTACTGGACTCTACTTACATACTTTCAAAGTCTGGAGAAAAGTTAAAGACAATCGAGCCAGTCAAAATCATATAGGTGATGCTATAATTACACAATGAATAGGCAGCATAGAGTAAACAGAATTATTTAATCTCCATTGGCCTCAGAGGCTTTTCTACAAAATGAATACATGTCCCTTTTACTACGGGGCCTATGATGGCATCAGCTTATTAATGGAAGCTCATGTAAATGGCTAAAATAATTTGTGAACCTGGCTGGTAAGATGCATGTAGCATCTGACTTTGTAGACTTATTGATGTGGGTGACCCTCCTTGGTGTGGGCAGGCATCACCCAGATCATCTAAAGGCTGAATAAAAGAAAAAGGGGGAGTAAAGGGGGCTTCGTGTGCTCTTGACTGCATGAACTAAGACACTGTTCTGGTTATGGCCAAAGTACTTGGCACTGCCAAGCCTAAGCAACAGGCTGGAATTTGCACTATAGGTCTCAGAGTCTCTGACTTAATGATAGTGGATCATAAGACCTCTTCGCCGCTACAACTGTGAGTCAATAATCTGTATGTATAAATGTATATGTAGATATACATAAATGAATGTGTGTGTCCTCCTAGGCAACCAATACAGAGACAATTTAAGGATTAGAGAAAGTATTATGAGTATAGTATGGGTCATAGAAAGCCACTAATATACCCTGAAATCACAACCATATGTTTCTATTGATTCTTAGAATACACAAAATTATCTGGAAAGTCATGGCTGTTCTACGTATGTTAATTAGAAAAGGAAATGCAAAGATTAACATATTGTTTTCAATATTTGCAAAGATACAATACACATCTGAGTTTTATGTTATATATAAAGCTTATAAACATTCTCTTTTATCTATCAGGACAGTCACTCTATATATGCCTTCTTTCCCTTGAATAAATTTCTTTGAATATCTGTGGGGTAAAAATTATTTTCAGGAAAGAACCACTCACACCTGCTCTGTCGAGTGCAACATGGGTATGACTCAACAGGGAACATTTAACAACTTGAAAGATGGCTGCCTTGCTTTCTGAAGCTTATTAAAGTCATCTCCATTCCAGAGATTTATGAGGCTGAATAAAATTTTGAAATATTATAGAGACCATCTGCTGGCATACATGTCGATGAATCAGCTCCTCCCTGGCAGAGAAAGCCGAGCACTGACTGCAGATTCCCTGGGAGACAGCACACAGCACGGAGCTAGTGAGGGTTCAGAGGTGCCCACCGAAGAAGTCAGCAAGTGTACAAACTTCCATCATACTCAATTCTACCTCCAGGTCTGCCATGTGCCTCCTTCTCCTTGTGTCTTCTACTGCTCTCCCAAAGGCCTGCCCAGCTATGTTAATGTGTGTGCTATTCCTGAACACAGACAACAACTTTGGCTTTGCAACACGTTCTCTGGAGCATTCTACCTCAAGATATCTGAATAGTTTACCCCCCGCCCCATCGGCTCAAGTCACTTTTTAAATGAATGATGTTTGGTCCGTTTACTTGCAATCCACAGGGAACTTGTACTTTTTCTCACCAGCTTTTTGATCAAGCACTTTGTCATATTCTAAAATTATTTGGAATTTTTCTAGTATGGTACTGTATATCATTTGTTTCTCTTTTCCTTGCACCTATGAAGCGCTGAGTACCTGCTGAATGTTGAATTCAGAACATGCTCTGCCATTGCAGACTTTGTGTTTGCTCGGCATCAGAAGTTTGCCTCAACCCGAGAATATTCATTATCTTTGCTAATCTTTTACTACTTTTTAAAATGTATTTTTTTTCAGTGCGGGGAATTGATCTGCGAACTCACATTTATTTGACTCATGCTACATATTTTCACTCACAGTCCACAGTGCTTTTTTTTTTTTAATCTCCAGTGCATAGTAGCTAAAATAGCACCCATACCTGCTGTACTGGCTGGTTTTATGTCAACTTGAGACAAACTAGAGTCACTAGAGAGAAGCCATAGGGGATTTTCTTAATTAGTGATTGATGTGAAGGACCCAATGTGGAGGGGGCACCCTTGGGCTGGTGGTCCTAAGTAAGAAAACAAACAGAACAAATCATGGCGAACAAGCGGTAAGCAGCACTCCTTCATGGCATCTGCATTGGTTCCTGCCTTTAGCTTCCTACCCTGCTTTAGTTTCTGTCCTGATGTCTTTGCTGATGAAGAGTTGTATGGAAGAACAAGACTTGTAAATTTTTTCCTCCCTGAGTTGCTTTGACCATGATGCTTCATCACAGCATTAGAAACCCTAAGACACCTGGTTTCCACTTGTTTAAATCCAGTCTGTTTTCAAAGCCTGCTCAAATTTGCCTTCTTCTCAGGCTTTCTCAGATTTTGATATCAAATTCTCTTTCCTCTTTCCCATCTCAATTGGACCTAAGTAGTATTCAGAATGAATGTGTTTTTCTCAAGCTGTCTATAAAGCTATAGCCTGTAAACTATCTTTGTTTTCTTTGTAGAACCCAGTGTAATGCCCAACAACTTTCAGGCCTCCTAATCTAAACTACAAATATTACCAGTTTTTTAAAAAAATAAATTAGACATAATCAAACCTTATATAGTGTACAGAAGATTTTCTACTCCTCAACAGTCAATGTAAATAAACTTAGCCTTATCAAAAGTGGTGTCTTAGTGTCATATTTCTGATCTCATAAGTGACTCTCAATCTCAATAATCTCTTTGAAGTATTTGCAAAACTACACCACACTTCTCTATCAAACAAATGAAACAAATTAATTTCACATGTGCCATTACTTATCTTGTAAATAACCTTCCATTTGTTTTCATAGATTGAGCTTCTTGGACCCATGCCCTTCTCCATCTCTCACTTTGGTTTGCTCTCAATGCCCTAACACAACAACACCCTTCACTAGGGGACATCCAAATCGTACTTACGTATCTAAACCCCATGGCTCTAAAGACTAGGGGAATGTATTTTATGTACCTAGGACACACTAAACTTTTAGTTAAAATTTGCAAGTATATGTGTGCATTTTGTGAAGAGGGAAACTTGATCAGACTCAAAGGTCTAGAATCCCAAAGAATTATGAAGCACCAACTTGACCTTCTGCTCAGGTTCTTGAAGATGCCCTCAGCTTTATGGGGAATATTAGAGCATTGATGGGTTGACATCTCTCTAAATGTGTGACTGAAAAAGAACAGCTTCAGTACAGAATCAAGGCAGGGAACATGCTGAGCATCTGGCGCCATGTGAAGGAAGACGTGAACAGAGGAACTTGTAGTAATGCGACTGTAGACATAGGTTACTTTAGGAAAAGGCTTAGACGTAAGAAAGTTGCTAAAGACAGAGTATTCCAAGAGAAGGTTCTCAATCATTTAAAACATTGTGTAAGAGTCAGGCAAACCTAAGTTTATTCTATCCTCATTATTGAATTTCTGCAGATAACAGAGGACCTTTTAAAGTGATTTAATTAGAAAGGAAGTCACTGAATGGAAGATTAGAAAAAGATTAGTTCTAATAAAATATCATACTTGTGATTTCATGTCCCATGTCTACCATAGAATAGCAACTGACATTCACAAAACCTACTGGGACATGGCATTAGACCACTGTGAGGAAGCACACAGCCACACAGAGCAGTTTCTGTTCTCTGTGTTGTATTGTTTTCTTGTCTAACAGCGGATATACATCATTCACATAGTAATAGCTGAAATATGTTCTTAGCAAGAAGGCTGAAAAATTCAAAATTGGAAATAAATTAAGTAGATTGTTTCAGGAAATTATTTGAATTTTAATTAAAAAAATTTCTAGAGCCCTATTTTTCTTCATATATTTTGTTTGTTCAGTTATACATTATTATTCTCCAATCATCTTTTGACAAGCTATGATGTATTGGGATATGGTTCTCGGGAGATAGTGGAAAGGGTTTAGGCTTGAATGTTGGCCCTGAAAAAGGAAACAGTTTGTCCTAAGGATGTGTTTTAGGCTCTAAGGTACAGATGTGTATGTGTACCAGATGCTACAGGAACAAAAAGAGGAAGCGATACCATGGGATAGTGTGCGAAGAAGGTATCCCAGGGGAAGGGGGGCTTCACTCACATCTCACACAGCAAGTACTAAGGCTTGCAGACATTCATCTGAACAGTTCATGTCCAAAATGTGACCGCCGGAGTAATTGGTACGAGTCAGAAAGTCAAATATAAGAGGTTGAAGCAGAGGCAAACTTGCAAGCATCCTATATTTATTCTAAAGAGTTATAACAAAGCATCAGACAGGTAAAAGCAACTTTAACCTCCAAAGGTGACACTGGAATCATGCATTAGATGCTCACTGAGGACCAAAGTGTATGGGGTGGTCTGACGAGAGT
Source organism: Chionomys nivalis (assembly GCF_950005125.1). Classification (NCBI taxonomy): domain Eukaryota; kingdom Metazoa; phylum Chordata; class Mammalia; order Rodentia; family Cricetidae; genus Chionomys; species Chionomys nivalis. The sequence continues at coordinate 35,885,062 of NC_080093.1, forward strand.
TAACATCAGGAATGAAGGAACACTCAGGAGCAGTTACAGGCCTTTGTGTGGGAAGATGCAGGGCTGTGAGGGGGACACAGAGAAGAAGAGAGGAAAAAGAAAGGGGAAGAAAGAAGAGAAGAGAAAGGGAAAGGTTCCGCTGAGAACAATTTACAATTTTAAAGACAAAGGGTTGCAGGGCAGCTCCTGAAAGAGCAGACCTGGAGAACTCAGGAGGCAGGAGGTCAGGCAGTCTCATGACCAGCATTCCAAAAGATTCTCATCTCTTTAGCAGCAGGCTAGACAGCCGTTGCACTTAAAGCCAGTTTTCCAAAAGCCGCTTCAACCAGTTCTCTGAGTATACTTTTTTCTTTTAACCATTTGAAATGGTTACACAGAAGCGTGTCAGACAGGCCAGTTTTACTAGCCTGTGAAAATCTGTGAGTGCCTGTGTCAACCAGTTTTCTTACTCGTTTTTTTTCTTTCTACAATTGTGGTTTCACATACTTCAGCTTGTTCCAGAAACTCATTGTATTGTACACAAAGAAATAATGAAGTTGGTCTCCAAAATTAAATCCATGATGGTCAAGTTGTCAAAATTTGAAGCAAGCAAAATATGTCATATAACTTAAACAATTATTTGAATTAATCATTCATTTATTTTCTCCTCATGTGAATTTCTCAAGACCAGTGGGCATGAAGACAATTTTATTTGCAATATTTTCTCTGGTTTTTCAAAAATGCGTGCTACATTTTAAGAACACAAGAGCAAATGAATGAGAATAATATTTGTTTATAGTTTGAATATAAATGCCCCATCAGTTCACACATTTCAACACTTGGTTCCACTCTTCTAGTTCATGGAAAAGTTAGCCTAAAAACCTAATCAGAAGCCTCCATGATTCTGAGAAACAGAGGCTGCTGGCTATGGGTGCAAATTATACCTTCCAATGACTTCTTCCATTCTTTGAGTAGATGCTAATTTTTTTGCAGGTAGGATGGCTGGTACATACAGACATGTGTCACATGTAACTTGAAGGCAAGTTGCAGACTTAAAAGGTAAAGATGGAGGACAGAATATAGTGGGAGAGGATAAAACTTAAACTTTAGTCTTTAGCACGAACACAGTTACATGAATCACATAAAGGACCATTTTGTGTTGAAGCTAAAGTGAAGTGTATTGTGACGCCCCTCACTTAAAGGAGGAACAGCTGTCACACCATCACTGACAATACAAAAGATACCTTCCAAAAAGATATTAATGGTGTGAAAGGATGGAGAAATGGCTCAGTGGTTAAAAGCATTTACAGTTCTTCCAAAAGACACAAGTTCGATTCCCAGCACCCACATTTCTTACTACAGAACCAGTTCTTACTACAGTTCTAGAGACCCAGAGCTCTCTTCTGGCCACCATAGGCATTAGTCACAAATGCATCACACAGACATACATGCAGACAAAACACTATACATATTAATTTTTCAGTGTTACTATTAAGAAAAGCATATTAGGAGCTACCACCCATCGCCACGTCACATGATATTTAGCTGCACTGTTGCATTTTTAATTTTGTCACCTGGAAAGTTTTTCAAAGTATCATGCATATTGCAATGATTTTCTGAATATATAACCTGTATGCTGTCTTCCTTCGATGCCTAGTTTTTACTCCTTTTGCTTCTTAGCAGGAGAGAGTAAACCAGGGCAGATCCTATACCACCTGACCTCTCTGAATTCAGTCACCACACTACACTTGGGGGGGAAGGACAAGGCGGTAGGACAAGGGTGCAATGGAAAGGAGAGGAGGGAGTGTTAGTCTGTCTATTTCATATGTCAGCATATACTGCAATGACTGATTTCTAGCTTTTCATTGGACAGGAGTGGCAAGGACTGCGGTCAGCTGAGGAGCAGATACTTAAATACGTGTGTGTGTGTGTGTGTGTGTGTGTGTGTGCACATATGCATGTGTAATAGTAAGTCCTGACTGATTTTTGCACATTTGTGACCTGTGGGGTGTGCTTTCTCACATCAGAAATCTTCTAAAAGCAAACTCTCCTAAGCAATAAACTTTCCAAGTGAAACATATTTGTATGTCGAAAGCTGTCCTCAGAACTGCAGTTTCATCAAGGATTACAAAAAGCTCCTCTCCCCAATCTGCTCTGTTATAAAGGAGACGGAACAATACATCCTACAAAGGGTGGTCACTGGAAGTTAATGCTATGGATATGCAACAGACAGAAGATGTACAGGTCAAAGATAGATACAGAAATGGGTGATCATTAAGAAAGCCCATGTAAAACTGTCTGCCAAGAACAAAACAGTCCATTTTAAAGTAATACAGTCATATATGATTCTTCATTGATGCTGTAGGTTGATGGATTTCATTTTGAAAATGGAAGAAGAAAAATACACAGAGATACAGAAATTCAAGCACAGCCTTTACTTCTCACTTTCTGAGTTCCAGGCTCAAGTGGGGAAGAGAATGAGAAGATTAGTCAGAGGTGGGGTTTTGTAAACATTCTGTGGCATTGTTGCTATTTCATTAGTGAGTCAGGGGGATAAGGCAATATTGGTTAATGAGCAGGATGCAGTGACAAAAAGACAGAGAATTGAGAAGTTTATGAGACAAGATTCTTATAAACTAGAAACCTGAAGTATTTTGGACAGGTAGTGCAGAATTGAGATGGAAGTCTGAACTGTCTGTCATGTGATTAGCAATAAGATGTAATGCTTTATTAACTTAAATATCTAGAAAGCCCATCATTGAGATATCAATTTTATAAGGTTCCATTCAGATTCATTTCCTTTTTACTAATTTAAAAAAAACACATTTGTGAACATATTATGGACCAGGAATTCAATCATAATTCTTTTGTATATGGAACGGTTTTCCATACTGCCTTGATCTTCTACCCTGCACCAAAGAGACATGATTAGGAAATGTGAAAAGAGAACAGGTAGGCTACCTAAGGCTGCCCCACTCCGTTCTCCCTGTTCCCCCAGACCCAATCCCTTAGGCTTGTCCCCAGCCTTGCTTCCCCCTTGTCCACTGCTCCTGTGAATCTCACAGAGGACCCCCTACTGGCTTCGTCATTCATTACTCTATACTAGCCCCCGGCTCAGGAGGACTCCCTCTTCTCAACCACAGGCTGCCCACAAGAACATCTCCAATCTCTCTGTCCCCCCGACCTAGTCCTTCCAAGTCTCCTCCTAGTGCTGCAACAGATCACCAGCTGTGATCTCCGTGCCTCCCACCCATATCTTCTGTGGTTTCCAAGGACCATCCTCTCCTGACCTCCCCCACTGGACTCTTCCCTGCATCCCAGCCTGAAACATCAGCAGGCATTCCCTGTGAACACACCAACCAAGCAGGCCAGTAAAGCAGGCAACAACAGCAATCATCACACTTCTCAAAATCTGGAGAGGAAACAGAAACCTAGGAACAAAATACCCACCCAACAAAATCAAACCCAGAAATCAGCACCCAGACCTGATCACTTCAAATCCAGATGCCAGTTAAAGAACACAATTAACAGTCAGGACAATGTCTTTACTAGTTCCCAAATATTCTACAGCAGGGCCTTACTTTTCCAGCATAATTGAAGCGCAAGAAAAAGACCTTAAAATCACCTATATGAAAATGATAGAGGTCCTTAAAGAGGAAATGAATGAATCTATTAAAGAAAGCCAACAACAACAACAACAAAAACAGTTGAAGAAAATTAATAAAACTGAACAAGATCTGAAAATGGAAATAGAATCGATAAAGAAAACACAAATAGAGGGAATTCTGGAAATGAAAATTTAGGAATTCAAACTGGAACTGTAGAGGCAAATTTCACCAACAGAATATGAGCTAAGGAAGAGAGAATTTCAAGCACTGAAGATAGGATAAAAGAAATGGATATTCCAGTCAAAGAAAATGTTAAATCTAAGAAATTCCTAACATAAAACATCCAGGTATTCTGGGACACTATGAGAAGACCAAACCTAAGAATAATAGGACTAGAGGAAATAGAAGAATCCCACTTCAAAGGCCCAGAAAATAGTTTTATTAAAGCTACAATGAGAAAAGTCCAAGTTACATAAAGGTAGTACTATTAGAATTATACCTGACTTCTCAATGGAGTCTCTAAAAACCAGAAGGGACTGGATAGATGTGATCTTAGAGCCCACCGATGCCGGCTCAGACTAAAATTTCAACCACCATAGAAGGAAAAAACAAGATATTCCATGAAAAAAAAATTTCAACAGTATCTATGTATATGTCTAACCCTACAAAGAGTGCTAGAAAGAAACCTCCAATGCAAGGAGGTTAAGTACACCCATGAAAACCCAGGAAATTAATAATCTCACATTAGCAAAACCAAAAGAAAAAATACACTTGTGCGTGGGAGCGCACACACACACCCCACCACCACCACCATCACCACCACCAACAACATAGAAGGAATCAACAATCATTGATCATTGATATTTCTCAAAATCAATGTTCCAAATTCCCCAATAACAAGCCACAGACCACCAAAATGGAAGCTAAAACAGGATCCATCTTTCTACTTCATAAAAGAAAAACACATCAACATGAAGGACAGATATTGCTTCAGGGTAAAAGGCTGTGAAAAAATATTCCCAGCATATAAACCGAAGAAGAAGCAAGTCAGCGTAACTACTCTAATATCTGACAAAATAGATTTCAAGCCAAAACTAATCAAAAGAGAAGGGGAAGATACTCCATCAAAGGAAAAATCCACCAAGATGGCATTTCAATTCTTAACATCGATGACTAAAACACATGGGAAGAAACATGATTACAACTTAAACCACATACTGCCCCTCACACAGTGGGAATGGGAGACTTCAATACACCACTCTCACCAATGGGCAAGCTATCTAGACAAAAACTAAAGAGAGAAATGCCAGTTGCCATGTCAGAGGACCAGCAGATGACAGTTGACTTCAGGGTGTCAGACCACCTGGAGGAAAATCCTTGATAGGTGAATCTCAGACAGGCAAGGTCCTGAGACCACAGGCTCCAGAATGTCTCTTGTTTCTGCAGTGTCTTTTCATGTTTGCTGTTGTCATTGTCCTCTGGTATCTGGTATGGTGTGAATAGATGTGGGGAGATCCCCACTGCCTGTAATATAGTGCTTATCTCATAAAAACATCTCCTTCTACTGGGCATTTTTCCTGTGGATTATTATGAAGATGATTTCTTCCTAAGCTGTACTGTCTAACTGATAATAATAATGCTAGTTTAAATAGCGTTTTGATGGTAAAAAAATAAAACAAGGAAGTGTCGCACAGCTAGAACACATGAGTTTCTATTAAGGAGACACATAGTCTATGGCTTAGGTTAATGATTAAGGAAAACAATTGAGTTCCAGTAGCCCAGCTAGCTTAAATTCTTTTAGCCTTAATATTGGCAGGTGTGTTCACAGATTTCAGAGTGCATCATCGCTGAAACAAAAGCTTTGAAAATAACTTAAAGTTAGACTAAGATGTTTGGGCCAAATAGCTTTGAAAGAAGACAACCTAGAAAGGCACAAAGTTGAATGAGGAACTCGTTAATGTCAGACAACAAGAACAAAGCATCCCAATTGTCATTTGCTGATGTGACTTTCTTACTAGGACTGGTTGATGACCAAAGGTAATGATTAAGTCCTTGTGGCCTCAGTCTCCTGATATAAAAATATCTATTGATGAGTGGGGAATAGAGCTGATTGTTTTTCAGGTATAAAAGTTTAGGTTTGTGATTACCATGCACAAAACTCATGTCCAAATGGATCAAAGACCTCAGCATAAAACCAACCATACTGAACCTCATAGAATAGAAAGTGGGAAATATACCTGAATGCATTGGTGTAGGAGACCACTTCCTAAATATAACCCCAGGAGCACAAACACTGAGAGAAACAATTAATATAAACAATTAAAATGAGACCTCCTGAAACTGAAAAGCTTCTGTAAAGCAAAGGACACCATCAACAAGACAAAATGGCAGCCTACAGAATGGGAAAAGAGCTTCACAAACCCTGCATCAGACAGAGGGCTGATCTCTAAAATACACAAAAAACTCATGAAACTGGTCATCAAAAGAACAAATAATCTAATAAAAAATAAGGTACTGACCTAAACAGAGAACTCTCAACAGATAAATCTCAAAGGTCTGAAAGACACTTAAGGAAATGCTCAACATCCTTAGCCAGCAGAGACATGCACATCAAAACAACTCTGAAGTCCAACTTACACCTGTCAGAATGACCAAGATCAAAAACACTGATGACAACTTATGCTGGAAAGGATGTGGGGTAAAGGAAACACTCCTTCATTGCTGGTGGGAGTGTAAACTGATACAGCTGCTTTGGAAATCAGTATGGTGATTTCTCAGAAAATTAGAAAACAAACTACCTCAAGACCCAGTAATACTATTTTGGGTATATACCCAAAGGATGCTCAATTATACCACAAGGACATGTGCACAACTATGTTCATAGCAGCATTATTTGTAATAGTCAGAACCTAGAAAAAAAACTAAATGCCCTCCTTATGAAGAATGGATAAAGAAAATGTGGTACATTGACACAATGGAGTACTACACAGCAGAAAAAAATAATGACATCTTGAAAATTGAATGCAAATGGGTGGATCTAGAAAACATCATATTGAGTGAGGTAACTCAGACTCAGAAAGACAAATATAATATGTACTCACTCATAAGTGGCTTTTAGACAGAAAGCAAAGAAAAATCAGCTTATAATTCACAATACCAGAGAACCTAGATAACAAAGAGGACCCTAAGAGAGACATATATAGATATAATCTACATGGGAAGTAGAAAAAGACAAGATCTCCTGAATAAATTGGGAGCATTGGGATCATTGGAGAGTAGAAGGGGAGGGAGGAGGAAAGGAGATAAGTGGGGAAAAACATATAGCTCATTAAAAACAGTAAAATAAAACAAAACAACAACAAAAAAAAACCAAAACACAAAACAAAAAAAAAACCCAAAAGTTCCACAACCTTCCAAATGGGTGGCACCACTACCCAGGGATCAAGAGTTCAATCACAGTAGCCTACAGAGGACATGTCACATTCAAACCACACCACCATCTTAACAAATACAGGAGTATTTTTCTTTAATTGTGTCTCTGAAGAGAAAGTTCTTTTTTTCTTTTTATTTATTTATTTATTTATTTATTTATTAAAGATTTCTGCCTCCTCCCCACCACCACCTCCCATTTCCGTCCCCCTCCCTCGTCTGCCCTAAGAGCAATCAGGGTTCCCTGCCCTGTGGGAAGTCCAAAGACCATCCACCTCCATCTCGGTCTATTAAGAGGAGTATCCAAACTACCTGGGCTCCCACAAAGCCAGTACGTGCAGTAGGATAAAAAACCTATTGCCATTGTTCTTGAGTTCTCAGTAGTCCTCATTGTCTGCTATGTTCAGCGAGTCCGGTTTTATCCCATGCTTTTTCTGACCCAGGCCAAGCTGGCCTGGCAATACCACTCTTGGGAATATACCCAAGAGATGCCTTATCATACAACAAAAGTATATGCTCAACTATGTTCATAGCAGCATTGTTTGTAATAGCCAGGACCTGGAAACAACCTAGATGCCCTTCAATGGAAGAATGGATGAAGAAAGTATGGAATATATACATATTAGAGTACTACTCAGCAGTAAAAAACAATGACTTCTTGAATTTTGCATGCAAATGGACAGAAATAGAAAACACTATCCTGAGTGAGGTAAGCCAGACCCAAAAAGAGGAACATGGGATGTACTCACTCATATTTGGTTTCTAGCCATAAATAAAGGACATTGAGCCTATAATTCGTGATCCTAGAGAAGCTAAATAAGAAGGTAACCCAAAGAAAAACATATAGGCATCCTCCTGAACAGTAACCTTCATCAGGCGATGAAAGGAGACAGATACAAAGACCCACATTGGAGCACCGGACTGAAATCTCAAGGTCCAAATCAGGAGCAGAAGGAGAGAGAGCACGAGCAAGGAACTCAGGACCGCGAGGGGGGCACCCACACACTGAGACAATGGGGATGAAGAGAAAGTTCTAAAGGAATTGATCATTCTGCTGCTTTCTCTAAGGATAAGAGACAGGTAGTCAGTAAGGGGAGGAAAACCGGAAGCGAAATGCTGGTTCAAGGGTGAGAGTCTGATGTGAAGATTCAGCCATCAGCTGGGATCCACAAATACCTGTGGTGCAGCAGAAGTGGCAGGACTATGAGAGAGAGAGAGAGAGAGAGAGAGAGAGAGAGAGAGAGAGAGAGAGAGAGAGAGAGAGAGAGAGAGAAGAGAGAACAGGTACGTAAACAAGATTGTTCTGTTGTCAGAGTGGGGGCCTAATCCTGCTTGGTGAGCTAGGGGGAAGAGATAGTTTGACTGTAAGACTGGGAGGCTAAGTGTTTTCACACAGGAATAAGGAGAGGGTAGCAGACAGAATTCCCTGCAGGCAGGAGGCAAAGGGACTGGGAGGAAAGAAATGATAAACAGAGCTGCATAACCAAAGATATAGAACAGTTCCCTCCAGACTGTAGCTGTCTTGCAATACCTGTGGGAGTGAGGGAAGGCAGGACTGTGAAAGAAGGAAAAGCAAGTCCCAGTGGCCTCTGCAGAAGAGAGCTTAAGGTTGCACAAAGAGAACCTAAATGATTCTTTTGCAATGATCAGACTAGATGTGTGTGGCTCTGTGATAGTGTTATTTAATTCTGAACTTTTCCCTATCAAGTTGAGCAGTTGAAGAGCCAAGGAGGAAAGAATCTGAGCCAATGCAATCCTGAGAGTTTCAGCGCATGGAAGAGACCCCAAGGCTGGCCGGCAGACAGGAGAATGAACTGGAAGTGTGAAGATGAAGATGCACTAATAACAGGGGCAGCAGACAAAAACAGGGCAGCACATGATGGGTCAGGGTGAGAACAACAGTGCTGGAGTGACCTTAGTGGAAACATGGCAGGGAGTAAAGCCATGAGGGGAGGTTCCCCAAGGGAAATGTTGACAGGGTCTGATGTGTCTACTGCTGGTAAACAGATATGCCTTTAGCAGAGGCAGAAACCAAAGATGAAAAAGGTGGATTGGATTTCAACATGGATCTTGAAATCACACAATGGCATAGTATATAGATGTGGCATCGAAAAACACAAGCACCGTAGCAGAAGCATAGGAAATCTTGCAGGGCAATTGCTGATTACATGCTGTGGTGTGGAACATAGTTTTTGAATGAAACGAGTACCCAAGTTTTCCCACAACAGGGTCTTGAGTCATTCATGCACTGGGTCAGCCCATTTTGTTCTATTTTTAAATATTCAACTCAAGAAGACTTAATTAATATTCTGTATATCATAAATACTCCCAAGCACATCCCAATTTTTTTTGTTTGTTTGTTTTGTTTATATTGTTATCTCCTGTTTCCATAGCTTTTGCACCAAAGTACTCAGGACAAGATCATAGTCTCCTGACATGTACACAGTCATCTTACATATACTTTTATTATATTTTTGTTTCTGTTTATCTTGCATTCTTTAGGCTATGAGGAGACTAATTTTGTATCATAATAGGAATTATGGTTAAGGCACAGTGAGAAAGAATCAAAGGAAGGGGTGAGAAAAGAAAAGCGGAAGGTATGAAGTGAGAAAGGAAAGAAAGAAAGAAAGAAAAGAACAAGAGATAACTTCCCATGAACCGTCCCTTGCTGAGAAAGGACATTTCAAATGTTAAGCTGAGTCATAATCTTAAACCTGGAATAAGGACATTTTTCAGGTTGGTAGGACTTGGGATTTAGGTTCTTCTAGATATGTTTGTACCGCACAGTTGTCTGGCAGACTGTTATAAACCTATAATCATTTGTCATGGCGAGCACAGCAATAGCAATAGCTTAATTTACAGTATACGCTTGTATTTATATTGATATGATACACGTTAAGGAGACATTTGTATGCAAATCTATGCTTCCCAAGTTAAAATGTAATAGAAAGAAGCATGCTATAGCACAGAGGTACATAAATTCACTATGTTTTGTTTCAGAAAGTAGAAATGTAGTAACTATTTCTCACAGTAGTTAGTACAAAACCTTCCATAGAGAGTAGAACATCTGCCCAAGAATTTAAAAGATGGAAGCAGTCATCTTAACTGCTGAGCCATTGTTCCAGCCCCTCCAAATTAAAATTTATTTGAATTTTAAAAAATATTTTAGAGGATAGTTTTACATTTAACTTAATTAAAATTTCAGGCATTAGAGTAAATTTAATTTTTTAAAATTAATCAGAAGATACTGAACCCTGATTTTTCTTGATCTTTATATTCCAGACCTTTCTGGTGCATTTAGGAAGAAAGGGGGATGCTGTCGTCACGGTACTGGACCCAGTAAATATACATGCAAGGGGGCCGACATGTAAAAGACTCAGCTGAAGATCAGCCTTCAGCTGACAGAACTAGAATTCACGCTAAAGGAACCAGCAAAAGCCAGAAGCCTCACCACGCCCAGAAAGAGCTCAGGAGCCCCCATGCTGCACTGATGACAGAAAGCTGCGTCCTCACTTCCTCTGAGAGAACCCCCACCCCATCCAGGCTTCTGCTCTAGTCTGTTCTTAGCTTTACTTGGCGCCAAATGCAATTGCATGTTGTGCCTAAACAGAAGATTGACTATTTGTTATTGAACTGGGATCCCTTACATGATTCTGAACAAACTGACTGCTGAAAATTAAAACCTACAAAGCAGAAGGAAATGACAAAACAGAATGGCCACTAGAGAAGCCAGGCATCCAGAAATTCAGCCTGCATGGATTTTTTTGTTTGTTTGTTTGTTTTTTGTGGTTTTTTTTTCTGAAAAGGCAGAATACTGACTTTGCCAGGGGCTTCAGGATTCACAGGGGCCTAGAAACAATTCCATGCCATATGAGTCAAGCAGTGTACTAGAGTTCCTTTTGGGGAAATTTTCCATTTGAAGAATAATTTTTCCACAAATAGTCTGTGAAACAAAATTTTAAAATCATAATGAGACTTCTCTAATCAAATCTGCCTCCTAAAATCAGAAGTAATTTTGGTGGCTCTCTCGACAACAGCAGTGCAATCTGCCACATGGCTTTAATGTGTCTGGGACTTTGCTCATCACTGTAGAAAATGGCTTAGCTGAACTGCCATTTTGGAAATTGTCCCCTTCTCGGGAGAATATAATAGATTTTATATCACACAATGCAAGGTGAGAATTCATCTACGTTTCTTAGAGAGAGATATCCTCCCCAAATGTATTCCAAATTAGCTTCATCTGAAAAGGAATTTAACCTACATATAACTTCCTAGGACGTGGGTCAATGTTTAACCCCATTTTAAGAAAGATGGCTATACTTTGTGAAGCCATATACTTGAAAGAAATGCTAGTGTAATGACTTTAGCCTTTTTTTGAGAACCAACCCATTACAGGATACCCCAAGGTCAAATTAATTTCTGTAAATGTCTTCTTGGATATGAGGGCAAGCAGGTAGGGCGGGCACACCTGTTACTGACTCTGTAGGAAGTAGCTCTGAGGTGGTTTGAGACAGCCTAGGCCAACTCTGCTTTGTCAGAGAAATTACAGTGTTTAAGAAAAAACTACGATAAAATGCTTCAATTCTGTTGACTCTGAGATTTCTGCTGTTTTGAAATTAGTTGCGATATTTCAATCAGGCCATTACACTTAATAAAGGGTTAATGGGTTTTCAAAACAAGGTCCCGGCTTCCTCTTCAATTTCTCACACATTAGATCTTACAGATGCAAAATAAAAATACTATTTAAAGGTTGGTTCAGTGCTATGAGAACTAAGCTGCTAGAATAAACCGATCATGAAAACCTTAGAATATCTATTTTCTTTTTGATGATCTAGTCAGATTGACAGGACTGCCCTTATTTGGAGATCTAACTACTTATGAATCATTTATTTCCAACCAAGTTAATGCAGTGATTTTTTTCATTTTTATTTTTTATATTTCCACTTTATAATGTGAGAAAAATCTATGTTCTTCCAGATAACAGAGGGCTTATCCCAATCATTCGCCTTCCAGACACAGCGAGCTTTCTTAAATTGTGTGGAATCTGCCATCCTGCCATCACAGCTCCAAGCAACAAGTCCTATATGGAGAAGCATTTGTGTGTTTTGATTTTCCTTTATTTCTGAGATTTTAATCTCGTTTCTTTCCCCAACCCTTCCATGCTCTATACTAAATTCATGGTATTTTCATTAATTGTTGCAATAGGCATATATGTTTATGTAAATACACACACATTCCTAATCATAACCTAGTCAGTAGACTGTTACTTGTATGCATGATTTCAGGGCTGACTATTTGGCTTTGGCTAACCAATTGGTCTGCTCTTCCCTGGGGAAAACTATCCCACCTTTAGCATTCCTCAACTGCCTGTAGTTCTTCATGAAGAGTTCCTGGTCTTCTCTGCATCTCCTTTTGGCAGATTTAATGCTGCTTTCCCCGTTCAGCTAACGTTCAGGCAGTCATATTGGTGAGGCTTCATGGGTGTAGCTTCTAACATTACTAGGAAACAGGATCAGAAAACTCCCTCCCCTCCTCTGACTCTTACACTATTTCTGCTTTCACAGTGTTCCCTGTGACTTAGGTGAAGGAACGTTTCCTAGTTGTAACCATTGGGACTGGGCTCCACAATTCTGCATTTTGATTGGTTGTGATTTTCATTTCCAAACTATTTGTTTTTATAAACAGTAATCGAGTAGGAACTTGTTGCTTTCTTTGGATTAGGAGAGGGTTGAGTTCTTTAAACTTCAAGATAAAAAAGAGGTGAACGACCGAAGCCCTTAGGTCAGCTCAGTCTACTAAGGAAAAGCAGCAAATAGGAGGCTTGAAGCTGAAAGCAGCCACTGATAAGCAGAGAAGTAGATGTGCAGCATCTCCTATGTGGTTATTTTTAACAATTTGTTTTCTCTTTCTTTTTCTTTATTATCTTGCTGCTGTTGCTGTTTTAAGACAGCAACTATGTTGTCACGGCTGGCCTGGAGCACACTAGACTACGCAGACCTTGAATTTACAGAGATCTGCCTCGCTTCCAAGAACTGAGATTAAAGGTGTATGCCACTATGACCGGTGTTTATTTTTGTTTTTCGTTACATGCATGCAAGTCTGTGTGTAGAAATGGGCAGGTGAGGGCTTGTGTTCTCAGAAGTCACAAAAGGATCTCCTGGAAGTGACTTACAGATGGTTGTGGTTTTTTGACCTAGATGCTGAGAACCATTTTGAGTCCTCAGCAAGAGCAGTATGTGTTCCTAACTGCAGAGCGATCACTTAGGTATCGTAGTTAACATCAAGAAGGCATGAATCCTTTTGCAGTCACTGACTTACAATGTTCTCTTTGAGGTCCAGTTATCACATTTATAACCGAGGTTTCCTTGGAATTTATAAAAATGGTATCAGTTTCTCACCGTCCTCCGGCAACACAGAGGCCTTTTTCACACACCTCATAGTCGCTGTCTATTATCACTTGCTCAATGGGGTTGCTAGGATGAAGCAAGCCCAAACAAAACCACATTTGCTTGAAAATGTGACCCAGGCAACAGTCATTAAGTACAGCACGAAACCACCTGATGTTTTGGTTAAAACACCTCGTCCATCATCATTCCATCATTGAGAGATTGGAGCCTCCCGAGGCTCCCCATGATAAGGGACTATTAATGTATTACTAGGCACACCAGGGGATGGACACCAAGGCCTCCACATGAACCCTGTCCATCACATAGATGTTTAACTTGTTTTCTATTAAGACAGTATTTAATCAGGCACACATATGCATAGGAAATAGAACACTATTAGAGTGGTATGTGAGTGTGTTTGTGTGTATGTAATAAGTACTGCTGATCCACCAATCGGCATTGTAAGAGCACAGATCCCAACCCTTGACTTTCTTCCCTCAAACAGTAACCTACAAAAAAGTGAGGCCATCTAGGATTTATGCCTCTGAGAACTTGGTGGCTTGAAATCCTTGTCTATCTGACTAAGATAATCTCAGTCTCTTCCATTTAATGTGACAGACAGGTCTGCTGAGATATTTCTCTGAAAATATCTCTTCCCTTCAATGAGAATGAACTTTTTCCCAGACTGTGTAGCCAAGAGGAATATGCCTTGAGATCATCTGAGGTTATGATGGACTTAGCCTGCTGTCCTGGTGAGGTTATGATGGACTTAGCCTGCTATCCTATGTAAGTTTAACTTCCTTTAAAACAACGTTTCTCAGCCTGTGCTTTGTGACCTCTTGGGCAAGCCTCAATCCACAAAAATATTTACATTCTGATTCACAACAGTAGCAAAATTATAGTTATGAATTAGCAACAAAATAATTTTATGGATGGGGGTCAGCACAGCATGAGGAACTGTGTTAAAGAGTCCCAGTCTTAGGATGACTGAGAACCGCTGCTTTAAGAGAACAGTGTGACCAACCTTACTAGGCCTTGACTTTGCCACGTAACCAGCTTTTACAGCTAAGCTACATGTATAGCTTTAACTTAAGTTGTGTACTCTTCCATGTCCCTGACCCAGAGTAATGTATGTACGTGTTTGTGTTCTGGTAAACATTTGCTGAAAGCAGGCAACAGGTTGAAAGTAACCTTAAGCAAAACAAGTGCCCCATAAATATTGGAAGCTGCGTGTAGATATGGACTGATAATGACTGTTTGCTGTTTTGAGTGCCACTCTGGGGGAGTTGAGGTTTGAAAAGTGATTTCTTCCCTTCCAAAACTCTGTTGAAGATTTCTGTAAGGAATCTGCTGGTCTGTCCCCATACTGTATGTTCTCTGCTGATCAACAACTACCAAGCAAAGATCTTTTGTTAGAGGGAGGCAGACATCACACACACGCACACACACACTCACACTCACACACACGCACACCTCAGACAACGGGCTCAAACATAAAATAGATATAGGCACAATACACAGGCAATAGGAACAAACATCACACACACACACACGACATACAGGAAACAGACAGGCTAGTAGGCACAAACTATAGTCAGAGGGAAGACATATGGAGAAAAATGGAGACCTCACATTTGGGATCACTCTTGACTAAGCAATCCCACAGTAAGTTTCCTTTAAGCCAGACTGACACACTTTAATCCCCTTCTGCTCTATCATGGCTAGGGTCCAGAGAAGAAAGTGGTTTTACCTTCATGTACATTTATTTAAAAACCCATAAAGGAGCCGGTTTAACCTAAAATACTACTTATTTGATAGTTCTTAACTTTACTTCATTAAATCCAGCATAAACCATAAAATGGCATAATGGCTTAATGATGCTAGTGAAAACATTTATTGAAAATTTGTCAAGCATCCGTTAATAGACTGACTTAATCCATCTCATCTCCCACATGGTTGGAAAAGGTCAGCAAGTAATTTGGTAGTCAACAGAACATGCCAGACAAGGCAGAGCACTGTGACGGGGCTGTAACAAACACAATCGGCTTTAAAAAAGCTTTCCCATGAGCCAACTCTTAGGTACAACTTCAACATGTATGGCGCAGAGCCATAGCCCAATGCTATGGACAATAAAATCCATGGCCAAGGCCACAACAGCTGCTCCTCACTGTCAACACACATAACAGGCGTGAATTGTGATGACCATGCAGCCAAAACATACATGACCAAGATGTGGCAGAGTGGAGAAATATATCATAACTGTAACAGACCAGGAGAGCAATCAAGTTATTTCTCAAACAATGCCCTCTTTAGGGGAGTCTAAATATATTCCTATAGAAAAGTACCTTAGAGGTAAGCGAATTCCTGAGCATGCTCAGTGTAAGGGCATAATTTAAGAGAGAAAAGTGGCATACACACTGGAGACATGGTCAGCTCAAGGTCACAGATCCTGTGTTTGAAAGTTAACTGGTGGACAGGATGCCTCTGGGCACGCTCACCTTTGTCATAAAATCTAGCAGAAAACAAAGAAAAAGGCATTTTGAAGTCGCATCAACAGAGGAGTTTGGCCCTAAAGTTGACTTCCTGGCTTAGTGACTGACGTATCTGCCTCCAACTGTTCACCCCGAGATAGGTTCTCTAAGGGTATTGAAAGCTGAAAAACAAAAAAATCTCTCATTTAGACCAGATATTTTTCTTGGAAGCTGTCCTTGGTTGAGATGCCAGAGGCATTTCTCCCTCTAGCCATCCAGCCCTTTTGAAAATATTTTTTCTCTCCTATGCTTTAATTTCCTGACTGATTAGAATTATTGGCTCCTTCTCCTCCTGAAGGCCAGCATGACAAGAGTCCTCGGCCAGCAACTTGCACTGAAGACTTTGTGGAAGTGTTACATGGCCTACCCTTGGCCAACCTTCATCTATTAGTTTCACGCTATTCCGCAGTTTGTATTAAAGGTAGTTTGATGTGACCACTTTCACCTTTAAATACAGACTTTGGAATGTCTTACTGCAGGGAGTAGCATTGAGCACACTAATAACAGGAACAGTAAGGGTGGCATCATTCTCTTACTGTCCCCCATCCTTGAGCACGCATGTCTATCCCAGTTTCCCAGTTTAAACTATGGGTGTCCTGCAGAAATCAAAAAGAGCACTTTTCCTTTCTGGGAATTCAGACTACAGAAGGAAAAAGGAAGCACAATTAGAATCTGTCAGCCTCACTCAAATACCTACTCCTGTTTATACGAGAATACCAACCTATTCACCTAATATACTGTCAGACAACAGCAACCAATAGCTCTGTAGCTTTACCATGCTATCTCTCCTCAGCAGGAGACGTCCAGTCCTATCATCTGTCTGGCTGAAGAACAGACAGCAACTAGCTCTTGGCACAAATTTCCAGACACAGCTGTTGGGAATACACATCCAGACGTCGTCAGTGTGCAGGTTGCAGAGAAGCCAAGAAGGCCTCTCACAAGGAGGTAGAACCATTAGGATGTGCTGCCACGTGGACATGGATCAAAGCACACACAAGATCAAGGAGAGAAGAGGGGCTTGTGCTTAGCAAAAGCCTCGGGTGTAGACTGCTGGCTAGAGTCACGTTGCTGCTCTAAAATATACTAGTGTCCTGTGATCACTGTCTATGGAGAAGCCACACTATCACTGTAGTGACCTGATTTTGTCCTCTCCTTGCTCACCTTTCTGATCATCTTTAATATTATCAAGGCCCTGAAAAACAAGCAACTCAGGCTCCCTAGGATCTGCTGGTCCTCGGTTCCATATACAATGGTTTTCTACAGTGAAATTCTCTGAGCAGATTCTAAGTCTGCACAAAGCAGTAGATATTCCTGCTATCAAGTTTCGACTCAGAACCAGCCTTGGGCAATACCATGTACCAGGCAAGGTTCTCAAGAGCAGGGGCAGCCCTTGCCTTTCTGGCCTACTGTCCCATTCTCTCTCCTGACATTTACTCCAGTCTCTGGCTCATTAAAATCTGCTCTCAGGGATGGTCTCAAAATAGCTTCACATTCTCACCCACAGGGATCCAGGTGGTCCAAACGAATTTGCATCCAGGATCGTTCACTATCAAGGAAGAAGCATATTTAATTATTGAAAAGTTAAGTAAGAAAGAGCTGACAACTACACACATGGCATCAGAGAAATGGAGGACTCAGGACTGGTGAGTCTGGAAGCACACTGATGGGTAAGTCAGCTGCGTGCTGAGAGAAACTTTGTACCTGCCAAAGATGGGACTCCTAAGTGAACTGAAGGGAATATTTGAGGACAGCGCAGGTGTCTGGGGGAAGTCGGGAACTCTAATGGAAACTGTTTGCAACTGATGCATGAAATGAAAGAGGAAACAATAGGAAAAAGGTGTCAGCTCAGAGCAACTCTGTGCATAAAACTACAGTATGTAAAACAGCCAGCTAGTCCCACCATGGACAGGAAAAATCAGCCCTTAATCTAAAGTCAATGTATTGCAGAAATCCACAAATCTCTAAATGGTATTCTCATTCAAAGGGGACAAAAACCCAAATAAAACAAACTAGAAACATAAACTAAGGAAGCGTTTTTTTTTTTTGGAAGTTGGCAGAGCCTATCTTTCCTTCTGGTCTGTTTGCCAAGATCAAGATTAAGCATAGTTTCTAGCACAGCTTCAGCTTCTCCAACTCAGAGACTAATCACGGTATATTACACAAGGCAACTCCTGTGGCATCTGCCATCCTATTCCACTCGGAGAGATGACACAAGAGACTTCACGGTGTTATGGTACTCTGTACCAGGCTCCAGACTAAGTGTTTCATATGTGCCTTTGCTATATAAACACAGCAACTGAATCTAGTCTACATACTTGAAAAAGAAACAAACAAGGAATGGGTTCACAACAGCATCCTAATGACCCCTTGGCTTGTTGATATCTCTGAATATCAAGAACTTCCGGCAGAGAATGAGGATTTGCATGTAAAAGTAGCATACTCTCATATCTACAAGGCTAGCTTCCTAAGGCTGTCTTACATATGATCTTCGAGTCTGAAGGATAATAGTCCAAAATGAAGCTGAAAGCAGAGCTAGCCTCCCTGTGGGACATGTGGGGACATTTCCTGTCTCCCCACAGTTCTGAAATTTGCTGACCCTTTTTGTTACTCCATAATTTGCAACTGTGAAGCTGTGCTTAACGTCTCTAGCAGCACATGGCATGTCTCCATCTTCACAGAGCTTTATTATAATTGCTATGAGGCTAGGGGCCCCTCCTACCCCAGTGAAACCTCATCTTAGCTAAACACATTTACAATGACTATTTTCAGATAAGGTTTCAGGGGGTTATGTCTTACATATATCTCACTTTGGGGAGGAAGTTGTGTTTAGGACCTAAACACATTTCATGTTTCAAACATGTGGGAAAATCAGTTTTTAAATTATTTATTTACCTTTTCTGTGTGTGTGGTCTACATATGTGTGCACCTGTGTAGAAGAGTGCACACACCAGTCGGGAGGCCTGAAGCAGATGTCAAGGATGCTGCTCCATCACTTTCCTCTTTAATCTCCGACACAGAATCTCAGCACACTATCTGGGGCAAACTGGTAGATCTGTACACTTGCAGAATTCACCTGTCTCCATCCCACTGCACCTGGGTTACAGGTAGAAATGACCACACCCAGTTTTTACGGGGTGGCAGGGATTCAAACCCAGGTCCTCGTCCTTGCAAACTGAGCACTCTTAACCACTGAGACATTTCCCAAGCCCCAAGTAAAATCATCCTTTGATGTTTTAGTTTCCAGGTTATTTAGTATCATAAAAAACATTTTGAGATTAACAAACAACATAAACTACTTTCAAACTGTAATATAAAAGTGAAAGTAAACATATTATAAAAGCCACTAAATCCATTTTTTAATCTCATGCCCATTCTGCTCTTGTAACACATGATTAAATCCTACATTTATCCTAATGTTCTGTCCCAAGGTATTTAGCTTACAAATTAGAAGGAAACGGATTAGTGTCCAAAAAGAAGTCTCTTCTCTTGAGAAAAATGAGGAAATAAATCTTAGAAATAAGAAGCGAGCTAAGACGGAGGTTAGAGAGATGTTAGAATTTTTAGAAAAATATGATTCTTTTCATTAGAAATTGAAACAGAAGATGCTATCTTTTATCCATTGCATAATTTTGGCCTCTTTGCTGAAAATCATGTGTCCATAGGTATATGGATTTCTGTCTCCATTTCAATTCCAATGATCCACCTGTCTGTTTTGTGGTAATACCATGTGGTTTTTATTACTATTGTTCTGTAGGAGAGCTTGAGGTCAGGGATGGTGATACCTATGGAAGTTCCTTTATTGTACAGGATTGTTTTAGCTATCCTGAGTTTTTGTTTTTCCTTAAGAAGTTGAATATTGTTCTTTCAAGGTCTACAAAGAATTGTGTTGGGGTTTCGATGGGAATTGCTTGAATCTGTAGATTGCCTTTGGTCAGATGACCATTTTTACTATCTTACCTACTGATTCATGAACATGGGAGATCATTCCATCTTCTAGCATCTATTTCTTCAAAGACTTGAAGTTCTTGTCATACAGGCTTTTCACTTGCTTGGTTAGAGTTACACCAAGATATTTTATATTATTTGAGGCTATTGTAAAGGGTGTTGATTCTCTGATTTCTTTTTCAGCCCATCTATCATTTGCATATAGGAGGGATGCTGATTCTTGTGAGTTAATCTTGTATTCAGTCTTTTGACTAAAGGTGTTTATCGGTTGTAGGAGTTCTCTGGTAGAGTTTTAAGGGTCACTTATGTATACTATCTATGAATAATGATACTTTGATTTCTTCCTTTCCAATTTGTGTCCCCTTGATTTCCATTTCCTTTAGTTGTCTTGTTGCTCTAGTTAATGTGCTATATTGGTTAGGTATGGAGAGAGCAGACAATCTTGTCATGGTCCTGATTTTATTGGAATTTCTTTGAGTTTCCATTTAATTTGATGTTGACAATCAACTTCCTGTATATTGCTTTATTATACCAACAAATGGTGCTGATCTAACTGTATGTTGGCAAGGAGAAGAATGCAAATAGATCTATTTCTATCACCCTGCACAAAACTCATATCCAAGCAGGTCAATGACCTCAACATAAAGGTACACTAAATCTGATAGAAGAGGAGTGGGAAATAATCTCCATTGCACTGACACAGGAGACAACATCCTGAGCAGGACACTAAGATCAACAATTAAAAAAGGGGACCTCATGAAATTGAAAAGTTTATGTAAGGCAAAGGACACTGTCAATAGGACAAAATGGCCGCCCACAGAATGAAAAAAGATCTTCATCAACCCCACATCCAACAAAGGGCTGATTTCCAAAATATGTAAAGCAAAAACACTAGATACCTACACATCAAATAATCTAATTAAAAATGGGGTATAGATCTAAACAGACAATTCTCAACAGAAGAATCTCAATGGTCGAGAAACTCTTAAGGAGATGTTCAACATCCTCAGCCATCAGGGAAATGCAAATCAAAATGACTCTGAGATTCTACTTTATCCCTGTCAAAATGATAAGATTAAAAACAGAAGTGACAGTTTATGCTGGAGAGGATGTGGACAAGAAGAACACTCCTCCACTGCTGTGGAAGAACAAACTGGTACAGTCATTTTGAAAGTCAGTTGGTAGTTTCTCAGAAAACTGGAAATCATTCTACCACAAGACTCAGCTATATCACTCTGGGGTATATACTCAAAGGATGCTCAATCGTACCACGAGGACACTTGCTCAGCTATGTACATAGCAGCTTTATTGGTAATATCCAGAACTTGGAAACAACCTAAATGTCTCTCAATCAAGGAATGAATTAAAAAAATATGGCAAAGTTCCAGGAAGTCTGTAGAAGAGGGGGGAAAAGGATTGTAGGGCCCAGAAGGGTCAAGAACACCATAAGCAAACCTACAGGATCAACTAACCTGGGCTCGTAGGGGTTCACAGTAACTGAACCAACAACCAGGGAACCTGCATAGAACTGATCTATATGGTACTCTGCATATATATTACAGTTGAATAGCTTGGTCCTCTTATGTGACTCCTAACAGTGGAAACAGGAGCTATCACCAACTCTTTTACTGGCTTTTGGGACAGCACTCCTCATCCTGGGTTGCCTCGCTCAGCCTTAATCCAATGGAAGGCATTTAGTCTTACTGTAACTCAATATGCCATAGTTTGTTGATACTCATGAAAGACCTGACTTTTCCTAAACTGAAACAGAGTAGGAGTGGAACAGAGGGAGTGTAGGGAAGGAACTGGGAGGAGATGAGGAAGGGGAAACTGTGGCCAGGATATAAAATAAATAAATAGCTTAATTAATTAATTTATTAAAATAACCTGGATAGTGGATGTATAGATGGTATTACAAGCATATTAGGAGCTATTAGTGGTTATATTTTAAGAAAGAATGTCTGATTGATACATGAAGACACATACAAAGACAAGCTACCCAAGATCTCTCTCACTGTCCATCTAATATTTGTTCACCAATGAACAAATCTGAGATATCTGAGATAGTCATAGTGTTTTAAAGAGAACTCACAACCGTGTTTGCCACTATCAGCTAAAAATTCTTCTTGTCGATAGTTTCATTTAAAGCATACCCTCTACCGCAAGAGAATGTACAACTCTAGGCCTGATTTAATTAACAGAGTCTGATTTATAATTACTCACATGCTTGAATACCAACAATTAGGTCACTATATCTTTAATAGGAGCTCTAGATTAAACAATCCTCTGGGTATCTATAACATCTTGGCTTAACTGTTTTTTTTTTTGTTTGTTTGTTTGTTTTTGTAGATTGAATGAAGTTAAATTTTACTTCAACTTACATCCAATTAGCTTCTCATTGCTGGACCCATATAGAGAAGAGATGTACCATAATAATTTTTGCTTCTACATAGTTTACATATAGATTAAAGGTTTCTCTTCCCTCTTGGGAATTCCTGGTAATGGTACCAACAGAACTAAGCCCATATCTTATCCCATGGTGTCCTCCTGAGTGCCTGGCATCCTAAGCTAAAGCCCAGAGGTGGGAGGAAGATCTGGAGGAAGGATGCGCTGTCACAGTTCTTTTTACTAATATATAAACTCTGTACCTCTCACTCTAAGGAGGCTCTGTGAACCCTGGAGTGGAAGCCTGGATGAAGCAATCTCAAAATCAAACAATCATCTAAGGTTAAAACTAACAAAATCAAGTGATTCATTTTTAATCCCAAAGTTTATTTTTCTGAATAAAATGATAGTTTTCATAAAAATTTAGGCAATATAGAAGAATATTAGTCAAAACTCTAAAGTCCCTTTTCTGTTACCCAAAGCTGACAACTCCCAAGGTTATTCCTTCAGACATTCTCCAGAAATATGCAATCACATACAGACACACACTTTTCATAGCACTCTTAGTGAGTTTCCACTGCTGTGAAGAAACCATGCCCACGGCAACTCTTACAAAGGAAAACATTTAACTGGGGCTGGCTTATAGTTCAGAGGTTTAGTCCATTATCCTCGTGGCAGGAAACATGGCAGCGTGCAGGCAGACTTGGTGCTGGAAAAAGAGCTCAGAGTTCTACATTTGATTCACAGGCATCAAGAAGAGAACCAGCTTGAGCTTCAGAGACTTCAAAGTCCACCCCCTAATGACACACCTCTTCTAACAAGCCACACCTCCTAGTAGGACCACTCTCTATGAGCCTATGGGGACCATTTTCTTTCAAACCACTACAAACACAAAAGGAAATATGCTATTCATATTCTTTTATGATGTTCTTCTCTTCATATATGGAAAGCATATTGTCCGTCTATTTTCACTTCAAAATAGAGAAATGGAAGGATGGGTACATGCCACAGTTTTAAAGGAGTTAATATGTGCTATATCACAGTGGATGAAGACAGTTTGCTTCCATGTTTTCTATAAAATAAATACAATAAAATCCTTTGATTTTCCTGTGGCCATAGTGCAAGTTCATCTGAAAACAGATGTCTCGAGGAGAATGATTAAAACTGTACACATTTTAAATCTTAGTGGGAAATATCCCAATGCCCTCCTGAAAGGTAGTATTGCAGTGTGGGTGTACACACTCTCAACACACTTGGTAGCACTGGGCATCATCAAACACACTAGTCTTTTCAAATTCAATCTGGAAAAGTGGAAGTTTTTGACTGAAACTAATAGAGATGCAATAGTAGTGCTTCCAAAAGTTATTATCTAAGGGTGGACAATATGCTTTTCATATAAGTTTTATCATATAAGTAAAGATTACAAACAATTTTTCATTTTTTCTTATGTTCAAGCGACTAGATAATGATTTGATATTATCATAATTTTGACAATAGTATATAATCTAGTAAGCCGTAGAGTTTGAGGATCTCTAAGACCATATATAAGCAGCCTAAGAATCAATGAGTACATCTGTGGGTCTCCCCTGCATTTATAACTGCTCCATGGCAGACCTCACCTCATTGCCTCCAAGACCCAGCTGAACCCACCATGATTTGAGAGAGCATGCCCAGATTGCTGGTCATTCATCCTATGACAGCCAGCTAGTTATTCCTCATATCATATCTTCGATTTTTTCCTCCATAAAATAGAGATAAATAGTAGCCATTTTTTGCAGTTGCAATAAGGATCAAACAAGATGGCATAATGACATAATAAATTCTGTTTTTGACCTGCAGTAAATGTGTTGGTTTAATTTTTATTACTGTGCTTGTGACCAAGTCCCTGTGAAAAGGTACCTATTTTACTAATTCAAGAAAGGAAAAGACTGTGTTCATTTCCAAGCTTTGAACAGACATGGTTTCCAGGAACTGATTATAAATCAATCTGTGGATAAAGATGTGTTTGAAAGTCAGTCAATAGCACCAGGCTCTCCAGTCCAGAAATTGAGGATAAAGGTCAGTCAGTCCCCAAACATCCTTGCTTCTGAAAGTCCTTTTAACTCTATCTGCCTCAGAGATTTCAGGATTCTTCCCAAATCATCCACTCACTTTGTGCTCTATGTGTTAGGACTGCAACTTCCTTTGTTTAGCCAACAGTGTATTCAGCTGCCAGTCTCAGACACAGAATGGCAGACTTTTCTGCATGTTTGTTATTTTTTATAGAAATACCAAGGCTGAATTTTCCCCCACTTACTTGATGAACAGTAAAGCCCACTTCCTTTTCCTTACCACCACTAAATTTTCAATCTTCAGTAAAATCTAGGATAATCAAACTGTGCTTCAAAATGAGAAACAGCTCATTTTGCTTTCTCAAATTTTATCATAGCCCCAGAAATATAGAAAATTCTAATTTACAGTGGAAGTTCAAAATAGATCAGTTTCTGTGAAAAATGTTATTGTTGCCATATTAATAAACTGATAAAAGCTGTCTTTTGGTCTACCTGAATGCATGTAGTTTAAAACAAAATTGTCTGTAAAAGTTAACCCCTCAGTACAAATGCACATACACATAAATGTGTTCTCAAGTGCTTGTTTGTATAGTTGAACTATTACATATGCAAATTCCTTAGATGGAAACAATATTTGCATTCTGAAGCTCTCAGCTTCTGTGGTTAAATTGTGAGATTCCCCTCCCATATTTCTCTCACCCTAGCCTTTCCTTCAGGTCTTCCAGACACCTACTTCTATTCTGAGTCTTGTTTTAGCCAAGCTCTTCCTTCTTCATCCCTCCTGATCAAAAGTTTTACTACTTACTCTTCAAGGATCGCATCATACCCCACCCTTAGTCCTCACTTTTTTCTCCTACAACTCTGCACATGTCAGTTATTGGTACATACATCTTAAATAACTGTGCATTTTCCCATTCCTGGAGAGTCTGGTGTGTGCATTTACTTTTCGATCTCCAGAACAGACAAAGTCAAAGTGCTATTTCCTTTATTTATATATGAACATCTAATATTCATATATAAGGTCATTTGCAGCCCACTTAATAAAAGAAGGTATGAAAAATCAGCAGAGGATTGCTTTGTTTCTTTGATTGATTTTGATATCTTTTTTTTTTCTTTTTTGGTTTTTCAAGACAGGGTTTATCTGTAGCTTTGGGGCCTGTCCTGGAACTAGCTCTTGTAGACCAGGCTGGTCTTGAACTCACAGAGATACGCCTACCTCTGCCTCCTGGGTGCTGGGATTAAAGGTGTGCGTCACCACCGCCCAGCTCTTTGATATCGTTTTATAAACATTTTAATCTCCAGATCAGTTTCCCCGGTGGCCATAAAAGATGGAAGAACTGGAAAGCAAACCTTTTTTTTATGCTAACTTACTTACTAAAAATATGTAAACATAATTATATGAGCAGAGCTGACACAGGTCCATTCCATTTCACAGTCACCTAATGAAAAAGAGGCATCAGTAGTCCTAAAGTCACCATTCAAGTTGGCATTGTGAGCATTTAACACACCAAATAAAGTAGACCAGTGCTCTCTATCCCTAAGGGATTTACACAAACTAATCAATAATAAACCTTGAAGTAATAATTACTAAAGAAATACCAGAAAGTTCTACACCATCACCAATTAGCATTCTCTCATTCACACCAAGTATCCCACTTGGTTTTTGACAATGGTGTCAATGAGTTCAAAGTCAATGATTATTTTTAACACCTAATAGTCAATTTACACCATACCATAAAATATAAAAATATCTAGTGGCAAGCCCTCTCTACAACAGGTGGTGGGCAACAGAATTAGGAGTGGAGTAAAGAGACAGTGAGGTAAAAGAATGTGGGATTCCCCTCTGTGTGTTGTGAATATGATTGGATAAGTAATAAAGAAAACTGGCTTGGCCTGATAGGGTAGAATAGAGCTAGGTGGGGAAAACTAAATTGAATGCTGGGAAGACCTAACCCACTGAAGGTTAGCTCCAATTCAGAAAAGCAATACCTGTTTTCTGCATATGTTATACATGGATATGTTTGTGCAGCTGTATTTCCTATGTACAACTTGTAAAACCCCTTCGAAAGGGTCATTTCATCTCAGATTTAAAGAAGAGAAATTTGAAATGAGAATATAATCTAATATTTCAAATGTCATACCCTTCAAAATGACAGAATATGAGCACTGAGCCCAAGCCCTCCCCTAAACCTACACTGAGGGTAGATGATGCTGTGTCCCTGACTTCAATTCAGCCAGTTCCTTGATGACCAGCAAGGGATGGGGTATAGAACAGACCTTCCATGAACTTGTAACAGATAGAAAGTAATCTATACTTTGGAACCTATGGATGGCGGTATCTTGCGTCTTTGGGTTAAAACAGAAAAAAAGTATTTATTGTTGAACAAGAAGTGTAAGGAGCTCCACTATATGGCACATTTAATGTCTTCTCCTCTATATCTAAATTTCAGAAAAGGATTGGAAGTATGAAGTTTTGCTATCTGGCAGCAACTTGTCAAACTTAAACTATGGTAGATGAATGGAAACTCCTTTAAAGAGATTTGTAACAAAAATTTGCATGTATTATAATATCTTTTTGCTTTTAATTGGCAATAGAATTCATGAATATATGATATTCTTATATGCTTACAATTTAGAATGATTAAATCAGCTTTGTAATCTCATCCATGATCATTTTGTGGTAAACACAATAACATTAATTTTTTTAGCATTTTTAAAATATGCATTGCATATTTATACTAGCTATCATTCTCTACAATTAATTACTACTAAAGCTTTCTTCTCCTACATGAAATTCGGTACACTTAGATCAACATTTCTCCTTACCCCATCAAAGTCCCTCCTCTGCAAACCATCATGCTCCTCCTTCCCATTCAGTTCTCTTGATAACACATATGAGATTCCATTGTATTTCCCTTATGTGTCTGGCTTATTGTACATAACACACTGCTGTGTCTGCCTCTTAACCCATTTTAAAGCCCTTTGTCCTCTCTATTCCCTAGAATGTCACTGGTGGCCTCCTTGGATTCTAGGTAATCTAATTCACATCTCAATTCCCTTGACCCTCCTCCCACTTGCTCTCCCAAATTCTTCCTAAGCTTAGTTTCTTTAACTTATTCAGCTCCCCAAATCTGTCATGTTGTCTCCTCCTTTGTACTGGTGCTTCCTACAGTTTCCATTACCTTCCAAGTGAAGTCAGAGAGTACCTGTAATGCCAGTTACTGTCCCCTGTAGAGTCAAACTTTGAAGCTTTATTCATCTCCCAAACTGAAACTTAAATTATCGATTAAATCATCCCACAGAGTAATGCTGAGTGTAAACTCAAAATAGAAACAAAATCAGCCATTTTGGCTCTCACACATTTTTTGTTTTTGTTCTTCATCCTCGTCTTCTCTCAGCCATTGTATGGCACTGCAGTCATCATAGTAAGAAACACAAATGAATATGGGAGGTGTGGATTATAGAAAATATTCTAGTAAGCAGTTTGGCAATGGGCAGTCATGTGCTCAGACTCAGGACCTGATGGCTGTATTCCTTAGACTTTTAGTAACCTCTGGAATCCTAGAACATGAGTACTTGGTGAACATGGAATCCATCACATTTAGAAGTCAATATGAACAAATATGTACACATACATGTAAACTTTAAAACAACAATAATTGTTTCATATGCACACTGATATTCAAAAGGCTTCATATCCTTGAGAGGGAATAAAATTTCATTGTTACCAATATCCACTGCCTTCAGGCAAGAATGCTCATATATAGGAGACAAACAATACATCTATTGTGATAGAGGGATAACAGACTAAGTACTCACTAAGCCCTGTTTCATTGCTCTTTCTGGTTACTTAACATCTAAGTAAGGCCCCATTGATGGAGCTTAATCAACAGAATTTGGCAAAAGAATATTTCCACTTGATAGCCCAGTTGACCCACAAAATTCTCCCCAGGTCATGTGACCAACAGGAGTGACTATGACCCAGGTGAGCCAGAATGTCATAAACGGATGATGTGGAAACCACATGCACAGAGCACAGGTCCTGGAATTTTACCTGGAGCAGAGTCATCTAACCAATTCGTTATTCTCACTGAATTCTGACACCAGTGAGAAACTCACTATTGTCAAATCACTGGATTTGTCTGCCACAGTACCAAGATTTACCTTAACTGATATACGCACATTAGAAATTATTTTTCCATATACAATTGCTTCTACTACATGCTAAAATGATATTCTACACTTGACTATGTAAAATTTATTTGGATAAATGAACACTTTAGGTAAGAAGACGAGTATGTCTTATGTAAAATGCTTGGGACCAGAAAGATTTCAAATGTTAGATTTTTGGAATGTTTTCATACACATAATAAGATATTGTAATGAATGAGACATGAGAAAACACAAGACTTATTTACTTTTCAAATACACCCACACATATAACCTAATGGTAACTTAATACAGTATTTTAGTTCACCTGAATTTTGGTTGTGACCTGTCACATTATTAGTCATAATTTTTAGATTTTGGAACTTCTCATGTTTCATATTTTTCACATTCAATCTGTCACTATAATAGCTCAAATAGACTTCAACAGGGGATCATATGTCAACAAAATACATACAACAATAGCAAAAAATTGACAAAACTTGTCCTCAAGCATTTTCTAAGCAAGTAACTTCCTAAGCATTCATACTTCAGGAGGAAACCTTAACATTGTGTGCATATTCCATTTTATTATAAAGAAGCAATTTAGATAGGCAACCCCATTCGAAAGAATATTACGCTAGCACACATACTACAGACTACTGCTGTGCACTTATTTGCTTGACTTGCAATATTTCTACGATTTCCTGACTATTTGGTGTTGTTTTCCTCTTTTAATACTCTATTTCCTATAGTTTTGAGGCAATAGGGGGGAAAAAGAGCAAATTCACAGTCTGACTTAGTGACAGTTAATTCAGTTGTTTACATTTGATTATCTTGACTCAACTAAGAGACCCACCTCTGTGCATGCCCAGAAGTGATTACCCAGATCGAGCTAATTGAGGTGGGATGACCTGCACACTCTGAATGGTGGGAAGACCTGTACATTCTTAATGGCACCGTTTCATGGGCTGAATCAGCACTGGAAACAAAAGAGAAATCCAGAGGAGCCTAGACATTGTTTGCCCTTTCCTTGCTGACTACAAATATAGTGTGTTCAGTGCCTCAAATTCCTGGAGCACTAACTTCCCCCGCCGAACACATCCGACTCTTCAAGTGCTGGTAAAATAGTCCTTCCTTCCAGAGACTGCTTTTGTCAGTGGTAGTGAGGCAAGGGAATCTAATACAATCCCAAATGAGTCTTTTCCTATTTTTGTTTTGCTCTCGGTTCCTCCTGTACACACACAGTCTGGTTTTGTTTGTTTGTTTGTTTGTTTGTTTGTTTTGCAGATCTGCTGTGTGACCTTGACAGAACGCTCACTACGCTGATGACATAAAAACGGGATCCATTCTTTAGAGCCAGACTGCAAACCAATGTCCTGGAGGCTGGCACTCAGAAGAATCTGCTTTGGCCAGCATCTGGGGGAAACTGAATCTGCTGCCCTGGCTCTGGCTGATGACACAGTCTCTGAGAGAGCTCTGTCTTCAAAGCCACACAGCAGCTTTGGAACAGGACAGGTTGGCTGAGCAAATGACTTTTACCCTTACAATATTACCTATGCTGTCCTAAGCTCTCAGTGTTTCTCCCTTACCCAGGGATCTGGGAGATAGCCCATCACAACGCCCTCTGCCTTGCTCATGACACAGATCAGTGTGACTGCTTCCTCCTAACATGCCTTAGTAAGTTGTAGACGAATACACTGTACATGGCTATACCAAAGCCTGTAACATGCATCATAGTCCTGCTTTAAACTTATTTTGGTTCTTATGTTATCAGTATACACTGAAGCCCCAACAGGGGATGTAAAACTAAGTAATGATGTTTAACAAGCAGTATTATCATATAGACCTAAGGTAGTGTTAAAACCACAGCTTCCCTGGTGAATGGCTCTGTGACCCCTGAAGCATTGCTTGATCTAGTTGTGTCTTGGCTTCTTTATCTGTGAAATGGGGATTATAGTTATGCTTACTTCCTGAACTGTTACAGGAATTTGCGACTTAAGATATTCACCATATTTTAGATGCTGTCTAGCCAACATGAGGGCTTTTTGTGCTGACTTCCATTACTATTCTCTTTCCTCTCACACATCATCTCCAATTCAGTGCCCCACACAGCACTATACAATTGTTAATAGCCCCAGTGAACAGGTTTGAGTGTACAAAGAGTTTTAAAAGAACTGCCTCCATGGAAGCCAATACTTTTTTCTACTTTTACTCCCAAGTTTCAAAAATGACTCTGTATTCAGGCCTGGGAGTATTTAAGATGTTCTCTCATCTTGCTTGGGCTTTATGAGTTAAGTTTTTAAGGCATTCTCTTCCAGTCTTGCTTGAATCTTATTTTTATATGTTTTCTAAGTGCCTACGCAAGGTGTACTTTTGGCAGTATGTGGGGTAGACAGTAGGTGCGGAAGAATGGAGTCTTATGAGAAGGTACAGAATATGTAACAGCATCCGTGCTATGCCTATTGTCCAAATACTCCTTAAATAAAATTACTGCAATATTATGTGAAGTAGGAACACACTGGCGGGTTCCTGGGGATAAGAATGAAGTAAGTGTTAAACTAGTCATGTACTTTCCTGGAAGCCTATGCTGACACATTCAGAAAAACACAAGCTCAGAAGTAATTACTCAACCTTCCCTAACTCCTGGCTTGTATGGTAGTAAAGGTGACTCATTCACACAAATTAGTAAATGTTTCTCACCTACGATTGTCATCAGGATGAGTAAATTGAGCTGTCTACAGATAGTTTCCTTGAGAAATCACATGAATTACTGTGCTTGTATGGTACAGTTTCAGTACAAATCAAAGTGCAAACGAGTCACCTCAGGGGAAGAAAACAAACCCTAGAAGCCTTGGTTCTTATTGTAAGAACACTCAGGAATTTGGATGCAGAATGGGGTTAAAGATCAAGGGTACTTGATGGGCTGGGTATCACATAAAGGATGAGTTAGCACATACAGGAAACATACATGCTTGAAAAGTGCTTACACAAGGAAAATTATTTCTCTCTCTTTCTCTCTCCTGCCATGTCCCCCCATCTCATTTTGTTTTTTCAAGAAAGGGTTTCTCTGTAGCTTTAGAGCCTGTCCTGGAACTAGATCTTGTAGACCAGCCTGGCCTTGAACTCACAGAGATCCTCCTGCCTCAGCCTCACTAGTGCTGGGATTAAAGGCGTGCGCCACCACTGCCCAGAAAAAAATGATTTCTAATGCATGAAAAGGTTTATCTGTGTTACTTCAGGGTTTCAGTTTTGAAACAGAGGCTAACTCAGGTAGCCTTCTGAAATGTCCTCTTCAACTGCAGGTGAGTTAAACACAAAAGTGAAGCAAGGAGCCGGGCAGTGGTGGCGCACACCTTTGATCCCAGCACTTGGGAGGCAGAGGCAGGCGGATCTCTGTGAGTTCGAGACCAGTCTGGTCTACAAGAGCTAGTTCCAGGACAGGCACCAAAGCTACAGAGAAATCTTGTCTCAAAAAAAAAAAAAAAGTGAAGCAAGGATATTGGAGAGGAAGTTCCCAACTTCAAATAAAGAGCTAGTGTTGTAAATCCAGACCTTCCTCAGAGTGCTGTCTGCCAGAAAACTGTGATTACAAATGAGAACTTTGAAACTCTATCTAACAAATAACCACTGTCTATAAAAATCCCTTTCTGTTTGCTAAGATGATTAAACAATACAGAAACAGGCACCACACTATTGACAACCACAGTTCTGATTACTGGGCTAAAGAACACAGCCTGTGTACTTTACTTTTATTTTAAAACTTTTCCCTTAATATTTAATTTTCAGATTGGATTGCATCTTTGATGTGAGCCTTTAAAAATTTCCTTCTACTGGATTGCATGGTCCAGCCTCAACATGAGGGTGTTTGCCTTGTCTTATTGTATTTTCTTCTCCAGTCTGGCTGCTGTCCCTTGGGGACCTCCTCTTTTCTGAAGAGGAAACAGAGGGGGAGTGGATCTGGGGGAGAAGGAATGTGGGGGAGAGTGGAGAGAGAGGAAATTGTTGGGATATATTATATGAAAAAGAATCTTTATTTCCAATAAATTTTTTAAAAAATACTTTAATTTGTTGAAAATTTCTTACAATATATTTTGATCATATTTGTCTCATCCTAACTGCCCCCAGATTCACCCGCCTCTCAACCCACACAAGAGAATAAAAACATCAGTACCAGGAATGAATTACCTCTTTTTGGGGTTCTTGACTAGGAGGGTCCCACAGACTCTTAAATATTACTGGCTACTGTCATTGTTCTTGGTTAGCCTTCAGAACTTTGATAAGACCATGTTGTTGAATACACCACATACTTAAGTCATAAAACATGGTAAAATCAAGCTGGTATGATCTTGAAGTTTTAACCCTAATGACCAGCTTCCTTAGTTCTGAAGGGTTCTATGCATGATACCAGAAAATAGTAATCATTAATTATACCCAGTTATCAATCCTGTGACCTATAATAACAATTATTCTGATAAGATAACCACTAATGCAAGGTGGCACAAATGTTATGGGAACAGTCAGTCAGTTTCTGCTTGGGTTTAAGGTCTGTTCCATGAAATGGATCCCATATCTGGCACCATTATTCAGAACAGGGACCGGTATGTAGCTAGATAGATCAGAACCCTAATCAAAAGCTTATTGCTATTATGTAGATAAGTGGATATAATATTATAACAACTTTTAATGATATATTACTGTACCCAAGATAAGTGTATCTCTTAGCCTCATTGAAGAAGCTTTCTTTTGCAGGATGGAGACTAGCAGAGAGACTGACAACTGGTCATCCTGTTGATATTTGCTAGAATGAGGACAAGGAGAGGGAGAGGTTTAAAGTTTTGTTTTCTTGAAGGTTTAAAGATAACTATCTTTGTTTTTTAAAAAATTAACATTCTGTCAGACAATGGTGACACACACCATTCATCCCAGCACTTGAAAGGCATAAGCAGGTGAGTCTCTGTAAGATTTGAGGCCAGACTACTCTACAAAAGCTAGTTCCAGGACAGGCTCCAAAGCTACAGAGAAACCCTGTTTTAAAAAACAACAAAATAAAACAAAAAAATTAATGTACTTTGTCTCTATAATCTCTGGTCACATTTGAAGTGCTTACTTAACTTATTGAGCATTAAAGAGTTAAGATTTGTCATTTTATAACAAGGCTATAGCTGAGACCACAAACCAAAATTAAAAACTATATTGAGTCTTTGAAAGTATGCTCCCATTAATTTAAATTAGCCATTATTGTTTAGCTTTTATAAAAAGGTAAAGAGGCTGGGTAGTGGTGGCACATATCTTTAATCCCAGAACTCAGAAGGAAGAGGCAGGCAGATCTCTGCTAGTTTCAGGGCAATCTGGTCTACAAAGTGAGTTCTAAGACAGCCAGGGGTTACAGAGAGAAATCCTGTCTCAAACAAAACAAAACAAAATGAACAAACAAAAAAGAGGTATAGATATGCACTAAATACGTCTTTTAATGCAATTACATACCAACTGGCAAATTCATAGCCAGAAGAAAAGTTGGCACTTTCCAATACAGTGCTAGAAATCTTCTATAAATTAATGGATAGTGTATTCACATAAATTTAGCTATACCACTAATATTCAAAATAAGGGTGAATTTACAGTATTTTTAAACTTTTTAGTACCATCTAAAACTAGTTGGTCATTTTAATACTTTCAAAATATCTCTATTATCTTCTAAAAATCAATAAAAAAGATTATTAAGCAGATATATTTTCTTCAGTTCCCCATACAACTTAGCTAGACTTTTCTTTCTTCTTTAAGTGGTTCCAAATTACACCATTCTTGTCTTTGGGGTTTGTTTCCATGTTACCAAGCGCTCCTCTCTTAGATCCACCCATGGTTGATGGAGAAGGGTCTCTCACTAAACAGAGCATTGGTGAACTGAGTCAAAAGAATTCATTCTATCTTCTTCTATCTGTAACCTTGAAATAGAAATGGGGAGAGATTTCAAATTCTGACACAAAACAAGAGAGGCAGAACACTGCTGGTATTTAAAACAATTATTTCACCTGGTATGTCTGCCTAATCAATAGCTGACATTTGCCTCTTTTAGAACTGACTATGACCAAGATAATAATGTAAAATGATGCTGATGAGACAGGGGAAGCCATATGAACACAACATGTGTCTGTCTAAAAACTTTAATGTGAGCAAAACATCCACAAAAATCCAGTAATGTGTGTAGAAATGATAATGAAATATTATCCCTTGATTTTAACTCTTTCTGAAAAGTCCAGGTACAAAAATCACTTGATGATATTTTCCAATAGAAAAAACTACGATAAGAAGTATTATGGGTTAAACTCTAGGGGTGACAGTGTATGGATTATAATCCTAGAATTTAGAAGGAGGCAGAGGCAAGATGATCAAGAATTCAAGTTGTCGCGGCGTAAATGAACGGCAGACGGAAATTATAATAAAATATTCAGCTTTAATTAGGGAAAGACTCACAGAACCGAAGTTCCAGCAGAGAACAGGAAAGCAGAAGGGGCAGCTGGGAGCATGCCCGCAATCTTTATAAGTAAAAAATATCCTCGGGGGACCCCGCCCCCTGCTAGCAAGGTGATTGGCTGGGTCTCCCCTACATCAAGTCAGTTTGAGCTACATAGTGATATGCTTGAGAGAAAGAGAAAGAGGAAGGAAGAGAGAAGGGAGGAAAAAGAGGGGGAGAGAAGAAAGGAAGGTAAAAGTGCATGACTGAGGGGTCTCCATATATTTAGTTTCTACACCCACAAATTCACCAGTGTTGGATAAAACATATTTCAAAAGTCATGTCTGGCGATGGTAGCACACGCCTTTAATCCATCCCAGCACTCTGGCCGCAGAGGTATGTGGCTCTCTATGAGTTTGAGGCTAGCCTGGTCTACAAAGTAAGTTCCAGGATAGGCTCCAGAGCCACACAGAAAAACCCTGTTTTGAAAAAACAAACAAAAAGTTCTTTGTATATTTTGGATATCAAAGAACTCAAGAAACTTGACATCAAAGAACAACAGATGAATATCAAAGGGCTGAAAGATGTTTAAGGAAATACTCAACATCCTTAGCCATCAGAGAAATGCAAATGAAAACAACTCTGAGGTTCCATCTTACACTTGTCAGAATGACCAAGATCAAAGACATTGATAACACTTTATGCCGGAGAGGATATGGGGTAAGCTCCTCTATTGCTGGTGTGAGTGCAAACTTGTACAGCTTCTTTGGAAAAAAGTATGGTGATTTCTCAGAAAATTAGGAAATAATGTACCTCAAGACCCAGCAATACTGCTGTTGGGTATATACCCAAAAGATGCTCAATTTCACCACAATGACATGTGCTCAACTATGTCCATAGCAGAATTGTTTGTAATAACCAGAAGCTGGAAACAACCTAAATGTCCCTCAACTGAAGAGTGGATAAGGAAAATGCGGTATATTTACACAATGGAGTTCTATACAGCAGTAAAAAATGACATCTTGAAATTTGCAGGCAAATGGATGGATCTAGATAAAACCATATTGAGTGAGGTAACCCAGACCCAAAAACACAAATATAATATGTATGCACTCATAAGTGACTTTTAGACATAAATCAAAGAAAACCCAGCCTACAGGCCACAACCCCAGAAAAACTAGACAACAAAGAAAACCCTAAAAGACATTCATGGATCTATATAGAAAGGTGAAAAAGACAAGATCTCCTGAGTAAATTGGGAGTGTGGCAGACCACAGAAGAGGGTACAAGGTGAAAGGGGAAAGAGGGGAGAGGAGAAAAATGTATAACTCAATAAAAACAGTAAAAAAAGAAAAAAATTGAAAAGTCATAAGAGCTGAGATTATATTGTATACGTGCATTATTACATATCTTAGTAAAAGCATCTACGGGTGGGAGCTTTCTCAGACAGGAAGAAAGACAGTCATTTTCCAGCTCCTCTCTTATTCACGCCAATGGTGTCTTCCATACCCTCCCATTCCCCTTAGGGGTGCCTCTTAGAAAACTTCCAGCCTCTCTTCTTGGCACCTGAGCTAACAGGTTCTAAATTTATTTGCTTTTGCATTTAAAGTTACCTTTGATAATCCATCCAAAGGACCATCTAATGACACCTTAGGTTTCAGTATTATTTGGAACCTTTACAAATACTGGGAGCAATAGGGGGAAATGGAAACACATTCCCCATCGCCTATTTCTCTTTCTCTGTGCCAAGCCCTGCTTGTTTTTGTCTGTCCCCACTCCCATGCCTTGCCACACCCAGTGTATAAATGTCCTGCTTTTAAGTTAACATTGATGGATCTGTTGCTATCAGGAAATGCAAATGGAAACAACTTTGAGATACCATCTTACACCTGTCAGAATGGCTAAAATCAAAAACACAAAGTGATAAGTACATAAATAGTCCAAGAAAATTATCAGCAGAGACTGGGGAAAAATTGACTTTGATAGAAATAAATTATAAGATGTATATGTTGATTGTCTAGATCCAGAGCTTGATTGTATTCTGGTTATTTTTATCTTCTACACATTCCTCTACAGACATTCAAATACAGAGAGAAGACAATGTCTGAAAATGGATATTTTTATCATACAAACAGAGTAAAAAATTAAAGACCTATGTAGAAAAGGTTTTTCTGAGTCGATTCTGAAAGGAAAATTCTAACTTTGTCAATTATCAGGAACAGATCCAGCAGATCTATTTTTTACTTTGTTGAAATTGCCTCATTATGGACAGAAAATGAACAGTGGCAAGAAGCTCTCAATAATATTTTTGGGAAGAATAACAACAAATATTCCCAAAGTAAGAGACCAGTTTATAAAGAGAACAAATTTAATCCTTCTTCAGACTGTATGGGAGCACCAATATCTGGAGTCCTGGCAGTTATTACTAATGAAAATAAATCAGGAAAGGCAGGTTATGTTAGGAAAAATAAGAAAAGTGGCTCAAAGCCTTTATGATTTAGTTCAAAAATCAAAATGATATGCTATACTTATGGTATCATTAGACATTTTAGGTCCTCTAAATATCATAACTAACTCTCAATATGCAGTAAAAGTTGTTTTATATATTGAAATTGCTGAACTTACTCCAGATGATTCAAAATTAACATTTTTATTAATTCAAATTTAATAAACAATCAGAAATAGAAATTATCCTTTGTATATAACACACATCAGATTCCATACAGGTTTACCAGGCCCTTTAGCACAAGGTAATGATGAAATAATGAACTATTGGTAGGAAATATACTAAACACCTCAGAATTTCCTAAGAAACACAATGTTGACAGTTAAAGGTTTGAAGAAAGATTTTTCTATCACTTGGTAACAAGCCAAAGAAATTATAAGGCAATGTCTTATTTATTCTTTGTATAACTAAACTCCAATATCTGTAAGAAGTAACCCAAAGGGTACCCAAAGAAATGAAATTTGGCAATGGATGTGTTTCATTTTGTGGAGTTTGAAAAAAATTAAAGTATGTGCACCATACCATAAATACTTATTCAGGATTTTAGTGAACAACTGCTTTAAGTTCTGTAAAGGCTGATTCTGTAATTATATGTTTATTAAAAGTTATGCCATCATGGGGACACCTGAAAGAACTAAGACTGACAATGCTCCAGCATATGTCTCTAGTAAAATGAAAGAGTTTTTGCATGTTACAATATATAAAATATATTAAAGGTATACCACACAATCCTACAGGACATTTACAATAAGACCTACTGGTACTTTAAAAGATACTGTTTTTTTTTTCTTTTTTTTATAAAAAAGAAAACAAACTATCTTTTTTTTATTTTACAAACCAGTTGCAGTTCCCTCTTCCTCCCCTCTTCCCATTACCACCTCCCCCAATCCACTCTCCACTCCACCCATATCCACTCCTCAGAGAGGTTAAGGCACTTTGCTTTGGGGGAGGTGCAAGACCTCCATACTATACCTAGGCTGAGTAAGGTATCCATCCAAAGAGAATGGATTCCAAAAAAACTAGTACAAGTGGTAGGGATAAATCCTGGTCCCACTGCTAGTGGCCCTCATTCTGCCCCAGCCATTCAACTGTCACCCACATTCAGTGGGCTAGTTTAGTCCTCTGCTTGTTTCTTCCCTGTCTGACCAGAGTTGGTGAGCTCCCATTAGCTCAGGTAAATTGTTTAAGTGGGTGCCCTCATTATGGTCTTGATCTCTTTGATCATATTCTCACTCCTCCCACTCTTCAACTGGATTTTAGGAGCTCAGCCCAACGCTCTGCTGCGGGTCTCTGCCTCTGTTTCCATTAGTTGCTGGATGAAGGTTCTATGGTGCCATTTAAGATATTCATCAGACTACAGGCAAGGCCAGTTAGGGCACCCTCTCCACTATTGATTAGGGTCTTAGCTGAGGTCATCCTTGTGGATTCCACTCCTGGGCATATACCCAAAGGATGCTTAATCATATTACAAAGGCATTTGTTCAACTCTGTTCATAGTAGCATTATTTGTAATAGCCACAACCTGAAAACAACCTAGATGTCCCTCAACCAAAGAACTGATAAAGAAAATGTGATGTTTGAACAATAGAGTACTACTCAGCAGCAAAACCCAATGACATCTTGAAGTTTGCATGCAAATGGATGGAACTAGAAAAAAACATTGTGAGTTAGGTAACTTAGACCCAGAAAGACGAGCATGCTATGTACTCACTCATAAGTGGATACTAGCTGTAAAGCAAAGAATAACAAGCCTATAGTCCATGACCCTAGAGAAGCTTAGTAACAAGGTGAACCCTAAGAAAAACATATATAAATTTTGCTGGGAAGGGAAAATAGACAAGATCTCCTGACAAAATTGGGAACATGGGGTGGGAGAAGAAGGAAAAGCAAAAGGGTGGAGAATGGGAGAAGGGGAGAGAGACGAACATCTTGAGAGAACAGGATAATCGAGATAGAGGAAAGATGGAGAGCAAGGAAAGTGATTTTTGATTGAGGGAGCCATTAAGGGCTAGCAAGAAACCTGGCACTAGAGAAATTCTAAAAGATATTCTTATTAAAAAGAAAGGGGGAATAAAGACTCCCAGAGATTGATTTTGGAATGCTTTATTGATTCTATTATTATGTTTTTTAGTTTGTTGAGACAAAGTTTCTTTGTGTAACAGCCTTAGCTGCCCTGAATCTCTCTCTCTGTAGACTAGGCTAGCTGTGAACTCACAGAGATCCACCTGCCTCTGCCTCCTGGGTGTTGGGATTAAAAACATATGCAACCACCATCTCACTAACTTTAAAATTATGCTAATGAGAAAGGAGACACAGGTATGGAGAGACATTTGGTATTGGGGGAAAAACAACATGCTGAATAGAATCAACCCATACACTTTAAAGATGTGTTGACCTCAGAATGGAAACCAGGATATGCGTTGCATTGGGTAAGAGGTGTTGCTTTAGTTTCTACAGAAGAAATACTATGGATAGTATCAAGATTGATAAAGATTTGATTCGAACAGGAGAGACATCTTGATTAGGAATGGCAATAGTTCATCAAACAGCTTGGTCATTCAATCCAAATTAACTTATAGGACTAACAAATGCTTTTCATTTGATTAGATATCACCTGCCAAAAAGGGAACCTCCCTAAAGTTAGGGTTATTCTAGGGATCAATTTATAACTTGCATCCTGACTAGTCTTCATAAGGCTACGCTTAAAATGATAAATTACAAAAAATTCAAATGTGAAAAATCCCTCTCGTGTCCTAGACCACTTCACACAAGCCCTCTTACAATATAACAGTCTGGGTCCTGAGACCCCATATGGGAAACAACTCCTTATGACCTAATTTTTCTCCTAATTTTCTGACATTAGGGCCAAATTTAAATCCCTGGAGAGGGGATCCCTGAGTCCACATGCAGAAGTTGTAGCACTGGCCTTCAAGGTGTATAATGGGAGAGATGGAAAAGCCTGAAACAAAAATACTTGATGATAGCTATGGCACAGCAACTGCCCAGGTTCCCTCCCCTCCAGAATCCTGAGAACCTCCACATCCCAGTTTCAAATGTGATCAGGAGGGCCACTGAGCCCTGGGCCTGTCAGAAACCTCATAAACCACCTGGAGTGGTTTACGTTTCTAATGCCCAAGGTACTATCAAGAAACGTATTGGGATGTTGACTGTATCCATGTCTCTCTTAGCGTGGGCACTTCAAATCCAGATGGTCCTTCAGCCAACCTCCTATGTCTGGCTGTGAATGACTGATGGGGCCTGGGATCCCTTGACCCGACCTCAGTCATCTATGACCAGGTAGATATCACAATATAAGAGTGATCTATTTCTTTCCTTCTGGACACTGGCACCACTTACCTAGTCCTGATGGAGTTTTAATGATCCACCTCTCTTTTCTTATTGTCAGGGTAGGGGACAGCTTTATCAACCTCATCAAACCCCACCAAATAAAGCACCCAGGCACAATACCCACTCTCTCTACAGCCTCAGGAGAATTAAGTCTCTTATCTCTGACCTCTAAGAATCTTCTGCACCCTGCTTCATCCCCCCCCCCTTTAGTAACCCCATACTCAGCTAAAAAGAAAACACAGAACCTACCACTTGCCTTCTTTGTCTCTGCTCACCCACCTCCTATGTGAAGCAGCCCTTGACCCCTCACATGAACCCCTTGTTATACCCATCACTAAACCATTTTTTAAGGCTCATCTCTGGACCCTGACCCTAGATCTTCTGGATTTAACTCACCCCTTCTCTCACCAGGTTACAGACACAGAGCAATATGACTTCAGGGCCCTGAGTCACCAACCGGGACCTTCCTTTGCAACTGTTACATACTCATCAAAAAATAAAACATACTGTCCAAGGATGGACACCTTGCCTGTGCACTCTTGTCACAGCAGAACATCTTATAAATAAAAATAAAATCAAATAAAAAGGTTAACCTTCAGGCCACCCACTACTATCCTCTCTTTTTACTACCTATCCTATCTCCTAACATACAAGGGTCTCCAAACACTACCCAACCTCAGAGTTCTCTCTCTTCCGGTAACACTGATAGAGGATGCTACACTTACCTCTCAGCCATGCCCATATATCAACATTTAAAATTGACTCAAATTGCTTGTTTGACTCTCTTAAGGTACCCTTAGGTGTGGATCATTTGTTTCTGCTCGTTTCTGACCCGCACCATATTTGATTCCAAATTCTAGAGTCCACCTCTTCAGCCATTTCTTCCCTCTACCTGCTCTACCCATCCATCTCTTCTTGCCTGTTCAGTAAGTGTTCTCCCTCTGGTTCCTGGAGCCTACTGTACCCACTAAGGAGCCACCCTGCAGGCAACTCTCTAGTTATCAAGATATTTATACCTCTCCCTCTAATGGAGCCCTCCCCATTTTCTTGCCTCCTTCCTTTAGGAACTGTTTGCTAAGTCCCATAGCTTCCTTAAGCCCTTCTGGACCCATCTTGTCCCTCATGTGTCCCAGCTCCATCCTGGAACTCTCACAGCTTCTCTGTGTCTCCCCAGGCTTTTCTCTTGCCTCTCAGCTCCCACTTGGAGTTCATAGAAACTCTTTCCAGCAGAATTTGTTTGGTAACCCTACCTCTCTTCTTCCATGGACTTGGATTTTATTAAATCCTCACTCTGTGGCTACAAACAGCTTGACCTTGCACAGTTTGATAACCTAAACTGTCATGCTTGATTTTCAGTGGTGGCAACTTCTGTCACTGCACAAACAAATGATCTGAAAATCTTTTATATCTAAACTTGTTCTTTTCTCTTCTGTTTCTTCTTATCTTTAACCTGTCCAGGGCCGCTATTACATATGGAGACCCTGCACCTCTTACCGATAGCCTATACTAATAGGGCCAAGCAATTGCTCTACTTTAGGCTGTCAAAAGCTAATTCACTTCCCTACAGCTCCACTAGTCATCTCTCCTTCACTGGGCCTTCCCCATGTGCCCATTTTCTCTACTTTTGTATGATAATTCCTGTCCTTAAAATAAAAATCATAAAAACAGGGTTTATGGTTTTTTCGGGACTTGGCTCCAAGATGACCAAAAAGAGGAGGAACAACGGTCGTGCCAAAAAGGGCCGCGGCCATGTGCAGCCAATTCGCTGCACTAACTGTGCCCGCTGTGTGCCCAAGGACAAGGCCATTAAGAAGTTCGTCATTCGGAACATCGTAGAGGCGGCTGCCGTCAGGGACATATCCGAAGCAAGTGTCTTCGACGCCTATGTGCTCCCCAAACTCTATGTCAAGCTGCATTACTGTGTGAGCTGTGCTATTCATAGCAAGGTAGTCAGGAATCGATCTCGGGAAGCTCGGAAGGACCGAACACCCCCACCCCGATTTAGACCTGCTGGTGCCGCACCACGACCTCCACCAAAGCCCATGTAAAGTGACTTCATAAAAATAGAAGAAAACCCCTTGGGAAAATAAAATGGAACTTAAACTTTAAATAAAAAAAAACAGGGTTTATGAAAGATAGGATTAAAAAGAAATGCTTGTTTAATGAAGTATTAAAGATGCACCTCCCTGTATGCATATAAGAATGTACTTCATACTGGTAGCCGAACTTTGTAACGTAAGAGTCACTTAGGTAGTATTAGTTTTAAAAAGACATGAAGGGATTATGGAGACTTGGCACTGTGTGGCAGGGCTGGAGTTCCTAGAGACAACCCAGGATATGCTATTGATGAAAATGCAACCCAGTTACAATGAGAGTCTAAGGCAGTATATAAAGGTCTGAGAACGTAAAAGTAAGTTCTGAGGGTCTACGAAAGTGTTATGAAAGTCTGAAGATACAAAAGCTTAATGAAGTTCTGAGCTATAAGACAGTGATCTGATCATGAAAAATGTTTCAGATTCCCTTTACCCTCTATGTTCTTGCTATATTAAGATTTCAAAAATGCAGAAAACCTATACTTAGCAGTCCATTCAGAAAACCCTGGTGGTGTGGTCTGAAGACTGCCCACCTGCAGGAGGCCAAAAGGAGATACTTTCCCTTTAACCATCAAATTAATTTCTAAAACACTTGTCCCCCATACTTGCTTTCTTTATGATCACACTAGAGATTACTGTTGATATTGGCCAGAGACTTGTGGAGCCTTCCCCTATTGGTACCGAAGGAGATGTGATGCATATTCAGGAAGGTGTCCTACCATTTATGTAAAATAATTGGTGGGGGTGGCACATGCCTTTAATACCAGCACTCGGGAGGCAGAGGCAGGAGGATCTTTGTATATTCATGGCCAGCCTGGTCTAGAAAGTGAGTTCCAGAACAGCCAAAGCTGTTACACAGAGAAACCCTGTCCTAAAAAACAATAAATAAATAAATAAATAAATAAATAAATAACCAACCTTAACCTTTAGTACTACCACCATTCATTCACAATTCACAATTCCTCGATTATCTGTAGCACTTAAATTTATTGCCACCCACCTGCTGGATGGGCTAGGACTTGTGCCCTGGGGTTCCTTTTACCAAAACTAGACATGGTACCTGGTGAAGAACCCTTGCTGATTCTCATCACAGGATTTATAGCATCAGGGCATGACAAACAAGAGGTTCAGGTCATACCCTCTATAAATTATCCTGGGTATAACCATTTGCATTGGTGCAGCAGTGGTGGGATTGACTTCTTCCCTAGCTGGTTACCATTGGTTTTCCTCTCAGTTCATCCAGAATCTCTAAAGGGTGGCTCAGACCATCCTTACCCTCCAGGGCCAAATAGACTCACTGGCCACCATGGTGGTACAAAATTGGTGAGAAGATTTATTAATAGCAGGGAGAGATGGTCTTTGTCTTATCCTCAGGGAGGAATGTTGCTTCTGTGTTAACTAAACAGGTGTAGTAAAAGAAAACATCCAGCCGGGCGGTGGTGGCGC
This sequence comes from Chionomys nivalis, assembly GCF_950005125.1. Lineage (NCBI taxonomy): Eukaryota > Metazoa > Chordata > Mammalia > Rodentia > Cricetidae > Chionomys > Chionomys nivalis. The sequence goes on from NC_080093.1 coordinate 35,929,369, forward strand.
ACACCTTTAATCCCAGCACTTGGGAGGCAGAGGCAGGTGGATCTCTGTGAGTTCGAGACCAGCCTGGTCTACAAGAGCTAGTTCCAGGACAGGCTCCAAAACCACAGAGAAACCCTGTCTCGAAAAACCAAAAAAAAAAAAAAAAAAAAAAAAAAAAAGAAAACATCCAACAACTCCAGATGGAGCTCCAAAAACGTAAGAAACAGTTTGATGCCTCTGGCCAGTGGATCCTTAACAGTCCAAAATGGAGGTGGATATTGCCCTTCTTAACCTCTTTCCTCTTCTTTGTCTTAATACTACTAATCGCACCCTGCTTTGTAAGATTCTTGTCTAGATTTCTTCAACAACAAACCCAAAAAATTTCTAGCCATACTTTTAATCAGTTGTTATTAATAGATTACCAGCCCCTAGCTACCAAGCCAGAGGCCTGGGACTCCCAATTATACCCTGATGGTGAAGGTAAAGTTTATCCCAACAACTTTGACAGCCCCATTCAACAGGAAGTAGTTTAATGATAACATCACCCTGCTTTCCTGACCCCTGACTGTTTATCAATAACAAACAAGAAAGAGGAGTTGTAAGCCCCTCAAGGCACATTGGTGGTAAGGCACATAAATCATAAGGCCCCTGGACACCTTCAACTGCCAGGTTCCATACACAAAACACTCTAACTGCTGTAATGACCCATCACAGCCAAGCACAGAACTTAACATCCTAGCAGTCTCTGAGTGATGTACGATTAATAAAAACTCAAAGTTAGAAATTGGGGTTCAATCTGAAGATCCAAAAAGCAAAACAGCCAGCCACTGGCTCTTACCTCAACCTCAGTTTGAAATGGAGATTCTGCTTCCAGGAATCTCAGAATGAGGCTGTCTCTGAGAGCTGTCTCCCCCAGTTTTATATTCCTCTCTACGGCTCTGATTAAAGGCATGTACCACTGGGATTAAAGGCATGTATCCCCCCACCCCAATTTCTATGGCAAATAGTGTAGCTACTGGGATTAAGAGTGCATGTCATTATGGCTACTGAAGTTAAAGATGTGTGTTAACATAACCTGGTCTGTAAGGCTGACCAGTGCGACTGTTTTACTCTTAGATCTTCAGGCAGTCTTTATTTATTAAAATACAATTGCAATGCCACCGCACCTGAGATCACCCCAAACTCTGGACTTGACATCCCACCATTTCTCACCAAAGAAAGCTCCACCCTCCAAGAAACTCTATGTAAACCCTGCCTTCTGCTCCATTCCCTGCTGCTTCACCCACAAGCAGAGGTAGCCACCCTCCTTTTTTTTTTCCCTCCCAATAAATCTCTTGTGTGAGGTTTGTTATGTGGTGTGACTTTGTGGTAAGCTAGGATACCTTTCCATCTGAGCGTAATACTTAAAATAAGACTAGGTACAAACCCTCATATCAGGACTGGGTAAGGAACCCAGTATAAAAAAAAAATAATTTCAAAATCAGGCCAAAGAATCAGAGATACCCCTACTCCCATTGCATGGAATTCTCAAAAAACACCAAGATAACAACCATGAAATATATGCAGAAGACCTAGTGCAGACCCATCAGGATCCATGATTGCCACTTCAGTCTCTGTGAACCCCTATGAGCTCTGCTTAGTTGATTCTGTGGGCCATGTTCTCCTGGTTCCATTGTCCCTTCTGGCTCTTACCATAGTGCCCCCCCATCAAAAAAAAGGGGAGGGAGGTAAGGAGAAAGGGAAGAGTAAATTCAAACTGATGATGGTTTTTATAGATCTTAGGACTCTCGCTGTCACTAACTCCCACCCCTAAGCATTGACTCTAAATGGTTCCTACAAAGTCCACTATCCTCCTGCTTTCCTCTTCTGTTCCAGAAGGTGGAAGGCCACCTTTTCTTCATTTCTGGTACTCTACACATTGGAGTCCTCTTTAATGAAAATGTAGTGCTTCTTAATGAGCCCCCAACTGTGGGAGGGCTATAACAGTTGAAAAGATTTGCATATCCCAATCATTGCTTTCTTAGGCTGCTATAACAAAATATCACAAACTGTATAGATGAAAAAGTAGCAGAATCTTGTGCTAGGGCCTAGCTTATCATGCCTTAAACCCTGGGTTTAATCTCAAAAGTAGCCAAAAAGAACAACAAATTTATCCTTTCCCAGTTTAGGAGGGGGAAGAAATTTAAGATCAAACTGTCTGTAGAACTGGTTCCTCCTAGGCGTTTTAGTAGAGCAGACCCCAATGAGTTCCTATGATTTAACTGACAATCTCTGGCGTCCTTTGGCTCATAAAGCATCATGCTGAGCCTTGCTTTGTCATAGGCTGTTCTGCCTCTGTGAGTCTATGCATCCAAGTTTACTCTTACTACAAAGGTGCAAGTTATCTTGGGTTGAGGGACAATCCTATTCCAAAATCTTTGACTCAACAATGACATATGTAATGATGCTGTTTTCAAAATGGGTCACATTTCTAGTATTAGGTAGCTCACTAGGCATGAGCAGGTTTGAAGACCATTGAGAAAGGATCTCTCCCTCATAATCTTCTTTGGACACCCATACAGCCCGTTTTTCTGGTAACCCAAGAAAGAAAAGCGTCACAGTTCTCCCTTCTGAAGATTAAGAATACACATGAAAAGGAGAACTAGAGGACTTTGCTGGAACCCATTAAAGTCAATCTATTTTTTCTGTTCAGAAATGATGTCTGCATTCTACCTCTGGCCCTAAGTGAGACAAAACATTCTAAACTGCCCCACACAGTGTCCCTTTCTTCAAGAGTTAATCCAACTGGACCTGCCAGCTACCTAGCCAGAAGACCAGAGGTTGGGATTGGCGGACATAGTAGGGAAAATTAAAAAAAAAAAAATGAACCTCAAGTCTCCTCTTGCATACTTCAGCTTGAATGAAACTCATTCTGTCTGTTTCTGACACAGCAGATCTCTGCTGCGCTAAGCATCTGACTTGGTTTTCTGGTTAAATAAATGCCTCTGATCTTAAGCATCAGTGTGAGGCAAGTGCTTCCTTGAGCTCACTCTAGATGAGCACTGTGTGGGAAGAAAAGCTTTCATGGGAAAACACCAAGTAACAATAAGCAATGTCTTTGCAACAGGGACTCTCAAAACATTTTATGCATAAATGTCTGTTTTGAGTAGAAGAACATGGCTCCCACAGAAGCCTGAACCCATTTAAATGTGTGGACCTCTGAGGTTAGCATGAGAAGAAAGCTCCTTCTAGAAAAAAATACACTTTGAAAATCAAGAATTGGTGGATTCCCTAAGGAAGTGGTTCTCAACCCACAGTCTGGGACTTCCTTGGAGTCACAGTCACATATCCTACATATCAGATATTGACATTATGATTCATAAAATTAGTAAAATTACAGTTATGAAGCAGCAACAAAATAATTTTACAGTTGGGATCACCACAACATGAGGAGCTGTATTCAAGGGTCACAGAATTAGGAATATTGAGAACCACAGCTGAAGGGTTCGTGCAAATGCACGCAGATGGTGGTGGTGACCAGCAGAGCCGTTTTCTGAGAGGAAAATGGCTAAGCAGACTATTTTAATATTAACGTGTGTTAGGCCCTTTCCCTTGTGACAGAGAGGTTATAACATGTTGCCATGGCCACAGGTAGCTTTAGCATGATGTGTGTACCAGCAGTTTACTTTTAGCTTTCCATGCACGCATTCTGGGATGTGGAGAACACGGACAAAAGGCAAAGTGAAAATAAACCAAGAAACTCAAGTCTCAAACAAACAATATACTTTCTTCTCATCAAATATGTAAAGCCAGTGTGAGTGCCATAGTTGAATACAGAGATTCAACTATGACCGCAACGCCTTTTCTTTAGAGACTGTCAAGGAAATGCTCTGAACTCTGCAGGCTGAGCCATTCGCTGTGACTGTTTCCTGGGGCACTGAGCAGGGCCAGCGCAAGGGCCAGGATGTACCATGTTCCCATAATATTTTTTCCAGCAAGTTACCGACTTTGGAAGTTCATATCATTTCGCATGTCACAAAGTATTTGTCTTTTGAATTATTTAGGAAGGGTGATATGCCGTTGTCTAGAGATGAGGTGTGTGAAAACAACCCACAAACTGGATTTTGCTCCAAGGCTTAGTTTATCAATCTCTAAACTAGAAACTTCATCTTAATTCTGTTCTTCATTTATTACATTTAGACACATAACATATAACTCTAAAATGTATATAGCCATGGGATGAGAACATCAATTTATTTATTCCTTTCTTCATTTTAAGGAGAGAAATGGCAAAGATTAAAAATGTGAGTTATTCAGGGCAGTAGGAGGTCCAGGGTCCTTTCAACAGACTTAAAATTAAAAATTTTTGTAAAAATATTCAAAATTTTGACCAAAGAGTTTATAAGACACATATATCCCATTTGGCCTATAACTACTTTTAATGTTAAATTTTCTCATCTGTTCATTTTGAATTCTATTATTTTTTTTTCTATTACACAAACAGAATAAAACAACAGAGCCTGGTACAGACATTTTCATTTTAAAAGACAAGACCCAAAACTTCTTATGTTGCAATCTATTTTATCTTTTCTTAAAATGCTTCCCTTTCTGCCTCTACATTTCAAAGCAAACTGATTTTACTTGAGAAATGAGATGCTTTTTAAAAACTGTTTCAAAATGTCTAAGTTTGAGGTTGTGGAAATGAATAATTATGCTATAGTCTTTGTCAGAGAGAAATACTTTCCTCTGATTTGACTTTCATAAACAAGGTCTACAGCTGGCTGCCAGCACTGGCAGAGTGAGGAGACTGAGGGGAGGAAAGGGGTTTGCTTACAACGAGCACCAGCTAGAGGGATGGCCTCAAATCACAGCTTCATGTTTCAAATGTGACACCAATGCTCAGGCACCCTAAATATGTTAGTAGGGAAATAGACATTCCTTTAAAACTTGAAAGCTTGTAGTCTAGCATCCCTGATCCTGGGTAGGTACACCCTGGAATAATATAAATGTAGGCCCATCCAAAAATATTCTTGCCAGAGTTGTTGGCCATGTAATTCTAAGAGCTACAGAGAAGCAACCCACAAGCCATCAACTACTCTAGAGACCAAACACATCCAGGTTTCCTCATGGTGGCTCTTCTCACTGTACCCCAATTTCATCACATGTCACTTCCCTTTGAAATATTTCTTCTTCCTCTTATGGCCAGGATACAACCCCAACTGTAGAATGCAACACACTACAGAGTCTCCCTTCCAGGTACAATCTTGAGGTGTCAGCCACAGGGGACCCACAAGCCCTTTTATTTCACACACCTTCAGATTCCGTACCTCTTTTCAGTTGAGTCCCGGGTCCTAAGCTTCCATGTCTCTATCTTGCCCATTGGAAACGCAACATTTTCAAGATCAATGAAATTGCTTTTCCTTCTTGACAACATTCCCCAGTGAACTCTCCTATCATTTTGTACCCACAGACTTCTTTATTACCATGGTGATTCTGTCTCTTGTTGCTTTTCCCCCTTAAACTTTCAAGCTTATGACAGTCTACCCTCTCCTAGCAAAAAGCAGTTCAAAAGTCCAGTGTCTATGAGGATGGGGAAAATGACCTATGGACATTTAACACAAATCTTCAACCAAAATGATGCTTTACAAATGTGTTAAAGGATTAATGTTCTAGATCAATATTGCCATTCTTCCTAGAAACCAGCTTATTTTTCTAGTTTACCTGTAACATTTCTCTACACACTAGGGCCTTTGGCTTGAGTATGGATCAGATGTGGGAGAGTACTCACATAAACATGCAGATAAACCACCAGGAAAAACAAAGGGATGTGTGGATGTGTGAGAAGTATCGTCAATGTGCAACAGGAATCACCCATTATAGCGCGCCCCTCTGCCACGCAACTTCCAGGAAATACTACCAGATCAGTTAGACTTGAGTGTTGTGCTTTGTAATTTTCTCTTACTCAAAATTGAGAGTTTAAATTCAATCTTCATGGGATTATAGACTCTCCTAACCCCTGCTTTCTTTGAAGTTTAAGAGATTTACCTGGGGCGAATGGAACTTAAATCAATTGGCTTTGAGTTTCTTAGCTATGTATGTCTGGATCACTACCAATGAACACAAAATTTTTTGTAACATCCTTGGGAATCCAGAATAAGTCTACTACTGAGTGAAATGGGAGATTTAGGAGACAGATTCACTTCTGCGTGGAATAAAACAGTAAACCTCCACCCTGAGAACTCAGCCCCACCTTGGGGAAGAAGTGAAGTTTTACTTTGCTCACAGTTTGTCTAAGTTTCTTGCTCACATTGTGTTAAGGGGTGTTCTACGGCCTTCCTTTGGTTTTTAATTGCTAGAATGAACAGGTACTTTAGCATAGAGCAGAGGAAGGAGTGGAAATCGCTGAGTCTCGGGGACACTAGGTTTCTTGGGAAGCTTGGGATGTCTATAGGGTCACAGCAGGAGACAGAGAAACATGCCACTGTCAAGGATGGAGTGGTAGCTTTAACCTGCAACCAACACAGCTTTATGAAAAATGGGCCTGCTGTGAAAGCTAAGTGCTTGATGTTACACCTTTGCTGTAACCGCATCTGAAATTGCTGACAGAATATTCCTCCCAACAAAACAGGCCCATACAATTTCTTTGTTGTTCATGAACAGATGTGAGTTTATTAAAAGCAAGAGAATTTAGTTCAAACAATTACTTTGTAAATAGGTTTCTAACTAAAAGGAATACTAATCATTCTTTCCTAATTTGCCCATATATTAGAATGAATTAATTTCCTAGCAGATAAAATGGATCTGACAATCGCCATGCTTATTTTTCGCTCATATTTGCCTACTTGTTTGTCAGGGAAAAGAGTCCAAGACCACAAATCACATTCACATTGCACTTGCCTAAAGGACCAATGTAATGATTGAACTTGAGTCCCCCTACGACAATAAAATATATCTATTTCCTATAGTAGGACGCTATTCATTTTACTTTGGGCCTCTGTGTTCAGGAAATAAGTTTACATAGATTTAAAAGAAACATACTAGATAGACAGGTAACAAATCTGTACTTAGGATTCAATGGAAGGTGAAGGGCCAAATGAAGGACTCAGTTGAACTCTATACCACATGACATTTTGCATTTAATTAGACCATCTCCGATGTAAATGGTTTTATGAAGTGGGGGGAAATTTCTATTATATTTTACTCTATTTCAGCAGCTCTGAGTAGGTACATACTAGGTGCTCAATCCATGTTCGTATGATCACTTTAAATTGGATACCAGCTTACTGGCATCATGACACGGGAAAGAGAAAATACTTTTAAATTGCCTCCGTCCACATAAAAATTCTTCATGAAAATATAGAATGGAAATGTTACAGCAGAAACCTGTGGAGTCAGGTTTGTTCAGCCTTTGCTTATGACACTTTCTCTCCTGTGGATTCCAGACCCTATCCAAAGGATCACGGTCATGTTTAACAAAGACAGACCATGCAATAGTGATCTTGTCACATTTTTGAGGGCATGAAAGTATGTGGCTTCATAATATGGCTCACTCCTGTACTTGGGAGGTTGAAGCAGGAGTATTGCTACACATTTTATGCCTTCCTGGGTTGCACAATGGATTTTGGGATAGCCTAAGATACAGAGTTAGACCTCTGTTTGTGTCAGAGGTGAGAATCAATGAACTAGGAACATTTGGTTCTTGTTCTCTCTGACAAGTAAAAAGACTAAGAATAGGGGTGATATTAATTGCTTTTCCCAACTCCTTTTGAAATCAGAATTTGTGTCCTTGGGTGAGTGAAACATCTTACTTATAAAATATGCATAATAAAACTGTACAGGTTGATTTCCAATTTCTGTAATAAGTCAAAGTATAGTATTCTTAAATAAATACCCTAAGGTCACACAGGTAGTAAACACTAGCACCAGGATTTGAGCTTATACCCTAGTTCCCAACCTCCTGTTAGGATCCATTAAACTATATTCTAGGGCTATTTATCATGTGCAAAACCCACCAAAGGACATGCTAAGAGTTGATTATAATTTTCTATCATCCATCACTTATCTACTTGACACATATATGTGTCTATATCTGCTTGCTATACACAAGGGCCTATGCTTAAAGTTAGGGATACAAAGATGAATGCAACTAAGGTTCTATCATCCTAGCAAAGGCAGGCCCAAATTCCAATAAATGCTACATTATCAATTCAAAATTCAATAAGGGCACAAAAAGTGGTCCATTAGTTGCTTGTCAAGCAATAATGTATTTCTCAAAGTGAATAGCAATTTTTCTAAGTCTTAAAGGAAATGAAATGCAGTGACTGGTGGTCATGATTATATTGTCATTGTGATCTAAATTTCCACTGAGAAAAAAAATGCATCTCTGGTTCTCTGAAGCAGATCTATTTTTAAAAAGCCAACATTTTAGGAATGCTGAAGATGAGATAGAAATTTTGATTTCTCTCAATTCTTTTACTATATTTAAAAACCTTCAATTTTTTATGGCATGCATACCCAAAAACTTGGCACCTGACAGCAAGTGTCTGTGTACTGACTAAACTCTAAGAGAGTGTCGATATTGCTGATGGTTTTTGTGGACAGTTTCTGGAAGCTCCACTGACCTCTGTGCTATTTAAACATGCGTCTTAAATTCCTTCAATGATATGTGTATGTTTACTCATTGCTGTGACAAAACACTTGGCAGAGGCTGAAGGGAGCAAGAGTTATGTGGCTCATGTCATAGCATGACAGCCAAGAAGTAGAGAAGGGGAAAGTCATTGTTTTTCCATCACCCCCACCCAGCTTGTTTCTGTGTAGGAGCCCAGCCTGTGGAATGGTTCTGCCCAGTTCAGGTTGGAATATATTCACTCGTGTAATCCCTCACAGACAGACTATCTGATGATTTGCCCTTCCCACCTTCTAGGTGATTCTAAAAGTTGAAAGCTAGGCACAGTACTTGGTGCTAGGCTATAATTATAATACATAAGAAACTGAAACAGAAGAATTTCAGTGAGCTTGAGGTCATCTTTGGCTACATGATGAGTTAACCACCAGCCTGGGCTAAATGGTGAGATCCTGTCTCAAAATAAAAACAACGAAGTTGACCTGGAAGAAGTTACCATCATAGGATAGAATTACTCAGCCGCATCACTTGTAAAATATTTGTACTACTGACAGGAAAATGTAGATGTAGTGCCAGACACCAATAAAATTCTTCATATTTCATTTTTATAAAACCTGTTTGCATTTACTGCTAACTCAGAAGTATACACTGTGCCATGTTATTCCACAACTTTCCAGAGAATTGTTTTTGACAGAAGTACTCAAACATCTTTCTAGAGTTTCAGAAATCGTCTTAGATACTGATTTAGAATTAAATCTTCAAGCTGGGTATTTGCAGGTTCTGGAGCCCTTGGCAGCATCCCATTCTCCCCAGAGATTACAGAAGAGTCGCAAAAGCCATAGATAATACATAGGAGTCAGAGAGCAAATTAAAAGCTATAACCTTTGATTAACCCCCGAATGAGAAACCAGAAGTGAGCTACTATTGGCTAGGAAGCTCTGTATGTGCTCTAAGCTACATTTCCCTGGGATTGATTTTACAATAATCTCAAAATCATTTGTATGCTTCTTCTCCACTGCCCCTCAAGTATAAGGAAAGATGTTTAAAATCATCAGACCCAGACTTTACACTGAGAGGATAGAGTGGTATAAGATCCTCACTGTTTGATATAAAGATTTACATGTCTAGCGAACTGGGTAATAAAATGAACACGAACTAAACCCCTGAACTCGTGTCAGTAATAGTGTAGAAAGAACCACGAACACTGCATTTGACACCAACCATGCTTACTATGTACTGCCTGGGCTATGAAGTGTTTACAAGTCCTGCCTTTGGGATAGTAGGATAGTGGGGAGTAGTTATTGATCTTTCCTCTTTTACATACTGTAGTTAATAGTGCTGTTTAATTTTTTTTTTTTTTTGTGTTTCGAGACAGGGTCTCTCTGTACCTTTGGTGCCTGTCCTGGAACTAGCTCTTGTAGACCAGGCTGGCCTCGAACTCCCAGAGATCCGCCTACCTCTGCCTCCCGAGTGCTGGGATTAAAGGCGTGCGCCACCATCGGCCGGCCTTGCTGTTTAATTTTTAAAAGCCTGTTGTCTCATGCTTAGTTTACCAGTTGATCCAAATAGGCAAGTTAGAGGAAAAGGCCGATTTCAAGCCATGTGTTCCTAGTAGGCTTATCTACTAACTCAAAGAACAAATAACATTGTCATTTGATGATGCCTTTGCTGAGATGTTAGTGTAGGAATTCAGGACCATTGGAAGCAATATAGATTAGCAAAGAAAGGGGGGCTTTATTCTTGGGAAGACCTCAGCTTCAATCATAGCTCTTCCTTTTGCAAGCTGTGTCCATTTGAACACATTACTTAACATTCCTAACTCATTATCTCCCTGTGAAACAGATTAACACTTTTCTCATATTGAAGAACATAAGGACAATGCCTGCCTGAGTCAGGATCTACATATAAAACCACATGCCTGTTCTCCCGTTTCACAGTACTCTTGGGGAAATACTAGCAGACTTAATTCCTTGCCCTTCCTCCATTCATACCCTTCTGTACTCTGCCAAATCCTTGTTTTGTTTTGTTTCCAATTCATTTTCCGAATTAACACACTTAGTCCTGGGATTCCTGTGGCTTCTTCATACAGCTCTTCTTTGTTTTAATAATCTGCCAGGTAGAGGAATTCCTCATTTTCATTACATTCTTAGGGGGTGGTCTTTGTGTGAGCTTATATTCAAAGACAATTATAAGGTATACGACAAACCAGCGAAGAACATTTATGATAGGAAGGGGAAACAGAAGGAAAGAGGGGACGTTAAAAATAGGGTAATAGGAATTAAAGAGAGGGTGGTGGGGTTAAGAAGACAAAATAGTGCATGGTTTCTCCCACATGCAAGTTTAGAGTTAATACACACACACACACACACACACACATGAATGGCAATAATTAAAAGGGCTGGAAGAATGAAGAGGACTGGTAAAGAGGAGAGGGCACAACAGGATAGTGAAAGGTGCAAAACCGAGCAAAATACAATTACTTGTATATGTGCATATATGTGAAAATATAATGAAACCAAGTGTCTTCAAATCAATTCAAAGTAATATAATTTAATTATAAATTTAATTATAAAAGTTATATAATAAGAATGTTCCTGGGATCCCAGTAGATGCATGTGGGTGCTCATGAGTTACAGTGATGCCAGTAGAGGCAGGCAGAGGTCAGACAATAAGATAAAGATGCATCCATCACTCAAGAAGTTTCAGTCATTGCCTTAGGCTCCAGATCCAGTGTCTATAAACTATGACCTTGGCCTGAATCTTCACAACCCCTGTCTTGGTCTCCTCTCAAACAGAGCCACAGTCTTCAATTATAGCTCATCTATGACCCAAGCCAAGAAGATCTTTTTTTTAATCTAGCCATTTACTGGAAAAGTTGATGCTCTGCAGCAGGGCTATGCAAAGCAATGATTTAGTGTGATTTTAAAATTTAATGCTATATAAAATATATGTTAAATATTCACAATCAGAAAGGTGCTAATAGCAATGTTTTAAAAAATTATAATTTTGTTTTCTTATTCATCAGAATTAATGTGTTATAAAAACTATAAGTTTAATTAGAACCTTTGCCCACCTACAGGTCCTGTACTTTGATCATATTCGCCCTTCCTTTCCCCTCCCCCGCCACATGCTCATTCTTGTCCTAGTGCCTCTGTTCATCTCATAAACTAAGTTTCATTAAGTTTGTCAAGTTGATAAAGCTAGGGTCATATGGGAAGAGAGAACCCCAATTGAGAAAATGAGTCTGTCAGATTGGCATATAGCACATCTGTGGGGCATTTTCTTGAAATCTGGTTGATGTGGAGGGGAAGCCAGCTGTGGGTGATGCTACCGTGGGGCAGATGTCCTGAGTGGTATAAGAAAGCAGATGAACAAGGCACGAAGAGCAACCCAGCAAGTAGCATTCTTCCATGGCTTCTGTTTCAGATTTTGTCTCCAGGTTCTGGCTTGAGTTCATGCCTTGATTTCCCCCAATGACGGACTATGATCTATGTGTGTAAGCCAAATTAACCCATTCCTCTTTTTTTTTTTTTTTAAAGATTTATTTATTTATTATGTATACAACATTCTGCCTCGATGTATGCCCGCACGCCAGAAGAGGGCACCAGATCTCATTACAGATGGTTGTGAGCCACCATGTGGTTGCTGGGAATTGAACTCAGAACCTCTGGAAGAGCAGCCAGTGCTCTTAACCGCTGAGCCATCTCTCCAGCCCCTAACCCATTCCTCTTTATGTCTTTTGTGGTCATAGTTCATTTCACACCAACAGGAAGCAAACTAGGTTATACACAATTTTCATTATAGATTTGTTATGATATTTTACTTAATCCAATATGATGCAAACATATGAAAAATTAATGTCTTTAGGTCTTTATTTTCATTTCAGGTCATAGCAGTTGGTATGTGTTTTGCCTGTCTGAGTCTAAACTCACCACAGCCATGATGCTCAATTTCCATATGTCTTCAGTTAGTAGGTAGCATGGGGCGTATCCATGACTTGATAAGGGGAGACATGGTCATGACAACAGGTCTTGGTCAGATCAATGCTCTGAATTTAGGCATATGACTTGTGGAAACTCATTAGGGCATAAGCAAGCTTAGAGGCTATGTGAGATAAACCGAGGAATAAAAGTCTGGTATCCAAACAAGAGGAAGAGAACATGCCTGAGGACATTGGATGAAGGGACATGAGAGCCTAGAAGAAGAAGCTGCACAGAGTTTAAAAAGTATATGCATACCAACTTCCTTAAAGTTTGATAAAATTAAATGTTGGTCTTCCTGCCACTTAGATTTATGGTAATCATTCTATTTGTAATACATACTTTAAAGGATCATTAGCTCTTGAAAGGTTACAATTATGACTACTTCATGTTCTCTGATCAAGGTTGCTACCAGGGTGTACAGCCTGTAGAATATGCAGAAGATACATTCATAGAAGGTGAAATTGAGCAGTGCACTGTCAATAAAAGGATAATGAATGCCCAGATGAATAATAATAAACCTCCCTCTCTCCCTCTACTCTCTCTTTCTGTAGCTGAAAACATCTCAATTTCTAGACTGCTTGATACTTATTAAAGACCAGGGCCTGAAAGTTAAAAGAATTAAATCCCAGTGACAAACGTCAAGTGTCATCTGTAAATTCAACATGTGATCCTTCATGCATTTTGTAGTTTGTTTTGGATAAAGAAAAGCAGAGATATGTGTTCTCAGTGTTTCTGACCACAAGTTACCCACACATATTCATTGTGACAACAGAGAGACAGCTTTAATAAGCAAATATACAAATTCTTCTGATCCAGGTCTCCATCAGAACTGTTTCTACACTCACAACACGGAGCTGGTGCAGACTGTTAGGAATTTCCACCCTTAGGATCCTGATCTGCATGCACTGTATGGCAGTGTGGTTCTAATTGGATCTGAACTGAAGACCACCTAAGGCTTCAGAGGCTTCCAAGACCTCAGGATTGCAAAGGCTGTTCAGTGCTTCTTAAGCCCCAGGTTTCAAAGCACATATTTCTGCCACAGCTTGTGGGTTGCCTCTTCCTCACGAATTAAAGGCAAACTTCAATTTACTCACATCACAGGCAAGAAGAATTTGGGACAATGAAGAAAGGAAATATTATTCTTAACTTTTCTTAGGTTTCAGAGCCACAGATTTACCGGTATGGGCCAGCTAAAATCCCTAGCAATGATAGAGGGAACAGGGTATCGTATACTATATATTAATGAGCACATTGTGGTAAGCTGAGTGACAGCTTCCCACCCTCAAGGTGTCCACGTCCTGTGCCAAGAGCCTGTATGTTACCCCACACAGCAAAAGATGCTTTGCAGATGTGATTCCGTTAAGGCTCTTGAGATGGGGAGATTATCCTGGATTATCTGGGTGACCCAGTGTAATCCTGAGAGTCCTTATGAGAGGGCAGCAGGAGGGTCAGAGTCAGACAAGGAAGTCTGATAGCAGAAGCAGAGGGTAGAAGACACAGAAAGAAGCGGTAAGATGTTATATTCCTGGTGAGGAACCAAGAAATGCAGGTGGCCTCTTTTCTCTGGAACATGACCGCGCAGATTGTCCCCTAGAGCAGTCATATGAATGCAGCTCTCCTGATCCATTTTAGGAGATTTGACCCAGAATTGTAGAAAAACACTTTGTACTCTACGCTATTATGCCTCTCAGTTGATAATCATTTCTTACAGTAAAAAGAATAAATTATTATATATGCATTATAATTACAGATATAGAGCTACTTAAGGATTTACCTAACAGACTTAAAAATCAGGTTACCTGCATTTTGTATTCACAGTACTTCCGTTTTTCAGGTGTTGAACACAAAGGACTCCAAAGGCATGAGGTTCTCTTGGTTATGCCAAAGATATGCGCTAGCTCAGAGAGCAGTGTTCAAGCAGATTCTGATGCAGGCATGTCTTACCCAAGGTAGAGGACATGGATTCTGGAGGGATCTGAGTTCCAGTCTAGCAATGGACAAGAACTAATACTGTCCATGGGCCATCTTAACAACCTGCCAAGGTCATACTAGTGAGTAATACATGATTGAACCAGAAGTCAAACGGAAACCAACAGAATTATCTTTCCCTGGTATGTCTACTGCCAGAGCATGTGTCAATTTTCCTGACCCCATTTATTCTTTGATGTATAAAGAGCTCAGCGGGTGAGTCCAGTATGAAGATACCCCTTCTCTAATTTCTTCCCTTCTTTCTTCCTGTTCTACATGTAACTTTATCAATCTTCTTCCCACGCCTGTGCTGTGACGAGTTAGTTCTATAGCCCCCTATCACACTTACCATCTAGGTCACCACATACATGACTTTCCTTCCACAAGCAGGCTCATTTTTGCTGTCTGTTCTTCCCACGTCCTTATCCAAAAGTGACCTGCTCTAAGCCCCAAACTCTACAAATAAATTTAAATTGCTGCATGTGGTTAGGAAAAGACTTACCAGGCTCTTCATTTTACACTCCTGCTTCCCTAGCCAACAATGTGCATTGTCCTTACCCAAAGAGCATAGAACGAGGTAACCAGTGAATGAGGTAACCAGTTAAGAGGTAATATAATCTTCAAATAAAATGAATATTCTGTCCTTTTGGAAAATTTATTATTTTTGACTGATACATAAAACATGAAGATGTATATGTGTAAGGGGTATTGTGTATTATTTTGAATTGTGTATATATGTCATAATATTTAAATCAGGTTAAATTCTTTGCCATAAATATATTTACAATTTTATGGTAAAACTTATAAAACCCCTTCATTTTGACTTTTGAAATGTCCAGCATAATATTACCACCTATAGTCACCTCCTATATAGTAGAACACCAGGGCCTCTAACCTTATTGCCTTTTGATGAGTTTTTCTTCCATCCATCCCATTCTTGTACCAAGGTTGAAAATTATGCCAAAGACTCACCTTCCCTGTGCATTCTATAAAAGCTACACTCTCTTACAGCCAAAAGCATACCTTTCTCTTTAGGTTCAATTTGACAAGTAAAGATTTAGTATCAAATATTCATCTTCCAGTAAACAGTAGTTTTAATTATATGTAGATATTGTCAACTGTTCGAATCTTGATGTATGCAACTTATACAAAATTAATGGCATGCTAAGAAGGGAAGGAGTCATGTTTTAATTTTCAAAGGCATTATCTACATCAAAAACAAAACCACCATTGCCTGCACCTCTTGGGGAAGAGCTTTGATCATTTTAGAAAGTTATACAAACTCTAGGAAACTATAGAGAATTGCCATCTCCCATATTAAATTGAACACAGAAGTTGATGTGAAAAAAAAATGTGCTTCAAATCACAGATAAATGAATTGCAGGTGTTATTATCATCAGACATTCTTACTGAGTTTGGAAATAGCCCAGTTTATAAAGACTCTCTAGACAAAAATTCAGCTGGGCCTTTAAAATATCACCCCAGGCTCCAGAATTCTCTGCAGTGAAGCTCAAGTCTCTTCCTTTAATTCAGGCTGAATGAAATCCTGCTGACCCACTTTTGGATTTACCAGAAGGAGCATAGTCACACTGCTGCCATCCTTTTCTTTTTAATTTTTATCCTATCAGTCGGTTACTACAGAACCAGCTGCCCCAGACTGAGCGATTTATGGCAGCAATATACAGTTATTATGGAACAATCCCTATAGGTCAGGAACACCGTGCAGTGTGCCTGGGCGGGGACTCACTGAAGATGTGTACTGAGGCTGCAACCAGAGTCCTGGGGAGCTGGGGGCTCTAGAGATTGCTCACTAGCAAGCCCAGCTGACAAGGTCTGAGTTCTTTATAATATTAGAACCTCTATAGGAAGCTACAATGTCCTTATAAAATGGTGCAGCTGATTTTCCTCAGAGGCAGTGAGCCTTGACAAAACAAGGCCATGCCACAGTGTCATATGTGACACAGCCTTGGCAGTCACCTAATTTTCAATCAGTTACAGACAGGAATACGATTCATTGTGTGAGGGAACCCATAAGGGTGGGGATAACAAGATGCAGGGACCGCTGCTAATGCTGTCAGGGTAGCGCTGCATAACATAATAGAAGATTCTGAATACTCATATGTATTTTGCCCTGGCTGCCAGAACAAAGCACTAAAGATCTGGGGACTTAGATAACAGAACCCCAAGCCCAGACCCCACATATACATTGATTCGGAAAACTACAAGTTCAAGATGAACTGTCGGAAGCATTAATTTCTTCTGAAGTCTCTCTGCAGAGGGATTTTTGGTTTTGTTTCCCTTTCCCTTTCTGTCTTCTCCAGGTCTTTTTTGTGTTCCTATCTAGGTCTCAACCTGTGACAAAACCTGTTGTACTGAGCTGAGGCCTCCCTTAATGTCATTTTAGTTTATTTTTTCTTTAAAGACCTCATATCATGTATAGTCACATTCTGAGACACTAAAAGCTATGTCTGCAACATGTGAATTGAAAGGTTACATCATTCAATGATGTCAACATAGTTTCTTCACAATGGATGTCTTCCATACTGGGATTTGTGAAACCCGAAATTCAGACTCCTATTCAGATCCCACACGTCTTTTACAAATACTAATCTAAATTGGGGATAATAGTGCATAGCTGTAATTCCAGAATCTGGGAGTTGGAGGCAGGAGGATTACTGTGGGATAATGATCTTGTATACTTAAAGATTTGTCACTCATGTTGGTTTACTAAAATGCTGATTAGCCAGTAGTCAGATAGGAAGTACAGGTGGGACAGCCAGACTAGGAGAATTCTGGGAAGAGGAAAGGTAGAGTCAGTCACCAGCCAGACACAGAGAAAGGCAGATGAGAATTCCTTATTGAGAAAAATTACCAAGCCACATGGTTAAACATAGACAAGAATTATGAGTTAATTTAAGTTTAAGAGCTAGTTAATAATAAGCCTAAGATAATATATCAAATAGTTTATAATTAATATAAGCCTCTGTGTGTTTCTTTGGAGTTGAATGGCTGTGGAACTAGTCAGGACACAAACTTATGTCTACAGAAGGATGGTTCAAGGCTAGCCTCAGCTACATAAGGAATTTGAAGCTAGCTTGAGCTACATGGGATCTTGCCTCAAAAATCAAACTAACAAAAACTAGTATAAAATAAATAAACCCTAATAGTAAACAAACACTTCAAAGCAATCTATATACAGATACCACCAGCTCCAAAGAAAGTTCTGGCAAGTACTTCAGCTTCCTGAGAAGAAACTATGGTTTTCCATATGTGATCTTGCCCCTTGTGTGAACCTCAATCTTCTTCACACCATGCTGCATGCTCCCCCACTCCATTCCAGCCTCCTTCTTACTCTGTAATGTTTCAGGTTTGTCTTCATGCAAGACTTACTCACTGGACGCTCTCTCTGTAGGTATTCTGATATATACTGCGAGATTACCTTATTCCATGACTCTTGCACTCTTCTCAAGTCTCCTTTCATCAAAGAGAGCTCTATCATTATTTTAGGACCTTCATCCTCCACCCAATCATTCTTTGAACCTTCACTGTGGTTTCTCACAATACAATCTAAGCTATTATTTGAGTCCTAAATTATAAGATCCATTATTTTCCTTTGCAGTATATACCATAGTGCCGCAGTATATAGCACATAATCTATATATGTATGATGAATAAGTGAGCAAATGATTACCAATTTACTTAGATTGTGTAGCCTGACTGACAGATGAGCCAGAGAAAGAGGAGTAAATGTGGAGTCTACACTTTCTGATTTAAATTTTCCAGAATTTCTGATCACTAATAGGATCAGTTTGTTTCGCTGATGATATAATTTCAGTAAATTACTTTAATTACATTGTAAATTACCAGTAAGTGTTTGTTTTCCTTAGATATGGGATACTGAGATTCAGATACACCATCTGAATGTTTAATGGTGAAACATACAAAAAGGTGATACTGGATAAGTTTCCCAGAAATTCTGGATATTGAAAAATTCAGGTTTCTAGAGTTGCAAAAGACTCTCCTTCTGAGGCAAACTGGTTCTGGGCATCCCCACAAAGGCAAAACATAATACTTATTATAGTAGGACAGGACATACCCAGTTTTAATTTTATTACACACTTCATGATTTCCTCATGTGTTGAAAATGTATGTTTATTTTTACCAGAAAAGCATATTGTCTGTCTATGATATAAAATGGCCTCAACTAGTGACTATAAATAAATATCCCAGCAGCTTTATGTGGTATACAAAATAGTAAGTTAACAGACATAATACAAAAATAATTCCAGTAATGCATAGAGTATCTGTCCTAATCTCAATTTGTTGATTCCTTTGTGCTTGGAAATGCCTCTTGGTTGAGAGATGGACCACCTAATTTTTAGAGTTGGATGCACAAGCATCTTAATGTGTGGACCGTGATAAAACTTTTAAATGCTCCAGGTATCAATTTCTTTTTCCATAAACTGAGGTGAGCCGGTTCAGTTTGTACTGTTTCTTCCAACCACAACCGTCTATCATTTACCTCTTAGCTTCCCTCCTCCTTTCTACCCTAGATTTGCAGAAAGAAATAAAGAGTAGTATATAAATGATATTGTATAATAACCATATTCACTTAATAAGATAGCAAGAATGTCTACTTGTGATTCCTACATCCTAGCTTGTTTTCATGATCTCCAAAGACCCTTCCGAGGATAAATCATATTCACACACTCCAAGTCCAATCTAGGAGATATATACATACACACACACACATATAAGTGTAGATTTTGATGCAGATAGAAAGGTTGTTCAACCTGGAATAAATTATGTATGCTGCTAAAGAATGACACTTGATAACATTAAGATAGATATGTACTGAAACAGCTTTGTGAGCTGCATAAAAATGGGTTCTGTGGGTCTTAGAATTTCCCATCAATACTACTGACCTATGTAAACCCTTCTTATCATCTTGAATATATAAATGTTCTTTCCTTTATCTGAATAAAGGATGGTAGTATGAAAGCAGATCTTGGGTAGGCTCAATATGATCCAAACAATTTCCCAGATCATATCTCTTAGAAATATTTCTGTCTAGGAATTTAATGGTCATCTATTATACCAGCATTTATTTCAGAAAGCCTGGTTCACTTTCTTACAAAATGGCTGTGTGAAAACGTGGGGATAATAATAGGAAGTACACATTTTTATCTGATAGATGGTTTGGAAGATAAATTCTATACTATAAATATGGGTGTTTCTGATGAGTCTTAATACTTGTCTTTTCAATTTGACAGCATTTTGATATAGAAATGAACATTCCCCCAAGCAAAGGACAGAAAATATTCAAAAGATGATTGGTAGGTTTTTATCCTTTATGTTTCACATAGGAGGGGTAGGCTGTACCTCTCAAACTGCTGAATGCTCATTGCAATAAACATTTAGCTGTAGTTCACCACATTTTGAACAGAAACTCCTTTTGTTTCCACCGTGTATCTCAGTATATTCCTATGAAATAATAAGCAGCCAGGCACTCAGGTGTTAGGTCACATTTTACTCTCAGCCAGTCTGCTTTTAGCCTATCCCACCCACACCATAAACAATGCCTGCCAAAGATGATGCCTGAGTTTTCGGGGACTGTCTGCTTTCCTTCTCTGTATACTTCATCATCCTCCTACTGAGTCAATCACAACTTCCTCTTCCTCTCCCGGGGACTCTCATGTTTAGTTGTGGCTGTCTCCTCCTATCTCACTCCCCAGGTTCCCACAGTGAAGAAAAATCAACCAACCAAATAAACAAAAAATGACTCCCCTTTCTTCATCCTATTCCTAAGAACTTGTTCTTTCTGTATCCTCCGTGATTAAATATTATCAATATGAAGGTGGATATGATGCATAATATTATGGCAAGGGCTGTTTATTTGCTAAAGGGACCTTATAAAACCAATGCATTTCTAAGTGGTAGGACACTAAACAATGAGACTGTAAAGGTGAATGAGAAAATTGAGGGATGTTTTCATGGGTATGGACGCTTCACCAATATCTTCAAATTGCCTTGCACAACCATCTTTCTTCTAAAGGAACCATTTGGGAATTTCCTTCCTCCCAATGCACTCTGAGAGTATTGGCGTTACTTTTGAATAACACCTTTAAAAGCATTCCAGCCCCTGTTCTACGAATAGTCTCATCGACACAGCCTTCTGCCAATTCAGTCTGTGACCAACAAAACACAATGCAATGGGATTGCAAGGTCTTGGGTTGAATTATCGAAGTGTGACTTTACCAGAGCAAACATATCTCTGCTGAAATGGGGTTTTCATCCTCCTTCCCTTTAAAACAGAAAAATAACAGCATCAAAAGTACACACCAAATATGGAATATTTAACATTTCACATGGTGAAACTTTAATCCATTTTTTATTGACTGCACTTCCCACGGTAGAAGAACAGAACAGCTTTGCTAACATAATTATTGATAGGCTTTGCAAAGTTTTCCACAGATAAACATTTGAAAACACATGGCTCTACCAATTTTAATATTTAGGGTACTTTTGGATGCTCGCAAATATTGCTGATTTCACTATAGTTCAATATTCTACAGGAAGGTAAATAATAACATTTTCCCATGAATTTCCAATTCAGGAATTACAAAGCAAGGGCTAGAAAGATGGCTCAGTCAATAAAGTACTGCTGCACAAGCATCAGAATCCAAGTTCAGATCCACTGTCCCCATACAAGAAGAATGCATGGTGTAATGCTCCTATAATCCAGAGATGTAACAATTGGGTCCTCTGAGCTCACTGGCTTACTAGTCTGGCCTAACTGGTGAGCTCTAGATTTAGTAAGAAATCTTGTTAGCACTGGTCCCCCCGACACACTTACAGATACGCAAAGTTATAAAATGAGTATTTTTTTTCAATGTCAGCAAAACTTTTGAAGCAAAACAGGATTTCATCATCAAAAGTTATGAGTCAACAAATGATTCGAGCTGGATCTCACCTGGAAACTTCTTTCCTATGGTTCAAAAACAGTTCCAAAAACACACTATGCAAATTGGCAAGGGAGGGAAGAAATTAAACAGTCCCTCCCAGATGCAACATCTGTGAAGAATGACAATTACTAGCACGGCAATATATCCTCAAAGGTAGCACTCACATGACAGCAGCTATCTAGTTGAACCTAAGGTATGTTCAACAGAAGGGAAATTTTGCATGATAATGGAAACCTAGCCAGCTTCCCGAGGCTCCTGATTCATGAACTCTACTACTAGCAATTTTATAGACCAGCATCACTGCTCACTACATTCTAAATCTCATCCTAATACCCATAGACAGGTGTAGCTGTCGTTCCTTATCGAAGATGCTACGTCACAGCAAATGGAGACCATCACAGACAACCACAACTGGACACAACAGAACCTGGGGAGCTCCGCCCCAGTGGATACATCTGCAGCAGAACTCTTGTATCTAAGGGAACATTAAAGAAAAGGGAGCAGAAGGATTGTGAGAATCAGAATACCAGGAAGCCATATGTGAGATACTCTTTCCTAGAAATGTCTGAATAAACAAGACAAGAACACAGAGAGTTTCAATGAGCATGCTAACATGAAAGGAAGGGGGAATTCACAGGGTCTCACCCCCAGATAATGAACTGCAGGAAATTAATAACTGCTGAGAGAAGGAGAATTAGCATCTCCCAGGGATGAGATCCATTTTTGATTTTCCAATGCAAAGTGTTTTGCCCTGAGTCATAAATAGCAACATCAAAAATGGACTCAGCAGGTTGCATTGATATACTTCCATATATATGAAATATATATAGTTATAGTTATATATATAAAACAATAGTAATCAAAGAAAAAGAGACTATCAACTTGATGGGAGTATGGGAGTGACTGGAGGGAGGGTATTACAGGGAGAAAAGGGGGAAAGTGATATAATTCTATTTCAATTAAATACTTAAAAATAAGTGAGCAAAAACTTTGAATTAAAGTGGATTATTACAGTTACAGGAAATATCTATCCACTTCCATAATAAAAACTGAGAATATCATGCAAGAGTAGGCATACCACTCATCACCACTAATCCCTCAGAATACATTGCATTTTTCAGAATAAGTATCTTATTGGTGAACTTTTTTCTTTTTACTTAAATAAGAGTGTGGAAATCATATTTCTCATTTTATCAACATCAACTCAGTATAATGTTAACAAAGATAAAATCTATGCTTTAAACTCATCTGTATCAACATGATATGGTCTCATGAATTGGTGTTTTCAAAGATGGCTTTGCTGCCAGTTGTGGTGGCGCACATCTTTAATCCTAGTAATTGCGAGAAAGAAGTAGAGCAGTCTCTGTGGCCAGCCTGGTTTACATGGTGAGTTCCAGACTAGCCAAGGATATATAATAATACTCCCTCAAAAAAGGAATGGCTTTGCCTATTCAGGTTTTTTGTCAAATTTAAAAAGGTATTTTGTTATATTTATTAAATAAAATTAACTAGAACAGCTTGTGGAATTTATTCCCAACATTTTCCACATAATAACTTATTTGCTTGAAGGGTTTTATTCTTTTGTCAAGGATTAACTGAAGAGACCTTTATGGCATCTAAGCATAGCTCAGAGGAATAATTTCATGCATCTTGGAGCTCATTACATAAATATGAAGGTTCTCTCTATGGACCAGTCTGAGCCTTAGATGTACGACTTTCTCACCTGTACCAGATTCTTTATTAATGTCATATCTTATAAATTTCAAAATAATTTTCTACTTCATCACTAAATTAGTACTCAGACTTTGGGGGTAATTTTTATTCCTGTTAGGATTTTCAAAATGACTCTCAGGGGAAGTGAGGCTGGCCAGACTGAAGCTCCTTAAACTTTTCACTTCGTGACACCTTTTTAATCTAAGAACATTTTATGGGACCCAGGTACAGAAGAATATGAATAGGAATACAAATAAAATGGTTTTTGATGTATAAATGATTTAAATGTACATCCTATATTTTAACTAGACAAAACATACATATAAAAAGGGAGTGTCAAATTTCTTCCAAGTTCACTTTTCAATGTATTTCAGGAAAGCAGGTGTCTCTGTAGACATTAGAATTCAGCCTGCATTGGAAACATCCAGGCCAACTCTCTACTAAGAAGAAACACATGAGGCACATTTCCCAGTGGCTGGATTTCCTTCCAAATGAAAAAAATAAATAAAAAGTAGTGGCATGTATTATCTTCCGGTTCCGGTAATTATAATCATTCTGGACACTTTTGAAAATAAACTCACATTTTAAGTAAATCTAAAGCTATCTGTTGCTTTATTTGTGGATAAGACTCCTACAAATGTCCACAGTTGAGTCCACAAAGGACTCTCACCAGTCATACGGATAATTTGAAATTAAGTATATACAAATACTCTTGTTAAGCAAAACCAAGATATTCACAGGACGCTGCAGAAAAGCTCATGCAATTAAAGAAGTCTGAGCTTTATAAATTAAAAACCATTGTCTTCTACACATACTATTCGAACAGTCATGCATTTCAACTTGAACGCTATATCTCATTAGAGCATATTTTCCCAGGCAAAAGCTGCTGCACAAATATTTGTGAATGGCAAATAAATGGAATCTTCATAAATTATGTGTTAATATTTTAAACCAACACGTTGAAACTTGGTATTTGTCTCAAAGTTCTCTACGGGTGTCACCTGGAGGAAAAGCTCCTTTTCTTTTGCATCTCAGTAGAGGATAGTAAGTCTGAACAAATTTTTATCTTCAGATATTTTTTTGTTGTTGTACATATTATATGTCTATCCAAGATGAAAGCAAGTTTACCTGTTTACGAGATCGCATGCCTACTCATTTTCACATGGAGAATTAGACCTTTGCTGAGCACTGTTGGATGTGGATCATCTGTAAGTGTTTTTTTTTGGGGGGGGGTGTTGGTTGATATTTTGTTTTTTATCATTATCAATACTGAGGTAACTGTTTCACATAAATACAAAGTACAAAATGGCAGAAATCTGTCTGGCACATCCTTTAAGAAACTTGAATTGCTATTTTGCTGGTTATTAAGAAACTGCTGTCAGAAACTCACACAGCAGTTTTAGAAAACCAAAGATCACAGCAGAACACCACAATCTATAGATGTGCTAATCTGATACATGCAGGGGAGTAAGACCAGAAAAATATGTTAAACCGTTTGTTTTATAACTTAGCCACGGTATTCCCATAAGAACAGGGAATTTTTTATGTACAGGAACACACTGCAATTCACAACACAGACATGAGTCTGAACCTGAGTGGAGGTGCTTCAGGGAGCATTCTTTACTGTTCCATGGGTACACTGCAAAATAGACATGTTGTGTGTTCAAAACCAAGGCTTGGGTGAAGTCATGTGATAACTCAATCTGCTACTGCTTGAAGTAGCTCAGAGTCATTAGGCATCTGATTAGAAATTAGTTTTTAGTTACTATGTCTTTAAATAGCTTTTATTTTGGCCAAATTTTTCAAGACCCCCACATCACTTATGGCTCATGACCCACACCTTAGGAATCTTGGTGAGGGCATTGGCTCCAAGCTCCTAGATGGTAGGACTTATGATCTATTCACTTTCTATACTTGGCATGCCATTCACTGAAATAAGTATTAGAAAAAGGTTGTCCTCAGTCAGTGAGTTAAAATCATTCTAGCCATGACTGTTAGCTAGCCTCAGTACCATAAGACTTTACTCAGATAATCTTATCCAAGTCACTATTGTCTCCGATTCAGTTTATGAAAGTGTTAACATTTTAATGTTTGCATTAAACACCCCCCAAATTTAACAATGAATGCACCTCCCCTCATTTGAAATGAAGATTGAACTTTAATGTGGCAGTTTCTTCTCTTGAAGACATTTGCAAATTAAATAAGTAAATAAATAAAAGTAAGAAGGATGGGCTCATATAAGTTGGGAGAAGTATTGATATTTGTGGGTCAAACTAAAAAGATATACAATCTACCCATCTAAGGATTGTTCTGCTGATGGAAATTCATACAAGTGGATTTCTCCTTCCATGGACAAATTTTTAACTGAACTCTTTAGTCTTCTAGCAGGACATTAAATTTTCGATGCTGAAAATTTACTAGGATGTAGACAACCCTTCAGCACTTGTCAAATCATTAGACCTTTTGTGAACCTTGGCTACTCTATAGATTATTTCTTTGCAAAGATAAAAGGCTTTTAAGATGTTCCCAGTTAACTTTTAATATTACCAAAGAAAGGAAAAAAAAACAGGAAATTGCCTTCAAAGTATCACTTCTTTCCAGGAATGTAAGAAGATAAAGCTTTATATATTTCTGCTACATCAAATGGCTTGCAAGTAGACCGTGCTTTGCCCAACCCCACGCCTTTGGTTTCATGGCTTTAAATGTGAAATCTCTTCTAGTGTGTAGACCATCAAATATATAATGTTTCTTCCTGTTACCCCTGGTAGCTACTTTCAGGAGGGTCCTGTAACTCTTAATAGATCCTAGCCAAAACTTCTGTCACATCAGTAAATAAAAATAACGCAAATAGAGATTGTATCCAGCTGATATTTTTTCTGTTGGAGTTCTGAGAGATGACATATTGAGGCTTCGTTATCTCACTGGTTGGAAATGCCAGGACCTCTAAGCGGCTTTTGGGATAATGAAAGTGTCAGTAACGAAAGCATCCTGAGAGACGCTCAGACTCCACTTGCATTTAAACATGTAAATGTAAGTGAGTTCGAACTAATGTTAGTTTTAGAGATTAAAGGGAAGATGTAGCTCCCATGATTTTATCCAGGGCATTTGCTTCGTCAGCCATATTACAGTGCTATTTTGTGCTATTCACCATGCCAGTGGGCACAGAGTCAGAGGCTACCAGTGTGTTATTGCTTTCGGAAGGAGATTTCAAGACAAAACCATAACCTGCATCGTCTACGTGATGACTAGGGAAGTCACGGCCTCTTAACAGTTTTAAATATTGTTAGTGCAGCAGAGGGATGTGGGAAGTGGCTTTATAGGTGTAAGTTTGGGCTTATCTTCAAAAGTACAGGGTCCTGGGCTATGAATCAAGCACACCTTGCGTGCAGATGAAATATCCCGAGACCATGGATACACGCATCTTAGATCACTAATGCCATAGAGAGAACTGTTGACTGGCCACTGGCAAACATCTCCAGGGGAACTCCCAGGTCTAGGGGCTGAGTCGACGAGATGAGTAGTTGACTTAGGAAATACCTCGGCTCCCGCAACAGTCAAATATCCTGGATAAGCTCCTCCGTAGCACTCTGGAAACTCGGTCATTATCAGATTCAATGGAGAGAGGGCCTTACTAATTTAGGCTTGACTTTTGTCAACAGAATGAAGTGCTAGGGAAGGTTTATGAATTTTGAAATAGGGAGGCTGTGTAAGTTGGCTTCCTGAAAATTGACTCATGCAGTATTCATTTCAGAACCTGTCAAGGAAAAATAAGCCTACTGCCACCATTGCCAGTATTGCTACTATTCCTGATATGAACAGCATGTTGCTTGTATAATTGTTAATTCTGCACCTGTTACTATGACCTTTGTGATCTGAACTGCATTTTACTTTCCATTATAAATTTCAAAGATACTGTAAAGATCACTCTCAACACAAACCATTTAAACAACAGGTAATTCCATCTCTGCCAATGACTTGGAGTTCCTATTGTGGACACAGGATTCTGCTTCAGGTGGTGTTTAGGGGGAGGAAATTTAATAGAGAAAATGAAAGTGACATGCTGGACATTGTGGGGAGCAAAGTGAGTTAAGTCGTGTAGCTACCCGAAGGAGTATAATTGAGTCTCATAGAGCATGCGTGGTTGCTTCTGGTTAGTGTTAGGAGAAGGTCAATGACGCTCAAGGGGATTGTGGAAGATGAACAAACTCAGTTTTGGTGAATTAACAGCCCAGGTTGAGGGGAAAAAATATGAGTAGAGGTGTGATGACCCCAGCTGTGCCAGAGTATTGTCAGTGTACTCATGCGTCATAGCATCAGGAGAGCAAAGAATGTTCTGAAGAAGAGCTTGACAAGGCTTCTTTTGCTCCAGACTAGGAAGTCTGAATGAGATGCGAAGACAGTTCTCCAGGACAGTGGGGCACCTCATGAATGTTTCCAAGGAAATGGGAACATAATCCCAGCTGTTTCAGATCACAGACAGGTGAATGCGGGAGTACATAGGCTTCTTCAAGTCATCAACAGAGGATATGGGGAAAACCGGAAGAAGGAACTATGAGAAGGATAAAGGTACAAGAAGGGGCTTTTGCTTGATTGGGGTCTCGGGAATGGCCGAGAAGGATTTAAAGGCACAGAGCCTGGGTAACTAAGAAGGGCAGTGGCTTCAAAGACTCAGGAGAGAACAGACCAACACATCAAGGCCTGTTGCAGGAGACAACAGGCTGCCCAGTGGGGGGAGAGTTCCAGCAGAGAAGCAGAGTTGCTATAATTTAGCCACATTAATAAAGACTGACTTTTATTTTCTCAGTGAATCAGAACTCATATTACCAGTAGACAGAGAAGAGATAAGCATGACTCAGGTTCTGAACAATGCTTTAAGATATTAAATTACTTAATGGTACTTAAATGGAGACTTGGGTAAGTGATTACTGGAAAATGTGCATTATTTGGTTGTCTGATATTCCTTAGAGCAAGTGATCTGATAATAATGGGTAGAAAAGTAATTTCTGAAACACAAGCTCTAGCACCATCAAGAATGTTTCCTGTGTACTTAGAAGGCAGAGGTAGCTGGATCTCTGTGAGTTCGAGACCAGCCTGGTCTATTGAGATAGTTCAAGGACAGCCAAGGCTACACAAAGTCTTGTCTGGAAAAACAAAAAACAAAACAAACAAATCAAAGAGTGTTTCCTGATCTACCCCTGGTGGCTCGATTTTTATTTTTTAATATTCAAAATATTTATATTTAAGAAAAAAATAGGGGGAAAAAAAGCTCAGTTGCCACATCTATAGAAAACATTGGTCACATTTTGGATTAAATTTGTATTACATTTTTACTCAATTATTTTAAAATAAATAATTACATTAATTACAAATGAAATAATTAAATAAAATACAAGAAAATTCCCATGCCTGTGCATGTGTGTGTGACATGCTGCGATGGGGGTGGGGTATGCCATGACATGCTTTGTGGAAGTCTGATGATGCCTCTTGGGATTGGGTTCTCTCTTTCTACCGACTGGGTCTCAGGATTTTAACTCAACTATCAGGCTTGGTAGCAAGGGCTTTTTGCCTAATAAACAATCACGCTGGCCCAAAGTTTGGATTTTGAACGGAGCAAAGTCATTGAAGTGAGCGATCCATGTGAGTGGACCATTGGATACAGAGTAAAGAGCAATTCTTAAGGTCTGGCCCCTTCGTGGGCGTGGTACGTGCACTTAAGATCGGAACTAAATGGAAATAAAAAGAAATGCAAACAATGGTTCTAACACACAGCAACAAGAACTGCATTGTCCCCATTTAATAGCCATTTATATAAATAACTGGCTTCGCAGAATTTACTGACATTTACGTACAGTTACATCAGCCTCCTTTCAGGGTATGAGCAACAATAGGATTTATTTTGCCACCTCAAAATTGGCCTCTGTAAATTCCAACAGTTCTAATTTATCTCCTTAGTAGAGAGGATTTAGCTGCGAGACACTTTAATTAGCGCTCTCTCCGCACTTGGTAGTTAGCTAGTACCATTTTAGCCTCCTTAGGTTTCCTGCACACCACGTAATTCTAGTGTACTTAAAAGCAAATATAGGTTACAGAAAGGTTACCTCTCAGAATATTTAATAAAAGTAAAAAATAGCAAAACAGAAACCCTTCTTCAAATTCCAGACTGTTGAAAAGCCAAATTCAGGGAAAAGAGTCTGTTGGTCTCTGAGACTCTACAAGAACGTCTGTGAGACATAACAGGAGCATGGGGTGGGAGGAGATAGCTCCTGAGACAATCCACAACAGCTGGCAGTTCAGAGCACAGGGTGCCAAGGATCAAAGACACTCTTAAGTGTCCAGCTTCTGTGCCCTGCAGAACTGAGATGACAAGACTTGTGGAGTCTGCAGAAAAACAGCAAGAGTCAAAGACACAAGTAGTGGTTAGCTTCGAAAGGGAGGAGCTGTACTCAGCCTGAAGAAAGTGGAAGGAATTCCTTGCTCATGTTCTCCCTCCTTTTGCTTCTCATTTGGACCTTAAGAACTCAGACCGTTGCTCCAAATTGAGTCTCTGTCTCTATCTCGATCCATCGCCAGATGAAGGTTCTAAGGTGATATGTAAGATATTCATCAGTATAGGATAGGATCATTTCAGGTTCCCTCTCCTCAGTTGCCCAAGGTACCAGCTGGGGACATCTCCCTGGACACCTGCAAGCCCCTCTAGAGTCAAGTCTCTTGCCAACCCTAAGATGGCTCCCTTAGTTAGGAAATATACTTCGCTGCTCCCGTATCCACCCTTCCTATATCCCAACCATCCCAATCCCTCAAGCTCCTCCCATCCTCCCCTTCTCACGTTTCTCATTACATCAGCCTCCTTTCAGGGTATGAGCAACAATAGGATTTATTTTGCCACCTCAAAATTGGCCTCTGGAGAACATGAGCAAGGAAGTCAGGACCACGAGGGGTGCACCCACCCACTGTGACAATGGAACTGATTTATTGGGAGCCCACCAAGGCCAGCTGGACTGGGACTGAATAAGCATGGGTTGAAACTGGACTCTCTGAACATGGCAGACAATGAAGGCTGATGAAAAGCCAAGGACAATGGCACTAGGTTTTGATCCTAATACATGAACTGGCTTTGTGGGAGCTTAGCCTGTTTGGACGGTCACCTTCCTGGACCTAGGTAGAAGTGGGAGGACCTTGGTCTTCCAGCAGGGCAGGGAATTTGGACTGTGCTTCAGTATCGAAAGGGAGGGGGAATGGAGTAGGGGGAGGAGAAGAGGAGTGGGGATAGGGAAAGGGGAGTGGGGGGAGGGGGCAATATTTGGGAGGAGGGGGAGGGAAATGGGAAACGGGGACAGGTGGAAATTTTAATTAAAAAAGAATAAAAATAATAAAAAAAAAGAAAAGAAAAAAAAAAGAAGAAAAGAAAGTGGAAGGAAGCCAGGGAGACTCCAATGCTGAAGGGAAAGTCATTCGGTGGAATTCCTAGCAAGGGAAACTTGTTTTCTAAGATAAAGTAGGCAGTTATCCTAGGGTAAAGAGAGGACCCCTACTGTGTTGTAGTTGGCTCTAAAATGTCCCCAGGGCTTATCTCCAAGGGTTGTTCTCCACTTGGTGGCATTACTGGGAGATGAGGGCATGCATGAAAGAAGGTATCTGGATCACAGCCCCACCTTCCTCTTGTTCCCCATCTGTGTTTCCTTATCACTATGACATAAATGCTCCCTCTGTCCCATGTTCCCCATTCTGAGATGCAGCTTCCTCACAGATGTGATCCAAAAGAACCAGTTGGCCATTGCCCGAAACCTCTAAAACACTGAGCCCAAACAAAATTTTCCTCCATTTAACTTAGTTATATCAGGTACTGTATTACTGTTATGGAATATGGCCCAGTATGGAATACAGAAATCAATCACTTTCTGCTGCCTAGACTTTCATGGTGTCTTGGGATCACTGTTTAACAGTTATGAAGTATGCCTCAAAGCAGGAAAGCTCAGAAGTTTAAATATTTATGTACTAGCAAATGATTCATTTTATTAGCTAGAGGAACATTTAGAAGAGCTAAAGAGTAAGATATTTGCTGAGACACCAAGCTGACCACCCTTCTCTGGGCTGGCAGCACAGTCTCAAAGGTGGGTGTACCATTGTTCTCTGGGAATGCTGAAACTACCAAAATGCAAAGCACATTCTTGCTCTTCTGATAGCTGAATTTGTTCACATTTCTTCTAAACCACCAATAAGTGTGAACAAAGTCAAGCATCCACAGTGGTCGCTTGTCAAGCCCAAAGCCATTTACACTCCTTACACATTTTCCCTTGGGAAATTCTACCTTTTCTGAGTGACTGAGTGATAAACCTAAGAGTTCAAGCTTTGCTGGAAACCAAATTACCCTGCCACTGGGTGACCCAGAAATGAGTATCCAAGCAACGTCTGAGACCTGAGGGTGGTGCTTTCTGGGGCCTTTGGGTAGAGTTAGACAGTTCTATTCCTTTGAACACTCTAATATCAAAGCATGACTTCTAGACACATAAAATGATCTCGTGACTGCCAGGGGACAAGCCAGAGGACAGAGCTGACCGATGGGAAGGTAGAAGGGAAAGTCAAAAAGATTATCCTTTAGGCTCTGAACTAACCAACCCGTGACCATCCCATGTCACCCACTCCTTTGCATTTTAATTTAGCTGAGCATTTATTTCCTTATGCTGTTGTTTATAGCTATTCCTATCTTCACTGATTCAAGGGGCCAACCAGGGACATATCAAGCCTGTATTTCCAGCTAATCACAATTTTGTCATATACTATCACCTTGACTTTCCCGTTCAACCACAACACTCAGAGATTCTTGTTGGGTTAGTCAGGTGTTATGTTCAATTGCTGCTATACACTTACACAGCCCGCTGTGGTTGTGAGTGTCCCCAGCATTGACATTTTGGAAACACTCTTAAGATTTTAAGAACAAGATTTGCATGCTTTGAAAACAGACACTTTGAAAGACTGCCTTAGCAGAAAATACAAAGAAAAACCACTTGTGTAACAACAGAGAAAAATTTCATGCAGGAATGAATTGGGGTGGCTGGCTCACAAGGTACCCACCTCCCAGCTGTGTGGCTATTTGTAGTCGGCGACTTCTGGAGGGGAAGAGTCATTTTCCTTTGGAAGTGTGGCCACTGGTAGGTGCCCCTGCCACAGTGCATGGCTCCACGCTCACCTATATACACGCAGTGCTGATTTGATCCCAGGTTTAAAAAGGGGGAAAAAAGGACATGAAACTGGGAGGGGGGATTGGTTGGAGTGGGTCTGGGAAAGTTTGAGGGACACAGTGGATATGATCAATACACAATGTATACATGTATAAAATTCTTAAGGAATAAATTAAAAGTTTTATTTTAAAAGTCTTTCCCATAGAAATAGACACTTAAAACCGTTCATCTCTAATGGGCCTTAAGTCATCATTTATGATTTGCTGTTCCACAGTAGATGCTAAAAACAATGTGGAATGAATTCTCTGACTTGAAAAGCACTCCGAGATTGTTTGCTTCCTTCCCTGGCTGAGTGTTCCCAGGCTGACTCACCAGGGACACTTTCTACACACTCTGCAAGAACAACACCTAGAGATACAATCACTTAAACCTTTGCCCATCCAAAATTCTGCTAGGGTCAAATCAAGCGAATGAGGATACAAAGAAACTCAGAAAAGGTATGAGTCACTGAAGAAACACAAATAAAGCATTTTCCCATATCATTCCAACCACCCCAAATTGTCAATTACTTTGGAGCGTTAATGTAGTTGTATTGTCCCTGAGAATTTTTAAAAGTCAGAGGTTTTTGTAAACTATGATAATATAAAAAGTCCTATGCTTTGCTACAAGAAGTACAGATTGAAGGTCCTTAATGTGAAATTATAATATAGCCCCAGCAACATGATGCTACAATGAAAGCTAACTATGAAGCCTTAAAACAATGGCATCACATGTAGCCATCCCAATAAATATATTCTTTGTTGGTATATATGCAGACAATCCGCTCATTGATTTTAAAGAGTACTACACAGTTTTGTTTTCTTTAAATGAAGAGTTTTCTTCTGGTTTAAAAGTATAGCTTAATTAAAATGAAAAAAATAAAATCATGATTAATATCCTTCAATGAATTGGTCCAAACATCCTCTCTTTAAAAGACATTTCACGTAACTGGGGTTATTTTCAGGACCACTGTGAGACAGTGACAACTACAGAACAGAAAACAAAGCAGCCAGACCCAGAAGGAAACAGGGAGTCACTGTGCTCTTGAAAACAATGGAGCGATGCCATCAAGTGGCCGAAGACTGAATTTCTCTACTGTGGATGGATTGTCTAGGACACTGACACCTGGTGGCTACAATGGGGAATTGTTTTAGACTCCAGTGTTAACAGTGGATTGTTTTATGAGCTCAGTAATTTAAGACCTGAAAGGTCACCATTGTCATTAACAAAATAAAAAGTATTAAGAACTTCTATAATAAAATTAAAACTGATGACAGAATTTTAGGAATTACTAATAATGTAATATCACTCGCATTCTAAAGGAAAGAAACACCTGGAAATTAATTTAAAAAATAATTTGGTAAAATTATTACCTAATATCGAAATAAAAAATTATTTAACCTTTTTATATTTTAAAAAACTTGCAAATTTACTTTCTACATCTATTAGCAATTTAATTGTTTTTGCTATTTTTAACCCAAATCAGAATTTATCAATCATCTAATAGATTAGCTCATTTATTCCCACCTTCAAAATGTTTTTGAATAGATCTGGGTTCTTTTCGAGTCACTTGGAAGACCATAATGAGAAGACTAGACATAGTTTCTGTCACTACGTTCTTGCCATCGACTGGATGTTCATAGGTAGACACAGGCATGGCTATGCCAATGACCCCTATAGTGATATTTTATTTATGTTTTAATAAATAAAGCTTGCCTAAAGATCAGAAGGGCAGAGCTAGGCCCCTAGAGGTTAGGCAGTGGTGGCACAACCTTTAATCCCAGGATTTGAGAGACAGAGGCAGATGATCTCTGTGAGTTCAAGGCCACTCAGGGCTATGTAAGATCAATGCAGAAACAAATCCAGGTGGTGGTGCCTCACCTTTAACCCTAGTACTAGGGAGTCATACACCTTTAATTCCAGCACTAGAGGGGAATATAAAATGGGAAGAGAGAGAGGCTCCAACTGCTTAGTCTGCTTAGTCTGTGCTCACCCAGCCTTGGTAGAGGTAAAACTTCTCTAGTGGTTTGGCTGCTTTTCTTTTCTGGTTTTTGGGTTGAACCCCAATATCTGTCTCTGGGTTTGTTACAGACCCCAATGCCTCAGTCCTATGGCCTTCCAAAGCCTTCCCAGACGAAGTTCAAAGGAACAGCAATGCATTTCTCTGGCCCAAGTGTGACTGTGTGAGGGTGTGTGTGGAACGTGTCCACTTTAGTTTTCTCTCCTGGGTATTTATGGCATGAATACTACACCTACACAGAGATCGCTCCTAAAGAATCAGCCTAACCACCTCTGTTCAGTTCAGTTGTATGCAATGATCGGGCCTTCCTGCTCAACTGCCTATAGAAAATGGAGTGATCTTCCAGAATTCTGAAGCATCTCCATCAGAGAGCCCAGTACACTGATTCATTGCTCTAGGAGACATCCGTAGACAGAACTGAACCTGCAAGGATTCTTACTCTTGAGAAGGCTCTGAAGTAGATGAGATTATATAAGGGACCATTTTTCGGGAAATGATGTTTATGCTTTGATATGATGCAGCAGAAGAAGCCAGCAGATAGAAGGGCAAGAACCAATGGGAGAGAAGGCTACATAAGCAAAACTACTCACATATGGCAGAAAGCCAATAGCTGGTAGATAGAGAAAGAGGCAATGAGGGTAGAGTGAGGCATGAGCAGGTCACTGCAGCATCTTATGGGAGGAGGACAGTAGCCTGAGCCAAGCTAAGGGCAGAGGAGACAGCTCTGAAGGAACAGTATCATAGAGCAACATTTAAGTTGTATCAGAAACAATTGAAAGAGGCGCTGTTTGGAGGTTGAATAGATGGACAGGTGGACAAAAAAGAGAGGGCCTTATGTGTATTCCTCCTATTGCTTTTTCTCATAGGAAAAAATAACACACTTGGTAACCATCTACTAGAGGCATGGGCCAGCTTCTGCAGGGCAACTGGCTTTTTATAACTTGTCTGATCCTCTGGCTTCTGCCACTTTCATTATTTCTACTCTACTGTTAACCTAATGTTGATTTGGTTTCTTCCTATTTTGAAAATGATGATGGTTTGCTGCAGTGGCCTCCCCAAGCCAACAAATGCCTACATCACTCTTGAACAGAGCTGTGAAACACGCCCTCTAAGAATGACTTGATATAAAATGCTGTTCTACCTTTCCAAGGAGAAATTTGAGGAACTCAGATTCACAATCCTTCTGCATCTATAGGGTTAGGAGGATCTGAAAGTCCCAGAGAGAACACTGATTTGACATGGAGAAAGATTCTGGGGAGTAATACAGAATCCATTATTCAGCTCCTCTGCATTCTTCACCCTGAATTTGATTACACATCCTGCAGGCTGCCAAAGCACCATGGAATTGACCTTTACAGAATTACAATCACATCCCATAGCACAATGACTTAATTCATGCAGCTGCTTTCTTTATTACAACTAAATCTGAGGGGACAGTTTCTTACACATTCCTGCCTCTCTCATATGCAATCCACTATAAGATTTTCAATAGCAGTCTGATAAAGAAAAAGATTTATCAGCTGTAGCTTGCTAGGGTGGTGGCGCATACCCGCAATACTGAAAGTAAGGAGGCTGAAGGGAGAGAAGCTCAAGTGCTAACCCAGCTTGGAGTGAAAGTTCTTATCTTAAAAACAAAACAAACAAAACAGGAACAAACAAATCCCACAGGCTTCCTAGCTTGCTGACATAATCGTAAGTTGTTGCTTTGCAGTAAGATATGGCACTGGCTGGTGAAATGGCTCAGCTTTTGTTACCAAGCCTGATGACCTGAGTTCATTCACTGAGACTTACATGGTAGCAGGAAAGAACTGGCTCTCTCAAGTTGTCCTCTGACCTCCCCATGAGTCCCACCTCATAGATAAATGCATTAATAAATAAATGTAAATATTTTAAAAGGAAACCACAAACTATGATATGAGTCAGTAATTCTCAACCAGGGGCAATTTTGCTGTCCTTCAGATTCTAGGAATAAACAGAGACACTTTTGTTGCTATAACCGTGTGTGTGTGTGTGTGTGTGTGTGTGTGTGTGCACATGCGTGTGCATGCATCTGTGTGTCCGTGGATCACTGTGATCTAATCATCTAATTGTTAGGGGCTAGAAATGGTTCTGGTGACCTTGCAACACAAGAACCACTCAAAACAGCATTTGATAGCCAGAAAAGAAAGTTCACTGTGCCAATATCAGACATAGGTACTTTAGGTTCAGGCTTGCCACGCCGTTCTCCACAATGGCCGAGATACGGAAGGAACCCGTCCATCATCAGCTGAATGAAGAAACTGGCTAAGCACACATCATGGAAACTATCTAACCCTTGAAAAGGGGACATCTGCTGTGACTTCTCAGATGAAACTGGAGGGCCCCATCTTAAGTGTGGCAAGCCAGACACCAAATGACATGGTCTCCCCTGTAGCTGTGGAATTTAGAAATACACACCCATAGAAGCCCAGAGCACAAGGGATGGTTGTCAGGGGCCAAGGGTGGGTGGGATAGTGGAATTCTGATCAAAGCACACATTTCAGTAAAGTAACATGTAGAGGAGATACACTGGATTAGAGGCTGAGAACACTAATAACGATGATCTGAATACTTGAAACATTTTGTCTCAATTAAAGGAGGGATATCTCTTCTACTAATGAATAAAAATAGATTGCAGACATTCTCCTAGAAGAAGCTATGAGGCAATACATATGGCAAGTAGTTTAGTGTAGCCAATTTCACAAGGCTAATTCACACACAGTAAACATTACACCTTTCACTTAATTTAAAATATAATTGTTTGAGCCTGCCTGTCTGGTGGCTGCAGTTGTGGGCGGGAGAAAGACAGTGGCCAGAGACCCACCCACCACCACCACTGGGTCCCTCTATGATGAACAAATGTCTGGTGGAGAAATGGGACGGAAGGAGAAGCAGAGCAGTCCAGTGCGCCATGGAGAGAGCAGGAACTGGAGAGATGAGGGTGGTGAGGAGCACATGTGGTGTGTGTCCCTGTGCTGACACTGAGCCATGTCTGTGTTTGTGGCCTGATGGCAGCCAGGGTCTATGCTGACATCTGTGACCTGCTTTACCACCACTGAAAGCCATGTTGAGGTCTGAGGGTCCTGCTGAGTTGACCCCACCGCTTGCTTGCCCTGGGAGAGCTGGCCTCAGTGAGGTAGGCACAGAAGACCTAGTCCTGTCCTCCCCTAAGTGGGGAGTTCCTAGTGGAGGCCTGGACTGACCAGCTCAGTTACCACCCAAGCCCACATCCAGTGCTTTGAGTTGGCCTATCTTAACATCTACCCCATCTATGACCAGTCGTAGTACCTGAGGGGACCAGTACTGTGGAGCCATAGCCCCAGGATCTTCATGGCTCAGGGTAATAGCAAGACAGCAGAGAGAAGTCCCAGTGAGGGTCTAATACTGATGGTATTGGCTTGAATCAGACCAACAACCCACTGCAATGAACATTCGCAAGTAAAGTCGCTTTGGAAGAGGGGTACACTGTGCGACACACAGCAACTCGAAATAGCACTACAATGAATGAATATGTGATGGAGAGGAAGTGGTGGGGTTTTTCTTTTGGGGGGGGTGGACATGGAAGGACTGGAAAATGAAGGGGAATGAGGCACATGATGTGAAATTCCCAAAGAAGCAATAAAAATTACATTAAATAAAGAAAATATATTTATTAAAGGAAACTAATTTATATTAGTCTAAAGTACAACTTAGCAAAACCACCTTTAAAGAGTGCGTGCAATTTGCAAAGCATGCTCGCATCCTGTCTAGTAGATTCTGTCTAGTTTGTAAACGCTTTTCATGTACACCATAATGCCTCTCAACAAAAATGAGTCAGTAAGCCAAGAGGAATGGACATAATCCCCCCTTCTTTCCCACTCAGAATAAGAGTGGTTGAAGAGTTCCACCAACTTCCGAGTTTACTTTTATTTCTGAAAAGCTCTGTTAGTTTTAGACCCCATTGTTCTTGCTCCTTTGCAGTCATATCAGGTTCAAGTAACCCAACAGGCGTTGGGCCTAAGTCACGGCATTTGCCATCCATTTGCTGCTGCTCAAGATGTGAGAAACCTGGCAGAATCTTGCACAGTGGCCCTAAGCACACTGTCACCTCTGATCCCTTGTGGATAACTGTCTGGCCTCCTTGAACTTGTAAAAGGGCGAAGAGTGTTCTGATTCATTTGTGATTTCCCAAGCTTACTCTCATGTGTTTCTTAAAGGTTGTTTTAACTGTCCCTCTAAACAAGAGTAAAAGCACATTGTGCAACCTACAAAACATCAATCTCTGACCATTGTGCACCTAAACAAGTCTATTATCTTACAGTCCACCCATTATTTTAGGTGTAATCTAGCTCTATTTGAGCATTTTAATTGTAAGTATACTATAAGACCGTAAGTCTGAAAAAATTCTGTGAATGTCTCTTCTCCTGGCACGAAGCCAGCTTTGCCTCTTGTTTCTTATAGACAGCTGTTGCCACAATTATCTTGTTTTCAAAAATGAATGATCTACAGCCAATCAAGAGAGAGCAGTTCAATCAAAAGAAAAAAAAGTTCCTCTTTACTGCATTCCTTCTGATCTCCTTCCAAGATTCGAGACATAGCATATGGCACAGGGATTTCAGATTCTCTGAAGGCTGTTCCTTTTTTACTTTCAGAGGTATAGCAGTCATGAAAGTAGAAGAGAAAGAAAGTGGTAAACAGCTTCCCATTAGAAGTGCCCAGCATCTGGCTTGCGAACATATTTGTAGGCCATGGGGTCAGAATTCAGATGCAGCTTCAATAGATGACATTTATTTCCAAGGTTGAAGTCCCCATGCATTTGTGAACCTTCTGCAATTCTGACGCCCAGCACAGTGGTTACTTCAGTCTGTTTCCGATCACAGGGGCACATATTCCTTCCATTGACACATCACAACTCTACGGCAAGTGCTGGGCACACAGCAGTGAGCGGCATTGACAACTGAAGATTCTTCTAGTTAGAGCACTGTGATAAATGCTTGAAATAACTTACAGGAGCAAGGATTTGCTTTACCTTGTGATTTCTTAGGTTTCTGTCCATTCCTGGCTATCTTCACTGCATTGACCCAAAACAAGCAGAAGCATCATGGTAACCATACAGCAGATGTATGTGTGACATTAAGGACAAGATACAATTTTCTCAGTCCTGCCCCCAGTGTCATCCTTTCATCAACTGTTCCTTCCATAGGCTTCTGTTGGTGTCATTGCATTATGAATATATCAGGGGGTTGGTCCATTGATGAGGCCAAAGGTCCTATGATAAAACCACTCTCAGCAACTGGGCCAACCAGTGAGGGTTCAAACTTTCATCACCATAACCCCTTGTGAAGGGCATATCATAACCAAAGTACAAGACCTAGTTTCTTCCATAAAGTGAGTTGCATGCAAATGGTTTTTGTAAAAGGTAAGTAAGTACTGGGAGTATTCAAAAGGAGGGGATAGTCTGCTTGGTGTGGGGGGGGGAAAGTCTTACCAAGGAAGCACAATTGCTGAATGAGGAATTCACCACATAGTTTGGAAAGAAAGACATATAAATGTTGAGATATGCTATGCCTGAGCTGGAGGTCTCCATATAACTTCCCAGATGTGTGATCTGCAAACATACAGCATATAGACAGGTGAGACAGCTGGCAGGCATGTAAGGAGCTGTGCTGTCTTACATACACATTTGAGTTCTGAGTTTCTAGTGATGAGTGAACTGTTATTTACCAAGAGAAAACTAGTAATCTCTGTGCTCTTCAAAAACCAATGTAAAGTTGGCCAATAAGATCACAGAGAGTTAGGTACTGTAATATTACTTGGATATTTATAATACAAGTCTTAAAATTTGTAGAACATTTGTAGTTAAGTATCTTGACAATGTAGCACAGCCAAATGTTCAGCTGTCCATATAATAATTATCAGTATAGAACACCATGATTAATGCCTGGAAATATAGCCAGAGTGGAATATTAGAATTGCTGTTTTAATGTCACCCTTCTAAATCAATGTCACAATTGAACTGACCTCTAATGAGTTATCTCTATGCCCAATCCTAGAAGCTTCTTTTGAAGTGGGTGGTGATTAACACAGAGACCCCCCCCCAAAATTGGTCAAGATGCAAGAAAGGAAGATTGTAGAATGCTGCTAATCCCTAAGTAGGACATAGATGTACTATGGACACAATTTTTACAGCTATTTTTTCTGGAAGCAATCCATGAGACAATTTCAGGAGAAGAGGATACAAAATATAGGCACAGTCTTCCTTATACTTAAAATTTACTTCTAAGATGAAGAGAAGGAAATTCCCAAGAGAGTATGCAGACATATTTTTGGTCTTCCAGTTCATTGAGCAGTAGTTTGGAGGCACTCATGAGCGATCTCAGCACTGTTGTCTGCAGGAAGCCTTCCTTTAGTAAAAGGAGTTGTGTCTTCCACACCTCCATATTGTCTATAGCACTTCAAAGTGCCCATGTGTATATACAAGGACCATAAAATCAGTCCGAGAACAGACACTGGAGATCCCAAATCTGCAAATTTGTTTCATTCTAGATAATTCGTACCTGGTGCTCTAGCCCATGGGCTTAGTGTGACTTACCCTTGATTCGGTTGTTAATACTCTCAAGTAGAAGAAGAATAGAAAAGAGTGGAAATAGAAAAGTGTAGGGACATAGCCCCACCCATTGGGGGCGTGTTCGCCTCGGGCTAATGTTTACGGATAAATCTGCCGGGTGTGAGCCCAGCAGCCCCTTTTTTCTTTTGCTCCGCTTTTCCAGTGCTCCTCGGGAACCTGTGGTCCTGTAAGTCTATTTCCTTATTAAAGCTGTATATATCTATATAATCTGTCTACATTCATTTGCGCCACCACAGAAAAGGGGTAATACTGTAAAAGAAAATATTAAAGAAATGATTCTGCCCTCTCCCTGCCACTGGTAGACCCATGTAGTAGAAGTGCCTGATTAGAACATTTTATAACACACCCTTTCTACTTGTGCAAAGGAGTATTTCAAGGCTGTAAGTGATCCAAAGGAGGGTTCCCAAACAGTATAGGAACACAATATTTTTCTATGCACCAGCCCTCACTGCAAATTCCAGTGTATGAGAAGACCCATTTCCTTCCTGATAGGTAAGGGGGCTAAGTCTGGAAACCAAGATCTTCTCTGAGCAGAGTTTGAGAAAGAATATAGTCAAGTATATCTTATACCTGAAAGCTGCACATAGAGCTAGCCCACCATTTTGCCTTCCTTTGTACTCAATTCACACTTCACAAAACGTTTCATTCCACCTCTGCATCCTAAAGCTGAGTATTTCTATCAAAATACATATTTTTAAAACTTGCTTAGCTCCAGCATTTAAAAAAAAATCCTTATGAATGGGTCAGTTGTAATCATTTCTCATTAATACTACAGAAAGAATGTTTAAATTATACCACAATGTACTATAACAAAGAAACATATTTAATTCAGATGATTTCAAAGAAAGATACTTTTGTAAGTATGATTCTCTTAAATCTCACAGTAGGAACTTTATTATTTTAAAAGGAATTCCTGAAAAAGATCAATTAGAACTTACATAACACAAAGAAAATGTGGACAATAAAGCTATTCTTCTATCTGTACTGCTTATAAAATATGTTTAGAACTTGTTAAATATCAAAATTATTTTGTGATTCTTAACATTTTTAAATAGTGTGAAAGGGAGGGAGAGAGGAAGAGAAGGAGAGAGAGGGAGAGGGAAAGGGAGAGGAAGGGAGGGACAGAGTGAAAGAGAAAGAGAGAGAGAGAGAGAGAGAGAGAGAGAGAGAGAGAGAGAGAGAGAGAGAGAGCAGGCATCTGCAGAGACCAGAAAAGGGAGCTGGAGCAATGGAGTTACAAGCATTTGTGAGTCACCTGACATGGGTTCTGGGATCTGAACTTAAGTTCTCTGGAAGAGCAACAAGGGCTTTTAAATGCTGTGTCATATCTCCAGCTCCAATTTCTTTTTTATCTTTAAGATTTTTTGAACCATAATACTTTATATTCTGTAGAATCTGGGAAGATGATCAGATGATAAGGCTACTTTCTGATGGCAACTTGAACCCTTAAGGCATCCACTGAGATTGTTCTTTCACATCCTTTAGAAGAAGAAATTGCTTGGATAAAAGAGAGTAAGTGAACAATAAGAACAATTTGAAAAGTTTTCAGAGGTGACTCCTTGCAATGTTACTGGCCATATAAGCTAATATCTGGTTCCTTGTGATCCTTCCACAGTAACCAAGTTTGGAGGCATTAACTGTGCTTCTGTGGCTTTCTTACCCCAGCACTGGTTTGAAGCATGTCTTCTCAGAAGTAAGTAAGCCTCTGCTTCAATTAATTTGCCTTTTCCATCATACACTACTGAGAGCTATCTGTGAGTCTGTTGTGGGAGTGAAGCATCCTGGGAAAATCCCTTTCACATCAACATCTGTGCTCATGTTTCTCTAGTATCCAACTCTTGACTGCATCCTTTGACTGCCAATCATCCTTCCTCACCTTCTGAGCCAGTGACTTTCTCTATTTTTTTTTAACCTCTCGTTTTTCAAATGCAAGAAACCTGTTTAACTGAAACCCAACACTACACTTTTGTTATCAACAGGCATTATGTTCTACATTCTTTTTGGGCATTGGTAACTTATGCTATGCCCACCAGTTTGTTAGGCTCTTCCCTCTATGTCTAAAGGAAGAGAATTGATATCTGTTACCAATTCTCACATCATAAGCAGATGGGGTTACCCAGAAACATAAATAAAAGCAGTTTTGGTGTATTCTAGGTCATTATATTATTTTGATACTTCATATTCTGGTGTAAAGTTGCTAAACATGAAATCCAGTCTCTCATAATTTTTGAGACTGTGCAATATAGTTTTATGAACTAAAAGTCCCATGTTGTTCAGCATAGGTGCAGCCTTCTTTGTTTTGCCTAATCGAAACATTATGCCAATTGTTGGCAACTTTCTGGTTCCTGTGACTTCCAGTCTGTAACATTCACTATTTAATTTTTTAATGCTGAGGACTTCAGCTGTCTCATATGAGTGGCAGAACGCCGTATTTGTCTATGACTGGTTTATTTTACTTAACATAATATTCATTGTTTCTATTAAGGGATATAACTTTAATTCTTTGAATGCAGAAAACAACATCTCCTTGGTGTCATCCTTCCCCTCTGACTCTACAATCTTTGCACCTCCTATTCTGCATAGTTCCTAGATGCCTGGGTGGGTACCGGGTGGGGAGTGAAGGCATCCCATTTAGGCCTGAGTATTCCAAAATGTCTCACTCTCTGCACATTGCACAGT
The DNA here is from genome assembly GCF_950005125.1 of Chionomys nivalis. NCBI lineage: Eukaryota > Metazoa > Chordata > Mammalia > Rodentia > Cricetidae > Chionomys > Chionomys nivalis. Next base: position 35,973,121 of record NC_080093.1, read on the forward strand.
TGTAGGTTGACACACATACCACCTTATTGGGACAGTGGCAGCATGCATAGGGCCTGCACAGGTCCAAACCAGATAGGACCCCATCACTGAGAGGGGAACTGGACATGAACTCTCATCCCTAAGCAAGAAGGCCTCTCCAATGGACAAGCACTTGCAGAGGAAAAACTGTTTTTCTCTAATAGAGTATCATTGGGTGTACACATCACACCTCAGGGCAGGCTCCATAGCCAGCATTAGACAGCCAAACAAACTCAGTGGTATTTTTGTAGATTTTTTGTCTCATATTGTCTTGTGGCTTTTAAAAAAAATACTGTTTCTTTGCTTGTATATTATATTTTGTGTTTTAAGGTATGTGTATGTATCTGTCTGTTTATCTGTGTATGTCTAAGTACTATTTTCTTCTGCTTTTTCTATCATTATTATTGTTACTGTTTAATTTTCCTGTTAGTTTTCTTTTTATTTATTTATCTTATTCTTTTTTAATTAAAATTTCTGCCTCCGCCCCGTTTCCCATTTCCCTCCCCCTCCTCCCACTCCTCTCCCCCTGCCCCCACTCCAAGATAAGTAAGAAGAAGATATCAAATCAGATGGGAGTGGAGGATTCAGGAGATGAGAGAGGGTAAACTGAGATCAGAATATATTGAATAAAAATATTTTCAATAAAAACTTTTAAAGGAAAAGAAAATAATGTTGTGTCAAATGTTAAAAGTTCATTTTAATTCTGCATGACTAAACCGTAAAAGATGAGCAAAAGTTACCTGTGAGTCCTCCATGACAAACACAGCAAGAGTGTCTTAGGAGCTCTTCCTTCTGTCTGGAACGCTCTGTCTCCCTTTACTTTTTCCTTATTTTTCCGTATGTCCCAACTCCCTTGATTCCTTCTCTCATCCTCCACGTCCCTCCTGGAAAAAGACTCTTCCCACCTCAGCTAACATTCATCTCCACTATCCTCTAGTCTTACAGCACCCCGGAATACTTTGCACTTATCAAAACTGTAACAAATAAATCACACGTGAGCTCGTATCTTTCATCCCACCCAAATGGATGCAGGTGAGGGCAGGACATCTGGTTTTATTTATTACTGTGACTCCACATCCAGCAAATGGCTGCCCCTAGGAGCACAAGGCTGATGGTTGTGGAAGAAAGAAGTGAATGAATAAAACTGCATAGATACGTTATTGGATATTAATTCCCAAGTGTACTTGATGGCATCATCTACCTGTCTCTCCACCAGGCAACGGGGAGATTTGGAAGGCACAGTGCAATTCCTTACTCAGACCAGATCTTTCACCTCTGCTGCTTAGCTCATCCTCCCCAGGATCTGACAGCCCCTAAGCCATATCTTATTTTAAGTGAAGACAATTTTTATTCTTAAATCCAGAAATACAGAGAGTCATTTGTTTAATGTTATGTATTCTAAACTGGAATGGATGGGGCTGAGCTTCTGAGTATCATTTTGTTAATTAATATACTCAGGGTCAATAAATGATGAGCACATCCATCATTACACAAATACAACAGACATCAAATCTCTACGAATGTTCTCACAGCTTCTAGCATAGCCAACAAGGACAGGGATTTCCTGGCTTCTCTGCATCGGAAGCTCTTGTAAGCAGCCACCCTGAGGCTGTCCCTGCTCTTTGAGATGGCTACAGCTTGTGATGAACAGATGACCCGGGTTAACTTGCTGAGAAGCTCTGAAATACTTCACATCGATAATGTGAGGATGGTTCGGGTTATTGGTTCATACGATAATTTGTATTGAGCCTATGATGTGTGAGGCCATGGAGGGACTGATCAATCAAGCAATGCTGGTGTGTGAAGTCCGTGCTCCACAGAAGGTCTCCATGTCCTCTCATGAGTGTGTGGCAATCGGTATCAGATCTGTTCCCAGAGTTGGACAGCTTTTCAGTGAAAATGTTGACTGCACTGAACTTTGAAAGAGAAATGACAACTCACAAGACAAACTCAGTCAGAGGCTGCTTCAGGCAAAGCACAAGAGACATGTGACATGAGGAAAGCACGCTGTATGGTGGTGGACCAACAGCATAGGGTGGGCACCAGGAGAACAACCCAAGTGTTTTCGTCCCTGTTCTGTTGCTGTGAAGAGATGCCATCACCATGGCAACTCTTATAAAGGAAATCATTTACTTAAAGATGGCTTATACTTTCAGTGGTTTAGTCCATTATCAATTGCCATAATGGGCATAGCTTGAGCATCTGAGACCTTAAAGCCTGCCCCGAGGACACACCTCTTCCAGCAATGCCACACCTACTCAAACAAGGCCACATCTCCTACTAGTACCAGTCCCTGTGAGTCAATGGGGCCATTTTCATTCAAACTACCACACCAAGAAACATATGTGGGTTTAAAAATGGAGATGCTCTCCAACTATTAGAAATACATTGCATAAAAGCATCTCCAATAAAAAATTTAATTGATTTATTTACCTATTATTATAGATAATTCACTAAGATAAATGAATTTACATAGATAAACATTAGATTTCTATCCAGAAAGCTGGTGCATGTTATTCAGGGCTTGGAAATAAGGTATAAATATTTCTAATCCTAAGTAAAAATGAATAAATGTAGCTTAAGTAGAGAAGAGATAAAATGTTGAATCAAACTCTTTGACATGGAAAAGGGAGTTATTTTATGTACATGGGAATGATCAGAGATCATTCTTGTCTGCTATAATCTGTTACCACTTAAATATTTTAGTGGCATGGCAGAGACCATGAAGGTATATGCTGTTTAAAGGGAAAACCAAACACATTCTTTCTCTAAGTCAATGAAGTGTGACCTGTATCTCAACACCTATACAGTGCAACAGAGCAGAATAATCTCATTTGAAACAAACATTTACAAGAATGAAATCTCATCATTCATTTGTGAGCTAGGAATGCCAGAGAAGGAGCTAAAAGAACAGAGAAATATTCTTTGATGTCTAAAGTTGACTTTTTAAAAATTAAGCTCTGCTTTTTAACAGCATGAAAAACGAGGCAGAGAAACCAGAAAGACTTTCCAGAAAAACAGGAAGTACATAACTGCGTGAGCAAGAACATACCACGGCCCTTGAAAGCTTTATATAGCATCTTGGGGGTCTGCTCACCTGGAATTCTCATTGGACTTTGGTTCTTATGAATGTTCAACTGTAGAACCACTTGTATTATGATGGCAGAACAAGAGTTTGAGATATTAACATTTCATGTTTAAATCCACAGTTCACTTTGTTATCACTCAATGGAACATAATAAATCTCTGTATGTCTCATTGTATATGAGATCACATAGCATGACTGAGGAGGGTAAAAGTCAAGAGTCTGAATCACACTTATTCTGTATAGTGTTATAACTTCAAGGGTACAGTCTAGATTTTGTTCAGAATTATACTTCTGTTCAAATGTGGTTATGCAGTATATGTCCCTTTCTCTACTTCAAACCTTCCAAGAATGTAAACCACCCACTCAGTATATATCTCAGACCTTTATAAAGTTTTACAATCTGGCCCCTTTGTAGAGGCCCACAGAAGTGGATCTACTCTACCTTGACTGAAAGTCAGAGAGTTTAACCTTATCTGCTCTTTCAAGGTTATTGACAAGAGGTCTGACTTAAGGTGTGACTATAAACAAGATCCATTCCACCCTGACCAAAGGTCAGAGAATTCAAGCCTATTCCTGTTTCTTCAAGGATATGATAGGAGGTTTAACCCAAGGTGTGATACTTGTCTTGATACTTGATCTTGATACAGGATGCTTGGGCTATGATATAGTCGCTGCATGTCCTGTCTAAACAACAGAATGTTCATCTCAGGATATAGTGGCTTGATGTTTCAAGTATTAAAGCAAGTAATCACTCTATTTCTTCTTTGTGTCATGTTAAAGCAGTCTTTTGCCTTCTTCCCCCTTTTGATTGGGGTATATAAGCACATGGAAAATAAATGCGGGTGAATTCAGTATTCACTGGATTGCCCACCTGATTCTATCTTATGTCTCTGTATTTCTTTCATATCTCTGTTCCTATGTAATATTTCTAATCCACATGTTTGTACCCTGGAATGTGTGAACCCCATCGAGGCTGGACCCTGATACCTCTTAACCCTAGAGTCACCCCCATCTTACTCTCAGACTTACTGAAGCAAATGTTGGGTGCATTTCTTCATGGCACCAATCTACCCTGTTCTTAGAATCCTAGAAACATTGTTTCTCTGAACTGGAATGTTCTCCCCAACTGGATGTTCACTTAACAGGCTCCTGATGTGGGATTCCCTTCTGTATGCTATGAATATCATTGGTTAATAAAGAAACTGGCTTGGCCTGATAGTAGAGCTAGGTGGGGAAAAACTAAGCTGAATGCTGGGAGAAAGGAGGAGGAGTCAGGGAGAAGCCATGGAGCAGCTGCGGGTCTCGTGGTAAAATATAAAATACTGGAAATGGGTTAATACTAGATGTAAGAGCTAGATAGCAAAACACTTAAGTGATTGGCCAAGAAGTGATTTAAATAATATAGTTTCTGCATGATTATTTTGGGAGTCTGTGCAGCTGGGAAAACAAACAAGTGGCTTCCTACAACAGGCTCCTTATAAATCTATCCTGAAGTCAGCTCTCCTCTATTATGTTAAGCAACAAGCAAAGTGGCTCCTAAGGATGCTCTCTTCCTGGTATGCATATCCTCTAACAATTATCTTTCTCCACTATCAGCACCAGTCAGTGTAACCAAAAGAATATGATAAGAAACCCTGTCTCGAAAAATTAAAAAAAAAATATGATAAGAAGATAGCATATGCCCTTCAAGGGTAGAACGCGAGATGCCTGCTGCTCCATAAGTGCTCTCTTGATTCTTTTGTTTGGGAGGAATCTGTCAATTTGTCATCTGTGTGACTCTAATGGAATGATTCATGAGGTAAGTATTGGCCCCCTATGCTAGTAATCAACATAAGTAAACCTTCTTGGAAGCAGAGCCTCCAGCCCTGTCAAGCCTTTACACACCAGCAACTTGCTCAGACCTTAGAAAGAGCTACACAGCCAAAATATTCCTAATTATTTCCTGGAAAACAAACAAGAAGCCTCACTGAATATTGTTTTTTAATCTGCTAGTTTGAGTAACAATTCTTACAACACAAAGCGTAGCCATTGTGTCTTTTCATGCTGGTTTCCCCTGGTCCACAATCAAAGACTTTATGATATCATCTATTCTATTTTCTTTCTCACGCAATGCATAGATTGTTATCTTACTTTTATCGGGTTGGTTATTTCTTGTCTTTCTCAAGTAAAGCTTGAAATCCTTAAAGGGAACAGTTTTGTCTGGCTTTTTCATCAAGACTTACACTCAGAATGGGATCATCTAGATCCAATAATCAATGGAGATCCACTTAAAGAATAATGTATCACTTGGGAATTTGCATCTTACTCGCTTCTTCATGATGCACAGGAAATCTATGAGTTAAGTTTCTTCCATCAGCTCTTTGATGTCCTATCTAGCCAATATTCAACAATAGATACCGGAGACATCTGTGTCCAGTTAGACAGGGAAGCCAAGCTTCTCAGTGACATTCTAAGTAAAGCTTATGCTCTGAGTTGAAGACCAGATAAAGATGGTTTTGAGTGATTAGCATTGTTTACAAAGGTTTCAGAGAGAGGATAAGGTCTAACAAAAATTCACAGGGTGTGGCAAAGATGACATTTAGAAAACAAGAAGACACTGGGTATGATATTAGGGTATCAGAGCCAAGGAGATGAGATATTCACAATAAAACAAAGACATGGAGAGGTGCAAATCAACTTTCGTGAGAAGAAAATGCAATCCAAACATTAAAGATACAGTCTCCTGATTATTATGTCATCCTACAAGTTTGTACCTGAGCTGGAAGAACTGCTCAAAGTACCTGATTCAGAGAGAAAGGTTCTAGATATGGCAGTGATCTTTTAGTAAAGCATATGTCTTATCCTTTAACCTAGGGACATGGCTTCCTGCTTCACAAGCATACAATAGGCATAGGATGCATGAACAGTTTCATGACCCAGACTGGCAGTGGAAGGTCAGCACACAGTCTGCCTATCTCCTATGCCCACAGCTTGTCCTTTCATGTGACTTCGAGTTAGTGGGGAAACTGAGTCCATCTCTATGTTTCTTTCCAGAAAACCTTTCAGCTTCTTTGGTGTGGGTCTCGCTCTTTTCAAAAAAGTCACAGACACAAATAGTCTTTTAATCAGATTTCAAAAGGGTGAAGAATTAAACATATGCCTCCCCACCTTCACCCACATGGTGTGACTTTCCAGTTACGTTGCCTGGAAAAATACTGGTATTCATCACGCACCATAAAATCGAAACATTCAGGATGCTGAAGTTGGATAACTGCGTTTGTTTAGAGGCATCTCATTTTATCGGCCAAAATGATTTCTAACTTTGAATTGTCCTGCTTCAGATGGCTTAGATGTAGGTCCTAGATGTAGGCCACTATATTTGACTTTCCATCAATATTTTTAAAGAAAAGAAAATGAACTCTACTAATCTTATGTGGGGGTTTTATGCAAGTAAGCATCTTGGGAGCTACAAGCTTCTGTGAATATGTCAACCACACAGTTTTCAACAGCTGAATAGTGACATAAGTCCTAACAGGTAAACATGAAAATGGTGATATTCTCCGTTTTCTCATCCTAGCATTCCAAACACACAGACAAACTTCTCTACATTGAAAATGGTGAAGTCTGCTTCCATCCTGAGACACTGCATTCTGTATCATTCACAGCACCACAGATGGAAGGTGAGTCTTTTTTTTTTATTTATATGTTTTGAGGAATCTTTTCACTATGAACACAACTTAGCAGCAGTTGACAGAAGAAATAGAGTCTTTGGCGACAAGAAGAGGCATATGCCCTTCTGATAGGCCTTGCTAAACAGGAACACTAACCCTCTTCTGGAGTAAAAGAGTGTCTACATAGAGATTTAAAAGATAATAATAAAACAAAAAAATAAAAATTTTAAAACCCAAATATAAAAGACCTAGAAAGGGCTCCCACTAGGGGCAGCAAACACACCTCTGTGGAATTTTTCATGGGCGGAGACACTTTCATGCCAAGCAGATGACACAGAGAACTAAGTCATTTTCCACCCGACAGACAGCTACAGATGCTGTGCCCTTGATTCAAAAGACGTGAAGGGACAGGATGCCAGGACTCTGATGAGAAATGACAAAGACCTATTTACTTTCCAAATCCGAGGGTCAGAGTCCGCTCTTCTGTGGAGCTATTTGGTGGCACTCATTCCCCACTGGTGCCAGATGGAGTTGGAGGGGTAACTGGAGTAACAGAGAGAATACTGTCCAACACTAGACGTGAGAGTTATGCTTCAAAGGCTTCTTGGCAGACGAGCCCTGACAGTGTGTTTGAACCTCAGCGACCTCCTCAAGCGGTGTCTGGCCCTGGAAAGCCTAGATGTATTTTCTCTTTTCTATCTTCAGCAACCAAGATATTAAGAAAACAGAAATAACAGAGAGATAAACTGACACTATTTTATAGATGAATATGAGTTTGTGTAACTCAATTCTAAACATCAAAAAATATTTTTTTGACAAGAAAGGTTGACTTTAGGCTGGATGGATGGTTCAGTTCATAAAGAAAAAATGTGCATAGATGGTAAGACAGGAGCGATAGGAAGATCACAGTAGCCAGCTAGTCTAGCCCCCTCAATGAATTTACAGAGCAGTGAGAGACGTGCCGTACACAAAGGGTGACAGGAGATCAAGAAACGGTACAAAAAGTTGTCCTCTGACTTCCACATGCATGTACACACAGACAGGCTCTCACACACAAAGGCATAACATTTAAAATGAGAGGGGAGTAGAAATGTCTATTCATCATCATATGGCAAAAAACTCAAACAAACCAGTATGTACTATCACTGCCTTACAGAAGTACCAGGTATGGAGATAGCCACATACTTCTGTATCAGCTTATTTACAAATACAGTCATTTATTATTAGTTCATTTTGTAAGTAGTAAGGGGGTGTAGGCTGCACAAAGATGAAAGTCTTCATAATAAAAAGACTGAACACACCACGAGACAAGGCTCACACACCTGTGCACGCAATTCAGACTGTAGAGCTATATGAATTAGGACCCACATTAGGTAGCCCTATACTTAGTCCAATGATTTTATATGAATGTGTAATTATAACTCATAATCACCATGTGTAAAATAGAATTCAAATATATGATTACAGATAGAACCAATTAAGTTCTGCATGGTCTTCTCCATGACAGTCCTGAGTAATTCTATGTCTCCCAAATCCAGTTCTCAGTTCCTCAAGGGCTCTGATGCTCCTTGTCTCTGTGGTGCTATTTGTGGGTTACCATACATATTCTTAAATCCAGTGTACAGAGTCCAGTGTTAATATTTCTTTAATCTGGCACAAATGGTTTTGTGCCCAGAGCTGTAAGTTAACCCTTGTCTGTGAGTTCAGCCCTCTAGCTCCTGCAGGGTCATAGTCAACTTCTATTGGTCACCTTGTGCTGGACAGAGGCATTCTTTGAGTTGCTATGTCCTAGGTTTGACCTTTCAAGCCTCCAGGTAGATTTGAGCATGACTACTATCTGGGGTGCTCTTTATGATTGGCTTCAAGCTACAAAAAATTTGATTGTGCTATGGAACCAAGCATCTTTGCTGAAGGAAGCTGAAGGTATTCAGACTTCATTAAGAGTGATCCAGCTATGCAACAGTACAGACTTCCCTTTCCATCATGTACACACACCCAATAAAGTGCCAGAGAACAAGCACACTGGAGTCCATGTGCACTCAGAGGCACATCTCATCTTCCAAGAAAGTATACAAAGGCTGTTTCACCCATCAGCCCCTGGGCTGCTTTCAAACACAAGGACCTTCCACAGACGTCCTTTGTAAAACTGTCTACAGGGAGCCCCAAATCTTAACCTGGCATTAACAATGCTTCTGAAACCAGAATAATTGCCATGTGTTTGAATCTGTAAGAGGCACATAAGTGTCAGCCTACAAGCTTAGGTATAGTAGGCAGACTATCTCATTCTCCATAATGGAAGCCACTGTGTTAAGCAGTTACCAAACTTTCTGCAGAAATACCACACTTGGTGTGACATCCTTTGTTTCACCTCTAGTTATTTACCCCAGCTCTATAGCTCTGACTATGTTAAGGCTGAGCCCTGAGAGGTGTCACACTTCCTGATTTTCACTGTTGAAATAGTGGAAATATTTCCTTTGAGTTTACATAGAAAACTGTTTACAAAGATGGCTGTTTCCACTGTTTTCATTTTAAAAGATATAAAGATTAGAAAAGAATGGATGAAATAATTTTCACCATGATACAATTCTCTTTGAGTCAGTTTTTGTTGTGTAGATGTGGAGACTTGAAATGCAAATTTGAAAAAATAATTTGTAGACAAAGGAATAATTCAAGGCAGGAGATAGTTAGGTTTATACATCTGGAACTGAGAATGATAGGCTACAAAATGTCCACATAAGTAGGTCAAATGATGTGGGATTCTCCTATATGTGCTGTGAATGTTTTTATTACCATTGATTAATAAATGTTGCTTTGGCCTATAGCAGGGCAGAATAGAGCTAGGTGGGAAAACTAAACCGAATGCAGGGAGAAAGAAGGCAGAGTCAGGGAGACACCATGTAGTTGTTGAAAGAGAAAGATGCCATAGCCTCATGGTAATACACAGGTTAATAGAAATGGGTTAATTTAAGATGTAAGAGTCAGCTAGGAATATGTCTAAGCTATTGGTCAAACAGTGTTGTAATTAAAATAGTTTCTGTGTGATTATTCAGGTTTGTGTGGCTAGAAAATAAATGAGCAGTCTCTGCTTACAGTCAAGTGCAGAACATCATCCCAAGTAGGAATCTCCCATAATGCAGTCAGTATAGTCACAGGGCTCTGCCAGTGGCATTGACTTCAACAAAAATCTACTCTGGATTCAGGAAAAATAAAAATCTACCTGGGAGAAACACTTCATCGCCATGTAATCCACACTAAGTTCAGCATTACCTTCCATAGCCGGAACTCTAGAAAGGGGCTAATTTGAAGACAGAGGAGTCTCTATCAAAAAAGAACAAAACCCACCAAGAATAAAGACAGAGGAAAGGAGGCTGAATTATAAATGGCAGGTTAGCAACACAATACATTCTGGTGCATTTTCCTCTGATATTCCCATTGTTTCCGCCATAGCTGGCACAGGAAGTTGCACTGTGTGCATCTCATAGCACTAAGCACTAGAAACCACTTCAACTTAGTTCAACTTCTTGGACCATGGGAAACTCTTGCTCTATGAATTCAGTTCAGATAAAAAGAAAATTAATTGAAGTTCTGTTACCAAAAGACCATCATTCCACATGTTGGAATCAAAGCAGTCCCAGCATAGAAGTGGATAAGGCAATCATACCTGTAGAAGGTATATTCCAAGGAAGACATATGCCTAAGTGCCCCAAAGAAGCATAGGATATTGGCAGATAGTCAAGCAAGAGGGTTCGAGAGGTTTTCTAGAGGGTACAGAAGAGAGTACAAAAGTGTTAGGCAGGGGAGGTTGTAAGCTCCATAATGTTTGTCAGAAACAAACAGGAGATTGCAAATCGGAGGAAGCCAGGCCACAGTAGAAGGATGCATTTTTAAAATCAAAGCTTGTTTCCAACGAGCCAAATTCTAAATATTACTATCTATTAGGCATATGAAAAACTCATGAAACTGGAATCTGGAGTGATAAATATTTTAGGTTTATCATCCAAGGCATAAGCTGTTTCAGTGGAGCCATATGTAATTGCTATTTTTAGTGTTTAATGCAAAGAAATAGCACCAGTGTTCAATAAGAAGAAAATACTGGGCATATTTGACTAGAAGTAATCTGGAGGTGTATACAACCATATCCATGTATAATTTGTACAGATATCTTATCTTGGAATGACAAAACTATGCATCAGGTAGCAGACATGAAGAATCAATACAGATGAATAATCAATAGTCATCAATTCTAAGTAGAAATTATCTGTTGCAATTGTGACCAAAGAAATGCAGATCTAGTTTAAATTAAGTTTTTTTTCCTTTGTGTGCATGTTCACACACACACACACACATGCACACACACACACACACATACACAGAGGACAGTTTATAATTATCACTTTTTTTCCTCAGCTAAAAATGTTGAATAATGCCCAATTGTGAGAAATGCAAATGAGGGATTTAGTTTCTTTAAAAGATTAGTCACCACTGCAAATATTCCTTGGAATCAGCTATTAAGTCCGAAATGCATATCCCCACACAGGAGGGCAACCTCTTCCAGGAAAAGTATCAGCCATGTGGAGCGACAGGTGCATGCCATGGAATGGAGTCTCCAGATAAGGAGACTTACACAACAGAGCAAAGGTGCCTGGCTTGCGGAGGTTCTTCCAGGCAAGAGGGGGTGTAGTTAAATATCTGTCCATCTGGCACTTTTGGAAAAAAAAAAAAGAATTTATAAAAGAACTAAATTTAGATAAGAAAACTTTTTCCTCAAAATAATAAACTTGCAACTTTTCCCCCAAGCATGTATGCCAGTGTTAAATTAGAGGCTAAACCATAAAAGCAGGGTGTGGCCTGATAGGGTGAACCAGCCTGGACTCCACAGCATCAGAGGCAGGATGGCAGGTTAGAAGATGCCTCTGCATCACCTGGTGAAGGAACAGTGTTACACAGGAATAAACAGACTTTGCTGCAAAGTCGTAAAGAGAAGAAGGGCTCTGGAAATTCACAAATGAGTCAAGAACTTCAGCTGAGAGCTGCAGAGTTGCAGAATGGGGACTGACTGAAAAGAAGAAAGTCGGGCTGCCCAAAAAGTAACAGCCACACGAATTCCCAGCAAGAAAATGGAAATGGTAGCCTCAGCTAAAGGGAAGTCAGTAATCACTGGTGAAAATGCCTGGCTGTTCCACCGACAGAAGCCCACAGCTCTCATAACTAAAGTCTCTTTGTGGGTATTGCGGAGGGGAAATTTTCTGGCCTGACAAGTCAGAAGTAGAGATGAGAAGCCCTAGTCAGAGGACTGTGGCTAAGTACCATCTGAAAAGAAAACTTAATATTTTTAATATTTATTTTTTTATATTATGTGTATGAGAGTTTTGCTGTGTGCATGAATGTGTACCTCCTACATTAAATGCCTGAGGAGGCCAGAAGAGGGCATCAGAACCTTTGGAGTTCTAGACTGTTCTGAGATACCATGTAGTAGGTGTTGGGAACCAAACCCAGATCTTCTGCAAGAACAGCTAGTTTTCTTAATCACTGATTCATGTCTGAAGCCCCTAAAAGAAACTATTTAAAGTTGAGTAATACTGGGCTTTTGAGAAGATGCCAGGGACTTTTAGAATAAGGGAAGGCATGGAGAGTGGTGTGAAGGGCAGGAAGGCTGAGTGCTGACCAGGTAGAAAGTGTAGGTAGTCTTGGCTCAAGCTGTGATGTGTAGAGAGTTAGCCACTGTACTTGGCACCAGGGAGCCAAATACAGTTTTCCTTGGAAATCACCAAAATTGCTAATGTTGTGGCATCTAACTGTGATATTCCTTAAGAAGGCCATCCTCACACCAAGGTGGAATTCTTCCATCTTAGGCAATGGGAAACTTCACCAGGCTCCCGGAGGGCTCCTTTCCTGTCCCTATAATTTTCTCTGTCTGTCTGTCTAGCCTCTGGTGCATAAAATGAGAAGAAACATGTTGGATAGAAAAATAAAGTGAGGAAATTTTTAGAAAAAAAAAAGTTCTTTGTATAAGAAGGGATTGCTTAAGCAAGCAAAGAGCTTATGCGAATTTCTTTGAGGATGGGCCTCCCACTTTTGGCAACATCTCCCCTCCTGAATGCTTGTAGACTGTTCTCTTAAATACTGCCAAGAGTCTCTCAGTGACCTCCTGAAGACTGGCTGAAACCTACTCCAAGAATGCCTGTCTCCTCTGAGTCCACAGGCATTCTTCTGCCTTCCCACTGAACTTCTGCTTGTCTGGCTCTCACCTTGAGCCTTCTCATTTTGTGTCTTGGGTCTAGGTTCTTAGCCATTGCCCAACTCATCTTCTCCCCCCACATTAACCACCATTTTACTCTGTGTCTCCTGGTCATGCTACTTTAGACACATTATAGAGTGGAATCATAATGTTACCCACTCTGAGCTTCCCCATGCTGGTTGCTTCCATGATAGTTTATGCAGTACTTCATGATACTTTAAATGCTCTTGTTAAAAATAGACAGCTCTGTGTGTTTATGTGCTGCTGCAGTATTGACTAGGGTATTTATTTACCTGGGCTTGTTGTATATTCTTCTAAAGACAAGTGTAAGAGCAGCAATCAGAGCTCCTCTCTGTCACTTCCCTTTATTACTGGAGCAGTGACTTCTGGCCAGGGCTGCAAGTGTGTGCACACTTTGAATCCTACAATTGCCTAGGTGTCTTCCTAGGCTGTGTCTTTCCTCTCCATACCCAACATAGCATCAATAATAAATATTTACTAAGCCCTAATCTCAACACCGCTCTGTAACACTAACTTGGCTCATGATCAGTCCTGAAGGAGAACTCTTGGCCCCCCACCCTCTCAAATGTGCCATGTTAGTACCTACTGACTTTTGCTGCTCATCCTTTTGCCTCAGTTCCTCCTCCCCATCCATTATAGCTTAAGTTTAGCATTAGAGATATCACCACTAAATCCCTGTAGTTTGGGGACTGGAAAGATGACACAGTGGTTAAAGTACTTTCTATGCAATTGTGTCACCAAAGTTCAATCGTTGGAACCCATATAAAGAAGGGAAAAAAGAACCAGCTTTACAAGGTTGTCCCCTGATCTCCACATTCATGCTGAGGCATGCACTCCCACTTACACATCATGTATACACCAAAAACTAGTACATGTGGGCAAAATAATAAATAAGAAAATAAATTAAATTTTTTTAAATTACAGGAATAAGCAAACTTCTCTCAACAATAGTTTTACATGTCAATGGTTTCAGTTCCTAGTAAAAAGACAAGGACTAGTTGAGTGGATTAAAAATCAAGATTCAACTACCTGTTGACTCTAAGAAACACACTTATCTGTCAAGCACAAATTCTGACAGTCACAAGATAGAAGTAAATGTATCATGCAAACGGATGCCAAAACCAAGAAAGTGTAGCTATTCTAATGTCTAATAAAGAAGATTTGAAAAAAGAATCCGAATACAAAAAATCTGTTCCTCTGATAAGGCACCATAGCCAAGACAACTTGAAGAAGAAATGATTAATTTGGGGCTTACATTTTCAGAGACTTAGCATCCATGTCAGCCAAAGCTGGAAGCCTAGCAGTAGACATGCACGCATGACATAGGAGCAATAACTGAGAGTTAACATCTGACCTACAAGCATGAGACAGAGAGAGGTAACTGTGAATGACTCAAATCTTTTGAAACCTTAGAGCCCTCCCCTAGTAACTCCCCCAACAAGGCTACTCCTCCTAACCCTTCCCAAATAGTTCCACCAAGTAGGGATCAAATATTCAAATATATGAACCTATGAAGATATGCTCAAACCACAAGGATACTAATTAAAAATAAAGAACATGGGTTTTCAAAAAGGCATAACAATTTTAAATATCTTTGAACTTAATATTGATGTTTCCGATTCCATAAAACATTAATGAGTATAAACAGTTAATAGGCCTAATACAGTAAATGTTGGTGACTTTAATATCCTATTCTCATATTTAGAAAGGACATACAAACTAAATATCAAGAAAGAAATCAGGAAATCTCAGAGTTAAACCACACCATAAATCACATAGACATACCAAGATGTCTATAGAACATGCTATACAACAGATAAGAATTTTCATTCTTGGGGCTGGAGAGATGGCTCAGTGGTTAAGAGCATTGCCTGCTCTTCCAAAGGTCCTGAGTTCAATTCCCAGCAACCACATGGTGGCTCACAACCATCTGTAATGAGGTCTGGTGCCCTCTTCTGGCCTTCAGGCATACATGCAGAAAGAATATTGTATACATAATAAATAAATAAATATTTTAAAAAAAAAGAATTTTCATTCTTATCCATTCATGGGGGCCTACTCTAAAATAAATCACATGGTGAACCACAAAGAAGGCTTTAACAAATAGAAAGCACTCTAAATAATTTCTTGTGTCTGATCAGAACATAGTGGAATAAAACTAGAAACCAATAACAAGAAAAACCATAGAAACAATATAAATGTGGAGCGATTGAACAATAGACTGTGAAATGAACAGCGTGCCATTAAAAGATTAAAGGAATAATTATAAAGATCATTATAAAATAAAACTGCAACTTACCAGAACCTTGGGATTCAGCTAAGGCAGGTCTCGGGAGAAGGTTTACAGCCATGTAAACCTTACATTAAAAAATAAGAGGGATCTCAAATAAATAACTGAATGGCGTACCTCAAAGTTTTAGAAAAATAAAACCAAGCCAACTCCCAAAGAAGAATGTAGCAAGAAGCAGTAAATTGTCAGCACAGATATCAGTGAAATGAAAAATCAAGAGCAATTTATAGAATAAATAAGACAAAGAGTTGTTCTTTAGAACTTGTAGCTCGGGAAGTCGTAGGACCTAGAAAGAAACTTACTTCTAATATTTTGCTAAATGAACCTAATATCTAACTTTTATTATTTTTAAGATTTCTAAGATTCATTTTTATCCAAAAGATTAGTATGGCTTTTTAGCCCTCATCAGGGAATATTCTATTTGCAGTGAATAAAATTCGATGTGGACCAACAACTGGTCAAAATATGGAAAAATAAGTGGCTGCAGAATGCTTAGCCCTAAATGGAAGACCTATATTATACCTGCCCCCAAAGCTCAGGGATCATTTTGGAAGAATGGGAAGAAAGATTGTAAGAGTCAAAGGTTGAGAAGCATTGCTATAAGCAATGACTTCTGCACATGTCAGAGCCACTGAGCACATGAAACCATAGCAGCTGTGGTTGCCTACATAAGACTGTACAATATCAAGCCAGCCAAAATTCTAGCTTGGCTAGAGAGAGGCTCAGGAAACCAACCCTTAGCCGAAAAGCTATTGACAGCTGATAGTTTACAGAGAAAGAGAGAATTAGTTTTCTTTAAAGGTGTGTTACCTGGTCTTTTACCCATGCTCTAGTGATGGATCCATGCTCATGCACATACTTGAAGCCCTACATGGATTCAGAAGGTTAAAACAGAGGACATGGAGCGGAGAGGATATGGTGAGGGAGTCTTGGAGAAGTTGCAGGGACTGTCAAGGGGGTCAATATGATTAAAATACAGTTAAGGAATGTAGTTTAATTCGTGCAATATTTGGAAAGTTTAATGAATAAAAATAAACATGGAAATATCACAGTTATAAAACTAAAATAGCTGATGCTTTGGATTAAAGAAAAGCTAAACAAGCCCATAGCCAATCTAACCAAAGGACAGAAAAAGACGCAACTGAACAATTTGGAGATGAAAAGTGGGATGGTATAACAATTTCAATGAAATCCAGAGGAGCATTATGGAATGCTCTAAAATGAATTTTCCAAAAACTAAAAAACATGGAAGAAAGAAACCCCTGAATACATATATCTTAACAAAATTAAATCAAAATAATATAGACTATTCAACTAGATCCATAACAAGCAATGAGACTGAACAATAAAAATCTCCCAATGAAGAAAATCTAGGATCTAATGGATTTGCTGCTGAATTGTACTTAATGATTAAGAAGCTAAAAGTAAAGCTCTTCAAACTGTTCCATAAAGTACAAAAAGAAAGAACAGTACTAAACTCATTGTATGAGGCCAGCATCACCTTGATACCTAAGGCAGATAAAGATACGACAACAAATCTATGAACCTATATTTCTGATGAACATAGACATGAAAATGTTAGTAACATGCTTGCAAAAGAAATTTAAGGAAACATTAAGGAGATTACACACCGTGATCACATGGGTTTCATCCTAGGATGGAAGGATAATTCAATACATATACAAATACATAAATGAAACACAACACATAAATAAACATAGGATAGAAATCATATAGTTCTCCCAGTAGACACACAAAGGATCTCTGACAAAACCCAACATTCTTTCATGATAAAAAGTACTGAAGAAGTTGAGAATACAAGGAATTGAATCTCACAAAGTAAAGGACATAGAGGACACCACCACTCTAAATTTGGAAAAAAAAAAAAAAAAACCCTGAAAGGTCCACCTCTTAAATTGACATTAGGCAGGGACCCACTTTCTATTGGTCAATATAATACTTGTGATTATAACTGGAGCAGTAGGACAAGCGAAAGGAACAGAAAAGTAATACAAAGATGTCAAATTATTGTAT
Source organism: Chionomys nivalis (assembly GCF_950005125.1). Taxonomy (NCBI): domain Eukaryota; kingdom Metazoa; phylum Chordata; class Mammalia; order Rodentia; family Cricetidae; genus Chionomys; species Chionomys nivalis. The sequence continues at coordinate 35,990,460 of NC_080093.1, forward strand.
TTGCAAACCACATAACCTATAATAAAAAGAATCAAAAACACTACCAGAAAGTATTTAGAATTGATAAGCACTTTCAGCAAAGAGAACAAAAATAAATGCAAAAAGTACAATAACAACTAGTTTTTCTTTTTAAGATTAATTTATTTATTGTGTATATAGTGTTCTGCCTGTATATCTGCGTACAGTCCAGAAGAGAGCACCAGATTTCATTACATATGGCTGCTGGGAATTGAACTCAGGACCTCTGGAAGAGCAGCCAGTGCTCTTAACCGTTAACCATCTCTTTCTATATATCAGCAATGAAGCTGACAAGAAAGAAATCGGGGGTAAAATCCCATTCATAATTACTTCAATAATAGCTAAGAATAAAATTAACCGAGGAGATCAAACAAATCCCCAATAATAACTTTAAAACAGTAGAAAATGGACACTTACATACCCCTAATGTCACTACCACGGATTATCAGAGTACTATGGAAATTGCTTTATTACTGAAAGCAAGCTAGAGCAAACGACATAATTCCTGTCAAAAACACAATGATATTCTTGACAGAACTAGAAAATAACAATTAAAAATCAAATAAAAACATGAACACTAGCCAAATAGCCAAAGTAGCATAATAGCCAGAGAACATGAATAGCCAAAGTAAACTAAGCAAAAGAGCAATGCTGGAGCTGATCTCAAACTATACCATAGAGTCATGGTAAGAACAACAGCACAAACTCTATGAAGAAGACACAGAGGACCCACGCAGACTAAAACAGAATAGAGAACCCAAGAAGAAACTGTCTAGAATATATAAAGAACTATAAAATAGCAATTTACTAGAATAAACTTTTCAGTCAATGAATGAACTAAGTGGCAAAAAAAAAAAAAAAAAAAAAAAAAGCATCCAACATCCTTGGCCATTAAGGAAATACAAACTATGGTTGCTTTGAGATTCCACTTCACCCCAGTCACTTTGGCTGTTATTAAGATAACAAATGACAATAAGATTGTGGGGAGACAAAATCTATGCTAGAGCAGTGATGGGAATGGAAAGTAGCACAGCCTTTGTGGAGATCACAGCGGACCCTCCTAAAATACAGCTACCATATGATTAGGCTTTACCACACCCGGTGTAGAGTTGTGGCTTCTAAGTCACCCGGGGATACCGCTCATCTATGTTTATTGTTGTATGAGACACAATAGTCATGAAATATAACCCGTGTATATGTCTATCTACAGAAGGCACAATGGAATTTTACTACACATTAAAGAAGAATGAAATCATGCAAGAAAATAGATGGAACTGGGAGACATATTGCTAAATGGAATAAATGACTTGGAGACACAAATATCACATCAATAAATTTCATTCATGTGTAAACCTAGTTTTAAAGTCACACATGTCATATCTCAGTGGTGTATACATATATGTAGAACATGAAATAGAAAGGGGGCTAAAAGAGGGGAGTAAGAATCTAAAGCAGGGAAATAAGAGGCTGATGGAATATATGACTTTAAAGTAGAAGTGGAAGGACTATCAGGGATGAGGCTCATCAGTGAGGAAGGAAAGTAGGAGAAATATCAGTGGGTGGGAAGTGTGTGCATAAAAATGTCGCAATGACTGCTCGTGCTGGTGAAGGTGTGGAGCAAGAGGAACTCTCCTGCAGTACTGGTGGAGTGCAAACTTACACAGTCACTATGGGAATCAATATTGCTGTTCCTCAGAAAATAGGTACTCAATCTACCTCAAGACCCAGGTATACCACTCTTGGGCATCTACTCAAAGGATGCTTCTACACACACACACAGAGAGACACACACACACAACTTCCACTGACCATAACATCACTAAAATTACTTCTTTAAGAGAAAGTGATAAATTGGTGATTTACTTCATAAACTCCATTTTTGATGCGTTCATGGCTATTAACAATTTTGTACTACAAGATTGATCCAACGACCTTTCTGATCCCTAGGCTTAGATTCTGATACAGGCGTTTCTAAACATGACTGAAGATGATGTTCCTAAATCGCTCTTCTCAAGCAAGTGCCAGTTACTTTTACTATTAAGATTTTATAGGCTAAAGGGTTGACAAAATGGCTCAAAGGGTAAAGGCAACTACAGCCAAGGCTGAGGACCTGAGTTCGATCCTCAGGACCCACGGGGTGGAAGGAGAGGACTGAAATGCACCTGGACAAACTCACATCCACCTCGTTACACATTGCGTACATAAATAAGAAATACAATTAAAAATATTCTATTGGTTAAACAGTTCACACAGCTAAGAAATACAAGAGAATATTCCCTCAGGGAAACTATGTAGAACAGATTAATTTATAATTGGGGAAAAAGAATTAAAAAACACATGAACTTTGTATTTACTAATTTACATTAAAATTTGGGTCAAAGTATCTTACATTTTTTTTTAATTTTCAAATTATTTTTTTTCTTTTCTTTGTAGACAAGCTTCAGATTCATAGAGATCCACTTGCCTCTGTCTCTCGGGTGCTGGAATTAAAGGCGTGTGCCAGCAGCGCCCAGCCAAACACTTATTTTGTTTTAAATACCCTTTCCTTGAGGATACTCTGTTTTAAATGAATAATAGGCAGAGGCAAATTTTTCAAGATACATGAGGTGTTCGAGATGAGGAACCCACACATCGCGTGTTTGTAAAATGGACTTAAACAGGCAGATTGCGTTCTTTGTTTAAAATGCCCGCCCTCCTCCATGTATAACCTTCAGGTACTAGTTCTGAGAGGCTAGGCTTTGTTATAAATTATCCCAGACTTGCATTCTTACAGTCAGACACGAGAGGGCGCCAGATGCATTACTTAAAGAGACGTCGCAGCCTCCTTTTCCTTTCTATTCCATTTTGCTCTGGAGTAGCAGACTCTTGCTCTTAGGGCTGAAAAGCTGCCATCGGGAGACTGATGGAGAAGAAATGTCTTGCACGGCTCTGCGGTCGCCAATCTTTTTACTTGGCAAACTCAAGAGTAAAGCAAGGCCCAGCTTGTCCCTGTTTAACAACGTCGAATGAAAAGCCATTTCATCTCAGGGTTGTTAAGTCCAAATCAAACAATGCCTAGGCTGTTTGGTTCAAGCCGTCTCAAGTGCTCCAGCACCAGGCGAGGCTTTCTTCGCTGATGATAAGCTCCGGTCCCACTGTTCTCTCCGTGCATACGATTTGACCCTGCTGATTCCCCTAACCCACCTTCCCAGCTGGAGTTTTCAAATCAGGTCTCTCTGAGAACCATCACCTGGCTGGCTTGACAATCGCTCTGTGGGTGCAAATGAACCTATTTGCTTCCTAAATTTCAAACCGTGCCTTACTCGTTCTACAGAAGTAAAATGCTAACCACAGCAAAAATTACACGCATCTGCCTACGACGTTCTTCTAAGTCCTGTTTGCTCCCAGGCTAGAGTCACGCCAATGATCCAGCCCTGGGTATCTATGATCCTCAAGATCAAGAGCCAAACACCTATTCCTGAAGAAGTCTGACGATTTGGAATAAGTTAATTCCCTTCCTTTGGACCCTGGTAGAGGGAGGAGGGGGTCTAGTAGCCACTGTAACTGTGGAAGGTATCCCCAGCCCATCCGAGGATACTGGCTTTCCAGTCTTGTAATCAACTTGTTGCTGGTAAGCAATAGTAGTTCAAGTTAAGCAAAGCCAAGGGAGGGCGTGTAATTTATTCAAAGCTCCAATCTGTTTGTTGCAAGAAGCCAGGATCGTGCTGTGATCTGCCCTTCATGTGCAAGCTCTGCTCGCCCAGCCCATCTCCCATCCGGAGGGAAAATCTCTGCCCAGCGACTCCCGGCCATTAGCACTCTTTCTTCACTACATTCCTAACCCGTGTAGCTTTTGTTTGTCATTTGTACCCAAAGAGGTGTCAATGAGAATGGAAGACCAAAGTAACGAAGCGGTGTATTTTCTAGGGTCAGTAGTCTGGGTCCCAGCACTAGCCACAAACTTCAGAGGGGAGAGTGGAAGAGCCAGAGAGGCTGGTGTAACCGCGTCCACGCAGTGCGGCCTGGAACGCTGCTTACTGGGAGCCTGTGTTAGATAATCCGCCCACTGCCTGCTTCTTAGACTGGATCTATCCCGTTGTTTGACCCCCTCTGTGACTCCAGCTACACAAACTGCTTCCTGCTTCTCAGAATATCAACCTCTCTCTCTGGCTAGGTTGCTCTTCTCATGCCCCCACAGGTTTTCCTACGTTTAATTCAAAGCTGTTTTCGCTTCCCCTAGACCTCGTTGCCAGTCCTGTGTACTCATTACTGTTCTTATCTCAAAGCCAAGGCAAATTCTTTCACGTTGGGGCTTTTATCTCTTGCTCACTAATGTGCATCCAGAGCCCAGAAACTATTCTTTTTGTCGGTGTCTTTTACCAGATGTTCAATAAATAATTGATTTATGACTGACTTCATGAGATTATTCTCAAACACTTAACTATATTAAATAATTAGTATGAGAAAACCATATTGAGGCTGCCATCCTTTCGGGATTAGCTATATAATATGAGAAATGTGGTGTGTGAGAGGAACAATAGGTGATTAACCATACAAGTGTCACACACAGGCGAACGATGGCTGGTCTGGGAAAATCAATATGCAGCCCATCCTTCCTTCCTTCTAGAAGCCTCAGAACACACCCAGGAAGCCTTCAAGGCTGCCTGTCTAGTCTCCGTCCAGGCATCATTGTGCCATCAATCCACAAAATTCGTGTTGGCTTGGAACAGGAAAAGGAGGAAAGCATTAATCCAAGAGACAAAAGACAAAAAACAACAACAGTGTGTGGCATTGGAATACACAAGATGCTATCTGAACATTTAACAGCATCAGAGCATCAGAAAAGAAGAGGTTTGTGAGTGGAGGAGAGAGGGACGTTTGAAGGACAGCTGCTGGCCTTCAGATCACCACAGGTCACAACTTCCGAACCTTACACAGAAAAAGAAGACCTGTTACTATTTTATACTGACCATGGACTGTGTACCAACCAAATGAGCTTTTTATCTCATAGCACCAACAGGAGGCCACGACATTTATGAGTCCCATTAGTCCATTGCTCAGCTGTCCAACGTTGCCTCATTTCTTAAGTAATGTGGTACACATAATCACACACACACACACACACACACATTAGTATATATATTAAGAGCTGAGGACTGAACTCTAGAATGAACTGCTTTGCATGCAAAGGAGCAATTCAAAGAAGTCTAAGGCGAGTTTCCAAGACGTCCACAGACGTGTGGACACGGGTTAGGTACGTGTCTCTGAGCCTAGAAGACAGTCTTACATTTGTCTCATTTCTGAAAATTTCATCCTAAAAGCTGTGAAAGTCGGCTGTTCTTTGTTGGATAGAGACATTTCTTAACATCTTTTGATCCCTTAATAAAAATTCCCAGTATTTCTCAAGTTAAATACCTGATAGTTTATTCAAATGATTACATCAAAACATGAGAAGTACCTCGAGGAGGGATAAAGGCATGGTCCCCTAAGCCTCGTAATGTGGTATACAGTACATGCTATTTTCTGGATGTAGGTTGAGGGTAGATTATCAACAAAATTAAAACTCACTGACACTGTTTATCCACACTATGATTTCATATTTGCAGATAAATATATCCATCAATGCATACAGATACACACAGGGAGGCAAAAAATGAGTCCTACAAGAGAACAGTTTTACACACAGAAGCGTTGGAAATACTAGAGAGCTAAGAAATGGTGATTTTTTTTTCCCTTCTACTGTATTTCATTACATGGTGGACTGGTGAGAAAAAGAAGAGATTGCCTTGGACACAAGTAGGATGAATGAGGAAGATGAGGAGGAGGAGGAGGAAGAGGATACAGAAGATGAGAAAGATGAATGCAGAAGAGGAAAAACACAGAAATCAATATGTTTTTTTTTTTTCCTGTAGACAGAGAACCACTCAAAGGGAGCAAGATTCTGTATTTTTTTAAAGGCTATGTGAGCAAAAATGTAGGAGTAAACAAAAGCTTAGGACTCAACATATGGGTTGTGAAACAGTCCTTTATTTATGAGGCTGAGATCCTCAGAGATTAGCTATAAAAATCTCCTGCAGGGGGAAGCTGCAAGGTGTATATATTTTCCTGGTCTTGATTATAGGCAGAACTAGAAATAGCCATTTCTTTGCGACTTTCTGACCCTAAGACCAGCTGTGCTTTTAGAGAGCACAAATAATGCAGCCTGACTTTAAAACTAGCAGTGATTGTAAAACCACAAGAAGGACCCTAAGTTCAGTTGTGCTTCTAGAGAACACAAATAATACAACCTGACTTTAAACTAGCAGTGATTGTAAAACTACAAAAAGGCAGTGGGGATCCGCAGAAAGTACATCCGGAGGATATCTATAAAACTGCCGGATGTCTAACGTCCATAAATGCACTTAAAGAGGACAAGACGATACCAAGAGATTGTCAAAGTAAAGCGACAAGACAATAAAAAATTAACCACACAGTTTGTGGAGGGAAGCAATAATACTGCTAGAGATAAACCATAATAAAACCAGAAACTCCATGTGTGCATTTCCCAGTTCTGATACACCTGAAGAAAAGTGTGGGCCCTCCAAGAGAGAGCTGAGGAAATTACCCTCAAGGCAGTGCTGAGATGAAGGCAAGGCTAAGAGGCTGGGGCACAGAATGAAAGGGCATGCACAGATCTATTCAAAGCTCACAAAAGGCACAAAAGGCAAAATGGGACAGAGGCAATTTTGAAAAACATAATGACTTTGCATCTCATATCATCATAAGACACAGTGCTATACACTTTAGACATTCAAGATGAGCTTTAAGAAAGGAGTAACTCATATGTAAATATGTCTCTGTGAAATTGCACAGCCCAGCATAGAAGAAAGATACTTTCAATGACCATTTAAACAAGGGACAAATGAGAGAGCTGTCTTGAGTCCTATTTTACCTGTAACAGTTGAGACTCACATTTGGAATAAGCACACATTGCATGTCTAAATAAATTAGGATGGAGAAAAATTATTTTGGAGCACCAGATCCAGAGTTCACAAGGGAGAGACTCTCTGAAGACTTTCCCAAAGTCCTCTTTGTAATAATAAAAAAATACCATAAAATGTCGTTAAAAATCTCCTTTAAATGACTTTTAAATGAACATATGACATCCAGGAAATAAAGCCTGTGAGCTCAGTAGGTAACGGTGCTTACTGCACAGCCTGGTATCAGACCTGGATCTGCTCCTTGGGACCCATAGTAGAAGGGGAAAAAAATCAACTCCCCAAAGCACACATCACACACACACACACACACACACACACGCTCACACTAAAATGCATCTCTAAAAAGATTCAAGATTCATTTGTGGTCATGGAAATCACAAATATATGAGTGCCTACATAGCAAAGCAATACAATATATAATTGAAGAATTAAAGCAATCAAGATGGTGACAAAATTTAAGGAATCTGTGGAAATCAGGAATAAGGTCATTGAAGTTGAATTGCTCCACAGCCCTCATACTGTTTGGGAGGAGATAAATTATTTATTAGAATTTGCTAAGTTAAATATGTATATTAAGATGCATATGATCTAAAGGAATAAGTATAGTGTGCATAAATACTGAAGTTATGGATAATTAGTATAAAGTCATGAAAAGAAAAAGCTGAGAACAGAAAACACAAATAATATGATAGAAATAAACACACACACACACACACACACACACACACACATATATATATCAGAAATAATCAATGTTAAATAAACCAAAGTTCATAAGTCCATAAAAACATAGAGCAGGAGATTTGGTTGAAAGCCATAAAATTGAAACAGGTGATATTTACAAATACAATAATTTAAGAGAAAAATAATAGCATTATACAAATGTAGGGGAGATCACTGCTTTAGATGGTAGGTCCCAGTGACCAATATGACAAGGCCAGTCATGCAAAGTACCAAGCTACCACAGTGAAACCTTAAAGTAGGAGGAACCCCACCACGTACATAACACAACAGCTTTTCCCAAATCAGAAAATCTACCACCAGCAATGAATATCCCAGCCTTCTGAGCCTCTATTAAGAAATCCACTCTCCATTAGCCTTAAAACAAATGGATTTAATTAAGATAATGCTGAGTACTCCCCTCTCAGAATTACCCTGTTTCTTTGGTCAAGCCTCCTACAAATGCCTCTCCATTCCTTGCCCTAAATGGTTCCTTCTATTGTATAGACAGGATACTGTTCAGTTTCTCAGTTGCTAGCAGAAACCAGTCAAGTCTTTAAATGTGTTGAATATGACTTCAATCCAGATAAAGTTATATTATAGAAAAAAATAATGATAAAAATAGATTCCAAAGTTAACATCAGAGGCAAAAGAATACTGTTATTGATAAATTAACTGAAAATATATAATAATTTCAAACTTACATGCTCTAATTAGTAGAGCTACAAAAATATTCAAAAGAAAATTAATAAAATAGACTAGAGATAATGACAAATCAGCCATTAGAGTGGTGGGATATAACACACTTCATATCAAGTATTCAAAGATAAGTTACTAGAATTGAAAGGTTTGAATATCATAATTAGAAGCTTGACCTAGTAGACAAAGATCATAAAACTAATCACTGAGGAATAGACATGATGTCAGGTTTACTGTGACATCTAGAAAACTGACTACTACAATTAGGAACATAAGGCAAAGTCCAATAATCTACAACATGCAGATTGTGTTTTCTTACTTTATCACATCTCAGAAATAAAGTGACTAAAAAACAAAGGAAGAAGGCAGAACAGGTAAGATAAGAATCAGATTACTAATAATGATAAACAAAACCAAAATGTGATAGAAACAAAGAAGAAATAGTAAGCCTGACATGGTGGCATGTGCCTATAACCTTAGCACTGGGAAGCTGAAGGGCCGCCTGGCTTACTCAGGGAGTTCTGGACCAGTGTACACTGCATAGAGACCCTCTCTCATAAAAGATCAAAGAAAAGAAGAAGAAAACAGAGGGAAATGCTGTGGGATAATGTTCTTATACACTTGAAAGATTTGTCATGTGTATTGGTTTAATAAAAAGCTGATTGATTCATAGCCAGGCAGGAAGTATAGTTGTGGCAACCAGACTAGGAGAATTCTGGGAAGAGGAAAGGCAGAAACTCAGTTTATCATTCAGGCACAGAGGAAGCATGATGGGAATACCTTACTGAGAAAAGGTACCAAGCCATATGGCTAAACATAGATAAGAATTATGGGTTAATTTAAGCTGTAAGAGGTAGTTAGTAATAAGCCTGAGCTAATTGGCCAAACAGTTTATAATTAATATAAGCCTCTGTGTGTTTCTTTGGGTCTGAATGGCTGCAGGACCAGGCAGGACAAAACTTCTGTCTACAAAAAAAAAAAAAAAACACTGAAACCTTTATGAATAGCAGTAAAACAGTAAGTCCAAACTCATGAAGTAAGCTTAGACAGATAGTCTAACTGTCCAACTTTACATACAAGACCAACACAGAACATGGAGTCAGTATTAAGGAGCCCTTTGCTGTAAAAGTTGGCAGGCAAAAGTCAATATAATTAAAAGGAGAAATAGAGTATACAAAATAGAAAACAAGGATATAAATAGAAACAATTAAAGTAAAAATCTATGCCTAATAAAGTAATTGAGCAAGCTCTAAAATTGTTGATTGCTTTAAAAACAAAGGGAGAAACAGAATAAAAGTAGCAATTGCAAATACAAAAGGATTTCATATACAACATAACGTAACCGAATGTAAGTCAAGGATAAAAGCCTTACCGGTATATAGAATGTTAATACTGACACTTAAGAAATAACAGAAAAATTGAGCACTACTAATAGCATGTTAAAGTAAGCAATTTGACATGTGGTTCTACCCCTAAATGAGGAATTACAGACAACCAATAGCTGCAAAGAGAGGGAGAGCCAGCCTTTCCCATGGATGAGGTCCTTAATTGGTGATCCAAATAATATAAAGTGGTGAGCACTGAAACCATCTGTACAAAAGCAACAAAAAATGAACCCAGAAGTTTGTATTTATATATTTGTAGTGCGCGCACACACACATACATTTATGTGCACACACACACATAAAAATGCACACAAATGGCTGTGCATGCATGTAAAAATAACAATCAGGGAAGAAGCTATCAATCTGAGAATGAGGCAGGACATAGAAAGATTTGGAGGGAGGGAACATGGGAGGGGCTTGAAGGAGGAGACTTGGGAGGAACTGGAGGGAGAATATTGACTTAATTATATTTTAATTAAAATTTAAGATAAATTTAAGATAGATAAAACAGAGTAGCTTAAAATCTTTCAAAGAAAACCTTATATCTCGGGCAGCATTTTATAAGCAAGTTCTTAGGAATCAACCTGTTAGGAATCAACCACTTTAAAAACATCTTCAGAGGCCAAGTGGTGGTGGTGCATGCCTTTAATCCCAGCACTAGGGCAGGGGGAATCTCTGTGAGTTTGAGGCCAGCTTGGTCTACAGAGGAAATTCTGGACAGGTTTGAAAGCTACAGGGCTAGGTGGTGGTGGTACACGCCTTTAATCCCAGCACTTGGGAGGCAGAGGCAGGCAGATTTCTGTGCGAGGCCAGCCTGGTCTACAAGAGCTAGCCCCAGGACAGGATCCAAAGCTACAGAAAAACCCTGACTTGGAGGGGGGGGGGGGGAAGCATTAGGAAAGAGAGAGGTAAGAAACTTTCTAAATCATGTGTGATGTCTAACTTCTGCAGTAACACGAAAGAGAGACAAGGAAAGAACAGGGGCAATATAGTCCTAATTATAGGAACCCTAAAAAAACCTGACTATTACATATATATATATAGCTTTTCAACAGGGTTTCTCTGTGTAGCCCTGGCTGTCCTGGAACTCCCTCTGTATACCAGGCTGGCCTCGAACATACATACACTTGCCTACTTCTGGCTCCCAAGTGCTGGAATTAAAGTTGTTTGCCTCCACTGCCTGGCTTCTTTGATATATAATTAATTCCACATTAATTATATACTTTCAGCCAAATAGAGCAAGGTTTCCAAAGTAAATACATTTGGCAATATTGGTTTTTCTCAAGAATGTAAGGTTGAATATTAGAAATCAGAAATGTTACTCATTACATTTACAGTTCAATGGGAAAATATCTATATTCATTTCAATTTTCTAGTGGAAAATTCTATAAAGTTCATCTTTTCATAATAAAATGGTTTGAAAACAAGAAAAATCTAAATCTTATAAATCTAATCTCAAAACATATAATTTGGAAAAATTAACTGGCAAAAATCATACTCAATAATGAAACTTTAAAATCATTCCCTTTGAAATTACACACTCACACACATACACACACACAAAGGTCCATTATTATAGGTTATGTTTGATGCTTGAGTCAGTTCACTATGTAAAAGATAAAATGCATTATAAATGTCTTAGAAATAAATAAAACATTGTAATTGGAGAGCTTTCTTTTATGCACAACATTTAAACATTTCAAGCATATTGAAACTTTAAAAAGTGCAAAGCCTCTGATAGAAGAAATTTGAGATGTATTTTTTAATTACATTCTTTACAAATTCAAAAGGGGGACATCTAGGAAAAATTTTAAAATGTGCAAATTTATGCAGCAAGATAAAACTCACTTAGAAAGCCCTACCAGAGAATTACTGTGTGCAGGAATGATCTAATACTGCCAATATTAGCCCTTACCTGAAATTCAGTCATGCTTTCAGTACGATTGCAGTAAAACCCTGAAGGATGTTTCACAGAACTCATAGCATGATTCCAAATACCCTCATGTAGAAGTGAAGGATTAATATGATCAAAGGAATTGCTCTCTACGTTATTAACATTATAGCAATTTTAAAACCTTGATATTGCACCCATGATGTGGCAAATACTAGGATGAAATGAGTCTCCACAAAGAGACTCATATATCTATGGAGATGCTGCATTTGTAAGAATTAATATTAGATGTTTTTCAGGAATGGGTGGGTTTTTAAAATATAGATTCCCTGGAACTACTGAAATCCATATAGAAAACAATAGAGATTCAATTCTTTTCTTAGAATACACATGGCAATTTATTTTAAGATTTCAATGAGTAGATTAAGATTGGTTGAAAAAAAATGTATGAGAATCTCTTAATGACATTAAAAGTGTTTAAGCCCATATTAGATACCAGAGGATAATAAATAAAAAGTTTAGTGTTAAGAATGTTTTTTTTTAAGTTGCTGACTAATAAGATCTTATTGACCTTTAAATATTAGAGGCTGTTGCCATTGCTTCTTATTATTCTCCAAAACTTGATGGTAAGACCCTACTGCTGATGACACTCATATATTTGCATAATCATATTGGTACTGACCTGGTGCTGCATCTCTACTGGCTAGCTTTCACAATGTTGCAGGCCACCAGAGGAAAATGGTAATAGTCAATCATACCCAGATGTGGATGGTGACAACTGCAATAATGAGCTGGCAAGACATGTTCACTGGTGTAACAATGACATAAATGACAAACTAGCCACTTTCTGATTGAATTCAAGGTCTGCTCCATAGATGAAACCCATACGTAGCACCATTGTGGAGGCCAAGAACCCGTGGCTAGACAGGGCATAGATCCTGAGAGCCTACTTCTATCATTCTGCTGGATAAACATGGTATTAAGTTGATTCCTAATGACTTTTTATTATAGCCATAGACACATTAGTACATCTCTCAACCCTCATCAGAGAAGCTTAAGCTTCTATTTGCAGTAAATGATGACAACATGAAGACAACATACAATTGGTCAAAGTACAGAGAATAAGAGACTGCCGAATGTTCAGCTGTAGGTGGGCATCTATAGTACACCCTCTTCTCCCAAGGCTTAAATATCATGGTGGAGGAATGGGCACAAAGATTGTAAGAGCCTGAGGAGTGGATGACTACAAGGAATCAGTGTTCTCAAGACAGAGCAAGGCAGCTGCACATATGAACTCACATCAGTCGTGACTGCATGCACAAGACCTGTACAAGTTCAAAACAGACAAATCCCCAGGACGGAGCGTGAGGTCAGTGTAAAGTCCCACCTCTAGCTAAGGAGCGACTTGCTTGGAGAGGGAGTCTTCACTAAGGGTGTGGTCCACCGTGCCAATGAAAGACCACAGTCAACAAATGAGAAACCTCGGTCTCCATAGTAAGCAAAGAAATGCAGATAGAAATCTCAAGAAGCTATCATTTCGCACCTGCCAGAACGGCAAGACTTTAAAAGGCTGACAATCTCCCTGACATGTGCAAGGAGATTTAAAGCCCCATGAATTTTCATGTGCCATTGGAGGGGGATATAATTTGATCTCACTTTGGAAAACAAGCTGGTGTCACAGAGTAGGACTGAATAGGAGAATAATTTATGGCCAACCAAAACCAACTGTCAAGTGTAAACCTTAGAAAAAAATCTTGCAAGCATTCCAGGAAACATGGGGAGGTGTCTGCAGCAGCATCATTCATAAGAGCAGCATCCTCTGAGCCACTCAAGCATTCATCAGCTGGATGGAGAACTAAATGTTCATTTGCTCACACAGTGGGGTTACATTCCAGTGTGAGCCGGCCTGACTGGGTCCTATTCATCGGCACAAAGGAGTCTCAAACACACAAACTGAAAAAACATATCAGGGACAATGCATACACATAAGGTTCCATTGATATGCAATGGAGAGAAACAGACAGAATTAAACCTAGAATTCAAGGATGCAAAGGAAACACGATGACTGTGACTAATGTACCTGCAGTCACCTCTGTAAGGGTGAGAGAGTACACAGGGGCTATCAAAGGTACTTCCATGTTCTATTTTTATTGATGTTGAAAGGAAGATGCTCACTCCATGGTCATTATTTAACCAGATTTTGATTACCCATCCCTCTGTGTGTATAATATATCTTATAACATAGTTTTCATTGCACAGAGTTGTGTCAAACAATATGGGTCCCTGTTGTCAGGGTTTCTGTCCTGCTCAGTTCACACAGTCATTAAGTCCCAAAGAAATCACACAGAAGTCTACATTAGTTGTAAACTAATTGGCCCAGTATCTCAGGCTTCTTATTAACTCTTACAACTTTTATTAGCCCATTATTCTTATCTGTGTTTGCCGCGTGGCTTGGTACCTTATTAGGCGGGGAAGTCACATTTTGCTTCTTCTGTGGTTAGGGCAGGACTGCAGAGGAATCGACTTTCCTCTTCCCAGAATTCTGTTTCATTGACCCGCCTCTACTTCCTGTCTGATTGTCCCACCTATAGTTCCTGCCTGGCTACTGGCCAATCAGCATTTATTTAAACTATAATTGACAGAATACAGACCATTGTCCCAGACCAGGTCCCAGAATTTGACTCTTGCTAATTCACTAGGCAGATAACATGAAAATAAGCATGACAGGAAAGAAAGCTAGTTATCCAGAAAAACTGAGGATAGTAAATACTTCTAAGGTTTGTAAAGAAAAGAATTAAATTGGGGATTTGAGGAAAACAGAGTACAGCAGTTTAGAATGAGAACTTACTATGGACTCCAAGGTCGGCTGTCGTGAGTTCATGACCATACAGCTATGCCATGCTCAGAAATGTCCTTCTGCTGCACATCTCGTACGCTGCACTTCTGCAATGCTTCCTGAGCCTTGAAGGGGAGGCAGGTAATATAGATGCCTCATGTAGGCCTAAGCACTAGTGGAGACTCTGAGGGTCATGATTAAATATTCCAACATTTTTTCTAATGTGCTGAAGACCTTACTACAATATCTGGTATGTTTTAAACTAGCACTCTAATTGATAATGATAAAAGAACAATGGGAAATCAACCGCCATTCAAAGATGACTGCAGGATACCAGGGAAGAAATGACGTTGGTTCCCCCTGGGATTGCCATGGCAATAAATACCTTAAGAGAATTTATTTGGTCCATATTTCAAATGTTAACCATATAGAGTTTAGGTGACCAAGATTTTATGATAGCGCATAATAGAGACAAATGGCACAGTCAAGAAGAGATTTAACAAAATTTGATTAAATTTGAGTAACACATGAAAAAATCATGGGATAAGTCATTTTCTGTTGCTTTCTCAATATCTTCAGGAAGAGTCAATCATCGTAGTTATATAACACTGTAAAGACATTATCAAAGGTTCTGAGCCCTTCACATTTGAATGGACATGTCAGTGTAAGGCTCACTTATTTGATGACAGAAAACAAAATATCAAGTTTCTGAAAGTATTCTCAGTCTCATGACTGGGAGAAGAAGTTATCCAGGCAACTTGACTCCACATTCCTCACGGTTGGTGGTCATACCACTGGACAATGCCCTGACTCCCTTAGCTGACCTGAAGTGTAACTGGCTCTCATATGTGGTAAAAGGTGAATGGAAATGCTTACGACACCGCAACCAATCTTCTAGGCTCTTATATTTGTTTTTGGAAATAAAGCATCAAATTGTATGCAGTCAGAACTGAGGGATACTTTAGAATCTGAGGGACAAACAATCTGCCATAAATTAGTAAACTGTCTTCAGAAACAAAGTTAAAGATCTTTTAGTAAACAGAATCACATAATTAAATGTTATTATCTAAATTTCTGGTGGTGGTAATCATGTGTTTTTTGAAGCTAGGACTCACTGTGGAGCTCAGTCTTTGAATACTATCATCCTGCCTCCATTTCTTGAGTGTTGACATTACAGGCATATGTCATCACACTCAGCCTAAATATGGTTTTTACTACAGAAAATCTAGATTCTTTACTGCACTAACACACATATAGAATGTCTAAAAGGAGTGCAGGATACTTTATATCCTATTTGATATTGAAATCTGGATGGTTTATTTGTTTGCTCCTTTGATGCTATGCATGAGGCATATCCCATAGACTCATCTTAACCAGTCTAACGCATCCTTGGTATACAGACAGGGAAGCTGGCACAGTAAAATAAGTGGCTTGTTTAAGCTTCAGGAATAGAATTAAGTCTGTGGTCCTACACATTGTAAAACTGATCCCCCACACTATGAAATAAGAAAGGACTTGAATAATATCTCGGCCAGACCTGGAGATGGCTCAGCAGTTAAGAGCACATCTGCTATTCCAGAGAAACCAAGTTCGATTCCCAGCACTCACATGATGGCTCACAACATCTGTCACTGCAGTCCCAGAGGATCCAATGGTCTCTTCTAGACTGTGAAGGCAAAGCCTGCATGTGGTGTACAGAAAAAATCCATGTGCATAAAAATTAATATAATTTTAAAATAATAATATAGTCACCAATTTCCTTATAGAGTTGAGGATATAAGGGGTAGTGACTTTAAGTTAATTCAGTAACATAGAATTTAGAATTTTGTATATACATCATCAATAGAAACTTTATTAAGACTATATACTATAGAGGATCAGACTCCTTTTTGTCAGGTCTGCTTCTCCCAATAATAAGAATTTATATCCAGACAGGTGCTCCACCATGGTTTGGACATGGCCCAGAAGCAAACTGCAGGTAGCAACACAGGAAAGACCTTCCTGTGTGACCTCTGTAATCTCTCTGCAGCTCTCTTCTGCCCAGCACAGGCCTCCTTCAGAGAACTTGCGTCACTGGGCAAATATCCTCTCACCTGCAGCCAAAATCCAAGACTCTTTGTGGAGCCCTTTGTCTTTAGGGGAGAAAAGGAAAGAATCAAAAGGAAAGCAGATAGAAGAATGAAGTCAGCCAATCAGAGTCCTACTTTCCTTGGTTAAACAAGCAACCCAATGGTCAAATCTTCCTATTTCTACAAAGGTTATTACCAGAAAGATCTTTGCCCTGGAAAAAAAAGAAAAAAATTTAAAACTGAGTAGCTGAATCTGACTCGCTAATAGTCTTTTTGAACTCTGAATACTTTTTTTCTAGCCAAGCCCAGAGATTTCTAGTACTGTACTGACTGATGGGAACTGATGTTTTTTTTTTTTTTTTTTTTGGTTTTTTTTTTTTTTTTTTCCCTACAGAGCAGAGGAACAGCTGATGAGAGGGGATGCAAGAGGTATGGCTCTGAATACTTTCTTTGTACTAACAAGTCAAGCCACGTGAAACAAGTCAAATGACCCAGCTGTGCTGCCCTGTGGATATTTTCAGCAGAGTCTAAGTCAGAACACTGCAATCCGTGGTTACCGCAGCATTATTCAATATGTGCCAAGACATATCCGCCTAGATGCCCATCAACTGATGAAAGTGTACAGAATATGTTGTACAGGCACAGAATGAAATTTTATTAAGCCGTACAAAGGACAAAATTGTGTCATTTTTAAGAAAATGGGTAGATCTGAAGATCATATTCAATGTCTTAACCCAAACCGAGAAAGACATGTGTCACATGTTTCATTGTATGTATGTGAAATTTGGATTTTCAAATATGTGGCATGCGGTGAAAAGGAGAGATGTTTGTGATGAGGAAGGGCAGCACAAGCCAGGGCAATGAGGGTGGATATGAGCAAATTATATGATGTACTTGTGTCGAAAGTCATGATGAAACCTGTGATTTTGTAAATGATTACACACCAAACAAGCTCAAGAGCTCTGGGTTTTACTGAGATAATGTTAACCTTAAGATGAAAGAAGTTCGCTCGCGTGGTAATCACCCACAGTTGCTGTGTGTCTGGCATGGTGTGTGCTCATCTTCCCCCTTTAACAACCTGATATTCCCCAAAGCTTAGCAACCAGTACGGAAAAACCAGTACTTCTTGCCTGGATGGCACAGCTCCCTCGTCTAAGAGGATCTGACTCAGGAAATGCCCTACGAAAGTTTTCGCTATGAGGCTCAGGCTCTTCCATCATCTACAAAACCACACATTTTTCTTGTTGCCCTCTGCGCTCCGGTGCTTTCACTGAGGTGTCGTACCCAGTGAAATGTGTTCTTCACTGTGTCCTCAGAGGCACAAAGGGCGCCAAATTTTATATCTTACAAACTTAGTGCCCATTCAAAACCACGAATCTATATATATAAAAAGAAAACACTTAATTTTTTTTTTATTATTATTTTTCGAGACAGGGTTTCTCCGTAGTTTTTGGTTCCTGTCCTGGAACTACCTCTTGTAGACCAGGCTGGCCTTGAACTCACAGAGATCCGCCTGCCTCTGCCTCCCAAGTGCTGGGATTAAAGGCGTGCGCCACCACCACCCGGCTGAAAACACTTAATTTTTAAAAGTCACACCGCTGACTCCTGGATGTGGACAGGCTGGGTATTGTCTACATCCCTAGAGTCAGATGGAAGCCATCACTCTCCTGTTTTGCCTCCCTTTGCTTTAAAGCCTGTGTACCTCACGTTACAGCAATTATGGAGACCTAGCTTTGTAAAACCAGACTGTGAAATGAACTCACCCAGCCTCATGCTGAAAATAGAGTACCTGGAGCCAGAGCACAGTGCTCAGTGGATAGAATCTGCTTGTCTTCTTTCCCTCAAACATTTGAAACCTTCCTTGTTCCTGCATGCTCCTTGCAGTGCTGAACATTAGCATGGTCCAGGGACCACAACTCTACTGAGCAAGAACGCATGGAAAGACTGATAGAATCAGACACATCATCTGAAAAGATAGTCCTGGCAGCCACCTGGGATAATGGAGGTGTCATGACTTGGGCTGTCTAGGAGGAAATTTGGGTTATAAATGTCCGTGAGGGTCTGAAATCAGTGTCTTTAGTTAGATTAGTAAATAGTAGCAGAATTTTGTTTTCAAATTCTTTCAAATACACCATGGGAGAATAAATAGAGGTGAGGGTAGAGAGAAAATAACAGGGAATGTGTGCTGTAGTTACTGCACTGTGCCTTCACAGTGTCACCTGTTCAAAGAGGTCTTGTTATACAGTACAGCTTCAAAGGTGAATTAGAGGGTTGGGACAGATGAAAGTTACAAAAGAAAGCATTTTGATAAATATAGTATAAGATATTTACTGTGGAAGAAAGTAGATAAATGGAAATATCCATTTTAACTATCTTAACTCTATTTTTAAAATGTAGGGCTGGGGAAATGGCTCACCAAGTAAAGCCTTTGCCATGCAAGCAACACAACTGGAGGATCACCCAAACCCACATGCTTGCCAGTTGTGCATGGCTGCCTAGAATCCCAGTGGGCAGGAGGCAGAGAAAGGGGCTAGACACACTTGAAACAGCCAGCTCTGTTGTCAGCAAGCAACCTCATCTCAATACATAAGGCAGAGGGAAATCCAAGAAGGCATCCAATACCAGCTTCAAGCCTCCACATAGGTAGTTATGAGTATTTGCAAACATATACTAGACAGACAGACAAATACACACACACACACACACACACACACACACACACACTGGATTTAAAAGGTAAATGGAACAGAATGGAAGAGAAAGGAAATATGGTCCAGAAAATTACAGTGGAAGAATGAAAGAAAAAATAAGAGGCAGAGGGGCAGGAAAGGGAATGCAAGAAGAGAAGTTGGTAAAGTCGGATAAACTATCCTATGTTGTCATCTGCACTACTGCTCACCTGTCATCTGAAATCTGTCTTGTCAGTTCTTAACCTCAGCCAATACCTCCCATCTGGAAAGCTGTTGGGGTTGGTAAACATCTCCTCATATGTTGTTTTCAATTGAGTGACTAATATTGTATACTTTCCCTTAAATTTATCTCATATGTATTTATAAATACAAGAACTGAAAATTTACGACAAAATATGGCTATTAAAGAACAAACTTCAAATAAGGACAAGAAGGTTCTCCGGGCTAAAACAGATACATCTGAGTGCCAGGAGTGGGGAGAGTAGGTAGGAGAAAATCCAGGAGGAAAGTACACCAAGTGACAGCCTCCTCATAATGGATTGTGTACACAAAATGGAAACAGAGATTCTAGCTCAAAATCATCTCCTGGGGCTTAAAGCTTAAAAGACTCAATGCCTACTAGAACTGTGCTTCCTTTCCTGGTTCTTAAACATCCAAAGAACTCTGTAATAAGGGAATATTAATCATAAAATAGCTAAAGAAACAATGATTTCAACATTAACTTCATGCAAGCTTAAATGTATTCTTGCTGGTGGGCAGACTATCTTTTTGAAGTTCATGTAGCTGAAATCCATGACTGAGTTGTTTGTCTATTAATAGGCAAGTAAATTATTTAATTGGATCATTTTTCCATCCAGTTGTAAAACCGATATATTTCTTAGCTTTCAGTAGATCTCTCAGTGAGTGTTGTTCTTCAAGAACTGTCTTTTGTCAAAATCTCTCCTCAAACACTTAACCACAGCTTTCAAATCCAGGTGCTTTCGGCTCAGCATAGTTCTGTCTGAGAGGCAAACAGAGGCTTTCACCAGTGTGTTTGTAAGGATAATATTGGTTTGAAGTTTAAATAAGATTATAAATCACTAACTTTCTTGCATTTCCAAGTTGAGGATCCTTAAGTCTTTATAATGCAGCTCTTAATTTGAAAAAGAAATGGCTAACATCTTCAGAATATATCATCAATTCCTAGATGGTCCCTTTGATTATAAAGAGGAAATAAAGAAGCAAAAGACAATGAGGGAATTTGACGAGACATTATTTAATATTTAGGACAATAACTGATACTGCTATTGACCATGTTCTCAGGACCACATGGGACCTTAAACCAAGTCTTCAGTAGAACTTTGAAATTCAACTGAATGCAAGGAATCACAGCATGGCCTTAACAAACAGAATGAATGTGTGTCAATACATACCCAACAGCTGATGCATGCTAGATCCCATGCTTCCAAACTAAATCTATGTTTGTATTCCATCTGCATCCTAGGAATATGTCTCCAACATTTCCCGTGAGCACACCGTTTCTAAATATAAAAGGCCACACAGGAAAACAGAATGCATGCCCAGGGGAATTTGATCTCCTGACAGCATATGTCCAAGTATTTTAAATTTTATGTTAGCCTCCAATTAGATACCAAGGGTCATGTCTTCCTTATCTTTGGCTTCTGAACAAGAATACAGAACTCCACACAGAAGCACCCATGGGGCATCTGAGGACCTCAGAGGGCCTATGAGTGAGGTTTCACTTTATAGGGTGAGCACAGAAATCCAATCTTTTTATTTACTTATCAGGGGTGGACTCTGTATGACTGCATGCTGATTATGATTATTCTTGACTCCCAATAGTTCCTGGCTTAGATCCCAAGCATGTATTCATTGGCGTTCACAATCACAGGCTGTTAAATTCGAACACACATTCACTGAAATAGTACACAAGAAAAATCAGATTAAACTTTCATGTTTTATGGTAAAATATTTTGCTATAAAATGTATTCCCTAAATTAATCAGTAAGTTTCTTTAACCACCCCCAAATTGCCATATTTAGAAATGCTATTGCTACTTCTCAGATAAGTTCTGTTGTCAGTAGGTTAAAGGTGAAAAAACTCTGATATGATAATGTACCAGTTGCCTCATTGTGACGTGCTCTCTTGTAAAAATTGTCCACTTTAAAGGGACAATATATAATGCACACATATGTGAACATGTAATGCAGGGTCTGGTTTTAGTAGCTGCTTCATAAATGTTGATTCCATTTATTCTTCTGTGGAAACACGGATTGATCCTCAAAGGATTTTCTTGATATTTAAAAAATCTGATCAGTTATTCCCCTTACCAATCCTGCAGCGAATGCAGTAACTCTCAGGTATGGGTTCCCTCTATTCTAAGCAGTGCGAGATAATTGCCACAGCTTTGGGGATAATGGAACAAACTCTAAATGTCTACCTAAAACAAAAACATGTACAATTTAATGTCATAAATCAACTCCTACACTGTGCATCGCAAATCTCTTCCTAGATAACTGTAGTTTTAAAATTCTGTGCAGTTGGAAAATCACCTGCTGGTTATTTTAATCACAGATGATCATCACAGATACTCTCAGATATGGACAGGCTCATAAACATTTATCAATAAATATTAGTAAATATTTATCTAGCCTCATTACCTCCTGTTTTATGAACATACTGGAAAGCCCATAGTCTATTTGATTATAGAATGCTATTTGCTCAATTGATACAAAAGTCCCAAACCACCAAAATACTCTAGGGAACAATTCAGAACCAAACCAATAAGATCTGCAGCTCTCAAGCGTTTTGGAATCTGAAACACTGTGCAGTATAACTTCATTGCCCTTAATTTAGCTCCTGAAATTGCTGTATTCATTGGTTTAGGAAAAAAGCAAATCCAGCAAAGAAGGATAAAATCATACTAGACTTTGAATTCCAAAATGGCCTCAATACTGCCCTCATAGACAACATCCACAACAGCAACAGCCTTTATTAGTGGGAGTTGGGCTTTGTTGAGAGGGTGGGTGTAGAAGGTCCCATAGATAAGGCAGGAAAACTCAGCATAGACAAGGCTAATATCAAGAACAGATTATGAAGTACAGTATTTCAAGCTGGAAAAGGTACTGAAAATGAAGGGAAAAGAAACAAAGGAGGGAACAGGAATGGTTATTTGAGCCCTTTGTAAGTTATATTGTAACTGAAGAAATTAGAAAGTAAAAGTCAAGAATTCATTAAGAAACGTGATTTTTGTGTCAATCTGGGGTAAGGCAAAAGACCAGGCAGAAATTGCATAGATTCTAGCTTGATTGAAAAGAGGCTGAAGGGCAGATGCTCGATCCCAGCTCACACATGGAGCTCTGGGACAGAGAGTGAAGGCGGCTGCAGCGGGAGTGGAAACACAGGACATCACACACTCAGGTCACTCATTTTTGCTTACCATGCTCGGGGCTAAGTCACCAAGAATCTTAGGGAACCCCGAGGAAATATATATCCCATTCTATCTCATTAGTGTGCGCAAGTATTCCTTACTTCCTTCAGAAAATTACTTTAGGAGTCATTGACTTCTTAAGAAAAATGTCAGACTGTTCAAAAGGGATAAGAGTACTGGGAAAGATGAGTTTATTTTACCCTTACCAATGGCCGAAATAGGAGCGCATGACCCAGTTGAGTTTAATAATAGAAAAGAAAGCTATTTTTCTAAATATTTATCACCGACAGCATAAATGTGAGGTGTCTCTAGCGCTTTTCTAATAGCAGGCTCACGAGCCATGGTGGATAGAGAAGTGGAAATGCCCTATGAGGATGTCATAGCCGAGATCTAGAGATAGGGAAGCCATCACAGAGAGCTAAAAGATGCAGGGTCATTCTCACCGCAGCAGGTTCAACCCTGAGTGTTTCCAGATGACTCACGGCTTTTACATTTTTAGCTCATCAGTAACAAGAGATGTGCTCCTTAAGAGAGAGAGCTGGGGGAAAGAGGGGGCCCTGTGGCATAGCGTGGCAAAATGAAACCTAATTACCTAGCTTGTTGCACAAGCTTATTAAAATACAAAGACACAGAAAACACAATTCTATTATCAGAACCTCAAGAGAAAAGGGAGACTATGTTATGCTATCTAATAGGTTTTTAATAGGGAATACTAAAGAAAAGTAAACTATATTTTATGTTTATTATAATGCAATGATTTTTCAAAAACCTGGGGGTGGGTGAGGCTGGGGAGACTCTAGAGTGATGATAAGTAAGCAGGAGGACCTGAGTTCCAGTCCCTAACACCTAGGCATGACAGTGCATATTTGTAACCACAGTGCTGGGGGAGAGGAGACAGGTAGAACTCTGGAGTTTCTATGGAAGCCTGCCTGGCCAAATCAGTTAGCTTCGGGTTCACTGAGAGACCCTGGCTCAAAAGAAAAATGAGAGGGAAGTGTTAGAAGAAAACATCTGACATCAACTTCTCTACCCTCCATAGGCACCTGCGTGTGCACATGCACCTGCACACACACATCCAGACACACATTAACATGCAAAAATAAAGCCTAGGGAGATAGCTTACTGTGTAAATCACTGGTCACGTAAGTGTGGTGGCCTGGGTTCAAATCCCAGACTGTGGCATTTCATTTGTACTTTAATAAATAAAGCTTGCCTGAAGACCAGTACATAAAACAGCCACACTGGCCAGCCTTACAGACCAGGCAGCAATGACACACACATCTAATCCCAGTAGCCACACTAGCTTGCCATAGAAACCAGGAGGTAGTGGTACACGCCCTCAATCCCAGCACTAGAGAGGATTATAAAACGGGAGGAGATAGCTCTCAATCTCAATCTCATTCTGAGGTTTCCTGGAGGCAGGATCACCATTTTCTGACTGATTTCAGGGCTGGCCAGTGTAGCTGTTTCACTTTCTGGGCTTCAAGCAAGCTTTATTCATTAAAATACAAATGAAATGATACCACACCAGACCACGCATACAGCTGGGTGCATGTCTGTAAGTCCAGTGGTCCTGTCCAGCTAGGCTCAAACACACAACAGTAAACAACCAAAAGGAGACTGAGTCTCAAGGAGGAGGGAGAGGACAAAATTTGGTGTTGCCCTCTAATTTGTACACCTACAGTGTGTTGTGTGTGCCCAGATTCACACACAAGATGCTACACACATATAAACATATATACACTACACAGAACACTGCTCCGTGACTAAAATATTGACATATCAAGGTAAAAAGCTTGCCAGAACCAGTTTTTACTTTGGTTTTGTTTTCCGCATAAAGCTTCTATCTTCCAAACTAGCTTACGCTTTGAAAGGCTACAGGAACCTCCTGTGGGTACCTAACCTGTCTGATACCAGGCAGAGTTCCCACAGCAATCTTGTGTTTAGGGATGAGAAGGCTGTGCTGTAAAGAGCAGTGTATGATCTACATAGTTCTCTTCTAACAGCATTGACCACGTGGTAACAAGATTCAAGGTTTAAAAATGATCCTTAGACATCCTAGTCAAAATAACCTGTCCAGGAGCGACATGCCTTGGAAAAGGATTTTTATCATTCCAGGAGCATAACATAGAGAACCATCTACATATTTGATTTAAGAGTCCTGATGTCAGCTGGGTGGTGGTGGCACACACCTTTAATCCCATAACTTGAGAGGCAGAGGCAGGTGAATCTCTGAGTTTGAGGCTGGCCTGGTCTACAGAGTGTGATCCAGGATATCCAGGGCTACACAACACAGAGCAATGCAGTCTCAAGAAATAAAACAAAACAACAAAAGAAGAACAACGACAAGAACATGCCACTAATGGTGTTTATCCTTTAATCGAAAGGGGCTAGCAAATACATTTTCATGAAAATAGTTAGATGGACCTTTCCGTAGGTGATTGATATAGCTAAAAGTAGCTAAGCTAATAAATTTTGAGACAAAAATTCCAATTTGGTTTAGATAAAATTCAATTGTCAGATTGTTAAATGGGCCCCAAGGTAACTTAAAGCATGATTTCATAATTTCCAAGATAATCCTAGTTTATAATAGAAGCTTCACCGTGGATTTAAGGATAAGATTTTAGCCTGGTAACTAAGCTTGATATTTAATACGGCACCAACAGCAGAACTTAAAAAAGAGGTGACCTCTTTTGGGGAGGCAGTGATGCCTGTGGCTCACAGCAGAGTTTCCAAAATCAATGCCCCTGGAAGAATGATGACTGCACTGTTACTAGTAGCAACAGCACAGACCATGCTAAAGACATAACATCCCACCCCAGCCTGCTCAATTATAAATCCTAGAACTTGGGGCCAGTATTCCACATCCCACTAAGCTCTCTAGGTGCGCCTCCTGAAAATTTGAGAGCCAATGATTTCGTGGGGGTAGAGGGCAATGTCAGGTTCATCCTGGGAACATCAGGTATAATGAATCAGGGTGACATCAGGCCTCCTGGCCCCCAAGAAGTTGCCTAGGAGACTTGTCTCGGGCAAGGTTAAGACAAACTGGCTTGTTCGAACATTCTAAGGAGTATACACACACACACACACACACACAGAGCACACAGTGTATCCTCCCTGGAAAACAAGATAAACACATAAAAACAATCTGGCTGAACTGAACACACTAATGCTTTTCCTCTCCAAGTAACTCTGACCTCCAGAGAGTTCAATTACTGGGTCCATTCCATCCTGACAAATGGGGCTGCACTAGCTAACATCATAATAACAAGGAAATCATAAACAGCTTCCAGGATGCGCCTCACTGATCCAACTGTCTTAGGAAACATCACTAGATACATGAAACCCTAAGAGAAAGAAAGAGGCTCAGTTTTCAACCAGGCAATACAAATACAGGCAAGGGCCTTGTGTCTCACAGGTCTCCACCATCCCTGCCAGCATGCCAGGCAATTAACAAGTGTAGAATCTCCACCCGTTGATTGTTATCCAGCAATGATTTACATATTATAATACGCATGTAAGAAAATCACGTGGTTCCTAAAATGGTCAGCTTATAAAATCCAATTGTCAGCATCAACCTATGGGATAATAGTGTACTCCCCTTACCCTTTAGGGACCCAGGAAACACCTGGAAGAGCAGAGCACCACACTATGTCCTTGATGTCATTTTCAACCTAACTAACTAAGCACTTATGCAGAAACAGTTACTGGGTTTTTGTTTTGTTTTGTTTTTTTGCAGTTGAAAGTGACAGCAAAATTAGCATGTGAAAGGAATCTAGCCAGCCCTAGCAAGGCAGCTATGGCTCTGGCAGGCCTTGTCCTTCTCCCCCATTACCTCTGCCTTGCTAAAAGTCATTCGATTACCCTCCTGAAGTTGGTCATCAAGATCTCTTCTTTGGCCACTTTCTCCTCCTGAAACTGACTACCGAGGTCCAGTTATCAAATTATTGAAGTCTGGCACTCAAAAGCCCCCTTTTGGCTACTATCAGTAACATGCCCAATTAAAATTAAACACTTCATTCTAGCATGGGTTTTCTGCTTTTACCTTCATAACCCTCTGTTGGCCTAGGGGCCTCTTTTTCTCTATCCAGAGGCGGTTCCCTGTATCCTCTGGGACAAATATTTTTTTTTTCTTCGAGACAGGGTTTCTCTGTAGCTTTGGTGCCTGTCCCGGAACTAGCTCTTGTAGACCAGGCTGGCCTCGAACTCCCAGAGATCCGCCTGCCTCTGCCTCCCGAGTGCTGGGATTAATATTTATGCTCCCTTCCTGTACTCCTTTTCTCTTCTCCCTCATCCTCTATCTCCTGTTTCTTATTTCTATATTTATTTATTTATTTATTTTTGTCTCTTATTCTCTGACCTTTGCTGTCAGGGGCAAATAAATCTCCTTTGTGCTGAGAACTTGGTCTTGGGGGTCCTGAGCCAATAATGCTTCTTTCAGCGTGTATGTGTGTTTCCTTTCCTATAATGTTATGGCTAGAAGATTATTACATTGATCTTACCAGCCTCTGCATTTGATCTTCTTTTCAACAACTGTTAAGTGGAGAATATTCACCTGTTTTCTTAAAGTATACAGAGTTTGGTTTCTTTTCACTTTTCTTTCTTTCTTTCTTTCTTTCTTTCTTTCTTTCTTTCTTTCTTTCTTTCTTTCTTCTTTATCAAATTGCCATCATTACCATCCTTACATTTCATGGCCATTACTGAGTAAAGTAAGGGCTACTCGTGCACAAACATTGTATCACTGCTATGGTTGATCTAATAATCAGGTGTCTATGAAGTGACTGATGGCAGCTAGCATACACAAGTGTGGGTACTGTGAATAGAGAGGATGAAATACATCCCAGGGAGGATGGAACAAGATGGAAAAGGTTATCATAGCACTATTTAGCCTGGCATGCAGTATGAAACTTAGAGAATTCTGAGATTTTTCCGTTTCCTATTTCCTGACTACAGATGATCATAAGCATGCTATTACTAGTTAAGAGAGGCCAATGTTATTTTCATTCAGCATTTGTTTGTCATTTTACTGTAAGAAGCACACTGATGAGGACATGTAAATAACATCATTTCCTGCTGACTCAGATACAGGATGCAGAACCAGGTCAGAGGAAACCTTAGCATTAGAGCCTCAAGGCCTGGATTAGAGCAGCGGTATCTGGGAGATGATCAAAAATGGAGCTTCTCAGGCCTGCCCCCATCTTCTGCTCTACAGCCCTGGAGGTAGGCTTTGAAATCCCCCAGTCCTCTCACACAGTGCCCATGGGAATTGGAAGACCTCTGATGAATAATACATCAACATAAACGTAGCCTAGTCGTGTGGGAGAGTTTTCTTTTTCACCGAATTCTCCCCAAGAGTCCACTAGAAGAAAAGGACACATAATACATCAAGTCAGCATTTTGAACTACGGCGTCAAGAAGACCCAGTGAAGACTCTGACATTAGGAGAGTCACTTGTGTTTATCAGGATGAAGGTTTATCCAAAGCCATGGCTCAACTACTGCTGTTTTTTAGGCACCAGTGTCCCTCTAACTGACACCTGCTGATCTGTGGACCTTGACTTGCCCTTAGTAAAAGACAATTTGATATCACTATTCATAATCAATATTTTGGCTAGCACTTAACCCTAACTGGGTCATATTTTTAACACCAGATAATTTTTATAACTCAATATCTGTGTTATTTCACATCCAAATGACTGAATATTTCACAAAGGGAACCCCTCAGGGTATGGGCAGCTGTGATGGACTATCTCCCAGCCTACATGTTCAGCACGCAAATCAAATATCTGTTCTGAAATAAAATGATTGAAGACTACAAGAACATCATAACTAGCTTCACCCATGGCCTTTCCGTCAGCACTCCCCTCCCCTGAAATTTGTACACACCATCACAACTTCTGAAATAAACTATGACCTTGGATTTATTAAGACACATGTTCTCAAAATTAACTGCATATCAGTGCTACTAGGAGAAACGTAAACATATTTGATAAGGGATTCTCCTCTGTATGCTGTGAATACCATTGGTTACTGAATGAAGTTACTTTGGCCTACAGCAGGGCAGAATTGAGTAAGGTTGGAATTCCAAGATGATATAGGAGGAAAGAAGGTGGAGTGATAGAGATGCCATATAGCTACTGCAGAAGACAGATGCCAAATGGAAACTTACTAGTATGTCACAACCTCATGGTGATACACAGATTAATAGAAAGGGGTCAATTTAAGATATAAGAGTTAGCCAGGAATATGCCTAAGCTATTGGCCAAGCAGTGCTGTAATTAATACAGTTTCTCTGTGATTATTTTGGGTCTGGGCAGACAGGAACAAACAAGTAGTCTCCACCTACAAAATGGTGTGCCAATGTGGACCAGCTATATCCACATAAAACCTGAGAAAGCTTTAAAAAGAAATGCTAGACACACACACACACACAGACACACACACACAGAGAGAGAGAGAGAGAGAGAGAGAGAGAGAGAGAGAGAGAGAGAGAGAGAGAGAGAGAGAGAGTTTAGCACAGCTTCTTAATAGCTATACATATATATTTTCAGATGGACTCTGTTTGCAGGGAGCAAGCAGGGATGACATGGCTCCTTTAAGAGAAGTCTTTGTGACTCAGCACTGGCAATGAAAGCTGTGTAGCTTCTTTAGGGGAGGGCTTACTGGTTTGTGTTTGTTGAATGAACAGCTCTGGCTCTTTCAGGAAGCCAAGCACTTAAATGAGGTCTGTGAGCAGCATGTTACAAATTGCTTAATGGTGACCTGCTGTGACCCTGGAGCTAGGGAAATGTACATGCTCTCAGAGGCAATGAATATGCCTCCTCCATGTTGGACTGGGTGGAGTTGGTCCTAGCCACGCCTGTTTAGCATTAAGAAAAAATATGCTCCTGGTCAGATAGACAATAAAGACAGATTCAGACAAAAATAAACCTCTCAAGAGGTCACAGTGTGTTTTAAAAATGTACATAGGCTTGAGAGAGAAATTTTAAAAAAATTTTAAAGTCTTTAAAGAGACAGAGTACAGACAGTCATAGATTATAGGAGTAAAAAAAATAACCCACATAAAGATTGAATATACACAGAAAGTCTGGATTGTGTATATTATTATGTTTTCTTTGAATATTTTGACTGTGAATGAGCTAAGTACAGAGATACATTTCATTATATGGGCTACTAAGCTAAACTAAGATGTATACTTTAAGAAATACAGGTTAATAGATAGTCATTTATAACAGTCAAGCATGTAGTCATGTTAGTTAGGTTTTTTAGATATACAGAGATATATTTTCAGATGGATAGTTATTCTTCATACCTTTCAAAGACTAACAGAATATGGGATTTAAAATGTTTTAAGAACTTAGAAGTTTTCATGACAGTGAGACACATTTGTTCTGGCAGCACCAATCTACTTCAAAAGGCTCCTTATGGAGTTTGTTAGCCATTTGGGCAAGAAACTGCTCTTGCCTGGACTGCTTGATTTTATACCATATGAACTGGACATGCAGGACCCACAGAGAAATGACTGCTGAAATTGCCTAAAGGTGAGATGGTCCTTGGGGGTTCCTAGTTCATGAAAGAGTCTGCCAGACATTCTGCAGAACACAGAGGAAAGTGACTGACTGACAAACTGCCAATATAGGTGGAACTGTCTTTAAAATTTCCTGCTTCATGGAAAATTCTGGCAGAAACTATGGGCCTGTAGGCTGAAGATGGATGCCACAATGTTGCAGAAGAACTTTGGGAGACTGTCCAGGCAGCGAGATGTCTTTGTCAATTCTATAGTTTTGAAAGTTGCTTGCAATGTTCTTCCTATTAACATAGGTAATAGTATATTCTTTTGGAGTCTTTGATGGAGTTGAAGAAAGATAGTTATAATTATAAAAGATAGATTAGATATAAAACTTTAGATTCACAAATATAGGATAGATGATACAGTATTTTCATTAATTTGTTAAATGTAAATAGACTAAATATAACTATAATTCTTGCTTGCTTGTTTTGTTATATGTAGTTTTGCTATGTTAAAGTTAAAACCTTCCTTTTTATTTAGACAGAAAAGGGGAGGTGGTGTGAGATTTGCCTCTGTATGCTGTGAATACCATTGGTTAATGAATAAAGCTTTGGCCTACAGCAGGGCAGAATTGAGCAAGGTGGGAATTCCAAGCAGATAGAGGAGAAAGGAAGTAGGAGAAAGATGCCTATGTGCCGGTACTAGTAAACCACAAGCATCATGCCAAAATATAAAATAATAGAAATGGGTTAATTTTAGATGTAAGAGTTAGCTAGAAATATGCATAAACTATTAGCTAAGAAGTATTTTAATTAATACAGTTTCTGAGTAATTATTCAGGTCCGGGCTACTGGGAATGAAAAAGCGGCCTCTGCCTATACTTATTGGTGCTTGGATTCCCACCCCAGAGGTTTTATTTTAACAAGGCTGTCATGGCCCAGGTATTTTTTCAGCAACTAAAGTTGGTGCTAAAGCATAAGCAGGGATAATTTACCTGAAGGAAGTGGAAGATGGGAGTTCTCCTACAGCTTTAGAAGTTTTTTTTTTTTTTTTTTTTTTTTTTTTTTTTTTTTTTTTTTTTTTTTTTTAGAGGCTAGCACTGTATCTTCCTTTCCCAATCTGTTGCCTTATAGGATCAGTTGATATGGGTTTAAGCTTTCAATTCTAGCTGCAAGAGGGTACACACATACAATTCCCCATTCTGCAATTCAAGTTGGCAGCCAGACTCTCCTACAGTCTGCCTATGAGGCTCACATACAAGCATATTGTTTTACTGGTGTAGTATCTCAAGCAGAAATGCTGAGGGTACATGGTTTTGTCACTTAGTAACTCTTGACACAGATTATGTGACTGATTACAGTGTAGCAAATGGGGACACAGCATCTAAGCTACTGGGATCCTACAAAATACTACAGATAAAATTCTGGACTAAACAGGAAATCACTAGAGAATGATAACATATTTTCTTTCTTTCCTTTTCTTGTAATATGACTGAACCAGCCCTTCTTTCTTACGCAGATCTTTGATGGGCTGTGGATGAATGACTTGAATCTTTTATAAAGTGTCCATTTATGGCCAGGCTTTCAATAGAACCCTGCCTGGAGTGAGGGAAGATATTCATGCAATCTTTTATTTTATTTTTTCCTTCTTATCCTACTATCTCCTGTTATTAGTAAATTCGAGATACAGAGAGTACAAAAAGTTTTCCTGCACTGGTGAGTTTAATTTGAAGAGTCTTTTAAAAGTCAAATAAATTAAGAAAACAGAATACGAACAACCACCCTATTCTATAGTCTCAGTTAATGTCTCTTCTCAAATAAAATCCTTTTCAGAAATCCTTGAAATGCCTTTTCAAGGCTGTTTCCATATTATTCCTCGCACAACACTGTTCAGTCTGTAAATCTCTTTGACATTACTATGAAACACAATTTCATGTATTATTAACTGATTAGATTCCTTCCAATTTTTGCTATAGGAAATACTGTGCTGAGTATTTTATCACTGAGACTAATTATATTTTCTTTACTTCTACTTAGGTTACTTATTGATGTGCAAGATAGAATGGAGCTACAGAGTCCATTTCGGGGTACCTTCTCCAGGGTTAGTTTTGTATGGGTCAACATCCAGGGCTACTGGCTTCCCAGCCGCCTCCGCGGTGGTGTGCTCATTCTCTCCTTATTTCATCTCCCTTTTCTCTTCCCTTCCCAGTCTTTCCTAACACATTAGGTGCCACCATCTTTTCCTATTTGCATCTTTATTTATCCACTCTATAATCAAATTACTTCCTCTTTTTTCTGATTCCTTTGGGCATTTTCTATTTCAGATTTTTTAAATCTAAAGGTTAATGAACACTTGATTACATTTTGTTTTTATTTTTACTGTGTGCTGTAAATTCTGAAGGTTATTGTGGCAAGATATATAAAAATATGTATCTAACTTAATTTGTCCCCAGATAGTTAGCTGTGACACATTTTATCACTCCTATGTCTTCTCTTTTTCTAGAGGGAAAAGACTGTGTTCTGTAACTGTTTATTCAGTGACTGTCTATTGTTTCCATCATACATCTTTTAGGAAAATCTTTATTGTGAAGATCTATTTTGAATATATGGACTTATTTATAAATTTGAACTTTCAAATAAGAAGTACATTTGTTTATTCTTATTTGCTTTTTATTATTCCAGTGAAATTTTATAAGAAGCAGGCACTACCGTTGCTGATCTTGGGGTATATCAGCCATATTTGCTACTATGATAAATTAGTATTTATATTATAATTTTTATCTCACTCCTAATAAGGCATTTATTTTACTTGCTCTTAAAATTTTTCTTGTAATTACTGATTTTGCTCTGGGTTTTTCTTTGTGTGCGTGCGTGCGTGCGTGCGTGTGTGTGTGTGTCGGTATGTACTGAGCCCATGTGTGTCTTACAGAGGCCAAAAGAAGATGTGGAGTGTCCTGTTTTTCTCTCTGTGCCCTGTGGCACTGTCTGGTTTACAGCCCCAGACAAGGTCTCTTCCTGAATCTGAGTTTGCCATCTTGGCTAGGCTGGTTGACCATCACTGTGCCTGTCTACAGTTTCACAATTCTAGAGCTATAGGCATGTACAACCTGGCCTGGCTTACTTTATGTGGGATCTGGGGACTTGAACTTAGGTCTTCGTGCTTGTGCAGTAGGTACTTTTTCTTACTGAGGTATCTCTCCATCTCGTCTTATGTTAAACTGTGATTGTGTGTATGTGTATATGTGTGTGTATGTGTGTGTATGTGTGCGTGTATGTGTGCATGTATGTGTGCTGGGGTTTGAATTTCAGACCTTGTATGTGTCAAACATATACTCTGCCACAGAACTATAACCATATTATTATAACCCTGGCCTAAGAGCTTCTTGTAAAACTTATCTTTAGCTGATTACAATGACTTGTCCTAGTTTTTCTAAAGCTGATATTTTGGGAGTTGAAAATACATCCCATTCAACAAGTCTCCCTGCTATCAAATTAAAAATGTTTTTGCTAAAGTGATCAGACATAACATGTTCTACATTTTATAGAAATGGAAATGTTTTAGCTTGGCATAGTTCAATATTGGTTTTGAAAATATATTGGCCATGTTAATCACATATTTTGAGTGATTTAATAATTGTGCTAATATTTATTAAATGTCTTTCCCCCTTCTATATGTGTAATGAAATCCATCCTCTGCAGCATTTGTATTCTGATAGCCAATTATTTAGCTTTCACCTGAGCTCCAATATATTTTAACACCCCATGTAGCAAGGAGAGACCTGCTTGTTCATCCTGGCCACCCGGCTAGCTTAGCCCCAAAATAACCACACAGAAATTGTATTAATTAAATTACTGCTTGGCCTATTTGCTCTAGCTTCTTATTGGCTAACTCTCACATCTTGATTTAACCCATTTCTATTAATCTGTGTATCACCATGTGGCAGTGGCTTATGGGAGATCCTAACCAGCATCCGTCTCAAACGGAAGATCCATGGCTTCTCTCTGACTCTGCTTTCTTCCTCCCAGCCTCCAGTTCTGTTTCCCCTGCCTACTTAAGTTCTACCCTATCCAAAGGACAAGGCAGTTTATTTATTCATTAACCAATGAAAGCAACACACAAACAGAAGAACCTCCTATACCAACCCCACGTCTCCCAAAGGCAAGTGATGTGTGTTAATGGCTTGTATAAAACTATTATAATCATCAAGAAATATTTTTTTCAGTTAAAATATGACTATGGCAATTGGGGAGACAGTTCACTTTACTGAAGTCCTTACCATGCAGGCATGAGGACCTGAGTTCAATTCCCAGAACCCATATAAAATGTCTATCTAGTGTAGTGAGGGATGTTTATAACCCTACTGCCAAACAATAGACTGGAGAATCTTTTGGGTCATCTAGCTTAGCACAGTTTTTAAGATCAAATTCCAATGTGACTTCCTCTCAAAAACAAAAACAAAACAAAACAAAACAAAAAAACAAGGTGAATGGCTCCTGAGAATTGACATCTGGCCTCCACATGGTTCACACAGTCACATGCATTCACACAGATAACACTCACACTCTTCTCCCACAAAGGCAGTTTAAAGCAGTAACAGCAGCAGCTAGAACCTAGCTCATCTGTATACATTGTCATTGCCTAAGTATAAGGGTTATTTGAGTATAGATCCAGGAGAACCAAGGGGAAGGCTAGTAGGAGTGTTTATACATCTAATTTAATCCTCAGTTTCGACTACTACATTTATCTGGTCTTGTTAGTAATTCCAGCAGAATCTAGTTGTCATAACCACTTAATGATCTGTTATCACTTCATTATAGAGTCCGTCCTAGGGGAGGTATTTAACACCCTTAAATTAAAGGAACTGATCGTTTTCTTTCTACAGTACCTAATGGAGCTTAGGTTGGTTTTATTCTGATACCAAATGAGAGCAATTTTACACCTCAGCAAACAAAGTAATGGGGGTTTGGTATAAGCAGTACTGCTGCGCTCTGTAATTGAAGCTCAGAGTTGGATGTGAAGTCAAGGCAGAAAGCAAAGTAAACACATAAAAATAAAAGTCGTCTGTGTTCCTGCTTAAGGTTGATGCTCGGCCTTCAGAGCATGTGATCATGAAGCCGGTTCTGATGCCCTGAGATCTTGTACTGGGAGTAAATCATGTGCCTCCCTATGTCACTCTCCAAGGATGCCTGGGAGCATATTCTTCCAACAGCAAGGGACATCATGACATAAACGTGATTGAGTCTTTAATAGATTGTCAGGTTTTCCACTGGACAGAACCTGTTTGTCTCCTCAATAGCTGAAGGTGTCAGCATATGTCCCAAAGTTTCTTCAGAGCCACTGAAGAATCAGGTCACATGTGATATATACACCTACCACCAATTAAATTGTACATTTAATATTTTAATATGTGTTGATTAAGTATAAATTCTCCAGATGTTTTATCCTTTACCCAAAAAAAAAGAAAGGAAGGAAGAAAGAGAGAGAGAGAGAGAGAGAGAGAGAGAGAGAGAGAGAGAGAGAGAGAGAAAGAAAGAAAGAAAGAAAGAAAGAAAGAAAGAAAGAAAGAAAGAAAGATTAGTCAGTTGTCCCATTTCCTTACAGCTATAAAATGTGCTGAATTTGTGGTAAATGTTCCACTGCTTTATTGACATTGATACAAATAAATTCAATGTCTCATACAAATATGTCTTATACTTTTAGAAGAGATACCATTTATTACTGCTAGGAAAATGGACACGTGCAAATGTTACAGTTGAAACAAATGTGGGGATTAAAAATCAATGCCAGGTTTTTCAGTCCTTGTGGGGTGTGTATGTGTGTGTGTGTGGGGGGGGTGACAGCAGATAGGAAAGGCATTAGATACAAGGAACTGGGGGCAACACAGCTGTATCTTGGCAATTGTGCCTCCTGTTGGTCAGATGTCTCTGTGTCCAAGATACCCCCTTAATTGTTGCTAAATTGTTTCCACTGTACCAAAATGAATGCCTCGAGAGTGCTGACCAAGGGCCTCTATTCTCAGAGACTGAAGGTCATTATAAATATCACTTGCAGTGTGTTTTGACAGGACTCCCCTTTTGTGGGGACCTGAAAAGAAATATTCTAAAAGGGAGATGAGGTTCACCATGAACTGGAATGGAAGAGGGGTCATCTTATACCATGTTTATATCATACACATCATAATATTCCTAGAAACTTTTATTTTAACTTGGCAATCCAGAACCAACTAGGCTGCTCCCCATACTGGAGTGAATCGTGCTCACCTCTCTTCAGAGCGTTTGCTGTGTTTAGCCTTGCTGAGTAAACTTTTGCTCAAACCATCTATGTCTGTTTCAGGTGAATTATTTCTTTTTAGAAGACAAGAGTCAAGAGAACCCTCTACACACACCACCACTGGCACTAAGAGAAATTAAAGGTGAAATATATTTAGTTATTTAGAAGACATATAAAAAAGACTCGAGCCACTATTACAGCCACATGTCACCCCAAAATAAAGTAGAATGTTGGCAAGATCCACCACAATTTGAATTCCTAATGCTGGTTCCTTAGCTATTTTCTTGTACTTACAATTTTGGTGTAATTCTGAAATAATGGGCTCGTGAACAATACACTGCACTTACTAAACATTTTGGAGGAACACATAACTTGAATACCAAGTTCATTGTTTCCATTTTCTCAGAATTACAGCCTGCCTGCAGCCAATGTGCTGACATGTTAATTTGTAACTGAAAGGCACACACATTCATTTTCATCAAAATCCCATGAAAAAAAAATGTGGTAGAGTTGACAAAGATGACAGCAGAGAGAAAGGACTCCCCATCATTCAGACCAAGAACAACAACTTCATAACAGAAATCAAACTGTTAAGAAGAGGTTTTTTTTTTATAACAAAAACAGGCACAACTTATTAGGAGAGATGCAAAAATACTAAACTATTAATATTTGTATGTCATCCAAATAAAATAATATATAATTTCAAGGCTGACCTTAGTACACACAACCTGGATGAATATCAAACTCTGAACTTGAAAAGGCAAAAACCATTGCAAAATGTTGGAATTCAATGTAAGCGGTCATGTTAATATATTTAGATTTTTCCAAGGTGTTCCTTTTAGCAGAAACAAAACATAACAAACCATGAAACTAGTCTTCAACCTACCAAAATATTGGAAGCTGAAATCAATATTTCATTGCACTTTTTATTAATAAAATATTGCATTAATCAACCCAGAGAAAGGTGCGGAAGTCTTGAGAAAGATATTTAGACTACGTATATGATTATTATAATAGAAAATCCCCTCGAGGGTCAAAGGGCAAAATATCCTTGAGAGAAGTACTTGCTAAAAATTCAATTCCCATTGCTCTAATTTCACAGCCTCCAACATCATTTTCTATTTATGTAATCTGGTCACCAAAGTACACCTATTTGCTCAAAGGGAGTGGCTAACTTTTCTATGAAGTGCGACTTATGCTGTGAGTTAAAGAGTGGGCAAGATTTACAAAGTTGTGTCTGATGACTGGATTACTGTGAATCAGTCTTTGAGGACATGTTACCTCCAGCTGACCAGAGTTTCTCTCATGTTTCAGGATACAATATCCTCAAAAGTCCTATCAACATAAACCCATGAAATTAGGCTTAAACTGAAATAGCTTTTTTCTTTTTTGTCACAAAACAGAAGATTACCATACAACAAAAGATGAAAGAAGCATAGTAATACCTAATATTTTTATCTACCAATTTCTTACTCTGTTCCTTAACTGAGTTTTCTTTTTCCAGAACTCCAAAAAGTACCGGGGAGACTATTCTACTGCAATAATCTATCCCAAGAATATTTCTTTATCTCTCTTCATCACAAAGTAATGAGAGGATGACTTTTAAGGAAAATGTACAACACTGCATATCTAATATTATCTAATAAAGAACTCATTGAATACTATCTTCATAGAAATGTGTGATTTAAAAACTTATACATACAGCTAATAAGATGGTTCAATAGACAAGAGAACTTGCTGCCAAGCCTGGCAACCCAAAGGTCAATCCCTGAGATCTATGTGGTAAAAGGAGAAAACCAACTCCAGCAAGTTGTCCACTGACCTCAATAAGCATGCCATGCCTGTTACACACAATATATAAATAAATACGTGTAATTAACGCAAACACAGATACTTATACACACAAAGATTACACTAAAACAAAATTGTTACTGAGAAAATATTTTTGTGAATTAATATTTCTTATTTTAAATTCTCCAAACACTAGCACTGGCTTTAGGATAAGAAAAACATATTCTACAAAACTTCAATTATTTTTTAGAAAATTTTAGTGAAGCATGAGTAGGAGGATTTCTAGTTCCCATGACTTTGATAGCATGAATCACTTCACATCATTGTAATATTTTCAAAGGAATAGATTATTTGATCAGTGTAATAATAGACATTCCAGAAATAGACATCTATAAATATAGCCAACTGATCTTTGACTAAAAAGCACAGACAGTGCAATGAAGAAAACAGATATTTTCCTAGACGGTATTGGAATAGCTAGACAGCCACATACTAAGCAAGCCAAAGACTAGGGCAGGGTATGGACAGAGGAGAGAAAATCTAGAGACAGACTTACACTACTCCCAAAGGTGAATTCAATATGCCATAGTCCTAAATGCAAAGACAAAACTCTAAGACTCCTAGATAATACCCTCTGCAGAAACTCTATACCTGCCCAGACATGAGTTTTCAATTAGAACACCATGAAAGAAATAACTGGTTAACTGGCATTCATTAAAACTAAAATTCCCTGTGTGAAGCATACAGTCAAGAAAATGAGAAGATAGCCTACAGACTTGCATAAAAGTGGTGTGGGAAGTTCTTCTGTACAGTTTTGCTTTTATTGGTTAATGAATAAAGAAGCTGCTTTTATCCAATGGCTTAACATAGTATAGCCAGGCTGAAATATATACATATATATATGCATATACATATATAGAGAGGGGGGAAGAGAGAGAGTGGGCAGAGTCAGAGAGATGCCATGTAGCTGCCCACAGGAGACAGACACCAAAACCTTGCCGGTAAGCCACAGCCACTTGGCAATACACAGATGAATAGAAAGGGGTTGATTTAAGATGCAAGAGCTAGCCAGTAAGAAGCTAGGGCTAATAGGCCAAACAATGATTCTGTGTGCTTATTTCGGGTCTGAGTAGCAGGGAATGAATGAGCAGCATCTTGCCAACATAAAAGTACATGCAAACCAAACATCAATAAAAAATAGACAAAGGCCTCCCAACACTTAACTGCTAAAAAACAGTACAATTAAAAACTGTCAAAACACATTAATAGTCAACTCTCCATGCAACAACGGGAATGCACAAACAATAAGTTGCTCCATATCACATGCCAGGAGGAGCACATAATAAGATTGAAATGTCAGCTGGGCGGTGGTGGCGCACGCCTTTAATCCCAGCACTCGGGAGGCAGAGGCAGGCGGATCTCTGTGCGTTCGAGGCCAGCCTGGTCTACAAGAGCTAGTTCCAGGACACGAAACAAAAGCTACGGAGAAACTCTGTCTCAAAAATCAAAAAAAAATAAATAAAATAAGATTGAAATGTTCTTCATTCCCATTGCAATGGCACATGCTGCAAATATGACACCACCCAATCCTACCACGAATATAAGAGGACCCCTCATTCATTGGTAGAGGTACACAAAACACACAGCCACCTCAGAAGGTAGACTGGCATCCCCCCTCCTCTTCCTTTCTCTTTATTTTCTTCTACCACTGAGCTTCATCTGTATCTAGTAGGTGCTTCCAGAATCATCTCCAGATTGTGCTTCTTGGTTATGATGCCTCACCCTGAGCACCTTCTTTACTGGACTGGGAAACAACTAGCACATGAGTGAAGCAAGCTTCAGGAGTGCCCATGATGTGTCTCCCAGAGGCTATTAGCTCACAGGTATTCTAAGTAATCAATGGTTTATTCAGTAGACAGACTCAACATTTGAGGTAAGTATTGGGAGGTAGTGGAAACTTTCAAATGTGGTTCTAGTGGAGGGAACTATTTAACTTGGTGGAGTCTTGGACGGATGAATCTCATCCTGGCCCCTCCCTATCTTTGTCCAGTTTCCAGGTTGCTTGGAGTTGATGTTCACCGCTCTACCCCACCTGCCAGCATTGGAACATGTGAACTCAAACCAATCTTTCCTCCCTGAAGTTGCTCTTGTTTTTGTCAGAGTACATTGGCATGTTCCCAAATCACCTGAAAAGCTATGTTCACACAAAACCCTGCACAGATGTTTACAGTAACTTTATTCAAGTGGCTGCAACTTGTGTTCTCTCCCTCTTCAGATGACATAAATCTTTCATGTCTTTAAATTGCCATCTTAGAAACATACAACGTGCTGTGTTCTGCCATGGGTGGGTGGGTATTATTATATGGTGTGAGTGAGACGTGGGTGGGTCCCATGGTGGGTGAGGACAATGCCTTCGCCTTCAGGGACAGATCAATATGCCATACAGACAGAGTTTGAGTGTAGAGTTCATTTGAGATAAAGAGAATGAGAAGGGAAGAGAGACGGGGGGCGGGGGGCAGAGGAAGAGATTCAGAGACCTCCTCACTTCTTCAGAAGAAATAAAGGAAAAGAGAGAGAGATAGGGAGTGGGTGAAGCTTCTCTCTTAAAGGGACCTTTGCACCTGCGTATAGTCATGGAACTGCTTGCCATACATGGAGGGGTGACTGCGCCAGGTTCCCAAGGGGCACCAGGATACTAACACTGGGTAACAACAGTGCTGTGTCTGGATAGTGGCTCTCATTCAGTGCTGATAAGGAAAGGAAGCCCATAGTAATAAAGAATAAACCAGTCTGAAGAGTCTACACACTGCGTGGTTGCAATTCTATCATATTCTGAGAAGTCAAACCTATAAAAATAACATTTTATCTCAGCCAGGAAGTGAAGCAAGCAAACAAAACAGTATGGAGATAGTAAAAGGACAATGACCCCTGAGACTCTGAGGAGGGACAGATCAATGGGCAGAGAACAGGAGGTTTTGTATGCTAGCAAAACTCCCTGTCTTCTTGCATGACAGCTGATACATGCCGTTATTCATATTTCAAAATGAATATCATATTCAATCCTCAAAGCAGATCCTCCTGGAAACTGCATGTGGATTTCTGGGAGGAGGATGTGTCAACCAATGTGGGCGTGTCAGTTGTTGCAATATAAACCTCTGGAAGGGAATGCTGGCATTTAGAGGGGCTGTGCTTTGGAGGTGTGCATTAGGGAATGGAAAGTCTCTGCATTTACAGGTAATAATGCTGTAAATCTAAATCTTCCCTAAAAAATATATTCAAAATCAATACTACAAACCTAAAATGTTGTATTTTTAGGAACTTACACAACGTAAATCATTGCTCGCTGATGTGTATACTCAGACCTCATATTTTCAGTTTTAAAAATAGCTGGT
The DNA here is from genome assembly GCF_950005125.1 of Chionomys nivalis. Lineage (NCBI taxonomy): Eukaryota > Metazoa > Chordata > Mammalia > Rodentia > Cricetidae > Chionomys > Chionomys nivalis. The sequence continues at coordinate 36,032,119 of NC_080093.1, forward strand.
ACTTCATATATGGTTTCTAGATTTAAAAATAGCTGGTACTTCATATATGGTTTCTAGATTTAAAAATAGCTGGTACTTCATATATGGTTTCTAGATTTCGATGACCTATCTTCAGCAAAGTTAACCATAATTTATGGAAAAATTTAAAATGATAGCAATAGTATTAAGATGTATTTATGTTTCATAGAAAATGCTTCATTACCATGTATTTTAGGTCACAAGTACATCATGCTGTATTTTAATGTGTAAAGCACATGTCTCCTATGACCCCTGGTACTCCTTTATTCATCTTGATTCATCTCAAAGTACTTTTGCTTCATAACTTTACAAATACTTTCCCTTTTGCCAAGATAATTCTCGAGGCTGTGGTCAATATTCAAGTTCATGAAGCTTCAATCTCAAAAAGTAACAGAATTCATCTAACTCTCAGCAGTGAGAACCTCTGACCAAGGGGCATGAGCTTTCTCTTGTTCCCTTGGAAGCACTTGGAAATTCCTCACACCTATTTATTTTTTTTCTAGTTGCAAAATCAGGGTAAGATGATGCAGAGACTAACTCCAAAGTAAGAAAGAACTCACCTTAGTATTTTAGCTGTGTTTCGATTCTTCCTGGTTTTCTGTAGTTACAAAAATGACATGTTCCTAACTTTCAAGCTTGTTTTTAAGCATTATTGTATTTAGGCATATTATAATTATAAATCATAAATCATTGGTAATCACTATGAATACTTAAGCACCCTATTGAAGGACAAGGGTGTCAGCTCCGAAGTCGGATACTTGAACCATTTGCCGACTGCTAGGAGCTATAATGTAACGTTGCAGGTTTTAGCAGTGATATTTGAGAGCAAGTGCTTTTTTCAGTCATGTTAGCCTGTCTTTGAAGCACTCCTGCCAGGAAATTTTCAAAATCATTCTATATTTGCCACAAAGATAACTCATGTGCAAGTATAACAAATATACTATGAATACCATTTTCATAACCTGTTTATCAAAGAAAAAAAATCACACAGCTCTCCATCTACCATTTTCAAGTGTATTTCTTTTCCTGATTCCTACCATCTTCATTCTTCAGCAAATAGGAGTGTTTTCATGCTTTGCAATCCTGAGAGACTCCTTTTTGTCCTCTCAGTTCATCCCTGATCCATATTAGTTAAGAGGCTGTTTTGAAATAAGAACAAATCTATCTCGGCCACATCTACCTCAGAAACGCTTGATGAGTCTAAGGAATCACAGGAACGTGGTATGCATGTTGACATGGCAGGCACAGTTTGAACCCAAGTACATCTACACTGCCCCCATGACATGCCACATGCACCACCGTGTTCCCAGAGGAGAGTGTAACTCAGGAGTGAAGTTGACAGACTGGTCACCCTAATGACCATGCCTCTGGGAGAGCAAGAAGATTCAGTAGCTGAAGGCGTTTCTGATTTGTGCATCTGAGCTGCTTTGTGGTATCCTAGAAACATATCAGGGTCAAGGTTTTAAGAGATTCTGCTTCCTTGATCTTCTCAACTGACAGTTCAATTTGAGAAGAAACAAACAAAAAAAAAAGCAGAAAAGAAAAAGGCCTCAAGGTTCAGGTTGGCAGCATGAGCAGATGGAGAAAACAAAGCCATGGAGTCAAGCCTGCACGAGTTCATCTGTGCCACCCCACCGTGCCAGTGGCACGGATGGACTGGAGTGAGCAGCCATTCTCATCCCTGAGCTCACATGCTGCCCCCTCCTGCATGCTTCCTGCTGAGATTCAAGACAGAACACACTCACCTGCACTGGAAAAAGTGGACAAGGCAACACAGTGTTAATTCACACATTAGAAAAGGGGGATCGATCACCTCCCCTGTCCAGACAACTCAGATATTCACCATATGTAAAACCAAGTGTTGCTTTACAGACATCAGTGGAAACGCTCACAGTCTGCACACATTTGGGTTTAAAGATTTCCCATGGCATTCACAGTTGCCTCCCTGGTCGGGACCTCAACTCCATCAGCCATGACTGATTTGACAGCTTGAGCTGTACGTTTCAAACAGTAATTAATTTTAAGACCATGGCCTCCAGCAATATTTGTAGATGGCTGTTATATTAAAATGAATATTAATCTTACCGTGCTCATGTATTAAAATCAATTTCACTAAAAAACGTAGTTTAAAAGGACTGTGTAGGATATTAAAGACATTTAATTGGAACAAAAGAGAGATGACACAGGGTGCACACACACACACACACAGCATGAGAGAGAGAGAGAGAGAGAGATTTCTAAGCATAATTTGCCTTTTCCTCATCACTTACGTTTTCTGCAAACTGAACTTTACTGTGTCCGTATCTTGGCTTTATTTTTAAAGTGGGGAGGGGGAGACCACGTTTGCTCCCAAAGGCAATCGTTACAGTATATGTGCTGTTTTTCTATTACTCTCTCGCTCATCCTGGATAGACTTTAGGCAAGAACTCTGGGTTTACAAACTATCCACTTATATTTCTGTTGTCATGATTTTCAACTATTTCACTCCAATGCTTTAAAACGTCAAGTACCTAATGACGGGGCTCCATCTGTCACCCTGATTGAGAAGCCGATGTCAGGCAGGCCCACGAGGGAACTGGTTGATTTGGCGACTGAGTGAGTCGAAAGGGTTGCCCTGTGTACAAGGTGCGGATGCGGCTAATTTGTGAGTATTGCCTTCACACCTGCGGCTCTGTCTTGTCTGCTGCGCTTTCCTTCTCTAGTGGACCCTTTTCTGTAAATCACACCAGTAAACTGACTGCTGTGTGGTGTTTCTTTTGTGTTCTGACAAACAAAGCTTGCCTGGAGATCAGAGGGTGGAGCTAGCTGCTAGTTAACCACAGAAGTTGGGCTGTTGGGGCTTGGGCCTTTAATCCCAGCACCTGGGAGGAGGAGACAGGAAGTGATAAGGTGGGGTGGAAACAGGATGATGGGAAGGAGAGAGGAAGGAAAGAAGGAACTGGCAGCCGCTGCTCTCAGTTCTTTGATCTTCCAGGTTTTTACCTTAATATCAGACTCCTGGTTTTTATTGATAAGACTAATTAGGGTCACACTCCAGAAAACAGCTCTCTAAAACACATCCCTTCAGCCTCTGTCTGTGTCTTCATCTCCTTCCCTGAATGCTCTGATATCTTACTCAAACGGTACTTAGAACAATGGCTTTCTAAGATGCCCAGTGATCTCTGGGACTTGTGAATGCATGTCCTTACGAGGCATGTAGATGGCTCAATATAACTAAGACCCTGAGATTGGCTTTGCAGTTGTACCCAACTTTATCACATGGACTTATAAAATTTAATAAAAGAATTCTGAGTCGAGGACAGTGGTGGGTCATGATCCCCTTGAGAGTGAAATAGCCTTTTCACAGGGGTTACCTAAGATCAAAGGAAATAACAGATATTTACATGATGATTCATAACAGTAGCTAAATTAGAACTATGAAATTGCAACAAAAATAATTTTATGGCTAGGGGTCATCACAACATGAGGAACTGTATTAAAAGGGCCGCAGCATTAGGAAGGTTGAGAATCAGTAGTCTATGGGGACCAAAGAGAGGTTACAGAAACATACAACATTGCTGACTGTGAAGATGGAGAAGGGGGGCAAAAGATATAGACCCAGCCCTACTCTTTCGAGAAGAACCTTGTCTGCAGCCACGTGAGCCAATGAGGCGCACTCTAGACCTCTGACCTATACAGCTCTAACATATTTACATTGTTTAAGCCACCAAGATGGTGGGAATTGGTTAAAACAATAGGAGAGAGCTGAGACAAGCCCACACGAAGGGAACACAATTGTGCAGGCCAGCTTACTGTCACTTTTCAGGTGCCATTCACAAGCTTTAGTGCCCCTTTTGATCCTCTTCCATTCAGATTTTGTGGGCTCTGATTTCTCAGTCTGTAGCACAGAGGGTGAGAGGTGCTATCTAAGCCACATTCACTGTGCTACCTTCTGGTTCTGTTATTCCATGTTGCCTTCTCCCTGGAAAGGAGGAAGGATGCACTCTGACCAGATGAGTATATGATGTCATGGTGAATGTGAATGGTGAGATCAAAGGTTCAAAATAAATCTATGTGTGAAAAAGAATGATTGATTATTTCTAAGGAAAGGGAAATTATTCATATTTGGGCTGGAATGGTAACAAAGGTTTGTAAAGTTAAAAAAAGAAGGAGGGGGAGGGGGAGACTGATACATAAAAACAATGTCTGCATTTCCTATAAAGTCTTAGAAGGTAGCTTAAAACATGGAACAATAAAAACCCTGTCTTTTTTCTATTTATACTTTAAACTGTTATTTTCATTCTTTGTCCCAATAAGATGGCTTTTCCCATTTGTATGATGGTGCTCCGAATTTGTAAAAGCAGTAATTAAATTGTATTTCTTAAATTCGGGCCCATGGTTGGCTGAATGCTTCAAATGCAGACAGCAAATTGTCTTTTACATATATTCCAGAAAAAGGGGAGGAACAACATAGGATTTCAATTTTTAAAGTCAATTGGAAGGCAAGGATGGTGAGATGACTCGGCAGGGAAAGACAGCTTCTGAGTTCAGTCCACAGAACACGTGTGAAGGGACAGGAGAGAAGCACTGCACAGCATTGTCCTGTAACAACATGTATGGAGATATGCATGTCATGGCACATGTGTGCTCACACGCGACCAAGTGTAGCCCTCGCCCAACACAAAGACTTAATTAAACACAGACAAAGTGAAGGAAACTTTGTAAGTAGTGTCTCTAAATGCAGGGTATATGGTAATTCAGGTGAGGAATTTAGTCACTATGAAAATCTAAGTCATTAAAAAGGCAACCAGACCAGGCCTGGTAGAAGACACCTTTAAACCCAGTTTTCTGGAGACTAAGGTAGGAGGATCCTGAGTTTGAGGCTAGCCTGGGCTACATAGTGAGCTGCAGACCAGCTTTCACTACATAACAAAAACCTATCTCAAAAACCAAAAGGGGAAAAGAAAAAGAAGAAAAGACATCCAAAAACCAAGGACTGTTAGACATGTGACCCTCTAGCAGCGGACTTGCTTCACATATAACCATGTTCTGTGAATATGTCAATGTTTTGGACAACTAAAATTATATTTTAGTTATATTTATATTTAGTTAGTTTTCTTTAAAACTAGAAATTTGATGTTCCATGTTAGGGCAGAATTTCCAAAATTATCCACTACTTGATGAAGCTTCTCTATGTCCTCACAAAAGGGCAATGAGTGGCAACAGTGTTTTGTTTGTTCCATTGTTCTCTCAACACTCATAGTTTGTCTTCAACTAGTAACTGCCTGCATTGCAGGGAATAATGGCCAGATTCTGGGTAGCCAAGGACATCTCTGACAAAGCCAGTTGCTGGAGACTGGTCATAGATGTCCCTAACCAGTTGGCTCTGGTAGCCTCTAGAGATCCAGGGCCTTTGGTCCCCTTATCTCTAAAATAGACATTGAAAGTTGAAAGGTAATTAAGAATTGTTTTTCTTCTTGAGTCAAAAAATTCTGTTTAAAATTCTGTTGAAATATACTTAAAATAAAATTTTATATTAAATTTTAATTTGATTAGTTTTGTTATTCAAAACCAGTTCCACAATCTAGATAATGGACACATCCCTTGCCCTCTAAAGTTTCCTTGTGCCATCTCTTACTGTGGACTGTTCCTAAGATCACTCCCAACTCCCAACTCAAAGTAAACATGGAAATGTTCTCTGTTCCTACAGCTAAGCGTGTATTTTCTAAAATCTTATATAAACACCATCATACAAACTCTTTTTGACTGAATTTCTCCACTTAAAACCACCATTTTGAAATTCTTTCATTTTTGCTGCATTTGCTAAATTGTTGTATTATTTCTTAGAGTTCTAAAAACTAAATTAAAAAACTCATCCAAGATCCCACAATGGGAAAATGAATGTTCTTCATTCCCAGGAATCTCCACAGCAGGACAGTCTTTGCTTTTATTTGTCTGTGTTCCCTAGAAAAGAAGAAGCAGAAGCAACAGGATATAAGCAGACACATAGAAAGTGATTTTGTAAGCAGGAGTGACTGAAGTAGTGGTGGGGTCAGAAAGGTCCCTTGATCAACTGTCCAGAAAGCCAGTGCTATTGTTTCAATAAAAATCCAAAGTCCCCAGGGTCAGTAGAGTGAAGGCCTAGATCAAAGTGAAAGTCCAAGGACCAGAGGCATCTACATCCAAGGACAGAAGAACATGGATGCCTCAACTCAACAAGAATGAATTCATCGTGACTCTACTATTTTATCCTAGTCAGGGGCCTAGATAGACTGGATGATACCTGTTTACAACAGTAAGACATTCCCTTCCTCCCAGCATCCAACACTAACTTTCTACAGATGTCTTTATAGATATACATAGAAGTTACATTTTTACCATCTTCTCTAACTCTCGGTATATGCTTTACAAGGTAATATTAAATCACTATTATTATTTTAACAGTCACTCACCTAAGTCCCAGCAAGCTCACTGCTTTGTCAACAGATAGGCAGACCATAGACATGAGAAGAGCAGGAATATGAGTGCATCCCACGGGAAAGACAGTTTGAGAGGGGGAAGCAGAAACTCCCTGACCATTATTTTTAGCTCTTAAAATCTCTGAAAAGTTGAAATTATAGAATTCTAAAGTGAGACAATGCTAGAATTTTTTTTTTTTTTTTTTTTTTTTTTTTTTTTTTTTTTTTTTTTTTTTTTTTTTTTTTGGTTTCTCTGTGGTTTTGGAGCCTGTCCTGGACTAGCTCTTGTAGACCAGTCTGGTCTCGAACTCACAGAGATCCACCTGCCTCTGCCTCCCAAGTGCTGGGATTAAAGGCGTGCGCCACCACCGCCCGGCCAATGCTAGATTTTTGCACCTCATTATTTTAAGGATTGGGCCATCATAATTGGCTCATGTGAATAATTAGCTGAAAACAGTTTCTGATAAAGGTTCAGAAAGAAGCAGAGGAATTAATAAGTAGTGATAAAAGGCATTACCTTTAGGACCACAATCCTAGCATGTGTTTTTTCTAATGTATGAAACATAGAGAAAAATTGTTTCTATAACTTTCTAAACTTCTAGTGCTGCAATATATTAGCAATTTCTAATAAAAAAGAAACACACACACACACACAGAGAGAGAGAGAGAGAGAGAGAGAGAGAGAGAGAGAGAGAGAGAGAGAGGCTCCTTTTGAGAAGCAATTACTTTCTATGTGTCTGTTTTAAACCTTATTGGTTCTGTTTTCCTGGGGAAACCTGAGGAATGATAGAATAGAATATCTGGTTATGGAGATGCCTGTGAATTTCTGTGAATCATTGTTTATCAAAAGCATCTCCTGAAAGGGATGTGACCAACAACAATTAATATGAAAATAAGTATCAATGCTGGTCAGAGACAAGACAGGAAAAATACAAGCCTGACCTCTGTTCTTGTCCTTTCGTTGTTACTGCTTTGTAGACTCTAGCCTCTCCCCTTTACCTTCATAGCGTTAGCTTCCTTCATCCAGTGCACAAATGTGAAAATCAGTTTGTCTTTTTTCCCCTCCCTATCCTTTTATCTTTGCCCCACCCCCAAAGAACCCACTTCACATAATAAAGACATTCACAATTTAGAACTTTATGTCTCGGAATATGAACAGCCACTCATCTGCTTGAAACCTCTTTGGAAGATTCTAGTGTATCTTAAAAAGCATATGCCAAAAGGCTGCTTTTAATCGAACTCCCAAATAAAATTCTTTCCTACACTTCCCTCTCCTAGTCAACAATTTGTTTTCTGACCCACGTGTATCAGGTCATTCCTGGCAGCTCTATATCCTTCATTATTTTCTATACCCAGGCTAGCAGCACGTCTTGTCTTCACTCTGTGAGCACACTGTTTCTCAAACTGGCTCACTGCTCTCCTTGCTGCTTTCCTAGTCTAAGCTACTGTTATGAGCTGCAATTCATCCCTAATAAGTCAGCGCATATCCTTTTCAGTTTCTTTATTCTCTGAAATAAAATAAGGAATCTTAAAAGAGATGTCATTCCTCCTACTCTTCAGAATGTTTGAAATTAATTTTTATAATAATAGGGTATTGAAGATGGTCAGAATATATATGATATGTATGAAATATAATTAAACCCCTAGTTCCTATAAAAATAGTAAATTCTAATTAAGAAGGAAACAAATCATAAAAACACCTATTCAATTCCTGATGGATATGTCAACCTTCATCTAATCCAGTGTCAGTAAATGAGATACTGACATCATAATCATCTTCATCCTCTTGTTTAGAAACCAACCAGTCTGAAATCACTCTCCTTATTACTTGGACTTGCTTTTTTTGTCTGGTTAACATCTGGGTGTCACCAAAGTGATTGTTCTAAAACAGAAGATTACATTCTTCCTTTGTTTAAATTATTAAATGTTACAATGTGGATTGTAACTTTTGGGACCAATTTTATAGTTTTTATCGGGTCACATCTTCCTGCAGTTCTGTCTAGGACCAAGTTAAGAAGTTGTTTGTGATGTGGCCTCACAGTACCTTGCGATTTGTGTCTCTAATCTAGCACTTGGCTCTTCTGTGCTTTTTGTCACACGAGTCTCTCTAGTAATGGTTACTACAACACATATCTTGGATTTTTGGTATGATGAGGAGGATAGAGGCATACAATATACTATTTAATATGATTTGGTATTCCATCATGTGCTTATTAGGCTCTCAAGTCAACGAAAAGATTAGACTATTAAAATTGATTATTCATTTGAGCGCAAAACATCTTAAGGATCCAGGAAGTTGTCATGGTTACATTACTTGAACTTTAGCTTGAAGAAATAGCAGATACTTCATTGATAGACAAATCTCTCAAATGGCTCATCCAAACAGATGATAACATAAAATGTCAGTAATATTCATAGAAATATTCATAGCAGACATTAGAAAGTACTCTGAAGTGAAAACTCATTAAATACTTTTGTATGTAGCTTACACTCTCACCTGTTGTTTTATGCCCAAAATGGCATCAGCAGTCATATTGCCTCGGGTAACAGCTAAGTTAGACTGTGCCAGAATGCTCTACGTGACTGGGAAAGTTGTGATAAAAATGTCAAATCTTGTCTCATTAACAGCATTGTGGTAGCAGAATGAGTCAGTAGCCTTTTTCTAATTTATATTTTATGGTGTCAATAGAGACCATTAAAAGTCATATTGGATAAAACTTTAGTTCAGAACTTCACAAAAAAGAACATTGTGTGAAAAAAGAATTTTTTGATATGATTCACTGCGCACCTAAAACAATCCTCCTCAGATTGCATTTGCAAAGTTAAAGTTGAGGTTTTTAACGCAAATGAAATGCATTGGCTATATTAAAAAGTAGATCAGGTAATAATTAGTCAAGAGTAAGAGATCAACTGTGGAGTATGTTTGCTCATAAAAGATCAGCCACTTTCACCTTTTTGCAATATTTCTAAGTCATCTTGCCCTTTGTAATAAAAAAGGTGATACACTGTAAATGTCAAGATCTGGTGGTATATTAAATAGTTCAACATTTGGGGGGATAAAATGACTCCATCCTTTCTCCAGTACAGTTCTTATTAATTCGGACTGGTTTTGTTCCCTAATAATTTAAATCTGGTGTTTTCTGTTCATCCAGCCTTCTGGTTAACAGTATGCTTGGAATGAGTCTTACAACTCAGATTGGACTTTTAAAGGAACCAGCTCTAACCTCGAGTGTATCAATTGACTTTTTAAAGGAACCAGCACTAAACTCAAAGGTATTAGTCACTAAGTGTATCCAATTGCTGATTGGTGACACCAATAGTCCAACTCTTGTCCTTTCTTGCTCCCATACCCCACATATCATCCTACCGCCTCCTGTATGCTATTTTATGTGATTCTCTCTGCTGTCCTGTAGAGGAATTGTCATTTACTTTTTTTTTCAAGTGAGTATGTTAGGCACATTTGCCAGTGAATAGGAGTTATCCTATACAGATATAGTGTTTGCAAGCACCTTTCCCACCCAAACTACCAAGGGATCAGGAACCAACAGCTGACACAGCCTCCATCCATCAATGGAATAACTGGAATTGTCTTGAGAATTTGAACCAAAACCGCAGGTGGGAGTAGGTATCAGAAGTAAAACGGCTACTTTAGAGTTTGAAAGACTAAGAAAAGCTGTTGCTAAATCATCACCTATGTGACCAAAACAATGGACATCAGGTTAGGACTGGAAAAGAAGCTGACACACCAAAGTCAGAGAGAAGATAACATGAAGGGAACCAAAGGGATTAAAAGAAGAGGATAAAGGATGGAGGAAGGAAGGTAGGTAAGGGAGGAGGAGAAGGGGAGGGGAGGGGAAGAGAGAAGAGAAGGGTAGGAGAAAGGAAGAAAGAAAGAGAGGAAAGAAGCAAAACATTAAGGGAGGGAAAAGCAAACAGACCTCATTCCTGAAGAGTGCTAGGTCTGACTGGACTTTCCTTCTTAATCTGGCATGACAGCAAATTTGACTATTGAAGGCTCATTCTAAATTACCTTGGCTTATGCTAGCCCTAATGAACAGGGTCATAGCAAAGCCGCCTTATCTATGACACCACAGAAGAGAGTTCACTGAGCCAAGTACTCACGGACAGATGGAAATATTCAGTTCTCTTTCTTAGGGACAGAATGTGCCCACCTGCACTAGGTCTTAATCTACCAAACATTTGTTATCGGTATGCCAGTATATGTACTACTGTAATTAATTAGGAAAAAATCTTTGGAAATTACAATAAATGAAAACAGTAAAAAAAAATCAGACTCTTGAATAAATAGTCAAAAATTCTCAGTATTGTTTGCAACCAAAACCAGAATGTAGATCTTCTCTAGAAGAAAATATTTTTTCCCCACATCATTTTCCCTTTTCTGTTTAAATAAAAGGGAAGGTTTTACTTTAACATAGGAAAATTACATATAACAAAACAGGCATCAAGCAGGAATTACAGTTATAACATTTATATCTTCTTTATCTTTTATCATAACTAAGGAAAATATAACTATAATATTAAAACAGATGACAACATAACTGTGAAACAGGATCAACTCTACAGAAGCTAAACTCTATGTTTTGAGCCAATGTGTTAAGCAAGAAAAGGTGCTGACGTGTCTTTAAGCACCTTCGGTTTATTATTGTATATCATCTCTGACATGGGCTATGAAACATGATATTTTCTTATACAGGTGCTTAACAAAGTGCTCACACATGTCTTGTAAAAATCACATCACCCCCTTTCACAGGTGGGAACATAGGAGGCTTAAGTATCAAGTCTAGGGACACAGAGATGTTGGATTATAAATCTATTTTTCCCCAAGTCCAGGGAGGATAGAATGGTTTTTAAAACTGCATTTCATGTTAGAAATAAATAAATGTCAGAGAGTGGGAATTTCTTGGGCAATGGCAAATCAGGGTACTAAATGAGTCTGAAAATCTTTCCTGTTTTCACCACATTTTTCTCTTCCCATATGTTCAAACATTCACACACACACACACACACACACACAGAGAGAGAGAGAGAGAGAGAGAGAGAGAGAGAGAGAGAGAGAGAGAGAGAGTTAGATTTGTCATGAACTTTGTTAAATTGGAATTACAATTTGATAATTTTTCTGTTGCTGCTTTCTCTTATGAAAACTACTTCATTAGGTATCACTAGACTTCAGCTGGAGATTTTTCATGCCTGTGCAGCATTTGTGCATAACCTTGAGATGTTTTCCAGGAGCTGTTTCACTATAGCATAACTCCCATCTCAAGAGTGGACTCCAGGAACACCACAGCATTGCAATGCACCTTACCTGCATATTTCCTCCAGCATCAATTTTCCCCACCAGGAAAAATACTGACTTCATACACTAGAAGAAGTTTTTCTTTTTTTTTCTTTTAGTTTTTCAAGACAGGGTTTCTCTGGGTAGCCTCAACTGTCACTGTAGATAAGACTGGCCTCAAACTCTTAGAGATCTGCATGACTTTCTCTTCTGAGCACTGGGATTAGGAAATGAGTCTAATATCCTTAGACTGTTGGTCAAGGGTTTGGTGAATGCAGCAAAGATCTTATATACTAATGAATTAACAATTCTTCATATTTTATGACCAAAATCCAATATTTATTACTGAGAACTATGACAATTCATTGAGAACTATTCAGAAGAAACCAAGAATCATGAGACCCCAAGAAAAAATTAGAGACAATTGCATGTAATACCTCCATTTACATATAAGGGAACTGATTGGTTCAAGTGTCTGAGATGAGAGATGGGTCAGCACTGCATAGCAGGTGCTATTTGCACTGCATGGTTTTACTCAGCACATGGTGAGCTATGGGGCGTGGAGAACATGTATTTCACTAGTTACATATGTAATACCAACAACACGTCTGACTCTGTGAGTGTGTTGTTTAGTGTTGGTTCCAACAACATGTTCATAAGATGAGACAGATTAATCGTGTGTCATCGCAAAGTTGGGAAAACAGATTATTGCTGTTTTGATAATGTAGTCTTTTCTTTATTGATAGACAGTTAGTTGTCCCCAATACTCTAAAAACGATCCTAGAAACTTATTCAATGGTAGAGAAAACACAAGGGGAGAAAAGAGGCAGCTGGAGCTTCCCTAGGTCCAGAAGAACTCTTGGCCTCATAACTCCAGTGCCATGGTGATGAAAAGGTCCCCTCTCAACCTTTCCTCTGACTCAGATGAGAGGCAAGGTAACACTTCACTTTTTCCTGCAGAGTACTCACCAATACTAGTCCAACTGTCAAGATGCCAGTAAGATACTGTTTCTAGATGAAACTACATGTAATGTCCTACCATGCATGCTATTTACCTGGCCTCACCTCTTCTATAAAATTCTTCCCAGTTATAGATCCAGATTGGTAGATAGGCTACACCTTATTCTAGCTGAAGTACTTGCTCTTTGGGGGCCTGCTGTTTCTCCACTCTCCTTGAGTCACAGTATCTGCCTTCCTAGGATCAAAGACTTAATGTCTTAGTTTTAGTAGAAAGTTACTAAAGATTTTGTCAAGTTAAGATCTTGTTCAGAAGACAATCAAAAAAAAATCTCAAAGAACAGAGATGTGGAGGACAATGGACACTAGGCCAATGCCTTTAGGCTAATATTTGTGATAATGTTTAGGAAACATGATCCTAGGGCAGACTAACCAGCTATGCTCTACACCTTGTCTTCCCAGGCAAGTCTATTCAGAAAGGAGACAGAGGTTTTCCAGGGATCTACAATGGGATTACATGTGCACTATGCCATCTGAATGCCTTTGAGATCAAAGACGTTGGATAAATACAAAACATAGGGTTAGCACTATGAACAATTGAACAATGCTGCACAAATCACCTCTATTTTCAACCCCCAAAGCACACAGAATGTACTGGTCTTTTGGAAGGTTTAAGAAATGTACCACAGTTTTAAACTCTGAAAATCAAGAGCAGAACTTGGGCTGTCCTTCGGTGCCCTCAGCCCTTTTTATCCCCCAGCCTTCTTCGACTTCCTTTCAGAAGACAGCTTTGCTACAGAAGCAATCTGTGTATCCTAACATCTTCCTGAGAGCCTCTATCAATGTTTTTAAAAATACTGTTAGGGCTGGAGAGATGGCTCAGAGGTTAAGAGAATGGACTGCTATTCTGGAGGTCCTGAGTTCAATTCCCAGCAACCACATGATGACTCCCACCCATCTATAATGAGATCTGGTGCCCAGAACACTATATACATAATAAATAAATTATATATATATATATGTATGTATATATATAGTTATGCATTAATTATTACACCTTTCTATTTCCAAAAGGAGGAAGAAGTTGACATTGTGAGTGTTAGCCATGAAAGGCACTTGAAATAAAGTCATCCAGAGTGCTAGTGAGTTAATGGCCTTCTCTGAAGTTGAGCTGGCCACTGCACCATCCTGATGGGCTGGATTCATCTGAGATATAGACTAACCTGGTCATCAGAGAGAGACGGAACAATGGCAGGTGAGTTTTGTTAACCAAACGGGAATTAAGTTTTCAGGAGGACCAAGGAGATAATAGTGTTTAGAATGAAGATGTAGAAAGATCTGCAAGCCACTGGAGAGATTCTTTGACTGCTCTGACATTTGGCACATCTCAGGAGACTCAGCTCACCCTGGTTGATCATCACGTGTCCTCCTATGCTCCTTTGGTCTTTCCCCTCATCCTCTTCTCACCGTCTCTCTTCTCTTCAGACGACTTTACAAAGACCAAGTGAGTTATAAGCTAGCATGTGAATGAAGCTTGGTTTCTGAAACTCTGGTCCAAGGAGGCAAATGTTTGAACCAATTAACTAACATACAAGTTCTGCAAGCCACCTGTCACTGTTACTAAGTGACTGCCACATTATGCCATGCAAGCAGATTTGAGTTCTTCCACAGATATTATTGGAGCAGATTATGACTGACTAATTAAAGGCATTTAAAATAGCATGAAAAAATTAAAAACATGTAAGTCAGGTTATTTATGTACAATCAATTCACATTCAACATTTCTTTGAAAAGCATTGTTATAGACTGTAGAGTATTAAATTACTAAAATTATTATTAACAAATTATTCCAAGAGCACACAAAAGTCCCTCCCTTCTTCTCTTTTAAAAATGTCTCTTAATTCTAAAGAAATAAAACAAAACAAAAACCTTGGTGGACAGGGGCCTGGAATTCTGAGTTCTATTCCAAAATCTGTCCCTTACCCCTGTGCTTCACACAAATTGTCTGGTAGCTTTTGGCACACTTCCACATCCTATCTGATAATAACAATAAATATAAAAGCACTATAATTCATAATAAATACATATTTACAATGACCTACTTGAAACAAAAATGGTCATTAATCTGATTTGTTCTTTTTATTGCCTCTTTGCTGCACTATAGGTCTAACTTGTTTTTAACTAATATCTTCAATGCTATCACAGAAAGGAATATATTTATATATCTGTGACCCAGAGATGAAGGACCTTCCACTTGCATACTGGCAGACTCAATATCAGTGAAGTATAATAAACAAGAATGACTAAAAATTCAGTTGTGTTTTTTCAGTCAGGTAAGTTCACTTCTGAGCCTCACTTTCTATTTCTGTAAAAGAGGGACGACAACAGAACTGTTGTAATCACAAAATGAATGGGCTTGGGCAACAGAAAACTTGGCATTAACAGTAATCCCTATCATTCTTAGTTTCAAATATCTATGGTTGATAAGGTAGTTTGAGAGAAAGCAAGATCACATTTATACAACTGTATTTATGATGTTTTGTTAACCAAACAGGATCTAAGTTTTCAGGAGGACCAAGGAGATAATAGTGTTTAGAATGAAGACGTAGAAAAATCTGCAAGCCACTGGAGAGATTCTTTGACTGGTTCACGCTATTTTTTCAATGCTTGTTAATACTTAAGAGTGTCATATATATATATATATATATATACATACATATATATGTGCATATACATATATAATTCAGCAACTTTATGCGCATGTTTTGCATGTTTGGGAAAAAGAGAGTATCAAGGTTCTCATTATCTGTGTGTATTACTCTTCTTGTCACTTAGGAGAAACACCTGACTAGAAGCAGCTTAAGAGAAGTCTAATTTATTTATTCTGGTTTACAGTTGAGAAGCTACAACCCATCGTGGCAGAGGAGACAGGAATGCAAGTGTGGCTTCTCACTGTGGCAAAAGAAGAATAAAGTGAACAGTTAATGCCATAGCACCAGACAGGAAACAGCTAGATCAAGTGAGAGCTGAAACCACACCTCAACTCTCAAAGGTCCCTCTACATCTCCGATACTGAATTTTCAAATGCATGAGCCTTGTGGGACACGTCACATCAATTACCTGGAGGCTTCGGAATACATCCAGTTGTACAGTGGCTGTCATGGATCGAATGCAGACTAAATTGGTCAGCTTTGAAGCACATAAAAACACAGAAGAGCAACAATCCCAGAGCATCATTGTGATTCTATTTAATTACTAGCTATCTTGATGTTTTGTATTTATTTTGTCTCTCAAATTAGCACCTAGAGAGAAGTGATTAGATATTGTAATTGTCTGTGATTTGCAGTGTATCTAATGTAATGCCAAGAATCCAGCAGATACCAGAGTAAGACAGTTTTAATTATATAATTTTTTTCTTGATATTTCAACTGATCAAGAAGAATTGAGTATGGAGTATCTCAAAGTCATAGAGCTGAGCTAAGCCTCTGGGATACAACAGTATCAAAGGGGTCACTTAAGGACTGCCACATTATATAGCTTACAAGTTAGAGAACTTGAGTAAAGCGGGGATGGCTGAAAAGATGGGGTGAAAACAATTGTTAAGGGTAAGTAAAACAAGTAATGATGATGGTGAGTCAACACATCCCTCCAAACCCTTGAGTCTATATGGGTCTTCTCTAATTGTCCTGAATTCTTTCTTCCAAGAAAAACAGCTGTGCACCTAGTTCCTAAATTTTGGGCTACTCTTTCCCTATTACAGGGTGAAAATATGTGTTTATGATTTCTCTCTGTGTGTGTGTATATGCGTGTGTGTTTACGATTTCTAAATTCTATTAAGGGAGCATTCTCATTTACTTGCGATGTAAAGAGCACCCAGTAACTCAAACACAAGCCTATATGAGCCTCCACATAAATCAATGCAGAAAATTCCTGGGAAATAACATCTGCTTTGAAGAAACTGTGGGATGTAACTAGACAGATGAAAAAACATGAGAGAGGAGAAGAGGGCCAAATTTAGCAAGACAATGGAAAAAGGCAACACACTAGAAATCTCAGTCTGGTACCAGCTGGATCATGTTCCCGATGTAGTACCCACAACCATCCTCCACAAGCCCGGGCCTGCTGCCCCTTTGTGTAGGTAGCTCATGTGTGTCAGTCATTCAGAGGAACAGCTCATACATTGCTCAGAGCCTGAACTCACAGACAACTAACTGAAGATGTTGTCTAGTTTTAGTTTATTCACTTTCAGGGACACACAGAAAGGCAATTAGATTAACAAAAAATTTTGTTCTTTGGAGACCTGTGTCAGTGAGAGAAAAACATTTGTATAATCATTGTATAGATGTGCTCATAAGTGGCAATGCTAAAATTTAAATTTTTGTACTGATTATTTACATGAAATGGAGGATAACGAGTGTGTTAGCTAAATGCAGTCTTCTAGTTATTATGCTACTGATGGCCACAGTATCTCTGAATGTGAGAATTTGTGTCTTTCAATACTTCTCTAATGGCAGAAAATTAGATTCTCAGTGTTTTATAGAAGGAAAATCACAGAATAGCTTCCTGAATTTTCTTTCTCAGAGAATCAGGGATAAAGCAATGGGCATCTTGAAGACTATAGGACCATGTCTGAAAGTCTGAGACATGGACTTAGAGAGAAGAAGAGCCACCCCGACCACAGATGATTCCAACGGCCTTAAAAACATGCCGTTGGGCAGGTTGTATACAGTGCACCAGAGTTGTATGGTGGGCACATCCTTCACATTGTGGCGTTTGTGTAATGTCCTGTAAGAAATCAAAGGCATAGCTTACAGGTATCTTTCCTGGAAGAGTAAGTTGGGATTTAAATACAAGGCAACAGTAGAATAAGCCCCAAGGATACCATATGACCAAGGGATTGATGCAGATGGATACTGGGTGGAAAGCCCCAGTCTATTGTAGAATAATAGCTTTGGGGCTCAAGAAAAGATCTAAGATAGTTTTAAAGCAGCCAAAGTGGATGAATGTTTTTCAGGTCACTGCACAGTCATATTGCCTACAAAATGAATTCTGTGTAGCATAGCATGCTCATGGGATAGACAACCCTGGTGCTTAAATAAACTGGTCAAGTAATATATGACCTCTACCCATACAATAACCTCTTCTACAAACATCTTACATCTTCTTTTCTTGGATAGTTAAACAGATAACTTCAGAGCCTTCCTGCTCTTGAGAGAACAGAAAAGTAACCTTTACTCTAACAGACTCTTCTATGACATCTTTTTTATTAGGAACAATAAAACTTCAATTGAGATATCTTTTGATAAAGTCTATTTAACTCAAAGGAGAACAACTGATCTGATGGTCAGTGTTTGCTCATGCCACAAACACAGTGAAATCATATACAAGGTGGCAGTTAGCTAAAATCAGCAGCTTGTTAATATAAATAAGCTCAGAGTTTTCAAAGTTACTGAGTACTCAGTCTGTCTATGAGAATGTAATTTGAACTATGAGATGTGAGATCCTATTCTTCTCTAATGAGAGACAGAAAAGAGCAGATCTGGAGGGTGGGAGGGGAGGCAGGGAGGGACTGTGAGGGAAAGTGTAAATGGGATACATTGTATGAGAAAAGAAAATTTTCAATTTTAAAAAGTTAGTCGTACCTGCTTTATTCCCAGTCTCATGACATATTTCATTTTAGTTGAATAATTCCACAACATTTTCACATCACGCTGAGCATTCATATACAATTTTATAATTTTTTAAAAGTCCAGTGCAGTGCTTTCATGTCCTTAATTAATGACACATTCGAAAAAATTCAAATGCCCATGAGCTTTGCCCAGAGAATTAAGCCTTGTCACCATCTAAATATAACAAGGTTTCTACAATACACTCTAATAAATTGTCTTCAAGAGTGGGGGATTTTTTGAAGTATTTATTTAATCAATTCTGAATCAAGATTTGGAGGAGTTCTGGGGAACTCCATCCAAAGAGAATTGGTTAATCACTGCTCTGTCTTAAATCCTGCTTAGTCTAGATCCATGCAGATTGCATGGGGAAAGGAAGACAAGAATTTGGGACATTGAATCAAATATTTCTAGTGACAATGCCATTAATTAAAGATTGCAAACTCAATTACACCTATAATTCCAGCAGAGAATATAAACCTAACAAGGGAACTGGACAAGGTTAGATTTGAACCAAAGACTTCATGACCTCCTCACAGGAACCCTGTTAGAATTCAGAGCCAGCAAATGTCTGTACTGTGACGGTTCAGCAAGGGTGAGCAATCTAGCTTGTGACCTGTTCCCAACAACATCTGCCTCAGTAAGCCTCCTCCCTTCCACTACAAGCACAGCAATATGAAAATTTGGAAATAACATGGAGCTGCCGCATGTGAAGAAGGTAGGAAGCCTTTGCCCTACATCTCCTGAGAAGTGGAACTTTCCAGCAATCCAGGCATAAGGTGGTATGACTCCTCACCTGGGAGAGCCTTGGGGTAATTTCCAAACTTGCACTGATAAACTAACAAGGGAAATGCCAGAGGTGATGGCCAAAGGGGTGTGTCCCTTATAAACACATAAGTTGAGAAAAATAATCTTCTTAAAAACTTCAAGCAAAATTATTTCTTCCTCTAGTTTATTTAAAATATAAATCTTGGCCCATTGAGAGATAAGAAGCTTGTGTTCCAAATATAACAATTGGTAAAAATAAAATTCCAAAACAAACTATAACTAATTGGGTAAATCACTGAAGACTGAATAAATAAATCAGAGCTCTCGTATTAAACCTGCCTCATGCATTTCTTGTGTGCTTCTACAGAAATATAATAAGAAAGCAGGACAGAAAAATCCAAGAAATTCATATGCTTTTGAAATTTCAAAGGCTACACTATGGTTAAAATACATGAGCTACAAACTGCTTTGGGAAAGAGGCTAACTTCTAATACAGAAAGGCACTGGGGAATAAGTCACAACAAAACATTTCAAGACAAAATGTTTCTATAAATTATGCCACAGAATTACCATAGCATCATCTGCTCTCTTATGGATGATGGGGAGCCCTGCCTCATACACTCTGAATACTCTGTTTATCACTTCCATGAGAATGAATCCCAAATAGCCATTTCTATGCTCTGCTACATCCCTAAACTCCAATCCTTTATCTCAAATTGTATTTTCTCTTTTCTATGCTATTTCTTATTTAACAATCATTTTCTTCTCCCCAAATTGTCTCATCCTTTGCTATTCCCATATGGTTATCAAATCTGATTAGATATTCTTTAACTTTATTTCTTCAATTCTCTTAACTATTATTTCTTCTATATTTCTTTAAGAATGAGCTTTAAGCCTGATACCCAGCTACTGTGTTTGTTTCAGCATCTTTTCCCTTCCAACTATTTATCCCAATTACTGATTTAGTTTTTATACTCTAATACTGAGTTTCTTAAAATATTACTCAATAAAATATCAATTACTGTGATAACCTATGATAGAATTTAGCCCCACATTTAAAAATGTATTCCATGCTGAAATTTTAACTGAGATGTGGATGAAACAGACTTGGGGTTACTAAGAAAACCATAAATTACCAAAACCTGTGAATAGCAACTATAACCGAGTTTAATAAGAATGCATGAGATTTGAGACGTGGCCATCACTCAGGGAGGACGTCAAGTCATCTCTCCCCCTTGATAAGATTTTCTATTTAGAAAAGACTGATATTATACATATCATAAACCCACATCCTTCCCTGATCCTCTGGATAGAAACTGAGAAAATCAAATTATTTTAGGGTATATTTTATTTCAATATATCTGAAGACCAATTATACAGAGCCAGAATTAAGGGCATAATGTCTTATAAGTAGTGTAGTCATTTTCAAAGTTAACAACCAGTAGTTAAATTCTCATATACTGAGTACTCTCAAAATAGAATGTGCCTTTGTCATCCCCAAATTATGTGACTCACACTGAACTCTCTATAACTTGATGCTACAGATAAGTATCATTGCATGTCTGATGGAGAATACTGCTGAAAACAATTGCCAAAATTAATTTTGCCATTTTCATCTGAAATAATATAAGAAATAAATACTAAATAGTCTGCCTCATTATCTCTGAGACCAATGAACTGGGTCATCTGAGAACAAGCAAATAACTTTTTATAAAACAAATACTCTCTTACATATTTACCATATTGGTTTCAAATATTCAAATTAACTTCTTGAGTGTAAGGACTATCTTACAGGTAAGGTTTCCTATGTAGTAGAAGGCCACATGTAGAAACCAGTTCGGGGTGTCAATTCTAAGTGTTCTCCACCCCTTTTAGAAATAAAAAGAGACAATGCTTGTTTGCATCTGGCTGCTTATACCCCATAGGTGCCACAAACAAGCTCATCCAGTCAGAACAGTCATCACGAGAGTCTGAGGGCATGATCGTGCCAGCCACTCTCAATCAGTTCACTCAAAATAGTCAGATTATCTGGCCACAACACCCTCCAATGCCCCCAGCTTTGGAATTAACTCCATTCACATTCCTCTTGATTCTTGCCCACTGCATTCAAGTAATGGGAGAGTAAGTGAGAGAGAGAGAGATCTAGACAGAGACAAACTAAAAATGGTGGAGAACATCAAAAGTAACCTTGGAGTCTGAGAGACTTGGTAAATGCCTCATTTCATACATAAAATGTTTATGCTCTTGAAAATCAAAGCCTATGCCATGACTAAGAAATAGTTCTTAGACTTGGAGAGAAACTGGAAGCTTCCAGAAGATGAAGATGATTTGGCAGCAGCGTGACTGTCTACTAGAACAGTATTTAACACCATGCAGGGAGATGACAGAATCCAAATTCTCCTTGCTGCCATGTAATGTTCACTCTTCGTAAAGAACCTTGAAAATGAGACTCATAGTCCATGAAAATAATCAAGAGAAGGCAAATTCAGAAACTGTGGAAGAAAAAATTTAAAAATAATGAACTTATGACTGATGTTTAAAAATATAAATAAAAATGATACATGAATAATGGAGATTTCAGGAGACTCTAAAACTGATAAAATGCAGTCTCTGAAATTTTACTCAACTGGCTGTGAAAAATCTTTCAAAAGATTAAATATTCACTTTTAACAACCCCTGATTTGAATAGATACATATCAACAGACAGACAGACAGACAGACACACACACACACACACACACACACACATTCATTCACTCTTAGGAGAAAATCATTCATGGTCTAACTAAGACCAAGAAGAAGGCAGGTTAACCTAACATACTTTAAGTTCTGACACTAGAATTAAACTGAAGCTGTGAACAATGCAATTAGACATGAAAAAGATGTTTGTAAATAGTATGAATATATAACCAAACTGCCAGGAGAATCAATGATAAACTAATACAAGTAATAATGTACTAGTCAACTATCAAACCACATATGCAGAAAAATTCTTTATATAATAAAGAATTCATAAGAATAGTATATAATAGAAATGATTCAAAATGACAATAAACATATTAATAGATTGATATATACAATTAATTTGCAAATATTAAGAGATAAAATGATATTTTTATTTTAAAAACCTTAAAATATATAAATGGAGAGTGGCGTGAACTAAAAATATTTCTTGTTAGTTTTTTAACATCTCAAATATTGAAATCCCAGATTTCTCAAAACTAATTATTAGTTTAATGTGATAATCATAAAAATCTTTTTTCAAAGATAGATGAACATATAACTGTATTCAAATGATAAAAGAGTTACATATGAATAATTCCAAAAAAACAGCAAAAAGAGTCCTAAAGACTGAAATATGATACGATGTCTCCTTTATCTCAGAGCAGTGTGGGTGCCAGTGTGTGACTACACAGATGAAGCAGTGTAAGGAGGCCCAAAATAGAGCCAACAACTTCTGGGGCTGTAACATATGATCAAGGTGACATCTCAAACTGCTAGGGCAAATATATACTCTGAAGTACTGTTTGAGTAATTGTTCAGCCATCTGGAAAAAGATAATAATAGATCTATTCTTCATACAATATCCTAGAACAAACTCAAACTTCATGAAAAATGAATTTTAAAATGAAACTATCCAAGTAATAGATGGGAAATGAGTGAATCGTTCCATAATCCATGTATTAGGTACGGCTTTCCAAAAGTGTTACGAAAAATTCACATTCAGAGGTAAAAAACAATGACTTCTCGAATTTTGCGTGCAAATGGATGGAAATAGAAAACACTATCCTGAGTGAGGTATCCCAGACCCAAAAAGAGGAACATGGGATGTACTCACTCATAATCGGTTTCTAGCCATAAATAAAGGACATTGAGCATATAATTTGTGATCCTAGAGAAGCTAAATAAGAAAGTGAACCCAAAGAAAATCATATAGTCATCTGCCTGGAGAGGGGAAGTAGACAAGATTGCAGGGCAAAAACTGGGAACTTGCGGGTGAGGTGGCAAGGGGCAAAGGGGAAATGGGATGAGAAACATGAGAAGGGGAGGATGGGAGGAGCTCGGGGGATTAGGATGGTTGGGATATAGGAAGGGAGGATACGGGAGCAGCGAAGTATATATCCTAACTAAGAGAGCCATCTTAGGGTTGGCAAGAAACTTGACTCTAGAGGGGTTAGCAGGTGTCCAGGGAGATGTCCCCAGCTGGTACCTTGGGCAACTAAGGAGAGGGAACCTGAAATGACCCTATCCTATACTGATGAATATCTTGCATATCACCTTAGAACCTTCATCTGGCGATGGATCGAGGTAGAGACAGAGTCTCAGTTTGGAGCAACGGTCTGAGCTCTTAAGGTCCAAATGAGGAGCAGAAGGAGGGAGAACATGAGCAAGGAAACCAGGACCACGAGGGATGCAGCCACCCACTATGACAGTGGAACTGATTTATTGTGAGCCCACCAAGGCCAGCTGGTCTGGGTCTGAATAAGCATGGGTTGAAACTGGACTCTCTGAGCATGGCGGACAATGAAGGCTGATGAGAAGCCAAGGACAATGGCACTAGGTTTCGATCCTAATACATGAACTGGCTTTGTGGGTGCTTAGCCTGTTTAGACGCTCACCTTCCTGGACATAGATAGAAGACCTTCGTCTTCCCGCAGGGCAGAGAATTTGGACTGCTCTTCAGTATCGAGAGGGACGGGGAATGGTGTGGGGGGAGGAGAAGAGGAGTGGGGATAGGGGGAGGGGACTGGGGGGACGGGGCAATATTTGGGAGGGGGGGGAAATGGGAAACGGGGAGAAGGTGGAAATTTTAATTAAAAAAGAATAAAAAAAAAAGAAAATTGTCCATTATAACTTTGCTTGAGTGCATATAAACAACTTCATTTGACAAAATTCCATAGAAAATTAAAAGATGGCCTGTAGACAAAGAGAAAATATTCGTAAATCTTATCTTTCACAATGAAAATACATTCAGAGTATATAAAAAATACTTAACATAAAAACTAGTAAAAATAGTCAAATATGTTTATTCTCTATTTCCATTAGTGTGGAGCAAAAGAACAACCATGCCAGCAAAATGATTGTGCAAAGATTTTGGAGCAACATCAACTTACAAGATGGTAAGGGCAGTTTGGGAGCAGTTCAGCGGTTTCTTATAAACCTATGATACAATGAAGCAACTTCTGGGTTAACCCTTAAGGAAAATGACAGTCTATGATCACAAAAGCATGCATATTAATATTTTAATGCCAGGCAAACTGTGACAGATCAATACAGTGAAATATCACTCAAAAATTCAACACCAGACTGTTGGTTCATATAGTAACAAAGACAAACTGTCTAGCAGAATAACACATAAATAAATCTTGAGAACAGATTACAGGCAGCTTTGGAAGCAGTGTTTTGGCTAAGCATGGTAAAGCTGAAGGGATAAAGAATCCCCCCCAACACTCTTTCAGTTGGTAAATTTGTTCCTCCTAAGAATTTGATTTAGCATTTCTGAAACTAAGTGTATGCTGAGTAATGTGCAAATTCATTATAAGTAAAGGAAATCATGTTCACCACTGACTGAGAAAGAAGTTCCCTGTAAATGCATGATAAAAGCTATGATCAACCTAGAGGCTGTTCCCTGGGTGAGAGGCACCATCATGGGCTGTTACATACACATTTATAAAGAGAAAAGTATGGGCTTGAGGCATGGATTCATATACACACCTAAATGTATTGTTTCAGTAACAACACAGGGTATGAACACCCTTAGCAAACAGACCTTTCAATGAAGGAAAAGAATAGCTTTGTATTAGAGAAATATGAAATATGAAAATAAGAAAAATTCAGGCCTTTAATCCCAGCACTTGGGAGGCAGAGGCAGGTGGATCTCTGGAGGTGAGTTCAAGTTGAATTCACTTGGCCTACAGAGTGAGTTCCAAGACAGCCAGAGCTGCTATACAAAAAAGGAAATACAACAACAACAAAAAAACTCTGCCTCGATAAAACAAACAAAAATATCTATGATGATAAAAAGAAATTTTAAAAAAGACCATAGTAACACTACAGGCCTAATTGCTATAGGCAAAAAACAAAGAATGGATATTACATTATAGACAGATATAATAGAAGCAAGACATTTGCATAAGTCTTAATGTATTTTCCACCAAACATTTCCTATATCTAACCAAGAAAACAGTAAGTTTAAAGAAAACTATCAGCCATGACCTTAACTAAATGATGGAAATCCTAACTACAAATAACATGATGCTATCACCGTGCCCCCGGATACGACACTGAAGAGAATGCACCATTTCTGTGCTGGTTTCTTATGACTCATAACCTCAATATAGGCACTGGAAAGTATCAAATAGCATGCTTCAAATTGCCAAGGCAATGAAAGGCAAGGAAAGATGTGACTCTACCAAAGGTTGGAGAACAGTGAGGCATTGAGGCACTGTAGCCAAATGCAGTGTACCAAACCAAACTGGATCCCAGAAAGAAAAAAAAAAAAAAAAAAAAACAGATGTTAGGAAGAAAAGAAACACCAGCAATATTTGGATAAAATACTTAAAATACTCTTTTAGTTTCAGGGCATATCAATGCTAATTTCTTAGGTTAACATATTAAATATACACAGAAAAGCTATCAAAACTAAGTAGAAGGTAAGTGAAAAGATCTCTGAGAACATTGTCCAACTTGATCTATAAGAATATTCTACTTTTGCATCTTTTCTTTAATAAAAACTAAACACTATAAACCAAGTCAAAATAAACTCTAACACTTGAGAAAATATTTGTAAGGCATTAATATGTAGGTGAGTACTTAATATTTAGTGTAAATATTAAAGGGAGGAAGGCACAAAAGAATCTTACGAGATTGGCATGAAATGAATTTACCTCTTTTAAATAATTTCAGAAAGACATCTCATAAAGATAAAAAGTTAGTAATAATTCATATTCAACCTCAACCTAATAAAGACAAGCACTTAATTAAGACTATCCCTGTAGCAATGAGCACACCCAACACTCAGAAATCTTTTTCCAAAACATTTCCCTTCAGGATGAAACAAGGGCTCAGGGAGGAATGGATGAGCACAACAGAGACAGATAAAGTTAAAGATGTACTCAGTTCGTCTCAGGAAGCCATCCATAAACTACAGAAGCTCCTTTCAAAAACA
The DNA here is from genome assembly GCF_950005125.1 of Chionomys nivalis. NCBI lineage: Eukaryota > Metazoa > Chordata > Mammalia > Rodentia > Cricetidae > Chionomys > Chionomys nivalis. The sequence continues at coordinate 36,058,426 of NC_080093.1, forward strand.
ACAAAACTATTTTAAAAGTAAGAAATATGTAGCTTCAAAAGGTACCCACTGAGCATATCTGGGGCAGTCTAAACATAAAATAGAAGAAAGCAATTTCTTATAAACCACCTAATAAGCAGGGGCCATTGATTCATGCTAGCCAGGCAGATGGTAGATGGAATGATAGATGATGGACTGATAAGCAGTGGGAAGAGAATCTGCTAAAACAGAACAACAACTAATGAATGAGGTGAAATAAGAAGTCTGCCACTTCTAAAGCAACATCAAAAAATAAATGGTGTGAAAAATGTCAATAGATGATAAATCTAGCAGGGAAAATTTGGTAAAAATGAGATATTTGATTGGCCTTCTAATTTTTTCACAAGTTGCCAGAAATTTGCAAGGATTAAAGTCAGTGTCTGCATTAGGAAAATATGGAAGTCATGGTGCCTTTAGAAGAAAACACTATTACATCACTGAACTGTGAGACTTCTTCATTCAGATTCAAAACACATGAATGTGTAATTACAAACTACACTTTATTGAATTTGTATATCTAATTATCAGAATGTTAAAATGAAGACTGGAAAGCAAATGCTCACAATAAATATGTTTAAAATTGATGTAAACAGAATATAAAAAGAATTACTATGGTAAAATAATGAAGAAAATATCCAACTCAAGTTTTAAAATGGCAAAAGATTTGAGTAGACAATTGGCAAGAGGCATGTGAATCTTTAGTAGCAACACAAAACATGAGCAAGGTTACTAATCATCAGGGAACAGAAGATTAAAACCACAAGTTACATCATAAACTTCCAGGAATGCCATACAATGGAAAGCAGAGAAGACAGAATTAGCAAAGGGTGAAGCAACTAGAACGTTATGTACTTAACTCAATTTTCTTAAAACGTTTATTAAAAGACTTAGGAACTGGCAAAAGTGCTCAGTGTGAAAAGGTTCTTGTCACCAAGCATGGGGACCTGAGTTTGATTCGCAGCCCACTTAGTGGAAAAGAAGAAACCCCTGCAGATTGTTCCGTGGTTTTCAAATGCATGCATGCACACAAGAGAAACAGTGAGAGAATGAAAACAATGTAATAAGAAAGATAAAGATGGTAATTGCACCATGAAGTGTATTTCCAAAATTTAAAATATATATAATTTAAAAGAGTTAGACAAGACAGATGGTGGTGGCACACCTTTAATCGCAGAACTTGGGAGTTCAAGGTCAGACTAGTCTGTAAGAGCTAGTTCCAGGACAGCTAGGACTGTAGCAAAGAGAAAACCTGCCTCAAAAAACAGAAAAAAATAAAAAATAAAAATAAAAAAAAAATAAAGAGTTAGACAAAAATATTTACAGTATTTTCCAAAACATTCTGAACTTGGAAACAATGGCTACCATTAGATATATTATTAAATCACATTATATAGCTCATATAAAAAAATCTTACTTATCACTTACATGGAATAAACTCTTTTCAAAAAAGCAACAATGAGTCCCCAAAATACTAAATGGTGTAGTTAAATCTGTTCATTTTAGTGCATATAATTAAATTTTCCTTTTTAAAAAATTAAAACAGGAATATCTTAGGTTTTATTATTAGGTCCAGTTTTATTTCAGATAGTTGTACTAATAGACAGAGAGACAATTGATATTTTGTATCTTTGCATCTTCTGTTCCACAAGCCTTCACCAATAACTGATCCAATCTTTATTATTAGTTTTTTTCCCACATATTTAGGTGTGTACTTTGAGTATTGATAAAAATAAGCAAATATAAGATTTGATATAGGAGTTAGTTATGGTGGTCATTGGTGTGGTTCAAGAACACATTTCTTAGTATATTTTTCCTAGTATTTTTCTAGTTTGCAACAACCAATATTAGCACTGAACTATTTTAAAGATTTTGAGCTTCTTGTTTGTAACTTGATAACTCTATCGGTAGAGCAGTGGTAGTACATGCTAGTATGGCTACCAATAATTCCCATAATGAACTTAAGGCCCACTTAACAAGAATGATTCAATACCCAGTCCTGGAAACCTAAATAACTAATCAGTGTTAGTGAAATAAAGGTTATTAGAGGAAAATCTATAGCCACCAATTTCCTAAAACAACATAATCCCTAATGACAATTTACAAACTTGTGTTCACGCATGCACAGATAAATGTAGTCTTAACCCTTTATCAAAGCAACAGATGAAGATCACTGAAGAAAAGCACAATCAATTAATAAGCAGAGTTGTGAAGCCCAGTCCTCATGGATACATATATACAAAACTCTATTTCACCTAAGGCTCAGGGAAGGGAGTAGAAGAGGGGACAGAAAGATTGTAAGAATGTACAAAGCAGAGGATCCAGAACCTTGTTGGGAGATTGTGTCTCCTAGTGATGTCAGAATCTATACCTGTAACATCTCCCCAACACGATCACTCAAATGTGAGCTGATCAAGGAAGACACCAAGGAACATGCCAAAGTTACCACTTACTGGGTGGCTGATACTTCCTGTAGGGGAAGCTGCATCTGTGGCTATGGCTATCAAGGCCGTCTTGAGTTCACTGTTTTAGCTGCACAGCACTAATTACCTGTTGACGGGATGCACATGAAGCTCATCATCCATATCCTCATAGCTCCTCACATGGAAGCTTGCTAAGTTGACCTCGCAGTTTGGGTATCAGGGTAATTGTAGCCTCATAAAAAGAGTTTGGACCTTGCCCAGCATCTTTTCACTGCTTTTTGAATTAGATTTTGTTTATTTCAGATTCTTTTGTTTCCTTTCCATGAACTTAGCAACTCTGTCATCTAACTTCAAGTAATTTGCAAGCTTTATGTCATTCCAAATTTAATAAGTATTATCTGTAGTCAGAAGATGCTATGGGATAATGTTCTTTTACCATATAAAGATTTGTCACTGGTACTAGTTTAATAAAATGTGGATTGGCCAGTAGTCAGTCAGGACATATAGGTGGGGTGACCAGACTAGGAGAATTTTGGGAAGAGGAAAGGGTCAGTCTGCAGTCGCCACCCAGATGCAGAGGAAGCAAGACAAAATCTTTCATAAGGTTGTGGATTCATACTGGGTTAAGAAAAATAAGCTTTGATCAAGGAACACCCCCTGAAAAATCTTGAATAGGAACAGATGGCCCAGATAATCCGACATTTCAGAGCACCTCTATTACAGTTTCCTTTGAGTTCTACATCCAGAACAGCTTCAAGACTGCTGGTTGAGATGATCCAGGCTCACAGAATACTCTTGTCAGGACTTGATGATAAACCTAAATTTTCTTTAGGTCTTCATAAGATTATCAGCACCCCCAATTAGCAGGAAGTAGCCTGGAATACTATGTCCACAATCCCCAAAAAATGGATTATGGATGTTTGTCTTGTTTGGTGTGTTATAAGTTATTATGGATAATAGCCAGGAACAAAAAACTGAAAAAGGGAGATTAGATTCAGAGTCTTGTTTTGAAAAGAAAAAGGGGGGGGGGAGTGCTGTAGAATAATTCTCTTTACCCTGTAAAGATTTGTCACTGGTACTGGTTTAATAAAACGTTGAGTGGCCAGTAGACAGGTGGGAAGTATAGGTGGAGTGACCAGACTAGGAGAATTCTGGGAAGAGGAAAGGCTCAGTGTACAACTGCCACCCAGACCCAGAAGAAACAAGATGAAAATGCTGCACTGAGAAAAGGTACCAAGCCACTCGACTAAACCTAGACAAGAATTATGGGTTAAGTTGTAAGAGCTAGTTATTAATAAGCCTGAGATAATAGGCCAAACAGTTTATAATTAATGTAAGCCTCTGTGTGTTTCTTTGGGACTGAACAGCTGCAGGACCAGGCAGGACAGAAACTCCATGCTACAAAAAAAGAAGAGTGCATCTTCTAGTAAAGGACACTCAAGACATCAATGATAACTCATATGGAAGGCATTTGGGAATGGCTATCTACTCTGGTGATGAGGCTACAATAATGTTGACCTCCATGCTCATAAAGAAGGTATCTATAAGCATCCTGGAAGTCAGAAACTACAGAAAACAAAGGCCTCGTTTTAATTCAGAATTCATTACTGAAAAGGCTGAAACTATTGCATGATGTAATTGTGTGACCTTTCCTTACAAAAAGCTATTCTTTTAAAGGAGGACCTGCTAAACAGACCTGAAAATGCTAATGTGAAGACATTTGTTCCTGGAGATAATGACCGATGTATTCGGTCTCTTTAATATGAGCTAGGGCATATTGTTTTATAAAACGTAACCTACTTCAGAGCTATCCTGAGAAACCCCTGGTTCCTCCTTTAGAAAGGAACTTATAGTTCAGATTGGAAAGCTGGGTACAGTGCTCATGCTGCAATAGAACTCCATATGAGTAAATTTAGGTCTACGTATTTATCATCTATTGATTTACTTTCTATCCCTTTCACCATACTCTCTTTCTTTAATAATCTTTTGAGAAAACAGTTCTATAACAATAATCATAGAAAATAAGTGGAGACACCTATAAATTGCAAAAATTAAATGACTAGTTGTATCTATGATTAGAGAAAAGAAATTTAGGTCGTTTCCGATTAAAATGTCTATAATAGGAGAATGGCATGAATAAACCATCTTATTATACAATGAAATATTATAAATCAATAAAAATCAATGCAGTACTGATGCATGCATGTATATTCTAAACATAATTGTAGGCAAGGAAAAAGTTGTGGAAAGATTTATATGAGAAGCTATTTAGATATCTTAAAATGTCAAAATTACTCTCTATTTTTATGTTTTCTAGATACTCTCAATGTCTTGGGTAATAAACACCAAGATCAATCATAATAGTTATAAGAAGATAAAATTACAATGATAAATAAAAAGAGGATGATGACATTCAGAAGATCTTTAAATTAATAACATACATACAGACACTCATATAGCTTTTACTTTATTCTTTTATGTATTGAAAGAGCCACAATATCAAAAACACATTCTAAAAATTTTAAAAGAAGCATGAACTAATGATTTATTATTCATATGCCAACAAGAACTCAGCTGGACTATAACGCAGACATTCACCATGTTGAAGTGTGAGTTTGTGTCTTGTGAAAGCACAGCATAGAACAGTGGTTCTCAACCTGTGATTTGAGAAAGACCCCTTCTCAGGGGTCACATATCAGATATACTGCATATCAGATATATATTATGATTCATAACAGTAGTAAAATTATACCTAAGAAGCAGCAACAAATAATTTTATGGTTAGGGGTCACTATAACATGAGGAACTGTATTAAGTGGTCACAACATTAGGAAGGTTGAGGACCTCTGGCCTACACCTATCTCTGAGACAAGCGGAAATGATGCTTCCCTCCTTCTATTCCTTCCTTTTAAGATTATTCTCTGACTTTAAAAAGCTGTGATGTGCTATCCTAACATTTGACTTAGGAAGCTGATGCAAAGTACCTTAGTGATAAAATTACAATGGTAGGCTGCCTGGTCATGGGTTTTGTGTGTGAAAGAGTTGGAAAGGCTCACTTATGTGTGAGCATTATCAAAACTGACTGAGTAATTATCAGGCCCATTGAGAATCAAGCGTTACATCAGAATATATTGTCTTTCAAGTAAGACACAAATCCTCATCAGAAAACACTTCAACATCATCAAGAACACAGCCCCTGGCTAACATGTATCCTCCAGACTGCTCTCGGGATAGCTAGTATCTATCAATCTCTGTGACCAAATCCACACAGCATCAGAAGAGTGTCATCATCTTCTATATCTAACTACATTGTTTTTTCCAGTTTTCTCCCAACGTTACCAAGAAATTCCAGTGTGCTGATCCTCAGAATCATTTGCCTCCTGATGAATCTCCAAGAATCAAACTAGCCAAAACTGAGGGTTCACCAGACTGGCATCTCCCCCAACTTGCTAATAGAATTAATATACAGGCCTCCCACAAGCATAAATCAGAATATCAATCAGTGTGTAAGCAGTCAGATGAACATTGGCCCAGAGGGAAATGTCTGGCCTTATGCTCTCACCACTGTCTTTCTCTACTCAACAGCTCCTTTCTTCTTCACCCAGTCACTTCACATTCTTCAATACAGCTTAATGCTACTTGCTTAGGTCTACTGGTAATCTATCTCCGACCATGGCAGCATTTCCTATTCTGTTGCCAGTGCCTCTGACCTCCCTGGTCCCTCAACTGAAGAGAACACACAAAGGAGACAGTACCTGGGCTTCTCTTGCCCAGTAAAGTCTTTGGGGTCTGGAATTGTGTGGCACTGCTAAGGGCACAGTAACTGTTAGTTAAATGAATAAACACATAAGTTTGAGACATTCAAAGTCATCACTGTACCCTGGTTCTCCTTTTCTACCCACTGTCTATCTATTTACCAATGGTAGGCCTTGGAAATCAGGGCTTATGGGCACAGAATTACAGTCAGGTCAACTTTAGGTTATGCTTTTCATGTTGGTTCTTTCAAGGTACCTCCATTCCCTAATTGCTTTCTCCTCTTGGGTTGTGTGACCACTAAACTCACTGAAAACACTTGCAACAGTGTATAAATGGTATGTTTTCATTGTTATACCACAAAGATACATACTACTTTTGTTATGATGCCCTTGTACCCAATTCTAAGATATTTTTTCCAAAACTTAGAAGTTTTAAGAATACTAAAACAAAGATGAAGCATTGCATTTAATTTTAAAAATGAATAGCTAAAGTTAGGGACAAAGCTTGGCCTTCCATTCAACTTCTGTCTTAGTTTTCTGTGTCTCATTGCCTCTGATATATCAAGTAACTTCTGACTTCTCTGATCTTCACTATACCCTGCCTATAACTGACCCTTTATTCCCACATGCTTTACCCTCTCCACATGTGAAACACCTTCTTACTTTTAGCTGACATTAGAGACGGTGGTCCATGCAAAGTCCCATCAACGATGTCCGTGACTTTCCAAAACTCTAATGTTCTGTCATTTTGATATAATTATTCTGTAATAGCAGTAAGCAATCTTAAAGGCTGAGGCATCTTTCCAGTGCCCCCCCACAAACAGAAGAATATTAGACAGCAATTTTATTTCAAACAATATGCAAGAATTAGCCAAAGATACAGCTTAGAAATTTTTAAATTCATACTTATTTTTTTGTCATCACTGAAATCAAATGATTCTTGGTGCTTTATCATAAATAAATACTGAGTAAGCTCTGGTCTTGAAATATTATATCCTACTGATTTCTAAGACATCTCGCCACAACCAGCACCAGGAGGACACTTATACCCATGCGAAAAGTTCCAGTTAGGTAAACTTAGTTTGTTTGTTGGCACCTGTGAGTACAATATCCCTCCTTAATATTGCTAACATGGAATAAATAAGTGAGGGACCCAAAGAATTGAGAACATTGAAATCCTTATAACCCTTTCCTGATAGTGTCTCTATAGTTAAAATATCATTAGCTTGGGCTGGAGAGATGGCTCAGAGGTTAAGAGCATTGCCTGCTCTTCCAAAGGTCCTGAGTTCAATTCCCAGCAACCACATGGTGGCTCACAACCATCTGTAATGAGATCTGGTGCCCTCTTCTGGCCTGCAGGCATATACACAGACAGAATATTGTATACATAATAAATAAATGAATGAATAAATAAATATTTAAAAAAATATCATTAGCTTGTCAACCTAAGTGTTTTATAGTCACCATCACCCATGTGTTGGTTTATTGAGATCTACCCTTTCTTAATCTCCAAGCAGACTTCAGAAGTATAATACTTTCTAAACTTCAGGAAGAGTACAGAACTCACTGGCATCCTTTTTGCCATCTTTTTTAGTGCCTCCCTTTTAATACTAGGGCCCAACTTTACTCCAGTGACCCTGCTATTGGTTTAATTTTGTTTTCCGAAGAATATGACCAACTTCCAACAAAGTGTCACTGCAGCTATGAAAAGAATCAGGGTCAACTATGGTGGCTAACTCCTATCATGGCAGCACTTGAGAGGCTTACCCAGGAGGACAGTCAGTCATGAGTATACAGCTGGTCTGGGTTACATGATGTAGGAGGGTCTTCTGTTTTGTGTTGATTTCATTGGTTAAATAAAGAAACTGCCTTGGCTTTTTAATAGGGCAGAAAATTAGGTAGGCAGAGTAGAGAGAACAGGATGCTGGGAGAAAGAAAGCAGAGTCAGGCTATCGCCGTGGCTCTCCTCTCCAAGACGGATGCCAGTTAGACTCATCCCTGTAGACCACAGTCAAGTGGTGATACAGATTATTAGAAATGGGTTGAATCGATATGTAAGAGGTACCCAATAAGAGGTTAGAACTAATGGGCCAGGCAATGTTTAAATGAATACAGTTTCTGTGTTATTATTTCCGGGGCTAAGCTAGCCTTGCAGAAGCCGGGTGGGACGAAAAACAGGCCTGCTCGCCTCATCACTATAATTACATAGTGAGTTCCAAGGCACCCAGGACCAACAAAGAGAAACTCTGGCTTAAAACACTGGTAAAACTAAAATGAAATCAACCTATATTATGCCAATTAAGGTGATTATTAATTTTCCCCAAAGTGGAAAATATGGACTCTGCCCTTGACAAAGAACAGCACATACAGACAGAGGCAGAGATTGGAGTGACATTTCCACAAGACAAAGATGGCCACATATTATCAATAAACACTAAAAAACAAAACAGGGATCAAGGTGTGGAGTAAATGTTTACTCGGGCTTTAGAAGATCTTAACCTACCAACACCTGGATGTCAAATGTACAGCCAACATCTATGAAATGACTATTTCTGCCATTTTATGCTTCCTAGTTTGTGGCCATTTATCAAGGTAAGTCCCGGGAAACTGATATGACCTCTTTCTAAGATAGTCTATTGGGGCCAAGAGATTATTGCATCCCTCCCACCTCAGAAAATAAATTCATGCATTATCTACAATCAAAAACAATCAATTACACATAAGAGACCTTCTAAACTCCCTTTCCCTGCCACTGGGGTCTCTAACATTCTACAGTGAACATGGGTGTATAGTGTGAGTTGGAGCAAAGTCTTGTCATTATAAGCCACTGATAGATACTTTTACAATAGTAAAACAAAGACTGGTTTTTCTATGGGGCTACATAACTATTTTATTCCTAAAAAGGATAAAACATGCCTAACATGCAGGAGATATTTTAATGAACAACTAAAACTTACATTAACATTCACATTAAATGCCCTGTCCCACTTAGTAAACCTTCAACCCAGGAAACCCAATTGCCAACTGATAGCTAATTAGCCTTCACAGTATCTCATTCTTAAAGAAAGTCCCTGAACACGGCATGTCAGACAACAGCAAGCAATGAAATCAAGGTAGCCAGTGACCAAGCTAACCTTTTAGCTACTGGAAGCAGTTTCACAGATGGTGGCCTGTGCTTTTGACTGAGCCATTATTTCAGATGGTGAATCAGAGAAGGGGGCAGGAGGGTGAGCTGGAATTCAAATCATAGCTCCTTCTCAGGGATAAGCATACATGTGGTTTTAAAAAAAATAAAATAAAATAAAAACCTCTGCAGCAATCCTCTCACTTGTATACAAAGAGAAATTGTCAGTCCTCTCTCGTTTTTATGAATTTGCATCCATCAACTTCTATCTGGTCCAGCATCTAATTAACAGCAGTGTGCATCTGGCAGATGTTTTATCTGGAACTGAGAACACTGTCTGCAGTCAGGTCACATGCCAAAACTAGCTGGCCCTCCCTGCACACATCACAGTCCTGCTCGTGGGGGCTGTGCTGGAGCAGGCTCCGCTGCTTCACATTCAAATGATGCTCTTATCTTGATCTTTCCTTTTCTCTTTCTTAATAATTATACAGAAAATCCTAGATCCAAATAACTGCTCCGCTCACAGCTTTCCCATAAATCTGTCAGAAAGGACGATGACTCCAAAAGCAATTGCAAAGCAATATGGAGGATAATATTCTACTTTGCAAACAAATTTCTGTCTGTCGAAATGGACCGGATTACTCACCAGACTTTTCTGTCCCTGGCCTTAATGGAACTGTGGCCTTTGGGAATAGAAATGAGGAGATGAGTGGGCAACACAGAAGTAACAACTTTTGCTGTGATTTAAAAGGAGCACAGTGTTTCCCCAACAGAACCTCTGTACTGACCAGGAGACAGCAGCTGTCTCTATCTTCAGGATCAGCATAAATTCAAATCTCACTTTGAGCAAAGCAGCATGAAAGTTTATTAACCACCACAATATCAGCTCTTTGTTTTAAAAACATTATCATTCTCAAATGTGTTTTTGCTGTTATCAACTCCTCACCCCTTATTATTTTTTTTTTGGCCTTTTCTGTCAATAATGCACTCATTGGTAGATTTTTAATAAGTCCAAGGTTATAGGCTCAGTTGCCACATGGATGTGTTCACACAACATTAATCTCAAAATCACAGACTTAGAGACTCCATTGCTGGTGGGAAGACAAACATGTACAGTCACTATAGAAATCAATATGGTGGTTCCTCGGGAAGTTGGGAATTGATCTTCAAGATTCAGCTATATCCCTCTTGGGCATATACCCATGCCATTTTACCATGAGAATACTTTCTCACCTATGTTCATTGCTGTTTTATTTATGTCAGAAACTGGAAACAACCTAGATGTTCCTCAACTGAAGAATGGATAAAGACAATGTGATACATTTATACAATGGAGTATTACTCAGTTCTTTAAAAAATGCCATCATGAAATTTGCAAGCAAATGACTGATACTATGAAGAAAATATCAAACTGAGTGAGGTAACCCAGGATCAGAAAGAGAAATACAGTATATATTCACTTACAACTGGATATTAGCAAATAATTGAATGATAACCAACCTACAATCCACAAACTCAGAGTGGTTAGGTAAAGAGCAGGGGTCCAGGAAGGACACATGGGTCTCCCTGGGAGGGAGAAATAGAACAGATTTTAAGGGCAGACTAGGGGTAGGTGAGGAGGGGAGCAGAAGAATCAGGTGGGTGGGGAAGGAGAGAGGTTAAAGGGGAGAATATGAGAAGAGACAGCTGGAATTAAGAGGCATCTGGGGGATGTTATGGAAGCCAAGTGCAGAGGAAACTTTAGAAAGCATATGAAAGTGATCTATGAGGTCTTCTAATAAAGGGGATATGAAGTCTCAACTGGCCATTTCTTTTTGCCAAATAAGGCCTCCAGTAGTTTGCATTCAATTGAGTTGTTGGTCCAGGGGTTCTGTAGAAATCCCCCAAACACCCAGGCTGTTGCTAAGAAAATGGTTTGCTCTCTGCGAACTGACAGTCGGGCCCCATCCCTAAGGATGACACCCATAAAACTCACTGGGCATGGAGAAGTCAAGCTGCTGTCTACCTGGAGCCCTCACCCCTACATTCTAGTGTCTTTGGTAAAGAAGGCAATCTAAAGGCTACCAAAAGAAGAAATGTGAACACCAACTCAGCCACAATACCTTTGACCTACAGTCTGCCTGCCTGCAGATATGCAAGGGCAATCAATGGTGGTGCAGAATTTGTAGTGGTAGCCAACCAACATCTGATTTGACTCAAGGTCTACTCCATAAGAGGGGATCCTTACCTGACACTACAAAGGTAACCAGAACTAGAGAGTAGATGACCCAGAGACCTAGGTAAGAACCAAACATCTCTGATCTGAAAAAAAAAAAAAGGCGGGGGGAAATTATCAATGAAATGACTCCTAGTGATATTCTGCTATACTCACAATCTGTGGCATTTTCAGTCAGCATCAAAGATGCTTCTTCTAGCAGCAATGGAAACAAATGCAAAGACCCAGAGCCAGATATTACATAGGGAAACAGTCTAAATAGGAGGTATCCATCAAATCCTTCCCCTCAGATCTCAGGGAACTCTAAGGAAGAGGGGAGAGAGAGAGTAAAAGAGATAGAAAGGATGGAGAACATCAGAAAAAAAGAGGCTCTCTGCATCAACTAACAGAGACTGAAGCATTAAGTAAGGATAGGACCTATACAGATCTGGACCAGGTCTTTTGTGCATGTGCATGCATGCATGTACACTCATTCACACACACACACATAAGATATATATATATATATTAGCTTAGGATTTTTTGGAACTTGTGAGTATGACAATGAATGAGTCTTTGATTCTTGTTTCTGCTCTTGGGATTCTTTTTCCTGCTGTGTTGTTGTGTTCAATTTCAATATAATAGTTTTTGCTTTGTTGCATTTTATTTTGTCATGTTTGGTTGTTAAAAATAAAGAATTCCATGTGTTCTTGTCACAAAGAAATAGTACAAGTATGAGGTAGTCAATATGCTAATTACTCTGACTTAATCATTACATCCTGATACAACATAAACACATTTTCACAGTTCACATCTATCACATAAATATATTTAATTATGTGTCCATTAAATATAAATATTTTTTAACTTAGGAAGAAGCTGCTTGTGTAAAAAAAGGAAATTTTGGCCAGAAGTCACTGAAATGTTGCAAACAATTTTAGAATGTGTCTTAAACTGACTTAATATATTTCCCACTAAATCTATATTAAATTAAACCAACCTAATTTAAACCCATACATTACTGAAGATTCATGATAAATCAGTGCTCTGTTTTTGGTACATAATCTGCACACACAAGCTGAGCAGTGATAATAAAAATGGTTTTCTCAAAAAAAAAATACTAAAATATTCTAAATTTATATCCATTTCATGATTTCTGTTTATTCTAAAATACTAAAATATTCTAAATTTATATCCATTTCATGATTTCTTTCAACCTAACGGCTAGTGATAAGTATTATGGTTAATCTCCTAGAGCTCCTATTGTATTCACTTTTTAAAATTTTATCATTGAGCTCATGGTTCCACCCATAATTTTTATTCTTTTTTCATTGATTTTTATTTAGCTCTTCATTTTTCTCTGCTCTCCTCCCTGCCTCTCCCCTCCCTTTCAACCCTCTCCCAAGGTCGCTATGCTCCCCATTTACTCGGGAGATCTTGTCTTTTTCTACTTCCCATGTAGATTAGATCTATGTATGTCTCTCTTAAGGTCCTTATTGTTGTCTAGGTTCTTTGGGATTGTGATTTGTGGGCTGGATTTTTTTTTTCTTTTAAAAACCACATATGAGTGAGTACATGTGATAATTGTCTTTCTGGGTCTGGGTTACCTCACTCAAAATGATGTTTTCTAGCTTCATCCATTTGCCTGCAAAATCCACCCACGATTTTAAGATGTTCTTTGAGCTGCACAATAAGCAGAACACTTCATTATGATCAGAATATAAGCTGATGAGTGGGTCGCACGGGAGTGTGTCTTGAGTCTCAAGCAATGACAGCAAAATAGCTTTTTTTTGGTTTTTCTGTAACTTTTATTTATTTATTTTTTATTAAAAATTTCCGCCTCCTCCCCGCCTGCCATTTCCCTCCCCCTCCCCCCAATCTACTCCCCCACCCTCTCCAGTCCAAAGAGCAGTCAGGGTTCGCTGCCCTGTGGGAAGTCCAAGGTCCTCCCCTCTCCATCCAGGTCTAGGAAGGTGAGCATCCAAACAGGCTAGGCTCCCATAAAGCCAGTACGTGCAGTAGGATCAAAACCCAGGGCCATTGTCCTTGGCTTCTCAGCAGAACTCATTGTCCACCATGTTCAGAGAGTCCGGTTTTATCCCATGCTTTTTCAGCCAAAAGGAAGGGTGGATATGGGGGCAGGGAAGTATATATCTTAATTAAGGAAGCCATTTTAGGGTTGGCAAGAGACTTGACTCTAGAGGGGTTCCCAGGTGTCCAGGGAGATGTCCCCAGCTAGTTCCTTGGGCAGCTGAGGAGAGGGAGCCTGAAATAACCCGATCCTATAGCCATACTGATGAATATCTTGCATATCACCATAGAACCTTCATCTGGCGATGGATGGAGACAGAGACAGAGACCCACATTGGAGCACTGGACTGAGCTCCCAAGGTCCAAATGAGGAGCAGAAGGAGGGAGAACATGAGCAAGGAAGTCAGGACCGCCACCCACTGAGACAGTGGGGCTGATCTAATGGGAGCTCTCCAAGGCAAAATAGCTTTTGAGCAAAAGGCTCACACAGCTAATCAATCGTCACCTTCACTCCCTTCACAAGTTCCTACAGTGTGTTACTGGCTTCCTTTTAGAGTTGTTGTTGTTGTTGTTTGATTTTGGCTTTTGGTTTTGTTTTGTTTTGTCTTTTGGTTCTTCGAGACAGGGTTTCTCTATAGCTTTCGGAGCCTCTCTGGAACTAGCTCTTGTAGACCAGGCTGGCCTCGATCTCACAGAAATCTGCCTGCCTCTGCCTCCTGAGTGCTGGGATTAAAGGCGTGTGCTACCACTGCCCTGCTTCTTTTAGAGTTTTGCATGGTAGTTTATAGTCATTAACTCTTCCTTAGAAGGCTTTGTGATTTAGGGCCTCTGAGATCTGATTTTGCAATATGCTTCACACTCAAGTTGAATAGTTCTCACTAAAGACATATGCCTAAGAATGAAGCCTCTGATAGGAGACACAAGCTACTTCAGGGGCTGACTAGCTGTTTCACCTTTGGAAGTCAAACACCTGACCAGTGGGTGTATTCTCTATGCAAGGAGAATGAACAGCTCTGTTTCAAAGAACAGCGTTGTGATTTCTATATTGTTGGTTTCCCCCGGCCTCAGCCCTGTTGTATGGATGGTACCCACACACCTTGCATTCCCATTCCAATGTACCCAATTAATAAAAAGATTGTGCAAATTTTACCCTGCTTCATTATTTTTCCTACCCTATAATTTTTTTTTTACTTTTTAATTAAAATGAGTGTTTATGTGTGTAAGGTTTAAAAACCCATCTCTCTCAACTTAGAATCCAGTTTGTTATTGACTTGCTCCAGGGCACATTAATTACACAGCTCAGGGGATAAGCACCAGATACAAAAATATCCTCATGTTGGCACTAGCCACATCCTATCACACACACCCAAGAGATCACTACCACGAAAAGACCTTAGCTAATATACCAATGAATGGCTGAAAAAGCAAAAAAGATCATCTGCTCTCTTTTCATATGAGACTTTCTGGAATGGTCACAATATGTAGTACAGACCTGCTTTGTCCTGCGGGTTTCACCTTAATAACAAAGCCAAGACCCTAAAGTGGGGCATAAAAGTATGACTATAACACAAGCTGTGGTGTTTGATCTGGAAATAGCACCATGCTATGGATGGCTCATGAAGCCTGTCCATCTGAATTCAGATGCTAAACGCCACATCCTACCAACATGTCCCTTGGCTTAAGAGACGTTGACTCTCTGTGACTCAATATTCTCACCTATAATAAAATAAGAAAATTGTATAAATGCAAAGAATGGCGTGAATTTTATCAACCACTAGTAAAAGATACACAAGAGCCGGAATTTGGGTGTCACCTGTTCCTCTATCCTTGCCTTGAGGAGAGTGTCTGATATGCACTTTGTAGGATTCTTGTGCCACACAAAGAAGGAAGAGTGAACAGTCCCAGTGGGAAAATAGCTGTGACACAGCTTTAACCATGGCTGCTTGTTATTATTTTGTTGTTGTGAGCTATAAGATCATTTTGTTCTAATATCTTCTTCTCAGATGTAAGAAGACCTCAGGATAATGATTAAAAAATTTTCTTTTAGAGACTTCACTGTGAGATATAAGGAAATGCCCTAGCCTGAATCAGCAGTTCCATTTTAACACAATTATCCAATTTTGGACATTTTCTTTACCATTTTGATAATTCATGAATAGAGAAGATGATATTATAGATATCACAAGTTTGTTATTAACAATTCAGAGTACTACCCAACAGAGAAAAGTGTTAATACACCAAAATGGAATATTAATGTCACCAAGATTAAAAAAATCAATTAGGTATTTAACTATTAGGCATTGTATTGGATACTGCACTTGGAAATAAAAGAACAATAAAGAGCCATTCAAATTCTAAACCCTAAATATAAAGTAGTAAAATAACTAAAAGGTGCTACTCCTATGAGTTTACTATGGAAGAGCCAATTTTTGAGTAAGACAGTCACACATGATCTCTTTTTGGCTGCCTCAGGCTCTGTGTAGTCATCTCTTTGCAATCACATCAGACAGTGTATTAATACTTCTGTGTAAATGAACTAATTTTTCTAAAAAAAGATTTAATAGAGCTATTTATGATCCCCTTATCAAAGTAACAGTAACAGTTTTTTTTTTTATCAAATAAAACATTGGAGTTTGAGTTAAAATGCTTCAGGAAAATGGTGGAAAGAGAGGACAGCCAAAATATTTATGTGGACTACATATATATATATATATATATATATATAGTGGCTTATACTGTCTTCTTTTTTACACATATATTAGAAATTTTTCAGAATAAAAATTTAAAGATAAATACCAACAAATCTTATTTACCTTTTTCAATTGCTTTTTTAATTACAAAACTATAATCTCATTATCTAGATGTCCCTGTGATATGTTGAAAGTCCATGAAATGATAAGAACAATTTAGCTCTCAATTAAACTGCATTGAAAGTTTAAAAGGTTATAGGTATGGGAAAGTAGTCTGAAGAAAAAACGACTCCAATACTTTATCTCAATGTTGCAACTATTTGATGCCATTAACTGTTTTATACCTTGTCCTTGTGGCTAGTAAGAAAAATTGAGGAATTAAGAAAGCTTTCTCTCCTCAGAGAGTTTCAGACATGGTGCACTATCTTGGAGGTAGAAGAGGAAGGGGGGTTGTTATCTTCCATCTACTCATAGACAAGTACCAGTTGAGACTAGACTACTCATTTATTCATGCTACCACCATGGCATTGTCAAAGCACTGGGGAAACTTCTTTATGGAACTTGCTTTCATTGTTTCTAGTTTTTATGATGTATTCGCCATGCAATTCCTCTAGACTTTTCAGAGTCTATGATTTATGATTTGCACCAAAGACCTGACACTTGACTAATGAATCTGTGTTCACGACAGAACTGGGGGCTTGTGGGGGGTAAGGATTTCTCTCTGATTGTTTTCAAACATATTTGAAAAATAAAACTTTGCCATTTTTAATTTACAACCCAATAGAAGAAAGTATACAAATACAGACCAAAGAAATTGTAGAATTGCACAGATTTCTCAGTAAGGCCCCTTCATTCTGCAGCAACAGAACCAAAACTCAGCTAGGAGAGATGAGCTCTATGATCACACCCTGCTCAATGCTGCAAGGTATAGATATCGTACCGTTGAGTCCCAGCTAGTTCTTGCTTTGCCACATCTGTCAAGTCTACAGATGGCGCCCCTGGAGGCTGCACTTTGCGTACACATAGATAACTAAACCAATGCCAGACAGCATTCCTCTGTGTCTCACTAAGGTCTCTTTATGGAACACCGCTCAATGCAGAATTTTTAAAAGGCTTCCTTTTAGGAATAATAATCAAATCAGTACTCGAGGCAAAAGATGCATCTGCAGCAATCAGTAACTGAGAACTAAAGGTACTGCCCAGAGGGAAAGAAAGGTCTATGAAGAGCCAGAGATGCTCAGATCAAGGTGCCCTTAAGAGAAGTCAAGAGGGTTGTATTACCAGAGAATAGTGAAGATCTCCTTAGCTATTTCCTACACAGCCCAGAAAGGCAGCACTCCTCCTGGCTAAGACAAATTACCACAGGACAGCACGTAGATTAAACTCTCTAAAAATATAGGACTGAAATCCTAGAATCATTAGAATTCAATCTACTACTCATTTGAATGATTCTTTTTATTTAACATTATTGTCTGTTTCTATGACTACAGGTACACTTCTGGACATAATAGGTAAAACTCATAATTGAAATTAAATACATTTTCTCCTGATATACTGACTAAGAGCTAATGCTTCTAATTGAATAACATTTGTAACTATGAAAGTTAAGACAGCACATATTATGCCTATAGGTAATGACAGCTTATAAATTAGTCCCACATTTTTAAAATAAAAATAATGATGACTCCAGGAACCAAGCTTAATGAACTTGAGTCTAGGAAACCCTAGCATTGTTTCACTGGGATTGCTAAAGGCAATAGAGAATGGTCAATTCATTAAGGTAAGTGAACAAGTTGAAAAGTGGTGAAGGTATCTTTAGAGACACGGTTGGAAGACAAGAAACCTTGCTGGTGCAAAGGCTGATGTCAATTGTATTCATTTTACCACCCACAAAACTCCTAAGGATCAGATTGTTATTTTCATGTTGTAAAGTTTTTACACACAATTCTTAATGAACCCCAAAATTTACTACTGCGCAGTCAAGATACAGAGAAATGATCAATGAAGTAAGAGTACACCTATGACTACCTCCGGGTTCCCACCAGCTGACCTACCATCACTTCCTGGTGCAGCAGTAGAATTGTCAATCTCATGTCTTCTCTATGCTAGTCAAGGAAGCAATCCACCTGCCAACAAGCTAGTGTTCTGTTTTTTTTTTTCCCCAAGTCCAATTGAGACATTATAGGTTCCATTAGTTAGTCATTGTTCTATTCTTAGCATGAATATTCTTTATGTTCAATTATCCTAATTAACCCTACAGTCACTGTCAAGTGGAAAGAGAGGCTTGGAGATATTAAGTTACCCAAGTTAGTTAGCATATGTCAAAACCAGAACACACACTGGATCTTAGTTTTCTACCTGTACAGTAACTGCTTTGCATGCTGTATTGTCTAAGGTTTGTCATAAATTAAGACTGAAACATTGTTAAGGAAACCCCTTCCATCTTTTTTGTTTGTTTGTTTGTTTTTTGATTTTCGAGACAGGGTTTCTCTGTAGCTTTTGGTGCCTGTCCTGGAACTAGCTCTTGTAGACCAGGCTGCCCTTCCATCTTTTAAATAAATAAAAAGCAGAACCGAAATGTGTACTCTAGAAAACCACAGAGTGATGAAGCACTCCAAGAGAAAAACAGAAAAAGTCAGCTGACAAAAACTAAGGACTGCTGAGAACAGGAGAAATAGTCTTCTCCATAAGGAATCCATAATTGACCTGCAATGCCATGTGGTCAGCCTTGAAATTATGTACATATAAGTACTGCTAAATGGACTGAGTAGGCATATACGCACATATATATATATATACTATATATGTATATATAATAGTGTGTGTGTGTGTGTGCGTGTGTGTAAAAGAAAAAGAGACCATAGTTTCTAAAGGAAACAATGTGTGTAAATGGAAACGGCTGGAGGGAGGAAGGGAAAGGAGAAATAAAGTAAGTATATTTTAATTTAAAATGGTTTTGATGTTTGGACAGCCAGCATAGGTTCTTGAGACCAGAGAGAATAAGCAATAATCATGTCATCTATCATACTCAGATCATTTGTAGCCGCTATGAACAGCAGTGAAGTTGTAATGATCACCACTGTCTTTTCTCTGTGGACTAATTTGATCTTCATAAAGGTACCAATGTCACGCTATGTGTACGAGATCAAAGTTTAGCACTCAATTTAAATGTCCTTCAGTAAGATAACTTACTTACTGGATTTCAAATACATAATGCGATTGATAGCTTTCAGATTCCTTTTAAGAATCCTGAGTAAGTAGCACAGTAAGACCATCTAGACTTTATCATGTCACTAATAAATGAAACATTGCTAGGAAGGAAGAAAGCAACTCTCAGCCAATGTGTCCAAGGACCCACAACTATTAAACAGCAGGGATGAGATTCAAATCCAAGCTTCAAGCATTCTATGGACATGCTACTGTATTAACCCTTATAGTCTGAATTACACATTAAATTTTATGTTAAACTTGAAGATCTGCTTTTTGTTGTTTTTTTAAAATTAATTTGTCCTGAGTTGTCTATATAGAATACATTTGCCAGAAGCCTAAATAATAGCCTAAAAAAGTAAGGAGTTAAGCTTTTAATAAAAAAAAATTCATTTCTAAGCTAACTCATCACGTTTCATCTTAATTTGAACTTCCTCCAGTAATTCTTCCCACCCCCACCCTGCAAATCCTGACCTGGAGGCCGCTAGTACTTGTTCCCATAGGTACCATAACATAATCTTCTAGACTTAAACGTTGATTACTTAAGTTACTCTCAAGTGGCTAAGTTATGTCAGAATAGACCCTGATCCTGGCTTAGAGTCTACTGTGTCCCTAAGCCTAGCACACAGTTACTGCACAAAAACATTTACACAATAAGTAAAAGACAGAATTGCTAAATTTGATGTATTAAGTTTTATTTGGCGTTTGAAACCTGTTAATTAATACCAACAAAGAAAAAACAGGAAAATTTGAAAAAGATAGGAGCTGTCTTGTAATAAGATGATGAAATTTCCATGTTCTAAAAAAAAAGAGGGGGGTAGGGGTGATAAAACCTATGTACTATGATAACATCAGAAAGCATGAGCTGGGCTCTCATAAAACAAAGCCAAAGCATGTTAGAATTCCTGTGTACCCTTGATATGTATATCCATCATTGTTAGATACATCATTTCCAAATCAATATCGAAAGTGAACATTCACAGCTAATACCAGGCATATGTGGTGATCCTTTGTCTATGCCCAATTAAATGGGATATCCTCCTGGACATCTCTACCACTAATTGGTCAGAGTACGATACGCATGAGCTAGGGTGATTACCTTAACCCATCTGCCTCCCGGTGGTGTCAGAGAGAAAGCAAGAGTCATTAGAAGTAGAGTGGCTAATTTGTTTGCTTATCTCAGAGCCCAACCAGTTAAGGATTATAAATCCTCTTGGAGTTTAATGTGAGGCTCAGAGCTAAACTGGGGCAAGGAAATGATTTTAAAACCTTAAACCCTGGAAGGCAAAAGTGATAAGGATCCCAGAGACAAGACATTAAGAGAATATTTATTCCTAACAATGTGAGTGAGTAGTATGTCTCATTAAATAAAGTGTCTTTTCCCATCCTGAGGAGTTACTGACCCATAATGACAGAAAAGTCCACAATTAAGCATAGTTAGCATGAATCACCAAAGACACAGAACACATCCCTTTCCTTTGTAAATGAATAATCCCATGGATGCTCATAGTTATTCATCTGGGGAGAATGACTGTGCTCCTTCAGGAAGGAAGCAAAATAATGATACAATCTTGTATCTCACTAGAATCTGTTCGTTTTAACAATGTAGACCTACAGATAAAAAGACAGACCTAATGTTAGCAACACCAGGTCAGGTGATGGAAGAAGGAAAAGGAATGCACAAAAGGAAATGAGCTATCAAGGGACACACAACAGCAGAACTCACTTGTCATTTATCTCAAGGCAGACAACAGGCAAACATGCAACTTCAGAGCCTCCAACATTCAGTGACCCTGAGTCCCTGGAATAGGCAGTCTACCTGATGACATTCCACTAGCTGTAAAGAAGTTTTCCTATCTCAGATTGCACGCTAGTTTTGTTTTTGCTGAGTTCTATTTTCCTACAAAGAGATCCCCAAACTCCAAAAAAAGATTATGACCAAGGATTATTTCTTGATTACATTATTACAATTTTCTCACATCTGTGTTATAGGTTGGATTGACATTGTCATTTCTCATCATGTACTAATGGTTCCCTTTAACTTGATTACATTCATAATCTCTTTATCTTAGATTCTGAAAGTTTACCACATAGGGCATAACTGGTATAACTGAACAAGTGGAAAAAATGGCAAAGATAGCTTACAACTTTAGAGATTCTGACGTGCGTACCAAAATATATCCCTTGGAGAGTTGTATTATAAGATACTTATCTATC
This sequence comes from Chionomys nivalis, assembly GCF_950005125.1. Taxonomy (NCBI): domain Eukaryota; kingdom Metazoa; phylum Chordata; class Mammalia; order Rodentia; family Cricetidae; genus Chionomys; species Chionomys nivalis. The sequence goes on from NC_080093.1 coordinate 36,080,082, forward strand.
CTTGTCTTATTAGGAGCAGGGAGAGTTGTATCACATTTTAGAAGGGATACAAACAAGCCTGGAGGCTCTTTTGCTTCCACTACTTTCTATGTAGGTGGCTTGAAGTTCACCATTTAATGATTTATTTATGCATGCATTTTATGTATGTGGTGTTTTATCTGCATATCAATCTGCACAGCAGAAGAGGGCACTGGATCTCTTGGGACTAAAATTATAGACAGTTGTGAGCTGCTATGTGGGTGTTGGGAATTGAACTCAGGACCTCTAGAACAGTCAATGCTCTTTTCTGCTGGGTCATCGCTCCAGTACCAAAGTTCATCATTTAACTTGAGATGTTTCTCTGACTGTGGAAATAGGAATAATGCTCTCTTTAATTAATCAGATAAGTATGTTTCACCTATTGTATTAATAAGGATACTATAGCAAAGAAAGAGAGTGGAAGGAGAGAAAGGAAGAAAGGAAGGAAGGAAGGAAGGAAGGAAGGAAGGAAGGAAGGAAGGAAGGAAGGAAGGAAGGAAGGAAGGAGAAAATGGAGATTATGTTCTAACAAGGCTATTATTGAGGTTGATATAGAAGAAAATAAGCAAATATACAAATATTAGATACAATACTATTATGATAAGTGCTACAAAACAAAAGTAAGGGAAACAGCTGGTTGTTCCAAAAAAGGGGATGGATATCATGTTTAACAGGAAGGCATAAATGAGGTTCCCCATTAGAAGAGCTTCTCAAAGGTTGAGACATAGAAGAGATAGATAGATAGATAGATAGATAGATAGATAGATAGATAGATAGATAGATAGATAGATAGATGGATGGATGGATGGATGGATGGATGGATGGATGGATGGATGGATGGACGGACGGACGGACAGACGGATTTCATAGCACATGTAAGCATCCCCAAATAGTGCTACAGCTCCAAATGGGGTATTCATTTCCTTTCTGCCATTAAAGACAAGCGATTACTTGAAAAAGAGCATCCCCAAGTACCTGCTGCTGCTTCCTGAGAAGACATGAGAGATGAGCTTAGAGAGGCTGAGGAATGGTGACCTAGAGTATGAGGGCCATGATTGAGAAAGTGTGGGACCATGCTTAAGCCCCAGAAGTCTTGAAGATAGCTGGGGCTTTGGGGTACAGATGTGGAGAAAGGTCCACCATGGTGTGGGGAAGAGGAAAGAGAAATAATGCCCTCCACATCTACATACAGTCATAACCAGTTTGCTGGAGGCATGACAGGGCAGAATTAATGTACCTGTTGCATCAGTATATTAAAGTTTCCTTCAGTTGTGTCCTTAAAATACCTCCTCAAGCCAGGTGGTGGTACGCACACCTTTAATCCCAGCACTCGGGAGGCAGAGGCAGACGGATTTCTGAGTTTGAGGCCAGCCTAATCCACAAGAGTTAGTTCTCGGACAAGCTCCAAAACTACAGAGAAACCCAATATGTATATATTTAAGATAGCATCCTCCTACCTTTTTTAAAATTGATTTTTATTGAGCACTACATTTTTCTCTGCTCCCCTCCCTGCCTCTTCCCCCCCTTCAACCCTCCCCCAAGGTCTCCATGCTCCCAATTTACTCAGGAAGACAAAGAAAACCAGCTTACAAACCACAATCCCAGAGAACTTAGACAACAATGAGAACACTAAGAGAGACTTACATAGATCTAATCTACATGAAAAGTAGAAAAAAGACAAGATCTCTCTTTTTTTAATCAATGGAACTATACGTCAGGGCAGAAAAGTTTCTCGTTAGGTATTCACAGTATTTTTTTGTTTTCTGAGGTAGGAGGGATGAACATCATATGAGCCACCTCCAGTGGGTTCCATGACTTCAATGCGGATCACCATCTAATAGAAAAATTGTGGCCACAGCAAATTTCTGCTTTCATAAATTTAAAATGTCACAGCAAATTCAAATGATGTTTTAAATAAATGTGATTGCTCCTATTGAAAGAAGCTGAATCTTCATAAGGCAAATGAGCCAATTTAATTGACTGCTTCAGAGTGTCAGGCAGATAGAGTCATCAATGCCTGGGTGATGAATAGGATTAATAAGGAATCTTACAGTTTTACTTTGTTGTTTTGGAACTTTTTTATTCCAACAAGAAAATAAACAAACAACATGATTCTAAAAAAATATATTCCACACCAATCCCCAAATCCGATTTTTCTCCTTAAAACAATAGTTAAAAAAAAATACTAGCAATGCTTTACCCCACTCTGAGAAGAGTTTGCAAAGAACCAGTATGTATGATCAACAGTCTGTCACACATAAGCACTTGGGGACAGCTCATGTGATGACATCTGGCCAAACTGGAATATCTTCTTCTATTCCAGATGCTCCGGAGCAGGGCAGGAATGCTCAGAACGCATGAGAAGATTTTACCATTGCCTCCGCTGTCTAGACAGGGAAAAGGATTTTAGCTGGAGTTCACCAGGTTGCAATTCACTAGCAAAAGGCACATTTGTTGCTGTAGCACTTCATGCAGTATTCTTCCTCCTTTTGCTTAGTTTGTTTATTTGTTTGTTTTTACTTTTTTATTTTTTAAATATTTATTTATTTATTTATTATGTATACAATATTCTGTCTGTGTGTATGCCTGCAGGCCAGAAGAGGGCACCAGACCCCATTACAGATGGTTGTGAGCCACCATGTGGTTGCTGGGAATTGAACTCAGGACCTTTGGAAGAGCAGGCAATGCTCTTAACCTCTGAGCCATCTCTCCAGCCCCCTACTTTTTTATTTTTGAGTCAGGGTTTCTCTGTAGCTTTGGAGCCTGTTCTGGAACTAGCTCTAGCTCTTGTAGACCAGGCTGGCCTCGAACTCACAGAGATCTGCCTGCTTCTGCCTCCTGAGTGCTAGGATTAAAGGCATGCACCGCCACTGCCCAGCATTTCTTTTGACTAGGGTAACTAGGAAAATTATTACAGGAAAATAGTATTGAGCTACAGCTGGAGTTTCCCCACTGCCAACCAATCTCTTCAGACCTGTTTTCTCACCCAAATAGATCTAGACCAGCTCCAAGGTCACCACCCCAGCCATCCAGTAAGAGGATAAAGGCAAAAATGCTTCATAAACTAAAGAGAACAAGGGACGAGGAGTGAGTATGTTGCTAAGTTACCAGTAGAAATTCCCGGGAGAAGTGACTACCTCCTTTAGGAATACAAGAAGCTCCCGTATTATCATAGCTCCTTGTAAATGTTGTAAGTGTTCAATTACTCTCCAATATTCACGTGTTCCTTTTGGCCTTCTCCTAATAGATTTTTCCCCCCTATTCCTAATGTTTGAAGTCATTGGTCTTCCAACTTGCTGTCTTAGTACCTTCCTGGAGGAAACCCACCATATATTCAAGTTCATTAGCTGAAGAAGGATCATGATCACAGTTACACCCTTCGGCAGGATGATTTGAAGAGAATACTCTGTTAAATATACCACAGTGACCTTCAGATAAATTCTTCCATTGGTAAAGTGTGATGAGCTACCCAATGGTGCAATTGCCTCTGATTGTGAGCACAGTTGTGGATGCTGATTTGAACAGCCTGATTTCTTGTTCCACAGCTGCCAAGTGTATCCATTAGCTCTGGGGAGCTACTGTTACTCTGAATCTTTGGCTGATAAACAAAGTGAACAGAAAATCCTCTGGTAGCCGGACAATTTCCAGCCTGAACTTTTGTGTGAATCCTAGCAACACCAAGGAAGTTTTTATCCCAAAAACTAACAGAAAAAAAAATCAGCTAGTGAATTTTATTTTTGTCTTGCAAAGGGAGAACAAAGTGCCCCACCCAAAACATGGAAAGGAAAGAAAGCTGACTTCAGAGGCCACACTGCTATCTTCCTATCCCATTTTCACAGCAGGGAGTAGAAGGGCTAACACAGAGCTGCATGCTCTTAAAAACGTGGAATTAATGGACTTGCAATAATTTCAAAGCTCTGTCCTGTGCAGAGGCCCTGTAAGTTCATAAATTAAGTCTGCGATGAGAAACAAAACAAAAAAGGAACAAAGAAGACAGGAAGAATAAGGCTAGTAGTCCATATTCGCTGTAAGAAATTTTGAAATAACTTGCAAATATGCTTAGCATTTTTTATGCCATGATTTGATCCAGAGAATCTAGCAATACAGATCATAGGATTTCCATGAACTTTCGCACACTGTGTGTTCTGGAGTTTCCTGCTGAATTGCATTCATCAAATCACATATTTGTGTGTAACCTGAGGAGGAGCGGTGTAGCATTTTAGACAGAGCAGGAAGGGGCTGTCTCTTCAGCAATGAGAAATATGTAAAGGAGACCTGTGTGCTGCAGACTCCATCCTATCATATTTGATTGAGAATTTCATAAAAACACACCATGTATTTTCAGCAAACTACAGGTTTGTTTGTTTCTTTGTTTGTTTTTAAGAAGATCTCAGAGTTGCACTCTGGCTATCCTGGAACTTATTATGTAGAGTTAGGTAGGCCTTCGACTACAGACCCTCCTGCCACTGGCTTCTGAGTGCTGAGATTAAAGGCGTGCACCTCCACAAACGGCTCAAAGTAAAGTTTTATGTTTATCCAACCAGATCACTCTTTTCTCTGTCCTTTTCTCTTAGTTTCCCTTAACCTGAAAACATTGAAAGAGCCCTTTCCTCTCCACTATACACTGTATTTGATTAGCACCCTGAGTAGACCAACAAATATGATTTAAATGCAGCATCAGGTCAAAGTGAGCTTAAACTTCTATGACTTAGGTATACATAGGTTCATAAATAAAGGTTGGATAATGCTAAAAAGCATAAGGCATATTTATAACTCTTTTAAGTAAATGTGGTACATTTACACAATGGTGTACTACAAAGTAGAAAAATATGACATCTTGAAATTTATGGGCAAATGGATGGATCTAGAAAACATCATATTGAGTGAGTAAGGTAACCCAGACCAAGAAAGACAAATATAACATGTACTCACCCATAAGTGGCTTTTAGACATAAAACAAAGAAAAACCAGCCTACAAATCACAACCCCAGATAACCTAGACAACAAAGAGGACCCTAAGAGAGACATTCGTGGACCTAATCTACATGGGTAGTAGAAATAAACAAGATATCCTGAGAAAATTGGGAGTGTGGGGATCATGGGAGAAAGAAGGGGGGAGTGGGGAGAAGAGAGGGGTGTGGGGGAAAATACATAGCTCAATAAAAACAAAATAAAATAAAAATACATATGTAATGTGTGTATGTGCATTTGTGTGTGCGTGCATGCATGTATGTGTACGTGTGTGTGTGTGTGTGTGTGTGTGTGCGTGTGTGTGTGTGTAGTTTGAATAAAGTTACACCCTTGGAGTGATAATGCAGCCTGCAAGAGTCATAGACTATCTACCAAAAACCATGGTACAGGGCATGCGGAACTCCCTCAGACTGACAGTAAGCAGGGTCCAAGAGACACACAAATCCTAACAGGGTACTGCTATAACCCTTCATTGCCTCTCAGAACTTGAAAGTAAGAAACTTTTACTGATCACACCCCACTCTTCAGACATGGGCCAAACAGGGCTGACCTGGAAGCCTCCACCTTGAGGACTCTCTCTCACCATATCCGAAGTCGCTATGCAAGCTACCAAGGGAGAAAAGCAATTAGTGGTCCTACACAGCCATAAAACCTATGGACCACAGCACTGACCACTGCAGCAGGATGTCCCCAAGGGTACAATAGCGACACTTATATCTTGAGGCTAAACAACTGCCATGTAACTGGATTAAAGGTTTGTTTAATAGGAGGGAATTTATGACAGGCTCTATAAATCCAGCCACCTACCTGCGACTGGTGAGGCCATGAACCCTAGAGGAAAACATACTGACTGCCACTTCCTGAAACTAGTATAATTTCTAATCGCATTCTAAATCCTTATCCTTATACACACAGATAAGTGCAGGGCTCACCGTTTATCAAGGACGCTCCTATTTGTAACGGAAGGAGACCATTACAGAAAGGCCATAATGCAGAAATGACTGACTGTGGAGTGCCCAAGTCCAGTTAATACAGATACGACACAACCCCTACTCCCGAGGCTTGAGGAACAACAAGGGAGGGGACACGGACATATTTTAACAACCAGAAGCAATGAATGTCTACAAGAAAGCTGTTGCACCTATGAACTCATAGTGTACTAATAACACACACAAAAGTTATACAGGCTGAAGCCGTATAAAATCTCAGCACAGAGGGGGAAGGGGGCCCTAAAGTTGTCCCTTAGCTGTGTAATGATTGATAATAGATAGCTTATGGGAGGCAAAGAGTTTCATTTAAAGGTGTAGCCCTTGTAGGTTGAGCACATTCCAGTGGATGGTTGTATGCCAAGAATATAGAGCCAGCAGTAATTGGAGTGGATGGACTTTAAAAAAAGTTGGGTAGGTATGGAATGGAGAGGTGGTTTAGAGGAGTCGAGGCATGAACATGATGAAATATAACATATGAAATTCTCAAAAGAATTAATAAAATATATATTGCTAAGTTATAAGGAAAATTTGATGTGGAATCTAAATATTTTTGGCAAGAGTATATAATTATAATACTGGGTGATAAGGAGAGCGAGAACATTTGAAATTCTACTGAATTAACCTAGAAGAAGCTGGGAAGAAATATACTCTTATTTCAGCATCCTTATTTTAGATTAAGGAAGATCACACCAGATGCCATTAAACATTTTAAAACCCACCATTGGAAGTTTGGGAAATAATTTCTCCTTGCAGCTGATGTGTGTGAAATCTCTTAATGAGATTTTAAATCTACATTATTAGGTTGACAATTATAAGTAAATGGATATATAACTCGAGTAATTTTATCTACTATATATTTATAGCAAGTTTAAAATGATACATTAACCTTTTCCTTTCCTAACTGGTATAATGCGTAAGTGTTTTATCTTCCCCAGTTATTGAGACTGAACAGGGAATTGCAGTTATACTAACAACATTGTCTGTCGTAAGAGGGTTGACCTTCGCTGAGAATGGGTGAGTCACCAGCTTCCTTAGCATTATTGGGATCATAATTCTTTCTCCAAATTAGACCTGCACATCTGGATAAAAAATGGGCCATGCAATTTATGTTAAATTCTAATTGTATAACATATAAAGAGAACTGAAAATGTGGAAATGCCATTTCTACTAAAAAAGAAAACAGTGACTCTGAGATTAAAAGTTAAACGTCTAAATTTCTGCCTAATATTTCACTTCCACTTGAAAGCATTTTCCATTTTCTCATGCCAGCCGTGCAGTTGAGTTTTTCCCTCTGACGCTGCAGTTTATATTTACAGAATAGAGGTACAAATTCAAAAGGCAACAAAATTTATAGAAGAGTAACCATCTTCAGTAACAATAATTATATAGATGGTATGGCCTATGCTTTCCTGTGTTTGTTTATAGATGAGACATGTCTCTCAAAGCAACAAATTCAAATAAATGCAGAAACTGACAAGGGGTGGAGCTGAACAATTGACTCTAGGGAGCTCCAGATTTCCTCTACCATGCTGCCCTGAAATACTTGGATAAAGACATTAACCCCTTCTATGCTGGCTAGTTTCTGTCAACTTGATGCAAGTCAAAGTCATTTGAGAGAAACAAACCTCAAATGAAAAAAAAAAAGCCTTTGTAAAATTGGCCTGTAAGTAGGTCCTTGGAGTGTTTTCTTGATTGATAATTGATGACTGATGAGGAAGGATACAGCCCACTGTGGGTGAGCAAGTCAGGAGGGACAAGGAGTAAGCAGTATTTCTCCAAAGCCTCTGCATCCGTTCCTGCTTCCTGGTTCCTACCTCCAGTTCCTGCTCTAACTTCCCTGGATGATGGACTGAGTCCACTCTGTAAAATGAAACACGCACCACCACCACCACCAAGTTGCTTTTGGTCATGGTGTTTTATCACAGCAGTAGAAACTCTCGACTAAGACAATGGCCATGCAACAACAAGCCCTATTAACCAAAGATAATTGGTAACAGATTATCATAACAAAGCTGGACTATATGGACATTTAAAAACTGTGAAGAAATTACCCTTTAGTTTCAGGTGAGTTATCATTACTCAAAGACAAGCAGATGACTCATTTTACGATAAGGAATCAGCCATATAGAACTTCACAATTAGATTTCTTTAAACAGGACCTCAGGGTCAGCTTAAGGATTACCACACTGCATACACTCAATAACTCAGTGTTTGATATAGACCTTGCCCAGAAACAGCTCACCATAGAGTTCTATTACTAATGATCAATCATTCCCACTGGTTTTCATCATTTCTCAGAGACTTTATGACTCTGAAATCTTATTCTACTCTTGTTTGGACTGGTCTCTGTACATTTTGCATGCAAAGTTTATACTACATACAGAAACTTTTATGAATAAAAAAATATTTAAGAAGTGTGTGCATAACCTCATGAGCTTTGCCCTGTGAACACAGTGATGTGAGCAGTTTCCATGTGAACAGCAGTCCAATCACAAACAAGACACTCCTGCACTCCTTTCATAAGTTACTTATACCCGTTTGCAAATATGCAAGAATCATAGAGAAGGCACTATTCTTTTATCTGAGTATTTTCATTCACCAATGTGCTTCAAGACTCATCATGCAGGTGTAGTTCATTTTTCTTACTGCTATATGGTATTACACTACACAAATATATCACAATTTATTTATAAATTGTGTTTTTAATTATAATGTTATTTTGCATGGGTAGGACCAAAGTAAATCTATCCTTTACCATGGACACCATTTCAACCTTATAATTGAATAATGACATATAGTATTTACATTCATTCTGTATTAGTGAATGAAAATACAGAATGTGTACAATGATCACCCAAATACATTGATGTAATTTAACTTACAACATCCTTTCTAGAAGTTTATCAACAGTGAAATTAGAATTTCTATGTATTTAAGTTTAAAGATGTAAATTTTAAGATAGGACAAAATCTTTAGGTAGCAAAACTCAGTACCGCCTCTATCTTAGATACCATATTCACAAAAGTTTATAATTATAGATAAAATGACTACAAACAAGATTTAATTTCTATTTCCTTGCTTTTGAATACTAAATAATTAGTATAAAAGTGCTTACCTAAGCATAAGATGGTGGATAGAAAGTGTATAGCATTAGGAAAACATAGATGTCTAACTATTCTTTAGTATTCATAAGAGAGTGGATTTACAGTGTTCAGGTCAGTGACAATCAGGTAAAAAAAAATACAAACATTACTTACTTGCACCAATACTTTAAATCATGTCAGATTTTCTGTTTTATCAGGTAGGTGAAAGCATACATTCTTTTTCACTATCTTCACAGTCCTTCCAGCAGTCGACCTAATAAATGCATTCCTCTGCATCTATTTCTCTCATCCAAAACTCTCATAATGGGAGTATTTGTTTTAATATGCTTTTTAGATATTTACAATCTGATAAGTCTTCAACAGGAAGATGATACATGCTCACAAGAGTCAACTAGCAAAGCATATTATAATCAAATTACATCAGCCAAAAGACAAACCCTCTTGGGTTTCATGACTGGCTGGCTTCAGGGTGCTGTTCCTGTCCTTTCCACAGAGAACACTCTATTACTTCTGGAAATTGTTTTCTAAATTATTTTCTCACAAAATATAATTATTCAGAACCAGATATACACGAGTCTTATCAGTAAGTTCTGCTCAATAGTTATGATCTGTTCAGCCACACTGACGCACTGAATAGATCGTAACTTCTCTATTGACAAGGATTTCTAAGGACTAATCAGTATGAATGTTGCCCTAATTTTATTTTATAAACTCAAACCCAAGTTTCATCTATATAAAGAGGTTAGATCTAAAGAGTCGATCTCCCCACCCATCCTGGGCAGGAATGCTCAGAACTCAGACAATGAGATCACTCAAGGAGTAAAATGGGGAATAAAATTGTTTCTAGTTATTGAAAATTTTTAATCATAAAACATAATTTAAAAACTTAATGTTTACTTATCCTAAATTGTTCTGTATACTCATTTATTCTTCAGAATCCTTAAGCCAATAGGTTAGTTAGTGCAAGTTATGTACATTTTAAGGAGATACTCATGATACAAAAGGGTTTCCTAAATTTTCATTCCTCAATTTTCTTTCAACCAACCTAGCATCACAGTTGTTTTCTGTAAATTTAATGCACTTAGAAGACAAATGTGAGCTGATGTGTCACCTGCACAGCACCCTTTACACACCACTTCCTCTCTGCGTGGGACCGTTTTCCAGGCACCCCCTGCCACCTCTCTCTAGTTCTCCTTGGCAGGAATGCCAAATGGTGCTTTCATCTTGGCGAATCTTACCAGTCTCTTTTTGTGGATTTCCACTTTCATTTTCTATGCTAATTCTTTTTTTCCTTTTTTTAAATTTATTTTTACATACCAATCCCAGTTCCCACTTCCTCCCCTCCTCTTGTTCCCTCCACTTTCCTCTCCATCCCATCCCCCATCCACTCCTCAGAGAGTAAGGCTCTCCTTGGGAGGTCAAAAAAGTCTAGCACATTGCTTTGAGTCAGGACCAAGGTCCTTACCAGTATATCTTGGCTGAGCAAGGTCTGCCTCCAAAGAGAATGGGTTCCAAAAAGCCAGTACAAGCAGTGGGAATAAATCCTGGTCTCAGCTGCCAGTGGCCCCATAGTCTGCCCCAGCCATACAACTGTCACCCACTTTCAAAGAGCCTAGTTTGGTCCTAAGTTTGTTCCCTCGCTGTCAGGAGTTGGCGGGCTCCTTTTAGCTCAGGTAAACTGTTTCAGTGGGTGTCCCCATCGTAGTCTTGACCTCTTTGCACATATTCTCACTTCTCCCACTCTTCAACGGGATTTTGGAATCTCAGCTCCGTTGGGGATCTCTGCCTCTGCTTCCTTCAGTTGCTGGATGAAGGTTCTATGGTGACATCAATATGCTGATTCTAATCATGTACAAACCGAATCTAAGGAGCCCACCACTTGAAATCATTTATGCAGAAATTTCAGTCTTAGAAAGACAGATATGCTCCTGTATTTATTCTCTCTTGTGTGTCTGTCTCTCTTCTCTCTCTCTCTCTCTCTCTCTCTCTCTCTCTCTCTCTCTCTCTCTCTCTCTGTAAGTGTATTGTATTGTGTGATGTTGTGTGCATATGTATAGGACATTTAAGCAAAGTGGTACTAAGAGGAAGGCAGGAGGAGACTGAGCTGGAGAAGAAAGCTGGAAATAGGAAAGGAACTAAAATATCTATTACAAACAGAAGACATATCTGGAAGGAGGAATGGGACCAACAAGGAAGAAGGAGGCAGTAGGGAGGGCAACACTTGGGAAGAATAAATACAAAGGGTAATAATATATGTGTGCAGAGATGTTACAATCAAATGCATTTTGTATGCTAAAATTATTAATAATAAATTTGAAATTTCTTTTAAGAAAAGTAGATGGACACTCTAAGACAAAAGTGTGAAATTCTATGGGATCCCTTCCTTAGGCAAAGAACTACAAACAACTTAAGATTACAGGGAGGAGAATTAGCCTCCTCCAGGAAAGAGTCCTCTTATGGATTGTCCAATACAGAATGGTCTGCACTGAATCATTATATACACAAGTAATAAAAAAAATTGATTCATCAATATGTATTTGTGTACATATATATTCATGTGAATATAGTTTCATATATACACATATATTTCATATTCATATATATACATATATATGAAACAAAGAAAAAGAGGCTATCTACTTGAGAGTGGGTACATGAGAAGGGTTGGAAGGAGAGTAGCTAGGAGGGATTGGAAGAGGAAAGGGATGAGGAAAATTGAGATAATCTTATTTCAATTAAAATATATTTTACAATATTAAGAATTAAGATTTAGTCATATTTTATTTGTGTTTTAATAAATAAAGTTTGCCTAAAGTTCAGAGAGTAAAATGGCTGTGTTAACCAGGCAGCAATGCCACACACCTTTAATCCCAGTGGCCACATTAGTTTGCCATAGAAACCAGGCAGTAGTGGTGCACGCCTTTAATCCCAGCCCTAGAGAGGAATATAAATTGGGGGAGACAGCTCTCACTCACAGTCTCATTCTGAGATTCCTGGAGGCAAGATCTCCATTTTAGACTGAGGTAGAGGTAAGAGCCAGTGGCTAACTGTTTTATTTTTCTGAACTGCAGGTTAAACCCCAATATTTGTCTCTGGGTTTTTATTAATCGTGCTACATTAAGAAAATCTCTATCACCTTCCCCCTCTCTCCTAACAATATCTTTCCCTTTCCAAATGTGCTTCTAGATTTTCCAATCAATGGATATTTTGTTTTCCTCTTCATCTCTTTCAACTTCATTTTTAGGAATTCAAATCGGCAAATTACAGATAGACTACAAAATCTTTTTGCCAACCCAAATGACTTTAACTAAGAAAACATAAGAGCAACATTTTACAAACTACCTAGCCTATCTCTTCAGCATACTTTTCTACGGAAATGTGTTCTACCAGTTGTGGATACAATAAAAGGCAAACATGTAAGGTAAAATAAATAATATATCTAATTTGAGAAATAAGACTCTCCCTCAGAGTCTCAGCATTGGTTGAGTCTTGAGATAGATCAGACTATCTTTTTGATTGTCAGTTTAAAATACACCGATATTATCACAATAGATTTTGTTGTAGTATATAAATCCCGAGCCATGGAGTAGTTCTTAAATCCAGGTGCAGATAAGAATTGTGGAGATATTTTAAACTATCTAAAATAATCAAACCTACTTAACTGATCTGGTTTAAGATCTGATGTTCATGAATAAGAACCACTGATCTGAATATTTTTTCTTTTTTAGTAAGATTTCAATAATTAAATCCAAAAAGTTGATCAAATGTTGTTTATTGAATAAAATAAGCTTATATTCATCCATAAGTCAAATGTGCTAGCCCTCAAAGATGCCGCATAAACCAGCCGGAAACCAGCTCTCCAATCTTTAATGCTGGCCTTGCAGAAGTAGAAAGGATAGAGGATGCATGTCACTCACTGTTACAGAACATTTCCGTAGCTCCAGATATGCACTGGGACCTTCTGTTAACTACCATGTATTAGTGTTTGGACTCTGGCTCTTTGTGCATTGTTTTAGGGAAAGGAGTCAAGATAGAGTCTACAAATGTATTTCTGAAGGTTCATATGTGCACCTGCATGCTAAGAAGCACAATTCTAAACTACTAGCCTCCAACCACCAAATATAGGAAATGACCTTACTTTTTCTCCAGTGTACAGTAGTCTTTTTGGCTATTTGCTTCAGGACTTTTTTTTCCTTCTATAAAAAGAGTCTGAAAAAGTATTGTTGATGATTGATGTGTTTAAAGCAAGTCATGGGCCATTCCTATCCTTAAAGATTACATACGCACAAGAAGAAGATGGTACAAAGGCACAGAACATTTTGTAAAGGCTTTAAATCTTTGCCTATGTTCTAGGAAAATATGCGTGCTTGAGAATTTTTGCAATTGCCAATTAGACAATGAAGAAGGTAAAAGCTTAAATTTGTTTATGTTTGCCAGTCTATTCACTGGCTAAAGGTGGCAGGCCATCTTGTTCCTGGGTAAGTAGTGACAAATTCAGGTGGACAGAGCATGGCCAGGATCTCATTAATCCCTTCCTTTTAAGGTTCACAGGTCTCCAGGGTGAATCAAAATTCATCAACAGAGGCTGAAAAGCAGTACACTCAGCATCTGGTATTATTTGATGTTGTCTTACATAGAAAATGAAAGCTATTGTATTTAAAAGGTTTGTTTCTGTTGATCTTTGTCTCTTGAGGCTCTGCATCATTCTCTTACAACATTACACATTAGGCCTCTTTAGTAACCGGGAATCTGCCTGAGAGAATAGGCCCTGACCTTCAGCCAAGAGGGTGTTCGGAGGATGCAGCTCCTGATTCAGAACTGCTTAGAACTTTGTAGAGAAGTTATGTACCTTGACCATAGGTAATGAGAGAAGAATGCAAAAATAAAGAACCACTGACATACTCAGTGAAAGGATGCTACACACATGTAGGGAGAGGAACAGGACCAAACCAGGCATATATGAAAGGAACATAGAATAATTGTCCTCACCAGAGAGCATCTTGCAGCATAAACCAACACTGTTAGCCATGTCACGGAATGTCACCATGTCAGACAATGGTAAATGTTAGTGGACAGGGGAGGCTTTCTCTTTAAAATTAAATATTTTTATTCCTTTTACATACCAACCACAACCTCCCTTCCCCCTTTTCCTCCCATTCTCTCCCCCATCTCCTTTGTACTGCCCATCCACTCCTTAGAAAGGGCAAGGCCTCCCATGGAAGTCAAGAACGCATGGTATATCAAGTTGAGGCAGGACCAAGATCCCCCCCCCACCCCGCATCAAGGCTGAGAGGAGATATCCCGTCATAGGTAATAGGTTCTAAAAAAAACAGCTCGTGCGCCAGGGACAGACCCTGGTCCCACTGCTAGAGGCCCCACAAAACCAAGCTACACAACTGACACTTGCATGCAGAGGGCCTAGGCTGGTCCCATTCAGGCTTCCTAGCTGTGGGTCTAGAGAGTCTGAGAACTCCCATGAGTTTGGGTCAGCTGTCTCTGTGGGTTTCCCTGTCATGATCTTAATTTCCCTTGCTCATAGAATCCCTCCTCACCCTCTTCAACTGGACACCCTGAACATGGCCCAGTGCTTGGCTATAGATCGCTACATCTGCTTCCATCAGTTACTGGATAAAGGTTCTATGATGACAATTAGGGTCGTCACCAATCTATTACAAGAGAAGGTCAGTTTGGGCACCCTCTCCACAATTGTGAGAAGTCTTAGCTGGGGTCATCTATGTGGATTTCTGGGTGTTTCTCTGGCATCGCTGTGAGAGGACAAAATAACAGGAAATTCTTGCCTGGACCTTTTAAAGGGGAACTCTCAAATGAGTGGTACTCTGATATTTTAAGAATAAAAAATTGTTGAATTTAGAATCACTAAAGCCTTCATTTTTGTACTTTATCAATCACATTCCTCTTTTAATATTTATGGTCTTTTCCATGGAGATTCTTGATCTACTAAATCATTCATACCCCAAGACCAGAGCAGCCTTTGTGGTTCCAGTTTCATCTCTAACATCAAACATCAGGATGGGCAGTGTATTCACTCAGTTTCTACAACATCTGGACTAAGGTAGAAGGCAAACATTAAAATTATGCTCACTACTATTTTGGTGAGCATTTTCAAGAAAGAATAGGTTTTATCTTGAAAACGGGGGAGTCTAGGGACTATAGAGATGCTATTGTCGGCAAAGTGCTTACTGAAGAAGCATAAGGAACCAAGTTTGATCCTCAGTGCTTACGTGATGCCACGTCATACACTAATAATTGCAGCCCTGGGGAGGCTGAGACAGAAGGATCCCTATGGCTTGCTGGACAGCCAGTTCCAGTGAATTGGTAAGCCCTACATTCACTAAGAGACCATGTTTCAAATAATAATAGTGAGGTGGAGAGGGACCAAGAGATAAATCAAAGAGGGGCTCTGACCTCTGCATATATACACACATGTGCGCAAATAAGCACACATATACATACGTGAATAAAACAAAAATGTTTACATTACTCAATAAAATCCCCCCAAATTGCATACTGTAAATGGAAATTAGACACACGGTTATCAATTATAAGGAAATAGAACTCAATTTTTAAAAGACCTTAATAAATATTCCATATTAATGTTGTTTAAATTTTTAATGATTTATAAAAATAGTTATTTCTTGAAAATTTGTAGTATTGTTAAAAGTTAAAATCATTTTTAATTCATAGTGGTTCACAAAAACATACGTACATGTATATATGTATACAGTTACTATCCTTGAAATTGACATACATGTCATTTCTGACACACCACATATTTTTCCTTGCTTTTTAAAATCCATTTTCCTCCCTCTCTTCTCCTTCCTTTTCATCTGAGTGGACTACATCTACTGCTGTGTGAACCACAGCTTCGGGTGGGTCCCTGGTGAGATGTACCGCTGGACACTGAGAAGGCAGAGCCAGTTCTGGTAATTTTAGCATTTCTTCTGTGACCGTCACTAGTTTCTGGGTTCCTCAGTGAAAGGTGGCACTCCTGTGAAATGACCATCTCTGATATTTTCCCTTTCCACATTTTGGGTTGGTCTCTTTCATCTTCTACCTCCTATCCAAGGTGTTCTCACTTCTCCCAGCCACTGCTAGTCTTTGGTTGGCCCTATGTTCCCCTTTATTTTCCTAAATCTTACAGTTTTATGAACTTTGCATTCCTTTAGTAGGACAAATAAATCTGCTTTACCAAGCAAGTTCCAATAAAATGCTTACATCTACCTAGAAAACCAAAACCCATCTAGTCACAAAGTATCTTGAACCTCAAGTGTAAGCCAAGTGTTTCTTTCTCTGGTTGAGTTCATCCTACACTAACACACAGTATATCTGTTCTTAACTATACACACAGCATACTAAAGTCAGATCCATTTCCTCCTCTCAAGTTAGAGATTTCAAAACACTGCAGCAAGAAACTTCTATACAAATCTTCTATATGCTGAAGCAGGGGAATGGGTCAGATGATGATTACACTGAGTTTCTTCTACCCAGGACTTCTATCAATACTAATGCTGGTCTCTTGAGGCAGAGGCATATAAATTTAATATGTTATACATTCTGGTAGTAGATTTGTATTCATAAACACTAGAAAGTTTAAATAATTTTGTAATTCTTTTCATTTCTGGAATACTCTTCCCTGAGGTTAATGTTGAAGTTGCAAAGTAAATACATTTTTTTTAAAATGTATTCTCTGGGTCCTCTATTTTAGAAATGTTGAAAAGAAGTTACCTCTAAATCAGTAATTTCTTTTATAATACAAATATTCAGAATATCACTTTCTCCATAGTATTGTAACAAAAAGAATTCCTTATTTTGACTATGCATTTCTTAGGTAAGATATAATAGAAAAGATATTGATTTGGCAAGGATTTTCTTCAAAAATAACCCAACAGGCCTTTAAAACAAAATCTCACAGGCATACGTTTCCCCATTCACACTGCTGTTGTCATGGAGACCAATCTCTGGCACATTTGATGATGTAACCTACACATCTTTCTAGCCTGAAAAAAAAAAATTCCCTTGTTGTCATGGAAACGCCAGTCACTAGCCTTTTATTCTTTGATGCTCCCATAGATACCACTGAAATTTCAGCTGTGATTTTCCCACTTTCTAACGATCTTGGGGTTATCAGACAAAGCTAGAAAGAAAACAAAATAAATTTCTGGTACCTTTCAGCTAAATTGACAATTGTTCCCACCCACAAAGCTTGCAATAAATGCAGTACTGGGACTAATTTGCTTTATTGAAATCCTAGATGATCCTTAGGGTTGAATAGGTACTTTGAAGAGTTTAACAAGATGATTATTTCCCATATCACTTAAAAAGAATCGTCATAAAAGTTACTAATTCTATAGTTAATTTAAATATCTATGAAACAAAGAAAACTAAATTCAAATGGCCTTTAAAGTCTACTCATTTTGGAAAAATATTACAAGGAAATTTCAAAATCTTAAGTCCCCAGAGATAGCTCAATGGAGACGTTACACCACATCCCACCTTGTGTGTAAAAATAAACCCAACTCTTAGAAAAAGACAGATTCAAACACTCATTCAAAAGAAACAATTATCCCTCTTATAAAATAAAAATATTCTTGTCACTACAATGACAGTCACAGATACCTGTTATTTGCAAATTCTGAGAGCATCTAGGATTAGAATTATGAAATAGCAATAGATTAACTGTGGACATTGATATGAGAAAAATAAAATTAACAATGGTTCTCGGATTTCTGGATTCATGAAGAGAGGAACAGAAAAATGGTTGGGCTATTCTGTAAAAGAGAGAGTTAAGGAAAACACACACTCAGAGGGGCTGAGGCAGAAGAATGCATGGGAGTAAATCTAGAAAAGGCTGGCTCTATAGAACTCATACAACACTGAGTTACTAAAATACTTGGTAGGACACTAGATTTTAAAGGGACAGATGGTTAACTTGTTTTCCATGTTACTAACAATGGTAACCTCCGATGGAATTAATTCTTTATGATACTGTTCTTCATATAACACCAAATCAGTCATTGTACACATGGCCTATGGATTAATCAATTAATAAGGCTCCAAAATGCTGATTTGTAGAAATAACTTTAACATTCTCAAACCAGAGAAGACATGATAAAATTTTTCAAGAAAATGGAAACATTCCATAAAAGTCTGTTAGATTCTTATGTTACTATGTGACTGACTGATAGCCATGCTCAAATACTAATTCCTATCCTTGCCACATCAGAGTCTGTAATCTTCCACTAACAAAAAACACATGCTGAGTGACAGTCTGGGTCATGGCTAATGTGCCTGGATGCAACCTTCTCCGTGACAGCACCCACTCAGCTGATGACTTGGGTCCTCTGTAGGGTTATTGAGCATAGGATAATTAGAGAGGCTGGAGCCTCTTGGGAAAGAAAAAGAATACTAACAAATCAATAACCTGTGATTTTGTACAAAGACAAATTCAAATTAAGTTTGACTAATTTGTGTAGCTGAGGAGAGCAATGCCTTCTGCAAGCAGGTGAGAAACTTCAACAGCCTTTGGAACATCTGGTTGAAGAAACCAGAACATTATTAACCTGATGGTGGGCAAGCATGGTGGCTTCTGGATTCTAAGTTCTGACGGTTAGGGAAATTACTGGTTATCAGAACTGATATCGAAATGGGTAGTCGATGTTATCTGTGGGCTGACCATCAGGGAAACAGCTTTGATGTACAGACACACAGATGGATAAAGTGGCTGGACCTTAAAAGGCTCATCCATATATAAACTACTATTGTATTTTATATCTCAAAATTGAGTTTATGAAGAAGTTTAAAGAGCAAAATACTCAAAAACAGGGCTTTGAATCTGCATGGTAAGAATGTTGATGCCAGGTTTTGTTCAAATTACTTCTAGTATAAAAAGTATCATCTTTTAAAACATTCATATTCCTTGCTAGGTTAATTATTACATTTTTAATTAATAAATATATATACTTAAAATATATAAGATTTAAAATTATTTTAGATTAGGTCTTAGCAATGTATCTCACCTCAAAAATACTCAGAGGCCACCTCAATCATGATCTACTTTGACCAGTTTATCCCTTTAGCATAAATGACATCTGAAATCAAATATTTTCTCTAGAGATAACCAGTTTTAGCATCAAAAGGCATATCCATCAAGATACATATTCGCTATATCACCTGGAAAGCAGGAACTTCAACTGAGGAAATGACCCCATCAGATTGGCCTGAAGAGAAGTCAATAGGACATTTTCTTGATTAATGGGTGATGTGGGAGGTCCCAGACCACTGTGGATGGTGTCACTACTAGTTGGTGGTCCTGGGGTGTATAAGAGCAGGGAAGCATATAATAAAGAGAAAGTCAGTAATCAACATTCCTCTATGGCCTCTGCTTCAGATACTGCCTCCACGGTCTTGCATCCAGGATTTTGTCCAGCCCTGATTTGTCTACATGGTGGACTATGACTGGAACATGTAGTCAAATAAGCCCTTTCCTCCCTGCCAAAAAATGGTACACACTCACCACTAGAGCACAGACTGATAGACAGATAGACAGGCACGCCCGCACACACACATACACGGATATATAAAAAAAACCCTTGCCTCTGGATAAAGAACACATTACACATTATGTTCATTTGCTTTTTCGCTCTACTCAAACATACATTATGAATATATGTGTACACCAAAATGAAATAGTCATCTCATTCTCCAATAACTTTTTCATTGCCAAGTATGATTCTTTGGACATTTGGACAGCTCTGGTTCTAAAAACTGAAGGGTTTTATGCCTATCTTCAAAGAAACCACCATAATCAAAGACTTGGTCATCTGAGATTTCTGCCCCACAGGCAGGAAAATCCTGTCAACAACTGTCTTATGTTGTTGGACAAGGAAAAGAAGAGTGAGCATTAATTGCTGGGGTTGGGGTGAGAGGACATTATAGTGCCTTGCCTTCTTCCTGGCATTTTATGCTTTTTATTTTTACAATCTCAAATGGAAACATATATTGGCACAACATGCATATGAGGATAAGAAGCAAAGAACATTATTTCATTTTTCAAAAACAAAAACTACGAAGTCTGGCTACTTAATCACTTCTGCCTGAGGATCAAATAAAGCTTGTACTATGAGGAAAACAGAATATAAACATCTTTTAAAAACCAAAAGAAAATTTTACAATTCATATTTCCCCATAATGTTTCTGAAATAAAGCCAGCATGGAATTTTCCGTATTATCTCAGACTCATAATTTGAGATGCACAAAGAAAATTCAAGGACAGTATGAAAAATCCCTTATACAATATAAGCCATCAAAGCTGAGGCAGAACTTAATCCAGGCTCTTGTCATATATACCCACTTCAGCCTTGAGAGTCATTGATACAATATATTGGAGCATAAAAATACATTTTACTGGCCTCTAAATTCTTAACAGTTATATAGATATCAGGCAAGGGAGACTTTAGTTTCAGAGTAAAGTCATTTAAAACTCACAACAACAAAAGAGAATTTTTGTTTTTGATTTCCCTAATGTGGCTTCAGTGCCCCAGGAGAGATTACCCAGTTTGGAGAAATGTACATTTTGCAGTCAGAGCCCAGGGATCAACAGTCTACTCTTTTTCTGAGAAAACTAAATGAAAATCCAGAGGATTTACTTATGTGAACACGTTGGACCCCTTGAAAGGTATCAGTTCCCACTGTAAGAATTGCAGCAAAGCAATAATTCTTCACAGCAAAACCAAGAGCAAAGTATTACGTGATTTCAAATGAGAGGTGACCCATTTGAGGAATGCACTTTTTCATTGCTAGCCTGTGGTGTCTAGGACAGGCACTGTCACCTCGTTAGAGGCGAACAGCACTGAACTCTTTTTGTATTTGCATGCGCATGAACTGTAGGAAGATTCTTCAGTAGTAGTTTTCCACACCACTTTTTTTAAGGGCTTTTGATGTTAATAATCGTGTTGGCAGAGATTTCAAGACAGCCTAGTATTGACTCTCACGTGGTTACTAGTAAATCACTCCTACGTTGATCTATAATGAAAAGGAGCGAGCTAGATGAAGAAACACACAATGTATAAAGTTTAAGGGGAAAAGGACCACCAAGAAGAGGAAGTGTTTGAAAGGATTAGAAGAATAAGGTGATGAGGGCTTGTTGGAGGAAGAATGTCATTGTGGAGTGGAGTTCAAGGTTTTAAAAAATCACCCTAAGGCCAGTCTCTCTCTCTCTCTCTGTCTCTCTCTCTCTCTGTCTCTGTCTCTCTCTCTCTCTCTCTCTCTCTCTCTCTCTTCTTTCATCAGGATGTAGCTCTCAGGGCCTTCTCCAGCACTAAGCCTGTTGTTTGCCACCTGTTTGCTCCCTGCCATGATGATAACAGACTAAGCCCTATGCTCTCCTTTATAAGAGCTCTGTTGGTCATGGTATATCTTCACAGCATTAGAACAATGATGAAGATAGTTAGCTACCCCTCTTCTGGAGTTGTTGGCCAATGGGGTACTATAGATTCACAAACATTATAGGTTATTGACATTGTTTTTGGTTCTCCTTCAGTAAGACCCCATTGCTGAAGATATCACACACTTGAGTTATCGAACATGGAAAAATAAAGCTGGCGCTGACCTAAAAGTTTCATTCCTACTGTCTAGCATTTACAGTGCTGGAAGGGGCTGTGCAAGTTAACATGAGGGAAAATGTCATCAATATTATCAAGCCTTGAAGCCTGTAGGCAACAATAATGACTGGCCTGACAAAATACGCCCACTGGTGCAGAGGTGGCGAGAATGCATGGAATAATAGCAGTGGGCTCTTTCCTAGGGCCTATGGTCTGTTGACTTGCAGGTTCTTGACCCTCTTATTATGGGTTCAATCTTGAGGAGCAGGCCTTGCATCCCATCAAAAGTGTTTGATTATTCTATAATGTTTGTGAATCTATAGTACCCCATTGGCCAACAAACTCAAACCAGGCAGAATCCCAGCATAGAAAGGGAAAGTGGTATCCAATTTCCACCCCTAGTTGAGGAGCGACTGGCAATAGACAGCCGCTAGGTGAGAAGGGGTTGGTTTTCCGTCAGAGTGTAGCTCCTGACAAGCAGACCATACTCCAGAAGAAGCCCCACACCCTAGAGTGTTTAGGAAGACTACAAATAGAACTCGAATGTTTCAGATTTATTTTTATTGTTAAGTTTTTCCCTTTTTATTAATACTTCCACCTGCTCCCCGCCTCCCACCTCCCTCCCCCCCTCCCAAACACTGTCCCTTCCCCCCACTCCCCCCCTCATCCCCACTCCTCCTCTCCACCCCCCACACCACTCTCCCTCTCCCTGGACACCGAAGAGCAGTCCAAATTCTCTGCCCTGCGGGAAGACGAAGGTCCTCCATCTATGTCCAGGAAGGTGAGCGTCCAAACAGGCCAAGCTCCCACAAAGCCAGTTTTGTTTTTAAAAAGAAGGCATATAATTGGACAGATAAAGAGGTAGGGATGAATCTTGGAAAAGTTGGGGGAGGGGAATAAATATGATCAAAAAATTGTATAAAATATCAAAGAATTAATAAAAATATTATTTAAAAATATTTAAAAATAGGGGATGACCTCATCACCAATACATCAATACATAGAAAATCAAATATTTTAAAGATCAGAAAACTACCTACATATATATGTGTGTGTATATATATGTATATATATATACAATTACATGAGCACATACATGTATGTAATGATATAGATAATAATAGCGATAGAAATAAGTGTATTTACAAGCAGTTCAATAGATAATTCTCACTGAAGCTGGGCAGTGGTGGCACACGCCTTTAATGCCAACACTCGGGAGGCAGAGGCAGGCGGATCTCTATGAGATCGAGACCAGCTTGGTCTACAAGGAGGAGGAGCAGGAGGAGGAGGGAAGAAGCCTCATTTAAAACTGCAGAAAACTGATAGCAAAACCATAAGGTATTTATTTGTTTAAGGAATTTTTTACTTTAAACTAAAGAAGGGAGAAATAAACCATTTTTATGACATGTTTGTGACATTTATCCTTCCATAAACAATGAGTTTTTGATGATAAACTCAGCATAACAACTAATGCTGTCATTTCCTCATCTAAATCCAGACTTGACTTGTAGGATCTGAAGCTGCCTTTTGGAGGGAGGAGTTGCTTTTTGTTTCTTGAGACATAATTTTTCTGTGTCTGTCCAGGAACTTGCTGTGTAGACCAGGCTGACCTTAAACTCACAGAGATCCACCTGCCTTTGCCTCCTGAGTACTGGGATTAAAGGTGTGTGCCACCATGCTTGGTTTGAAGTTACCTTTATAAGAGGTCTCTAAATTTCAGTTTTCATCATTTGTAGAACTTTATATTCACATCATTCTAAACATAGAGCTCACATTCGAAGTTTGGTTAAAGACAGGATGCTTTTTTTTCTTCTATCTCCATAAATACAAAGTAACGTCACTCATCTGGACATAGTTTACAGCTGCAGAATTTCCATAAAGAGATGATTTAGCAGATCCCCACTGTGTCTTGATTCTAAGTTTACCACTTTAGGTGACCAGCTAGAAAATTTCTAGGTATATCAGTTAGTTGGTTCCTTCTCTTCAGACCCACATTAAACACTACACAACTGTAATCCAGATATGAGGCTTAGACTTTTAGTAGGCAGCACTGTGTAAAACCAGAATGATCACTATATTGAAACTTTAAATGCAACCAAAGAGATGTTAAATGCGAAGCTACACATGGTTGTTTCTTGCCAGTTGCACTGTATCAAGTGCTACAAAAGAGGAAAAAGCACACAGTGCCAAAAGACACGTCCTATTGAGTGCAGAGAAAATTACAGTTTGAACAAAGATTAAAAGAAGACTTGGAATTGGCTGGAACAACGGAAGCAACAAAAGAATGAAAAGACAAGGGTGTTGCGATACAAGACTGTGGGTATTTATTAGGAAGAATCAAGTGAACAGATTATGAATTTAAGAAGCAAACATTTTCTATAACTTTAATGATTACAAATTACCCTCATGCGTTCCTGTCATCCTCCTTAAAACAAGCCTTTCCTGGACAAGACAAGGGAAGGAAAGTCAACTGAGCACCTTTTATACAGTAGGTCTCTGTATATTCATTATCTGATTTGATCCTCCCACCACACCTGGCATAAGCGTCATGCTTCTGTTAGTCCTGTCTCACAGAGGAAACTAACTAAATGAATGGAGTTTCTTGTCTAGAACCAGAAGTCAATATCAGATACTCATTTCCACAGGGACACTAAGCATCTGTGCTATCTCACCCTTACATCTTGGGAACAAAATATTACCTTTTTTTCAATAAGTAGTTTACTGTTTTAAAGTGTGATAGTATTTACTGTTAATATACTCTGACAAAAATGGCCTTTTATTTTTTTAATGAATAGAAGGAAGGATCAAGACTTATTAAAGAACAATTGAAACTTTTCTCTGAAGAATACTAAGAAGGTGAAATAAATCCATTCTCAAAAAGTTTGATACGTCTTCCAATTAAGAAATCAATTTTTTAAAAAACATAAAGCAAAGAAAACCAGCCTACAAATCATAATCCCAAAGAACCTAGACAACAATGAGGACCCTAAGAGAGACATACATGGTTCTAATCTACATGGGAAGTAGAAGAAGACAAGATCTCCTAAGTAATTTTGGAGCATGGGGACCATGGAAGAGGGTTGGCTGGGAGGGAAGACGATGGAGGGGAGCAGTAAAAATGTAGAGCTCAATAAAATCAGCAAAAAAGAAATCAAATTTTATTATTATGCTGAACCATTTGAAATAGTTAATTATTTAGGCAAACAATATTATTTAGGTAAACAAAAGTAGCATTTCTTATAGTTCAGCCTAAACTTTTACTCATACTGAATATAAAGCATTACTATGAGCAATAAAAGAACATTAAGCTGTTTTTAGACCCTTCACATTGCTAAAGAGACAAGGTGTAATTATTTAAATATTTAAAAAACATGCTAAATTTCCATACAAAGAGATTTTCAAATGGTGTAAATTTTCCAACAGAAAGGCATCAAATAATGTAGTTTGATAAAGAGGAGACCATGAAGGCAGAAGTCGTTGCTACAGACAAATATGGCTTGGATGTGGGCATTAAAGAGCAATGTAGCAAGATGTGATGAGCACTGAGAACACAGATTCAAGGTCAACAGGACTTGAATGGCAACTGAAAGGAAAACAGCTAATGAAAAGAACAAAACTCCAGAAGCTACAGAGGCTGTGGTAAATGAGAGGGTGTAACTCAAAAGCAAGTATTAAACCACTTCTAAAGAAATCTTTTGAACTGATAATAACAAAACCTCTGGTTAGGAAGGAAATTGAGTCTAGTTTAAAGAAAAACAAAGGAAATACAAATGGAAAAGTAGACCAAGGCACCATCAGAAGAGAAGGCCCCAACCAGTGTATTCGGGTACTGAAGTGGGAAAGTCTATAGTACAAGATGAACACATATGAAGTAGACAACTCTAGTTTCTCTTACAGGCTTTGTATCAGGATTATTTTTTGCTCACCTCAGTCTCTTGACTTACAAAGCCTGGTGCCCATATTACTCATTGTCTAAATTCTATTTCTATAAGATGTGACTTCAAATCATAGATCTAACAATCACTTTCCATGTATTATAGGATATTTGATCACACTTATGAAGATGTGTCTCTGTCCTTTCTTGCCTGCCTAAGGTACTTTCTGGTTGGCTTAATAAAAGGCTGAACAGCCAATAACTAGGCAGGAGAGGGTAGGTGGGACTTCCTGGCAGAGATAGAATTCTAGAAAGAATCTGAGGTGGGGGATTTACCAGCAGTCACAGAGGAAGTCAGGTATACAGTACTGAGAAAAGGTAATGAGCAATGTGGTAAAATACAGATTAATATAAATAGGTTAATTTAAGTTTTAAGAGGAAGTTGGGTACAAGTCTAATCTAAAGTCAAGCTTTCATACTTAATAAGTCTCCACGTCATTATTCAGAAGCTGATGCTCAAAAGAAAGACCACTACATCCATGTATCTTAGCCAGAAAGAATTATTATCACTTATCTCCAATTCAATATAACTTTCTTTATGTTTCACCACTGTTCGCACTATAGTTAACTATGTGTATCCGAGTTTTTGTGCTATTCTGTGAGTTTCTTAGTAGACTGTGTCTAAAACACATTTGTACACTATATAGCATGAAGAAGAGCATTCACAGTATGTTGGTCGAGACTGGAAAGATAGCTTAAATCTATCTTTAGAGATCGTGATGACTTGAGTTCAATCTCCTCACCCCACAAGGCTCAGGAGAGAACTAACTCCTGAGAGTTGTCTTCTGACATCCATAGACTATATCCCCGCAATATATGGGCCTGTGCACACACACACATACACACACACACACGTACATACACACACAAAAGTAAAATAGAATATTAGCTGAAGTTACTCAACTAGCCACACTTCATGTCTAAGAAATGGAGAAATGATTACATATCTTAGAGCACATGCTTACTGTAAACTACACCCCATTGTAGAAGATTCTGTGGTAGGATGATTGTCCTGGAACAATATAAATTTGAGAAGAGAATAAATAGCCAAATATGTGTTTCCTAGGAAAAATTATCTATCTACTTCTAATTGGCCAGTGAGATGAATGTGTCAAAGACAAGGGGGCAGTATTGAGTCCAGAAGACTGCAGTAAGGTAGAAGGGAGTGAGAAAAGACTGAATTTTTGATCTGTTGAAGCTTCTGAAGCACTTAGAAAAGGGTATGCGCAGAAGTGAAGTATCAGTGGGGTTCCTTCTCAGTGTGGACCCACAGATTTGGAAAGCATATTGAGGTGAGATGCATTGTATGCTGAGAAAACAATAGCCATTTTTATTCTAATGTTGCAGAACGGTATCTTTCCTGAGATAGAAAAAAAATAATGAGGATTCTGAAGGACATGGAACACTCTGGTAATCCTATCTCAGAGTGTCTGGGAAAGGATTTGACAATGCTTCGATTGAGGTCTGGGTATCAAACAAAAAGATGACAATACTTGACAGAAAAGTTTTGAACTTCTACTGTTCACAGTTCGGAATCCTCCCCAACTGTGCCACAAGCCAAACATGTCTACAAGAAGAGAGCCTTATCTGCAGATGCTGGATGCATGGACTGCACGGCTTTGCCATGCTCATGCTCTGAGGCTCCTACCAGCATTTCATTCCCAACTCCACACAGCAGCTCCCTCACTCACATGGTTCTGGTACAATGGCCATGAATAAACAAATTCCAAACGGCCCTGGGTGTTGGCAACAATGCACTACAGCACACTCAGACCATTAAGTTCTGTGGAGACCAACATGTGACAGTCATCTAAACACTACAATCAGTTCTCTTTCCTCACACATGAAAGAGCATTTCTACAAAAAAAAAATCAGAAATTTATAATCCAGGATCCATATTCCTCTAATAGATTCAAGCTAGTCCCCAGGGGCCTGAGCCTTACTTCATAATTCTGAAAACGTATTTTGTGCATGTGTCCATATATCTTTTTCTGACAATAGACCCACTGATTTTCTTAAAGTTTTAAATACAGGTAGAAATTTATGATATTATAAACAACTACTGAACAAAAAAGAAATCAAGACACCAGAGCTCACTAAACATGAGGTTTCTTACAGCTGATGAATGAATAATTAATGACAGTGGACTCATCCTTTTATTTAAGATGCTTGATTTTCAACACATAATAAATATGCCTACAATGTATATATAAAAATCAGGAAACTAAATGGTATACAATAACTGCATATTTACATATAGTTATTAGTAAATATGTAGTTACTAGCTAAACTATACTTCTGTCATAAAAACATTTTAAATAATATTCATTATTGAGATAATTTTGAATTTCAAAATACTTGTTATTCTCTAAATTTTTACAAAGTAAAACACATTGGGTAAATATTATGAATACTTTATAAAGACACATAGAGTTGAAAAGACTCCAAAATAATTATGAAGATATTTCCAGTTATGGATATGCTAGTCAACCAAAAATGGCCCACTCTCAGACTGCTTTTAAAGACTCATCAGTTAGAGTTTGGTTTGCTAGTGCCTGTCTTAGAGTTCCTATTGCTGTCAAGAGACACCATGACCACAGCTACACTTCTATATGAAAACATCTCATTGAAGTGGGAGCTTCCAGTTTCACTGCTTTAATATATTATTATCACGGCAGGGAGCATGGCAGGGTGCAGGTAGACATGGTGCTGACTACATCTTGGTGAGAAGGCCACAGGAAGTGGTTTCAATATCACACCAAGCAAAGCTCAAAACCCACATCTAAAGTGACATCTTTCCTCCAGCAAGGCCATGCTACTCTAACAAAGCCACACCTCCCAAGAGTGCCGCTCTTTTTGGGGGGGCCATTTTCTTTCAAACCACCACAGTGCCTAATCTGTCCTCAAATATCTTAGTCTTTTTAATGATGTAAGATTATGCTACTGTTTTTTTTCTCTAATTCATTATAAAGGTTTACCTAAAAGTTAGAAAGAATTTTAAGAGAAAAATCACATTTGTCCTTCGAAAGCACTCAAGTTAAAATGCTCTCCCCAGAAGGTTACAGTGTCAACAAATCCTTTACCTTCTCCCACTTGGCAACATGAGCTCTGCCTGAGAAGGCCAAAATGAAGATAGCCAAGGAGGCTGGCACATGCCCGTAGTAGCTCACAATTCTGACGGGACAAGAGCTGGCCAAGC
This sequence comes from Chionomys nivalis, assembly GCF_950005125.1. NCBI lineage: Eukaryota > Metazoa > Chordata > Mammalia > Rodentia > Cricetidae > Chionomys > Chionomys nivalis. The sequence continues at coordinate 36,108,917 of NC_080093.1, forward strand.
TGCAGGGCATTGGCATAAACTTGGAAAGCACTGATGTCATCTAGTGTTCAGGGCTGGGCCTCCTGCATCAACCGTGAACCCAGCTCTCTGGTTGAAGAGCTGTACTGCTGAAGGGCCAGCAGTATCTCTGCCAAGGTGCAGACCTTTCCCAGTGGCCTCCCCACCCCTTCCCAAGCTCTTGCAGGGTTCCTGGCTAGAGCCACAATCTCGATGACCCTTCCCGCAAATGTGTCAGCATGTTCCTCGTTTGTATTTTCATCCCTTGATACAGCCTGGCACTTAATTATAGGGTGTCTTATAAAAGTATCCAACAGTCTCAGATATAATTGCTTTGTCTTTCCCAAAGACCTGTGAGGTCCTAAAAGCATAGTGGAAAATGGGAAAATTCTAAGGTCTTTTTGTATGGTTGAGAATAGGTTGTATAGAAAATGTCAGATGTGGCAAAAGCAAAACAAAACAAACAAACAAACAAAAAACTTGAGCTTCTCTTATCAACAAACAACCCCATGCTAAGCTGCCCCATGATGTCATTTCAGACTAGCTCACTGTCCCAAACAGTTATAGAATTTCACTCATGAAGCACTGGTACCAAAGTAAAGGATCAAATGTCATTAGCTATTCATCTTAGGACTTTTCTAACCATAAAAAAAAATTAAAACTAAGATTCTGAATAGAGACAGGGGAGAGGGCCTTGGTCCTACCTCAATGTGATCTGACACTTTGTTGACTCCCTGTGGGAGATCTTACCCTCTCTGTGGAGTAGATGGAGCCTGGGGTGGGGTAAGGAGAAGGTGGAGGGGGAGAAGGAGGAGGGAAAGGAGGTGGAACTGGGATTGATACGTAAAATTAAAAAAAAAAAGATTGTTTTATTAAGAGCACATAAAAAATCTGAATAGACATCAAAATGCTGACTGAAGACTCTAGCTTAGTCTTCAGAAACTCTTCTGAGTTACATAAAACTGTTGGAGAAACTCCATGCCAATTAAAACTGACTTGAAATTTGTTTGCCATTAGTTTCTCATCAAATGGGAAAGGAAAAAGAAAAGTAGAATTGTGTCAAGTGTGTGATAAAGGGGGGATAGGATTAGTGGGAATGGGGGACAAAGAGGAGGCAGGCTTAAAGAAAAGAACAAAAAAAGAGTCCACATTCTTGGGACAACATAAAGCTGGAGGGGAAATAGTTCTGTTTCATCTGTGACAAGAACGTTTACAGCAGAGACTAAGTGACAGAACTAATCTGAATTTGAGTAGGCAGCAGCTGGAAATTCCCCTTAGACAGGAGATTGAGACTGTAGGAGGGACAATGGGGACAAATCATGTGATAACAATGTCCAGGAAAATTACCTACGAAAGCTAAGGTAGAAAAACATGAGATAACAAATGAGTTGTTATGAGAGTGCTGCTTTGAAGACACATTGGGAAATTATACTTAATTCCAGGATGATTAAAAAGTCTATGAGACCATAAGAGGTAGTTAAGCAAATCAGTAATGAACAATTCTGTCAACTGAGGTCAGCTCTATTGACTAATAACGCCCCTCATAGACTCATATGTTTGAATGCTTGGAAGGGTTTATTTAGGAAGTGTTAAGAGGACTTCCTCTTGTTGGAGGAAGTCTGTCACTGAGGGTGGGCTTCGAGATTTCAAAAACCAACAGTAAGCATGTCGCTCTCTTCCTCCTGATTGCAGATCCATGTAAAGCCATTGTAGGAATTTGTACATTGTGTGAAGATGGATTGCTGTGATTGGTGCAATGAAAAGCTGAACAGTCAATAGCTAGACAGGAGATATAGGTGGGATTTCTGGGGAGAGAAAGGAAGAAGAGGAAGAGCTAGGTGTGCTAGAGATGCCAGGAGTCAGGGAGAGGAAACAGGAGGTACAAAATGGAAGAGGGGTAACACCACACGATAAAATTTAGATTGATATAAATTAGTTAATTTAAGTTAAAAGAGCTAGTTAGGAACAAGCCTAAGCTATAGGCTGAGCTTTCATAATTAATAAGAAGTCTCCATGTCATTTGGGAACTGGCTGGTGGGACAGTCAAACTCCTTCCTTTAAGCTCTCAGCTACCTCCCTAGCAACATACCTGCTTGTACACTGCCACAGGGTCCACTATGATAATAATGGACTTACCCTCAAAACTGTAAGAAAGCCACCAGTTAAATCCTTTCTCCTAGAAGTTGCCTTGGTCGTGATGTCTCTTCACAGCAATAGAACAATGACTAAGACAAGCCTCTACAGAACTGAAGGGAACCATGCATAGGCTGTCTCAGTGTGGGGAATAGCATTTAAATTTATAAGCCATAACAGTATGTGAAGCAAAAGTGTCTTATGTCATTAACGAAATTATTTATAACAAAGAATTTTATAGTAGCAATGAAAAAGTGAGGAAAATAAGTAAAAAAATTCACTGGAGCTGAGAATATAGGTCAGTCAATAAAAGCACAAGAAGTCTGATCCCTCATAACCTGTATTTTAAAAAGTCTAGGCATGGTGGTACGTATTTATGAAGCCACTGCTGGGAAGGGAGATCTTTTGTTCTTATTGGCCTGCCGCCCTATACTACTTTGAGAGTCAAGCAAATGAGACACCGAGAAATGGCACCTAAGGTTCTCCTCTGCCCGCCACATACACAGACACATATAGACATTAAAGCCCTCCATACAAACACAAACAGGCACACACATAAACTGTAACACAAACAAAGATGTACATAAACACATATGCACAAAAACAGCAAATTCATCCATCAGGATACAACCATGGCTTTCTAATAATGAAATGCATCCACATGTAGACAACAATCATTCTCATAGCTTCTTTTATATTTTTTATAGTCAGTACATTAAGTTTTTATCTGGAGGGCACTGGTCAGGGTCAACAGACTGTTTACAAAGCATATGCTTTCTAGTATCATTCTAACATCTACTATTTTTTAAAAAAAAAAAAGCTCTGAATACAATCACACTTCTCAGTCTGTACTTTTTATTTTCATCCTAAAGAACATCTCCTTGAAATCAAATAGCCTCGTAATTTTTGACACCCTATGGTCTGTAAATGTTACATATGATACCATTGTAGCATGAAGCATTCATTGGATTCATTCATTACCACCTTGGATTCCGCGACCCACGCGCAGTAACACTGGGCCTTGTTGGATACACTGTTTCCAAAACACACAGAATGATGAACAATGCTGGCTCTTACCCTCTGTCCACCCAAATCAAAAGAGCATGAAAGGAAACTTCAGGTGGAACTACACAATTTGTACCGGAGTGCTGTAAACTCCCATAACTCTAGTAATACAAGAAGAGAGAGACACCTGGGGAGCTCCGTTTATTTCCATATTGAAACTTCACCTGGGGCCATGTTTGAGTTTACAGTTGGCCCAAGTTGCTTCCACATGTCTCCATGAACCTTGCTTGATGAGCACAATAAAAGGTTTTCCAAGTAAAACTCCTGGCCAAATATGTTTGGAATTTCAACCACAACCACAGCATGGACCTTCCTGGCACTTCATCCAGTGCGGACTGTGCCCTGTGTTGACTCGGTAGCCATGTCCTGCATACCGAGTCTGTGCTAATATAAGGACTGCTGTGGTACTCAATATGGTCCTAAGGATTTTTACACTGCAATGTTGGTTCCCAGGATGGATGTCCCAGTAGTAGAATCATTGAAAGACTGGAGCCAGAGGAGTGTGCTTAAGTCACTGAGGACATACCACTAACAAGTGCTGAAGTTTGGTATTATAACTAAAGTGAGCGGATCTCCTTATTACGTCATCACTTCCATACATACTTATACCATTGTGATGTCATCAGTCATAAAGACTTTATCTGAGGCTGAACACAAATGCCTACCCATTTTTTATTTCCAGCCTTCAAAACTGTACACTAAACAGCCCCACCCCCATACCAGGTATTTCATTGTTGCAACAGACTAATTACAAGCATTGATAATCTGATTTCTTTTGTCTGTAGTCAGGTCAACTAGCTTTAGTTTAATTTATCTGTTACTGTACTGTAGCTTTCAAAGATTTCTTCTTTAGACATTTGAATGTAAGTAATCAATTATTTATTATAGCCAAAAGATTATCAAAAAAAGCCTTTAGATTGATAGTAAAAAGGACAGTTTTCTCCCAATTCTATCTTTGTCAGCCCATTTTCAGAAGCAAGGAACAGCTTCTAAAGTTTCATAGGCAAAGAATGCGGACACTAATTCTCCCACATGTTTATCACAATGAGGAGTGTGTAATTTCAATCTATAAATCACTTTAAGGAATAAAATCTTGTGTCCATCAATAGTTATGGCTGAAAGATCTACTGAGAGGACCCTAGCCCTCAGTGCTGAACTGTTTGCTACTGGTGAATTTGGTAGAAGAGAAATAACAGCTCTCAGTTGTATACCTGTTAGTGACCCAACCAGGCTCTAATAGATAAGCCCAATTCAATGGCCACACAGACAGCCCTAGGAAAACTAAATCAGTCAGAAAACAAATCAAAAGATGCTGGTAGGGACAGGGGAGGGATTTAATGGGGATGGAAGAGAGATTTGAGGGGGGTGGAGAAGGCAAATTGGAATAAGTTATATAACTGCTTGAAATTGATGAATAACAATTCATTCATTTTTTTGTTAAAAAAATAGAAAGGTAAATAATATTGGCAATATAATTTGCCTTAATAATTCTAAATAAACCATATGCATCTTTCTAAAATTTAAGTTTAACATTTGCTGGGAGATTCTTGTTCAAGAATGTTCAAGGTGGGAGGCCTGAAGAAGTGACTCAGAGGGAAAAGCGCTGGTTGCTCTTCCAAAGGACCTGGGTTCCTTTCCCAGCACCCAGATGGCCCTTAGCTGACAGCAATTTGTACCCTAGTTCCAAAGAATACAACACTTTCTCTTGTCCTCTGGGGCACTGCAAACATGTGGTACACCAACATAGCATTCAGGAAAAAATACCCATACCCATAAACGAAAATAAAGGAATTTTTTTAAGGATATAGGGAGCATTGTATAGGGAAAAACAGGATCAGTGATATAGCCTATAACCACTTTTCTTCAAGGATCTTGGGGTTCCTTTTATCTGACATAATTACACATGATTTGGAAGGAAGATGAGATGGTTAGAGCCATGACTGGTGTGGTGGGAGGGTTCAAGAAGCTGGAGGATCTGAGAGGTTGGCCAGGACTCAATTTAGTAGTCATGAACAAAGTGGTGTAGATGAGGAACGCAGGCTTCATGGGCCTCATTGGGCAAAAAACACCTTAATCTGTTGGGGGCAGTATTTTCAGTTTAGTAAAAGTAAACAGGATTATGTAGTTGGGATAGGATTATGGTTTTATCCAAGATATAAAATAACTTAACGTGACATACAAAGAAAAAAGGAGGCTTGCCTTTCTAACATCCAACCTAGGAGGTTTCAAGGCTGTGTGTGACAAAACAGGTCTCCACTCAAATATGAAGATGGCCTATTGAAAATTGTGGGCTTTGGTCAATATGAATGAGTTATTGAGCTGAATGGCTTTCAGATTGAAGCGAAAATTGAAATTCTAGAAGTTAACATTGTTAATATTATTTCCTCAAAGCATTCTTATGAGTTAATGAGGGAAGACAGGTCTCAAAACCATCACCTGTCTCAAGTGAGGCAGCAGCAGAGTAGTGACTGGTCTTCATGTCCCAACTGTTACAATCAACCTGAAGGAAAAAATGTGCACCCACCCAAACAAACAGTCACCAGTGGCTTTCCCACTCTGGGGTCAACATGCACATCCCTGGCGCACTGCTGCATACTTAAGTCAAGATAAAGTGAAATCCAAAGCTATTTTACATATCTGAGTCACTTTTTTATGAAGGGAATTTACTGAATACAAATGTAGAAAATAATGGCATAAAACCTAGCTTCATTAATAGTTTGTATTAAATAATTTGGAAAGGAACATTCTGAAACCAGAGAAAAACTTTTTAAATGTGATTCTTTCTACTGTTTCTAGCACCTGTTCTGCCACTCTTTAGACCAGAGAGGAGGTTATTTAACCCCTATATTGAATCTCCTCCTTAATAAGCCATCTTGAGGCCACAGAAAGGTTTTGTGATACATCTATGCATTTCTTCTAGGTGTTTTAAGAATTTATTGATGAATATTCCAAAGCCTACAAAAAGTATCCCTTTCCTGAGGAATTTCTCCCGTCACTCTAAACTGAACATGTAACAAAGTTCCTACTTCTGAGAAACAAAAGACTAAGTTTGTATTGAGTTGCTTCACTTTAATGGAGACATTAAGAGTTGTATTCCATGCTAATGAAAATAATTACTTTAAACTAAATTTCAAAGAGTAGTACTTGCTTTTTTCCTGTTATCTGTGAGGAAGGGAGGCCTAGCCTTGGCATGAACTTCCACTAATCTTATCAGTTTAAAACAGATTTTGCAAAGAACAATTGAATCACACAACCAGGATACAGAATTCTGCTAATGAAATTCATCCATCCACTCAAGAAACTTTAATGAATCTTCTCTATCCTTGTAAAGGTAATGAAGATAAGGTGGTAAGAAGCAGTCCCTATTCTCAGAGTTCACAGACTTAGGTAAGAAAGACCAGCATTGTTTCCCAAATGGAGAGCACTCACTCCAGGTAAACCAGTAGGCAAAGACTCTGCTGAGACATGAACTCTGAAGAAACTTTTCAGAAAGAGAGTAGGCAAACTGAACCAACACATCCCATATAGCCTGACCTTTGTCTCTGTAATTAAAGTTCTACTGAAATACAAATACTGAAAGACAAGAGTTTCTGGAAGCACCAACTGTAGCTGCTCTCAGGCTGAGAAACACTACAGGGGTTGCAAGGACCTGAAGACTGACAACAGCGACTCTCCGATTCTTCTCAGGAAAAATGTACCAACTGCTGATCAAGACAAAGAGGTGCCTGGGGCCTGAGAGGTACTTTGTTCCTTCTGGTTTGGGAAGTATATGCTGAGGCACCAGGTTAAAAAGAATGAGTCACTTCTGGGAGCCGTATATGACCCAATATGGGGAGGAGTGTAGTTAGAACAACATCCATGGACTGGATCACGCAGTGCTTTGTCCTCAGACAGTTGAAGACAATTGGTTATCATGCAGACACTTTGACTTCGAGGCTCCAGAACATGCTTTAGGCAAATAAAAAAAAAAAATACTGTGTCAACAAAGTCCTCAGATATCTCTAAAGATCTATGGAACCTTGAAGTCCTGTGTGGGGCAGAGGTCTTGTGCTTCTTCTGTCTATGGAGAGTTAAGAATATACAAGACTCGAGTGTAAATAAAAGTAACTCATGAGTTTTGCCAGCAAGATGCTGCTTTCCAGTGGCCGGTAAAGAATCCCTCTTTCAAAAGTCTTAAAATAGGGCCAAAAAACTTCTGACATACAGAGGAGGAATATGCTAGTAAGGAAAAAACATCAGAGTTTTATAATTTAAAAAAATAATGTCTAAATTTGACCTACTAATGAAACCCACATGCATTGCTCAGAGCCTGGGTAGCCTCCTCTATAAAACAGGAGTTCCAAAGTACATATCATAGGGCCATCACAAGGATGATAAAAATGTTTTAAGTCTTTATCTCCATGCCTGACACAAAGTAGTGACTCAATACTGTTAGCTACAGTCACTGGCTTTTTAAGTGCTTACCACATATGAAGTAGCAGATAGTCGATAACTTGTTATTATATTAACATTCTCATTAGGAAATAAATTTAGCTAATACCAACATTAATCAGATGTATTTCCACTTAAGCAGAATACATGCCATCCAAAATGACTTTATCTCCCCCTCTACAATCCCATTACACACCAAATTCTTGCAAATATGCATTATACGATTCTAAAACCCCCATACCTCACCTCCCTCAGTTTGATCCTCTGTCTATACCAGACAGACCCAGGCATCTCCTGGTAGATGACACTGTTAAGTATGGGGTACCTTAGATGATGCTATCCATCTTTTGCCTACCTCCAGCTGTCACCATTGCATAGGGAATTACATCTGAATCCAATTTCTTCCGGAAAATAGTCTCTTTTGTATTTCGGTGGTTTTGCACAGCTATTCTTTCTGTCTTGTCTTACTCCATGCCTAGAAAAACTTTCTAGATATAAACCAAACACTACCATGCTCTATACAGCTCTCTTCAATTCAGAAAATCACGGTCTGCTACTGCTCCAAGTCCTATAGTGTTTGTAACTAGACATCATTTTCACATCCCTGCATTGCTCTGTGACTAACAAGCAAATCTGTCTCATCCAAACTGTGGGTGCCTCCAAGTCATGAATCTTGCCTCACTTGACTTCACACCCTCAAAACCTTCTGTATTTCTTGTTGCGTAGTCATTACCAGTAAATATTTGCCAAGTCGTAAATAAAGTGATAAATACCCCCTTCCCTGTCTTCAAAGGTTCTACCCTCATTTAAAAACAAATATATTCTAAGTCAATTAGAATTTTGTTATTAAATGCCCTGTGTTCTGCAGCTTATGCAAAGCCAGAAGAGAACAAGATCACTCCTCCAGGAACAGGGGTGGGGGTGGGGGGAGACACACAAATGATCATTAGACATTGGTGTCAATCAGAGGGAGACACAAATCGGCTACCCACATGCTTCCAGAACTCTCCCAAAGGTCTTTTTCCAACACTAACAGGCTGCAGGTAACTGTTAGCTTCTCATTGCCTATAAACAAGATCATACCCTGAAACTAAAAGCACATACACAGATTTTTTTCCTTTTCTTTAATGTTGAACAAATTGTTGTATGTATTCTCCTTTAAGAGTCTGAGAAGACAGAAAAAAAAATCTTAAAATCCTTTTTCCCCCTATGAGTTCACAGAGTCCTGATAGAACACCTTTTATTTTTCACACGCTGAATTCTAATTATAACACAATGCATTTATAAATTTTTGTTTCCTGGTGGTTCTTTTTCTCACAGCGCTGTGTGAAATTATCAATTCTATTTGTCTTTACTCTCGGCACCAGGGATGCTTCAAGGAAAAGTAATTAATATTTGGCAGAAGACAACTAATACATATTCAAGACTAAAAATATATCTTAAAGTATGTCAGAGGCTAAGAAAGTATCTATGCACCTATTCCTTATTGTTTCACCTCTCCTTGCAGAAATGGTCAAAGGTAACAGAACAAAGAGAAAAGATGAGAAAGGTCTTTCATCATCTTTTTCACTATAAAACGTTGACAAATGAAGAGATACAATTCTGTACTATTTGCTGCTTTATTCCACTGCCTATCACATCATTTTGCTATAGCGAACACTTAACCAATGTGTTGAGCTGAATCACAGATGCAGACAGACAGGGTTCAAACCTGCTAGTGACTTTACCCTGAACATTGTCGCTTCTAGAACTGTGACAACATCTCTTCTTTACAAATTATGCTTCAGATACTCTCTCTAACAACACAAACTCTGAAACACGGAGCATGTTTGCCTCCTGACTGGTTCACACTGCATCTGCTGACATTAATCTAAAATTGGCTCCCAAGCATGACCTTTTCCTTTGTAATAGTCACAAAACTAAAACAAACCATAACCTTTTAACTGTACCATGTACAATAAAATTAGACCTCATTTACTACACTGCACTTAGAGTAGTGTCATCCTTCACGTGTTTGTGAAGCTTCCCACACACTCAAGCTGTATACTCTGTGGTCTGTGAGGCTGAAAGATACTAATAAGAATAAGAATAACAATAATATACACTATTAAAGGCAAAAGCCAGCATCTAAATAAGACCAGAAAGGTGAAACATTAATGTGACACATCGTATTTCTTCTGCATTGATGCCTTATTGTAAGCCAGTCCCTCACAGCAATAAAATGTTCTAATAGTTTGATGTTACAAAACAGACTTGATACCTCTGCTCTCTTAGCAGCTTACCCATCGATTACCTCCTTATTTATTTCCTTTCACAAAGGGAAAAAGGAAAGTGAGATGAGAGATAATAAACTAGCTTGGGAAAAAAATGAAATCCCATTATGATCTTGAACAGATATGGCTAAAAGCTTGCCTCTGTCTCAGGTTCTCTATGTGGCAATCACATTTTCTGAGTTAAGAAAAAAACGTAACATGTAATGGAAGTATTGGTTAACAAAAGACTGGGAGAGTTTAAATTGCTACTACCAGGCTAGTTCTAGGTTTCATAAGGTATGGTATAACACAGAGACCTTGTGTCCAAGCTTACTGGAGAGACAAGATAATAGTTCATAGGTTAGAGATAACTCAAGATTATTATGGTTATTATGAATGGTATCCATCACTGGCTTATGCAACATACTCCATCCTTTTAAAATAAGCACAGCATTAAAACCCAAACTGTGTAAGAAATATTGCTTTGGAGTGTCAGAGAAAGAGAAATATGATGAGAACAGGGAGCTTCACTTTTTAGGTCATTGTAATTACCCACATAAGAACCTGGAAAGATGAGAGTTCCTCGTCCCTAATCTCCGTACATCATGTGTTATTTAGGGAAAGGATGTCAGCAGGGATGCTCACATTAAGGATCTTGGGCTGGAGACTGTCTTAGATTATTTCAATAAGTCACAAATGCAGTGACAATTCCGTCATTAGAGACCGACAGAAGCAGAAAATGAGTCCATGTAGAATGGAAGGCTATGACCATTGAGACAGGGAGTACAGAGGCATGGCTGCAAGCAGGGAATGCTGACAGTCCACCAGAAGCCAGGAGACAAAATTGCAGTGTCTGTGCCAGAGCCATGGGTCAGTTGCTTTCCTCATATCTTGATTTCTGCCTGTAATACTAATATCAGACTTGTGGGATCTACATCTATGAAAGAATATAATTTCTGTTCTCTTAATCTTTCCAGTTTGTGCTTCTTTCTTACACTAGCCACAGGAAAGTGATACAGCTGTCAATAAGTCTAACTATGGTATAACTAACTGTCCATGTGTTACTCAAACACACTTTCCTATTTATTTAGACCCAGTAAAACAGTACAAAACATCAAGTCCCATTTATGGTCATCAAACTCTTCATACATAAAATGTTCATAATCTCTCTGGTCCCTTCTATTGGGCATCAGACAGAATTTTCCCCACCAGCCTCCTAGGATGGGCATTAAAGACTTCCTGAATTTTTGATGTAAGCAGTCTCAGCGTATTTGTGGTGCAAGGTTTTTTGGGTATTTTTGTTGTTGTTGTTTTTTCCATTTTATTAGAAAAAATGTAAGGAGCCGGGCGGTGGTGGCGCACGCCTTTAATCCCAGCACTTGGGAGGCAGAAGCAGGCGGATCTCTGTGAGTTCGAGACCAGCCTGGTCTACAAGAGCTAGTTCCAGGACAGGCTCCAAAACCACAGAGAAACCCTGTCTCGAAAAACCAAAAAAAAAAAAAAAGAAAAAGAAAAAATGTAAGGAGATATGAAAAGTATATCCAACAAAACTTACTTGAGGTCGGGGGAAGAATCATAGAAAACATTGAGCTTCTATTTTATTGACTGGTATGTTGGAAAAACACATTTCAGAAGTAATTGTAGGGTATTAAGCCAAAGCTTCATATATATATGTGAATATATATATATTCTGTCTATTAGTAGATAGTAAGGCTGAGAATTTACCTTATTTTTTTTTTCAGCACTGGTGATCTACAGCAGGATCCTATGTATTCTCAGAAGGGGCTCTGCACTGTGGTAGAGTTCCAGCTCCTAATATTTTTATTTCGCAAGTGAAAAAAAAAAAATAGCTGGCTGCTTTTCCTACAGAATCAAAAGTCATTTGGGGCTTTCAGTGCCTATTAAAAAATGTAAGTTAAATGAGAAATTTTAATAATAAGACTCAGTACAGGTATTTACAAGAGCAGAAGAAAAGTTAATTTACTAGTGCCCTGAAAAGAAACTTATTGGAAGGGATTTATAAGAAAATTATAGAAGTTTTAAGATTTGTAATCAAGTTAAGAAAATATTTAAAATTATGATTATTTTTATTATCGATCAACCACTTTGAATTAGTTGATGATTTTCTATCATATAAGATAACTTCTTTTCCCTATTTTTAAAACTGAGAATAATAAAGTGAAAAAGCTCCCCAAATGTAGACTATTGGAACCTTCACAGGGTTTGCTCACTCTGATTACAGCAACTACTTCCTAGAGCACTTTTGCTTATCACATCAGCCAGAGCCCTTGCAAACAAGAGACTGAAGGATTGAGAGCCCTTGCCGCATGGCAGTGATCATTAGAATGTGGGGGGTTTACTGACTTTCCTTCCTTTGGCATAAAAAGCATTTGTTTTTTAGGAGAACCAGAAAAGCAAATTATTGTTCACATGTTTTAAGAAGGAGAAATTTTATTAAATATTTAGAAGGCATCCTATTCTCTAGTAACATTTTAGGCAATTTATCTGAAAATTAATAAGCAACCCTTTGCTAAAGGCGAGAATTTGGGGTGGGCTGAAGCAATCCAAAACTAGCTAGTTAATTTTGGGGATCCATAGTTCACTTAACTGTCGTAGTTAAGAGTGAATAGAAGAACTGAAGAGTTAAACCTGGTAAAAAGAGAAATATCAAAAACTATTTTTTGAGAAGTTCTATTCGAATATCAATGATAATGTACTTAATACTGCACTTAAATGCATAAAATGATAAATTGCATGTTGTGCTATGTCATGTCACAATAAAAAGTTAAAATGCACACTTAAATGACTTGGTAAAATTCTCTTAATATAGCTTATTTCTTTCCCATAATATGTGAGATAAATAGATTATTCTATATTAAGGATAATTTTCTTCTTGCCTGGATTGAAATACAAACTCTAGGGATATTTCTTACACTTTAAGTCATTAAATTTCCTGTTCTTTATTTGATGAAGCCCCAAAAAGATATTATTTCAAGTCAAAGTATCAATTGTTAATAGCCAACCACCAATCATTGTCTAAATGATTATGATTTAATTACATTTAAACTTTTCTACTACTTTATTTTAGCAAATAATTTTATGATTTCTTGACTCAAAACTTCATTAATATTACTTCACCTTGATGTGTGTTTTTTTTCTTCATAAGAAGAGAGAAATGGGAACCTGAGGCAGTAGGTCAACTGTAGTGTGGAAAGTCTCGTATAGATGGAAAAGGAAAAGAAGAAAATGAGAGAGGCTAAAAGCTGGGTAGAAATTTAAACTTACAGCTCTGCAGACACCTTTCTCCCTCCAAGGTCCAGCTACTAACCATCAATGGATTTGTGTTCTTTAAATCTCTCCTTCTTTTAGGAAGATGTTCACTGAAAATACATAAATTTCCAAAGAAAGTTCTGTGGTGACAGGTAGGATATGTCACCATAAAATAAGCCACATTGGTGCAAGGATTATTTTGAGGTGACAGTCAGGAAGTGCTCTCTCCCTCCTCTCTTGCCTAAAAGAACAAGGTAAATTCTCAAAGGCTTTCTTCCACTCTCACTGAAGGTGAGAAAGCCCTCTGTGAAGAGGGCATCACCGACCCTCATTAGTCTAGAGACAGCTTGAGGAATCTACCTAGCCAACGGGACTCAGCGGGCTTGGTCTCCCAACGTCTTCCCACAATTTTCCACACTGGAGAGTCAATGTACTCTTTCTTCCTTTGCTGTGTTACTTACATTAGTGTGTGTGTGTGTGTGTGTGTGTGTGTGTTCTTTACTGAGGCCACCATACAAAACAGAGCTCTCACTTGTTCCTGTAAATTTCAATATTTTCTAATTTTCCTCCCATAGACATACGGGTGAAACATGTCAATAAACTTCCTTTGCTTTTCTTTCTTATATTTATTTTATTTTATCTTTCCTTCTTCTTAATTCATTTTGCTGCAGGTGTCCCAGATAAGAGCTGAGAAAAGTAGAAAATTATTTTTCCTCCAATATGATAACTAATGTCACACAAGTAATAATATGACTATCTACTCATGAAAAAGTATGAATATACTAACACAGTCAAGAAAAATACAAAAAAAAAGACCATGATGAAGGAAATAGGACAGTTATCTATACATCTAATAAATAAGGCAAGAAATGCCATCTGCATGTACTTAGGACAATGGTTTTCTCCTTCGTCTTGAGAGACCCTTGTTTAGAGATCACTCAGTCTTCATCCACTGCTGGGTTAGGGCCAAATAAAAACAAGTGATGACCCTTTGTGAATAAGCCAAGAAAATTTTATTGAAACTTGTAGACTTACCAAATAAATTTAAACCCCTACCTTCTTATACTTTCAAGATAACATAATTCAATGTATTTTTATAGTAGAGTAAACCTGAATTCTTCCAAATAAGCAAAAAATATATTCCACGATTACTGAAATTTAAAAAGGACTCCGAATGAGATGCATGTGGCTGGACCTATGTAACACTATTACATATGGCTTCACAAAGCTATTCTTTGAAAATTACTCAATTAATATTTAAAATATACACATTATTTGATATTTCCCAGTATCTCTGAATCTTTAAGACAATTCTGTTAAAGCAACTGAAGATGAATTTTGCTCAGTAGATTTTTAAAATAATTTCTAAACCTTCACCTCCCTTGTCTCACCACGCTTAACTGAAAGATGAGTGACCTTTATGAATCTCACACTCTTGTATGAAAACACATTATCTACAGGGCAAAACTCACTCCCTCTAAACTTCAGCCCATCACCTTACAAGTCATCACACATCAATCCTCTGCATACCTGAGTGTTAAGAGTTCTGCTCAGTGTTCAGCAATATCACAGTGCCCATTTCTCGAGGCAGAGATCCTACAATAACTCCATTTCTGTCTTAAGTAAGTTGTCTTGCTTACCTTACTATTAAATTCACTTCTTAGACCTGGAGCAGATCTTCCCCTTTTGAGAGATAATTTTAAACTGAAACATTCTAAGAAATGAATGAAGAGGGAAAATCCCCTGAAGGTCAGAAAATTCAGAAACAGAATTTCGTGTTCATGAACTACTCTAAAAAAACAAATCAAGTTTTACCATTATTGTTTTTGAGATTTGCTCTTTCTGACATTATTTTGTAATGTGACCTGCATACAGAAGCATCACCCAATCTAAACAAGGAAGAAAGCTGGCGTTTGCCAAGAAACTGCTCCCTCACCCTCTAACAATAGGTTTCCACTGCTATTGCCTCCAGAACAGTCTTCTAGAAATACAGGCTGGCACCACGAAGGCAGCTTGTTTGCTTTCCCTCAGTAGTTTATGCTCATTAGTGAAGCTTGTGGGTAGAAAACATTATGTATATTATTTTAGAGATTAAAATAAGACAGTGTAGACAAAGTTAAGAAGTATGTATATTCCAAAGAAATTTGAAAAAAACACTCAGAATATTACCATAATGGGGAGCTGGCAGCTCTCTCACCAGCTCAAAGTCTCTGTGTCATTTCCGGCAGTTTGCCTCTCCCTGCTTCATGGGACAATGCCCAAGGTCATAACATAGAGAAGAGGTATGTTTTTTAAATTAATTAAAATTTAATTTATTTTACATACCAACCAAAGAAGGGAGTTTCCCCTCCCTTCCTCTCCTCCTGTTCCCTTCCCCTCCTCCATCTCCTCGTTTCATCCACTCCTCCTCTGTTTCTGTTCAGAAAGGAGCAGGCCTCCCATAGGTATCAACAAAGCATATCCTATCAAGTTGAGGTGGAACCAAGCTCCTCCCCTTGTGTTAAGGCTAGGTGAGTCAACCCAGATTGGGTAATAGGTTCCCAAAAGTTCAAACATTAGGGACAGGCCAGGATCCCACTGCTAAACGTCCCACAAATAGAGCAAGTTACACAACTGTCACGCATACTAGGGGACCTAGGTCAGTCCCCTGAAAGCTCCCTAGTTGCCAGTCTAGAGTCGTCTGTGAGCTCCTATGAATCCAAGTTAGTTGTTTCTCTGGGTTCTCTCTCTTTTTTTTTTTTTTTTTTTTT
Organism: Chionomys nivalis; assembly: GCF_950005125.1. Classification (NCBI taxonomy): domain Eukaryota; kingdom Metazoa; phylum Chordata; class Mammalia; order Rodentia; family Cricetidae; genus Chionomys; species Chionomys nivalis. The sequence goes on from NC_080093.1 coordinate 36,124,815, forward strand.
TCGAGACAGGGTTTCTCCGTAGCTTTTGGTTCCTGTCCTGGCACTAGCTCTTGTAGACCAGGCTGGCCTCGGACTCACAGAGATCCGCCTGCCTCTGCCTCCCGAGTACTGGGATTAAAGGCGTGCGCCACCACCGCCCGGCTCTGGGTTCTCTTATAAAGACCTTGAAGTCCTGACTCGTACAATCCTTCCCAGAGGTATGATTCAACAGGATTCCCAGAGCTCAGCCTGGTGCTTGGCTGTGGATCTCTGCATTTGTTTCTATCAGGTACTGGATGGAGGCTCTCTGATGACAAGTAAGTAGCCTTCAATCTGATTACAGGAGATGGCCAGTTCAGGCACCCTCACCATTATTGCTAGGAGTCTTCCTTCTGAATTCCTGGGAGTTTTCCTGGTACTGGGTTTCTCTCTAACCCCAAAATGGCCTCCTTATCAAGACATCTCTTTCATTATTGTCCCTCGCTCCTGCCTCCATTCTGTTCCCAACCTGCCCAACCCAATCCCTCATGTTCCCACCTGCTACCTCCTCCACCCCCACCCCAATTTACTTAGAAGATCTCTTCTATTCCCCCTCCTGCCCAACCCAATCCTTCATGTTCCCACCTCCTAGCTCCTCCACTCCCACCCCAATGTGCCTAGGAGATCTCTATTTCCCCCTCCTAGAGAAATCCACGAGTCCCTCTTTGGGCCCTCCTTTTTACCTAACCTCTCCGGGGCTGTGGACTGTAGCAGGCATCTCACCAGCTGACTGGGTGGTGGGTACTGCCAAGAGCTATGTTCTTAATTAAGCTAGAATTATTAAAGCATCAACCAAGATGTGATGTGCTTAACCTACTTCCAACTCCAGTTTGATGGCTCTGCCTTATCAGGAAGAGGTGATCAGGCCAGCTCAGTTTCCACACCTTCATTGCATTTGACCGTGATGATAGCAAGCCCTATTTAACAATCTTCCAACAATTCAGGGTCTGCTTTTGCCTTCTCACCTAAGTTCACACTGTTTAGTTTTTCAAGACTGCCTTAGAGAATCCCCAGAGCACTACAAAGTCCTAGCTTTCTTTACACCATGTTCAGCAATAGGTTTTGATTTGCATTTATTTCCAAATTCATCCAGAAACTAGATTTTGGTGACCTATGCCATGTAATCATGTAACTTACTTTTTAAGAGATTTGAGACCTCTGAGATGATACTGTAATTAAACTCATATTGAATATGCATGTGACCCAAGTGATATATGCAGATAAAACATACATGTTCTTCTCTGGCTAATCAAGTAGAAAAATAAGAAGCAATCATCAAGTAAGTTAAATAATGGGAATAAGGCAACATGACAGGGGATGGAGTTAACTGAAACCGCTGCTCATAGTGCTGGATCACCTTGATTCCCTCTTGCTCATAGTGAGTTGCTTTGCTTTTTTGTACAATACTGTTTTACAGAGGACCTTCTCCATGACTTTATATTTTCCAGACATCCCTCTCTCTTCCATTATCATTTCTTCATCTTTATGGCATCGACATTTTCAGCACACCTTCCCAATAGCCTTTATATTCAGCCATCACCTCACTATACAGAGCTTCCCAGTTGCCCAGCCAGTTTTCTCAGTTCTCTACCGTACCCACAATAGTCAACTCAGCCACAGACTCTACTTTCTCCACTCCCCATCCTGTTCCTGCCTGGCTCCTGGTCCCATCGCTATAGAGACACTGCTCTTGACAAGGAATCCAGACTGTCAAATCAGTGGGCAACTTATTGTCTCCAATGCCTTTCCTTTCCTTTCGTCTCCCCAGGCCATCTCTAACTCTAAGACCTCCCTGAGGCTCCCACCATAGATTCAATTAATCAACCTAATGCCATCATCACAGTTTCTTATCTTGACAAGTGGGAAATACAGATGTCACTCAATTGTCGCCTATGGCCAAAGAGCAGCACCTTGGCTAAAGGCCAGTATTAGAGACATCCATTCCTGTATGAGTTAATGAAGATACTGAAGGCTCAAGCTATTTGCCTGATTCTGTTTTTACCTCAGAACAAGCCAGGGTGATTGTTTTATAAGTCTCTTATTTCATTTGTCACTTTTAATTAAGTGTGCATTTCTATGTATATGTGCAAAATATGTGTGCAGGTGTCAGAGGCATGTATACCCTGGAACTGGAGTTACAGGTTGTGGTGAGCTCTTGATATGGGTGTTGGGAACCAAACTGAGGTCGCCTGGAAGAGATGTAAGTGCTCTTAACAACTGAGCCAGCTCTCCAGCACCTTTTTGTCACATCATTAACAGGAACTACTATACATAAACACATACATACATACATACATACATACATACATACATACATACATACACAGAGAGGAGGGAGGGAGAAAAACAGCTAACAAAAGTTTTATATTGTTTCACTGATAAATTTGGAGTTTTCATGATATTGTTTTAATTGACATGACGGAAGAAAAACAGCTTATTTAAAACTTGGTAAGTAAATGACTCAATAATCTATTAAAAACAGTAAAGGGAACATAAGCTAAAACGAGATCAAAGAAGCACAAGTTAATGCCCTCTTTCCACTCTGCGGCAGTAATGAAGCATTTCCGGTAACAAATTAGTAGTTTTTCATTTGATATTTTTTGTCTGACAATAAACTTGTCCCTAAGACTGCTAACTACATAGCTTTGTTGCCTTCATTAACATGGACCTGATTTGACCTCACCATCTAGATCAAGAACAAAGCATCTTGTTGAGCACAGAGGTAAACTCTGTTTTCCACTTCTCTGGCTCCTGATTCACCAGTCAGCCAAATACTGCAGGCGAAGGGTGGATCTGGCTACCTGAGAGTAACATCTCTGTCATCTCCCAGCTGACTGTGGTTACAAATGACTCCACTGCCCTAAAATTTAGTTTATAATCTATAGTTTGGACAACCAAATAAAAGCTACCCAGAATGATGTTGGGCTTATGTAAGTCTAGTAAGAGGTCTTTTAAAGCGCTGACTACTCAGACGCTCAAAAAATGAACTCGTTTTTCTCCCTTCTTTCCTTCTCCCTATCTATATGTGAAAATCTATATCTGGCTGACTTCTCTGTCACTCACCTTCATCTAGGATCCCAAGTTCCCAGAACATACCAGGTAGAAGCAAGACAGGAGGACTGGACAATGCTTGCGGTGCTTGCATGGATATTTTTGCTGGGCAGATGTCTTCCTCAGGAAGAAGCAATACCAGCCTTCTCGAACATGAGATTTACAAGCTGTGCAGTAATACAATATGCTGTGAATGACCTCACTGTTCACATCAGCACAGGGCTGTGATATTACCCTACCAGCCCAGTAGTCTGTCTCCACTAGTAGATCCAAAGGCACCGGTTTTAAAGATTCGGTATCCTTGCAAGTTGTTTTCTCTCTCCATCCTGTATGTAATGGGTCAGGGACAGAAGGCTTAACTGTTGCTTATTTCTGGCTCCTTCTGCATTTGTTTAATTAAGAGCATTTGGTCTTGATAACATGAATTCAGCTCTTGCTTTAGTTACGGTTGCCATTGAGCCCTATAGTGGCATTTAATTACTTGACCAGACTTTGAAATCATAAACTACTTTTGTATCTGCAACCTAAATCATTCATACTATGACAGTAATCACCACAGTTTATCTCCTAAGGAAAGCTAATTTCATTTACTGATGGCATATCAAATACTTTAAAATGATTTAAAACTCCTATTTATTACAATACCAGTCATTTCACAAGAAGGAAAGTAACTTTCAAGGCCATCTTTTAGTTTGCAGTCAGTCTATCTGTGGAGAGATGAGTTGTGACATGAAGTCAAAGAAAATGGGAATTCCTCTTTTTCTGAAAGTGACTCTCACTCTCTATGTGTACAACAAATGGCAATGACACATATCAGGTCCTATCTGACACATCTTTTTTAATAAGTCCAGAAACTCTGTTTGTGGTACTGGGGACAAAACCCAGGACCTTCTTTATAACAAACAAGCTCTGAGTCACTGAAGTCTGTCCACATAACCTGTGGGAAGGGGACCTTTAATGAAAATCATATAAAGACAACAAAGAAATACAATGGATAGAGTTCACCAACTCATTATCCTCATGTGGGTGTAAGTTGTGACACTGTCCATCACAGCTTCTCACCACAAGTGCCACAAACCCAGGAGCAGCGAAGGAAAACGTTTCCATCTCCAGTCAGCATCCTGTGTCTTTTGGTGTCATGACTCTTAAGCCCTCATAAATAGGGTGACAGTATTATAAAGAACCCAAAGAGATCCTGTCCCTTCTCCACTTGATAAAATTACAGCAGAAACACTGTTTTCTAGAAAAACCCCACCAGCCATTAAGTACAGTTTGGCTTTCAAGCCTGCAGAAATGTAAAAAGTAAGTCCCTACTGTTCAGAAACCTTCTAGCCTGTGGCATTTTGTTATAGCAGCCTAAACAAACTAAACAGAGTCTCATCCTCCTTGGCAGGTGCCATAAGGAAAACATTCTATTGCTGATTCCCCGGAGGCTTGTGTTTTAAGTACTGTTCATTGCCATTCAGTCCGGCTTAGGCAGTCATCCATGGTCTGATGCTGCAGAAAATTCTCTACTCTTGCTTCTAAATGTGATCTATTCCTTGGCGTAAGTGTTGCTTTCCTTGTATTTCTAGTCTGCTTTTTGTTTTCAGGGTAGAATTTTCTAGACTTTGTAACAAAACTCTGCTTTCTTGAAACGTCACTTTTTTTTTTTTTTTAAGAAAAGAAGAGTGTTGGGTCGATGTCTTAGCAGTCAAGAATACTGACGGCTCTTTGAGAGGACCAGGGTTCTATTACCAGCACCCACATGGTAGCTACTAACCGCTGTTAACCGTCAGATTCCAGAATCTGATGCCCTCTTCGGACCTCTCTGGGCACTGCATGCACATGGTACACAGACCCGCATACAGGCAAAACATCCATATACATCAAATAAAAATAAATCACAAAAAAACATTATAAAGAAAAGAAGAATCCACTTCCTATTATGTTTGGCCTGTGCACTTTAAGGCAGTCTGTTGGTCTGTCCTCAATTACTGATAATGTTTCTCCATTTCTTCCTCCCTACAAGCAATGATCAAGTAATTACCTATCATTACAATCACTCATTATTTATGGGCAAAGATGACAAGTGTTCCTATGAAACATCAGATATCCTTAGATTACAGGAAACACGGCAAGAGCTCTTGTTAGGGAGTAGCTGTGATTCCAACTTTCAAATTAAGGGTTTGTCTTAAGTTTCTATTGTGATAAATACCATGACCAAAAGCAACTTGTGGACGAAAGGGTTTATTTCAGCTTACACTTCCAGTTAACACTTTATCTCTGAGAAAAGTCAGAAAAGAAACTCACACAAAACCATGGAGGGGTAGTACTTACTGCCTTGCTCCTCATGAGCTTCTCAGCTTACTTCAAACACCTCAGGACCATCTGCCCAGGGGTGGCACTGCCCATAATAGTGGAGCCCTCCCACAGCAAACAGCAACCAAGAAAATGCACCACCAATTTTCCTACAGGCAAATCTCATGAAGGCCTTTTCTCAGTTTAGGTCCCCTCTTCTCAAATAACTCTAGCTTGTGTCAAGTTGATATAAAACCAGCCAAAATGGGATTATTTTCTTCATTAATAAAACAATCAATAAAACTTACAAACTGGCAAAATTATACTTTGATCATCTGTTTAAAATATTGGATGAGCTAAAAACAATTGACAATGATGGTACACACACACCTTTATTATCCCAGCACTCGGAAGGCAGAGGTAGGCAGATCTCTGAGTTAGAGGCAAGCCTGGTCTGTAGAATCAATTCCAGGACAGCTACGGCTACACAGAAAAACCCTGATTTTGAAAAACTCAAATATACGTGTGTGTGTGTGTGTGTGTGTGTGTGTGTGTGTGTGTGTGTGTGTGTAAAATGTGACCTAGAGCGATGGCTCAGTAGATAAAGTGCTTAACATGCAAGAATGAGGGCCTGAGTTCAGACTCTATGGCAGGTGACCGTAACCATAGTAATGCTACTATTCCTACATCAGGTAAGAGTCAGAGGCAGGACTACTTGGAAGCTCACAGGTCAGCTAGCTCTGCATCATTGACAGCAGTGAACAAAATAACCCATCTCAAACAGGTGGAAGGCAATGACCAACAGGAAACTGTCCTCTGACCTCTGACCACACTGTGGCAGGGGTACACCCTCACACATGCATGTGCGTGCACACACAGGTGTGCACATACATACTCAATAATCTGTATCCATCACATTCAAACACATAAAAATAGTATGAAAATGACAGTTTATGTGTATTGTATGTGTGGTTGCAATTCAGTGAGTCAAACAGTTGAAAATTAACATCGTTTGTTTACGAGTCCAATCGGTAGTTTCCCTCACTGGCTTGAACACTCTTACCAAACAATGTAGCAAATTAATATTCCTATTAAGATATACTTGGCACACTTGAAATCTACTTCATATGCTCCCATGCAAACTGTGCATATATGGCACACATGTGGTCAGAGGACAGCACTGAGTGCTTTCTTCTGTTGGTTGAGACAGGGTTGGCTCTCTTTTCCTTCACTCCATAGAGTATAATTTAGTCCAATTTCATCCATGTAAACAGTACATTTTGATCATATGCACTCCCAACTCCCACTCTCACTTTCCATCCCTCTAAGAACCCCCAACGCCTGCTCCCTCGCCCTCCAAATACTCCCAGCATGTCTCCTCCACCCTTCATGTCCTCTTCTTTTTGTTAAAAACCCACTGAGTCCAATTACTGCTTCCTGTTGAAATGCTGATTGAGCTTAGTGACTTGACTTTTTACAGGTAGCCATAGCAGCAGTGAGCTTGTGGGTGTGATGGCCCTGGCATGTCCAGAAGTCAGCATTTCTTAGCACCCCTCTGTTCATTCTCTGGGTCTTACTTTCTTTCCACCACTCTTCTGCACCCCCTCTTCCACAATGTTTGATGTAGGGTCTCTTTATTGACCTAGAGTTTTCCATTTAGGTAGGTGATCTGGCCACAAGCCCCGGAGATTCTTTTTCTCTCCTCTCTCTCTTCCCCAAGCCCGCTACCAGTGTTGCAGAGGCATGCTGCCATGACCAACCTTTTCATGGGCACTTGAGGTCATGGGTGATTGTGTCCTTATGCTTGAACACTGAGCCATATTCCAAGTTCCCTCCTATTCTATTCTTAAAGTTGTAATGCTATCTCTTCCCTTATATCAAGTTAGTCTTTTGGAAGTCTTTCCCACATCCCCTTCTCTTGTGTTCTGTAAGGCTTCACCTGCCAAGACTGGTACTACAAAAACAAAGGATAAAAAGCATTCCTGTTTCTATGTCTACTGAGGTAATTTCTACCTGTACAGTTTTTATTCTGAATCCCATACTCCAAAAAGAAAAGGCACATTGAGTAACAAAACAATGTCCATAGAGACAGAATAATGATGGCCTTCTACACTCTAATATCCACCACCTGCAACATGCTAGTTTGCATGGCAGACGGGGTTAAGGTTGCAGATGAACTAAGATTGCTAATAATCTGTCTTTACAATAATGTTTCATGGTGGATGTAGGTGGAGTCGACATAATCTTAAATGTGAGAAGCAGAAAAAGCTGAGTCATGGAAGTGGGAATAGATTCAACTTTCCTACCTTCAAACACAGAGGAAGCAGCCACTGCTATGGGATTTAGGTAGCTTCTGCAAGCTGGAGTGGTCAAGTCAATAATTTTCCCCCAGATACCACAAAGGGAAGGTAGTCCTGCTTTTCTGGGCAGTGAAACTCACGTCAGACTCCTGAATACAGAACTCGAATACATCTGTGTAGCAGTAACCCACTAAGTGTATGCTAAATCCACTGCAACAGTGGGAATACAAGACAATGCCCCACATGTTTTAATAATTCTAAAAGCAAAAACCTTAATTCAGAAACAGTTTGACAATTTATTTTTACATATCCCATATCTTAACAACACTTTAATTGGCCTCCACAATTAAAAGGCCAACTATTCTCTGCCAGTTAACCAAACACAATGAACCAATTAAAACCTAAAGCCTGACAGTACAGTAACACATGGGTTACTCTCTCTACTTAAAAGACCATCTTTCTCAAGAGTTCATCTTGACTTATGGATTATGACAAAGTATATGTATAATAAGGTATATCAGTCTGTGAGGGGAGATTTGCTTTAAGCATATTTCAACTAATAACTGAGAAAGGAAAGATGGAATTGCATCATCACGTTGCAGTCCCCGATAATAACAAGAAGTGAGGCAGGAATAGCTCCTTACCAGGAATCAACAGACTTCGGCTACAGGTAGATCCAGACTGTGGCTGGTGTTCTTTTCCTGGGAGCTAACGGCTAGTTGTATAATCTTTAAAGATCTAAAAACATCAAAAAGAAACTAATGCTTCATAGCACACAAAAGAGATGCAAAATTCAGATTTGGGTATTTACAAGAAATACTATGTTAGGCACAAGCATGTATGCTGCATTTGTTCTGTAGCAGCAGAAGGGAAGCAGCTGCAGGAGACTCCCTGGCATTGCAGAATCCAAAACACTTGCTTTCCTTGAAGGATTGATTTCCAGACTCCATCTCTAAGCAATGGACTTCAATTCCAACTACAGCCCAAAACAGGAAGCACACAAAACACCCACAAAATAGTCTCACCAATAAATCAAATTTAAACTGATTCTGGGTTCCTGTCTCACAACCAAGTTGTGGGGAGTAACAGTGGACAGTGGAACCTGGACAATAGCACGGTCAGGATGTGCTAAACCGAAGAGAATGTGGGAAACTCTACAGGAGTTGTTTTCTCCAACAAAATCATCTTCTAGAGGAAAAAAAATAGATCAGGAGGGATGATCTATAGACTAAATGGATAATTGCAATATGCCAATTCCATTTGGATTCTCATAGAAACATACTAAAACACGGAATTATGAAGGGGTCAAGGAAATATGACAGTAAGTGCATAGCTGAGGGCATTGATAAATTGCTTATGCATTTAAGTTGCGCCTTAAATTTGCTCTTCTCCGTCTCTAGAGCAGTGGTTCTCAACCTTCCTGACTCTGTGACCCTTTAGTACAGTTCTTCATGTCGTGGTGACCCCAACCATAAAGGTATTTCATCGTTACTTCGTAACTGTGATTTGGCTACTGTTATGAGTCATAATGTAAATATCTGAAGTGCAGGATAACTAATATGGGATTCCCAAAGGGGTTGAAAACCACAGGTTGAGAACACTGTGCTCTAGTGTTTAGGGCTGTGGCTCAGTAGCAGAGCACAGGTTTCACAGGCACAAGACTCTGGGTTGAATGCCCCACATCCAAGCAAATAGATGTTCTTCATATAGCATTTAGATGAAATAACGTAATATTTGAGATTTGCCTGTAAATTTTCTAGTACAGAGGGAAGAAATGAAGAATAGATATTGACTGAAATTAAACTAGAGGATTATTATAAAGTCTTTCTTTATTTTTGAAACTTTCCATATTTTAAAAAGGCATTATTTCCCAGAGGCCTTGAGTTTTATGAAGAGAATAATTTTATTACAATGATTCTCCTCAAAGTATAAAGAAACCAATAAAAAATATCAAAAACAAAGAGTGTCCTATACTGCAATATTGCCTATGTTTCCTATTTTAGTTCCAAAAATGCCAAAAAATTACCTTCGAGAAAGACATAGAACATTTCAGTGATTAAGATCCGCTATGGATGACCAACATGTTGGACCAGCTTTCAAAGCTCTTTGTAGACCACAACCCCAGCACAATCATTAGTGTCCTATTACCTCTTAGCTATACTCATCAACATTCTAACTGCTGAAACATTAAAGACCACACATAGCACCTCCTACAAAGCAAGGGCCCAGTGCTCAGCCTATCTCCAGCGAATACCAAGGAGTTAGGAGACTGTCCCACGTAGTGAGTGTGTGACTACCAAAGGTTCCACATCAATGCATGTGGCATTCACACTCATCCAGGAAGCAGGTACTGCCATCTTCCTTTCTGCTAAAAAGTGAGAAACAGAACTCTGAAGCTGCAAAAAGCAGTGAAGGGACTGAGCATTTAGGGTAAATACCAATGACAATGGTCTTCCACCAAGGCCATTGCCACCCAACTTCAACCTCTGGCAAAGCTTTGAATTAGTTAAGAGGTTGAGATGTAGGTAAGTTGACGATTCTGTGGCTGGGCCCTGTATCTTCCTAAAAACAACACATGTCAAGAACCAAAGAGACAAGGAAAAAGAGTTTCATTGAATAGTTTAAAATAGTGAAGTTAATTAGCTATCAAATTAATTAGCATAATGTGCCCCAAAAGAAATGAAAAAAATTAAAATGTATGGTTTCAAGATGTACTAGAAAAATAGAAACATAAGCATACACTATGAAATACCTGAACACATTATTCTCAAAAACCAATATGGAGTGGAGAATACAAATGGCAAATGAAAACCTCCTACACAGCATAGTTCCTGAGAAAGCCAAGCAGATAAAGCCATAGATGCATCCTCATAACTCTACAAATGTATTCTAGAGGTGTGTCTCTAATCTGGATGAGAAAATGAAGGCCGAGTTTAGGAAATCTCTTTCTGAGGGGAAGGAATCAAGAAAATAGAAAATGGGTGTTTTATCAGTATCTGCAATGTTTTGTTCTTTCAAAGACATCAAGAAAAGATAGAAACTTTTACTTTCTGTTGAGTTAGGATAAACAAGGTGCCCTAGCACTTTCTACTGTTTGCACATGAAGATTATGTACATCTTCATTTTAAAAGTATAATGAATGGAGAGTAAAGAGTCAAAGAGACTTTAAAAGAATTTTTACTAAATAGTGTTCCCTTGAGACAACAGAGCAACTGGATGACTCATAAACTCAATAAGAAAGAAAGAGAGAATTACTTTAATAACTGGAGAGAAAAGCCAGCTGTAGGATGATTTCTTCAGGCTGCACAGCTAACAACGAACAGAAAGGCGTTCAGCCTCCGTCAGCCCCATTCCAAAGCTACCACAGTGTTTACTAAAGTACATAAGACTTACTCTCCAAGTTGAGACAACATGTTTCAGATCAGACCTTTTGGGCAGCATTCATATTCAATACAGCTCTCAATCCAAAATGTCATTGCTATAAAAAGTTCATTTCCAAGAAATCCTAGAAAAGTTAACCTTCCAGAAGGGGGAAAAATCTAGGCAATTACTAACATGAATGCTTTCTCTTTTTTGGGTTACTTTGTGGTTAAAACTCAGGTACTTTAGAGCGAGGATTTTGATGAATATGCAGCCCTGACACAGAGTGCTTGTCTTGTTATACATGAATTGTCATGTCAACTCTCAATTTTAGACATCCATCTTCAGATCATCCAGAATGGTTCTCATTTTATTAAAGCTTGGGCAATTTCTGACATTCTTTAAACCTATTTCAAGAGGTTAGAGAAAGACATGAACTGATACTTTGGTGACCTTTGAATTATTCATAAAAGCTTCCACAAGTATACATTTCACTACATGACAACTTGTGAACTCATTCATCAATGTTCCAGAATAAATACCTTCTAAGACCTAACCAAGAATCAGCCCTGCAATCTCCTTCTAGCAGGGAAGTCCGTGAGGATGAAGAAATCGGAATTAGACATATAAAAAGAAAAAGTAAATTTGCAATGTAAATTTAAATGCAAATGCAAAAAGTAAATTTTAAATAATCCCCTCTAACCCATTTCTGTGGAGAAATTTTGTAATTATCTGTCTCTTACTTATTGAAACTATTCTTCCCTACACAAAAAGAAAATAATAATATGGTAAAATAAATTTAAAAATTCATCTCTATTTATTTTTCAGACCCAAAGTCTAGGAACTAAAATCTCCCTCACATTAACTAAAAACTATGGCTTTTATTTTTGATGTTGCTAATTGATTAATTCATTTCGGGAGCAACTGATTAGTCTATGTTAGGCTCTATTCAGGGTTCCTTGCTGTATCGTTGGATAACACAAGAATCTGTGCTCAGGGGTGCTGACAATCCAGCTGTAAATAGCAAAGTCATTTAGTGGGCAGTAAGAAGACGGACAGTAGTACATGCAGTCTGCCTTATGAGAGCTTCCACACAGCATGATTGGTCTTGGTGCTTTCTCACAATGTTCAGCATCTATCACTGTGATCCAGTTAAAATTGCCATTAGGAAGATGTCATTGCTTTCTTCCTAACTGACAAATCCAACCACATTTTTCTTCCTCTTGAAGTCTAGTCACCAGGGCAAAGAAGCTTTTGGTCCTGACCTTCTAACCACACCTTAAAGGAGGCATAGACTGTTTAACCTTGCTCCGGTGATCTCTGGCTATACGTAGTCTGTACCCTCTATTGGTGGTTTGCCTATCTCTTTTGTGTGGATTAAACTCTCGGTGCTATTAGAGCTGTCCAGACTTGTCTTACTTAGGTTTCTCTTGCTGTTTGGGAAGAAAATTTTCTTTCATCTTATAGCTTGCAGTCCATCATGAAGGGGAAGTCAGAGCAGGAACTCATGACAGGAATCCAGAGACAGAAACTGAAGCAGAGACATGGAGAAACACTGCTCACTGGTTTGCTCTCCATGGCTCATTCGGCTTTATTTTTTAGACATTCTAGGACAAGCCCACATCAAATTTGACACTACCCACAGAGTCCTGAGCCCTTTGAGCCCTCCCATCAAACATTGATCAACAAAACAACCCCCACATGATGTGGGATTCCCCTCTGTATGCTGTGAATACCATTGGTTAATAAAGAAACTGGTTTGGCCTGATAGAGGTAGGCAAGGAAAATGAAACTGGATTCTGGAGAAAGAAGGAGGACTTAAAGAGAAGTCATGTAGCCCTGCCGGAGACCAGATGCTGGAACTTTACCTGGTAAACCACAGCCACATGGTGATACACAGATTAATAGAAATGGGTTAAATTAAGATGTAAGAGCTAGCCAATAAGAAGCTAGAACTAATGGGCCAAGCAGTGATTTAATTAATACAGTTTCTGTGTGATATTTCAGGGCTGAGCAGCCGGGAACCACCAAACGGGCTCCCACAGCACCCACAGACTTGCATACACATTAACTTGATGGAGGTAATTCCTCAGTTGAGCGTACCTCATCCCAGATGACTCTAGATGATGACAAATTGACAAAAAAACTAACTAACATGGTACCTAAAACGTGTATATATTTGACAAACATTAAAAAGCTTATTTCTTTTTCCTTTTAATTTTTTTTTTTTGTGTGTGTGTGTATATGTGTGTGTTGTCACAGAATCCTAAAGAGGATACTTGATTCTTTGGAGCTGGAGGTACAGGCCTGAGCAATCTAACCTGAGATCTTAACTCAATGCTGAGAACTGAACTCAGGTCTTCCAGAAGAGCAGCAAGTGCTCTTAGCAGCCGAGTCATCTGTTAGACTCTTAGAATAAGTTTCTTAAAAACGTGTATTCTCTAGAACCCTTTCATTTTTGTTCTTCCAGCCCTCCTTTGCCTTTGCAAATGAAAATAAACAAGTCGATACATCCAGCTGGTCTCAGCAAATGACTATAATGGGGTTTTTGCTATTTATAAATAAATTGTAATGACTAAACAATGGCAGGAGGAACTGTTCTGATATATTTTAGAATTGAAAGCAAATTTAAAATTATCATCATGCAGGGATATTTTCCCCAAAACTTGTTTGGATTACTTTCTTCCTAATATGTTTGTTGCCCTCAAAGATACAATTAAATTTTCATTCACTGTGATGATGATGATGATGATGATGATGATGATGAAGAAGAAAGTGCATTCATTGTTTTTGCTAATTATTCAAAATTAGTATTTCCAAAATGCTTAAACAGAATAGACCATTGTTTTTAAATAGATTTTTCTTCATCCAAAAAAGAAAAAAAATCATACTAACAAGAAAATGCAATTGTATTCCCAAGCAATACTGCTTCATTCCCTGCTTAAGTCTTAACACAATGAGGAAAAGGCGGTGCACAAAAATCAACCTGTCAAGAAACAGTTTGCTCAGTGATGGACCAGCGCTGTAGGAGATTCATTCCACCTCCACCAAGAGAGCCCTTTGTATAACAAGAACAAACCATTAAGGGCTTAATGACATTGTGATGGCATATTAGATGCAGAAAGAGAAACAAGGCTATTCTGTTCTCCCACTTGCCACAGCTTCTACCACAACCACCATGGATGCATCACCCACATGGTCCTCAAGTACTTTAGTCCTGCCTATTCAGCTTCCTTACTATTCTAAGACCTTGACATTCTAGCTGCTGTGAAACTCTGTCCTTTAGGCATGACATGGTGACATTGTCTTGCCATCAGAGCAGCTTAGATTACCCACAAAGACTCTAGACTCTAACAAAGTCACAAAATCATGTCTGTCAATGTTTCTCTGAAAGGGATCTGAGATGCCTAATGAGGCATAAAAAGACCCCACTTCCCCAAGGATTTATAAGCAAGTTAACAATTGCTGAGGGCGGGGATGATCTTCGTCAGTCATGTAGTTGCCTATAAGGTGTCCATGCATCTATAAATAACCACATTTAAATTCTTTGCCTTATCAAGCTAGACTTAGGTGGAAATCATCTATTTCATCTCTTATAGGTACCATATCTGGGATGGATAGACATCTGTTTATATATCTTGAGACATAGGAAAAATCAGGTAATATTTGCTTTGGGTAGCAAGAAGCTAGAAGCCACCTACTAGGCCTAAAATGAGGGCATGAGTATCAGAAGTGGAGCCAGGTTTTCACGCAGATTTCCCCTGTATCCACAGTATCCCAAGTGTAAGCCTTCGCAGGAAGAATGCATTTGGTACCTGACTGAAATTCACTTGCCTGCTCTGGAGCACTCCTGTTTCCTCCGCTCCCTGCTCTTTCTGCACACTCTCAGTAGCCCACTTATCTGCATAAGGTGTGATACTCTGTGTTTGGCACCTGCTGATAAGCATAATTATAGCATTAGTGGAAGCAAATATGCCATCCAAGGTTGAAAAACAACTCTAATTACAACTACTCCATCAATTTACTCCTTCAAATCATTCTTGTCCATTTAACACAGAGCTTACTCGGAGATTAAATTAAATCTATTTGAAAACATGCCTTTAAATAGTTTTAGGACTAGAGGAAATCACCTCTTTAAATTAATAATGCATACATGCTGAGGTGAGTATTTGATATTTGCAACACTAGGCTGTACCTCCTAGATTATATTTTGAATGCCTCCCAAGCATTTCTGTGCAAATACAAAAACAACAGAAAGAGTAACCATACTACTTCAAGGAAAAATGCAGTCTAGCTCTTATAGAATGAGCATGAAGAAGTTCTTAAATTATTGTTATACCTATAACCACTTTGATAGAGATAGTATTTAAAAAAGCTAATACTCAAAAACTTAATTTGATACCCCAAATGCAAACACATAGTTTTATTCTAATCAATAATAAAATAAAACTGGAATAGAATTTGTCTGCCTTTATTTTAAACAGTTTCCAGGTTTAAAAAAAAAACTAAGACTTTATCTCAGAAGAAAATAATTTCTAAAGAATGTATATTATTAAATATTACTTCACTACATCAGAATTATATGAGTTATGTATTTGAATATCAAAGGATCATGAATTCATAAACCTTCTTCTGAAAACTATGAAGCTGAAAAATGAGGAGAGAAAGTAAGAACCAATAAAGATTGGCTTTCTAGGCATGCTCACTGTTGTGGCCCAGGATCTCAGAGTATGTCCAGGAAATGCCACCACGAAGACTCAGAACTGTAGCCCCTTTCTCCAGCTTTTACAAAGATAATACCACTTCTTCCTGGCACTGGAATCAAAGATTCTAGATCGCTGTGATCAGGGATGGATGGGTCAGACACACTCTCCTCCTACCCTGGCTTCCCATACTCCATAAGCACACTTTCTCATTACCAAAGCAACTGCCAGAAATGAAGTTTTTGACTTCTGTTGCTAGTATCATGACTGTGCAGGTCCTCAACTTCTGAGAAAAATAGAAAAACTTACAAATTTAGTGGTGAATTGATAGGAAACCTAACTAGTATCAATTCAAGTGAACCTCCCTTAACTTCACACACAAAATACTATAACTTGAGTCAGAAAGAAAAGTTTCTCTGTTGTTCTAGAGCAGTGGTTCTCAACCTGTGGGTTATGACTCCCTTGGGTATCACATATCAGATACTTACATTATGATTCATAACAGTAGCAAAATTACAGTTATGAAGTAGCAATGAAATAATGCTATGGTTGGGGGTCAGCATAACACGAGGAACTGTATTAAAGGGTCACAGCATTAGGAAGGTTGAGAACCACTGATCTAGAATGAGACAGAAGTTCCCTTGTTGTAGTAAATAATTTCCATGTCCAGGAGATATCCCTGTGTTTCCAAAGTAAAAATGAAAAATAACAACAGATCTTTCTTATTTGAGTGGAGTTAGAGGTCCATATATCCCCTGAGTAACTTTAACCCCATTGGACATAAGGTATTATGGTTTACTTTAACAAAATCACTATATGATCATTTCACGTCTCAAAAGGGCAAAGAAAGGCAGTGAAGCCCCATATATAATAATTAACTAAATTCTTCCACATTCATCTAGTCTTTTTCAAACTAAAGAGCAAAATCTTCATATGATTTATTATTAAGCTGAATACCACATTGTTTCTGAATATAACCAACAGTGGATAAGAACCACAGCTATGTCAAAGAGTATCTTAGTTACTGGTAAGAACACAAAAAGCAACCTTGTTACAGTTAGCTGTGATCTACAAGCTATTTTTCTGAGCCAAAATACCCACAAATTTGAAAAGATCACCAGATCACATTAAATTATAAAAGCGTCTTTGTTGAAAATGAAAAACTTTTGTAAAGATATACCCTGAAAGCTTTATCATTCCCTTGCTCCCGTGTTTACATGAATGTGTTGAGTGTCTCAATAACTAATGAAGTCAAAAGTCTTTAATCAACAACTAATGAGATCAAACCAGGAATAAAAACTAAGATTGCAGACCTAAGAATGACAAAAGCTCATTATCTTTTCGGTTTTTTTTATCTGATAATTAAAAGCATAGCTAAAAGTCTATGGAGTTTTAGAACAAAATCAATATTGAACTTGTTATGCAATGCGAGAAAAAAACACAGGCTTTCAATTGCATTTTAACTGCATTGCTAATGTTTCAATTAACAAGTACCACAAAAAAAAAAAATACTGCACCATCGCCTATTCTTAACAAGCAGGAGAACACGGTTACTTTTCCAGATGTTTCTGGTTGTCATGGTATCCTAGTATGCCTCACACACAATTTTATTCAAGGCAATAACCTCCAAGGCATTTATTCTCACTACAGTGTTAAATGAAGTCTTTGTATGGCCCTGATAAAGGCTAGTCACACACCTGTTGAGCAAAATCAAAGACACAATATAAGAAGCCCAATAGAATAATGTTTAGATGTTTTCTAAATTAACTTAATTCTTAGTTTATGTAAGTGGTAAGAGGTCATTAATCTTTTTTATAAAAATTATTCCAGAAGTCTGTCTTCAGATAAAATAAAATCTGCTTTTAAGATACTTTCAAGTCTGCTTTTCTAAGAGAATATTTCTGTGCCTGAAATAAAATTAATTGCATATATATGGACTATATCCATATTTAAATAAAAAAACTTGCCCACAAAATACATTAAACAGGTTGAAATCTCCAAATTTATTAATTATTTTCTGCCAATAATTTTTGTAAAAAAGAAAACAAAGTAAATGAGCTAAAATCTCATTATGTGCAACTGCTGTTTACACATGCTACCTTTGTGGGTGAATTTTATCCTTCAGCGCAACCCCTGAAAACTAGGGTGAGCTAACACTAATCATACTGGAGTCCATTGTAGGAACTATTTTTTTAATTAATCTAAATTATCTTCACTTGTAAAATCTACATGATACTTCTGAAAACATAGGAACACACATTCCTAAGGACGCTTTGGAAGTTAAAAGCACTGCGTGCTCCTTGCCTATGAGCAACAGGAGGCCAATGGAACTGCCTTCTGGAACAGAGCTCTCTCTCTCTCTCTCTCTCTCTCTCTCTCTCTCTCTCTCTCTCTCTCTCTCTCTCTTTCTCTCTCTGACATGCTGGAAAATCGAATATTTAAATACTAGAAATGCAAACGCAGCAGAAGTTTTCATCAACTGTATTACTACACACACAGTGCCTGTGTTAATTTCACATGAGTGCTTTTATCGCACTATTCAGACATTGAAGAGGCGCTGACACATGAAAAAACTGCTTTCTGAATGTCGTACATGCTAAACCAGAGGCGTATAAGCACCTGGGATATTCTCGCTATTCTCCACATGCAAATGACATTCTGCAAACAATTAAACCCACCCATTAAAACGGTGGGAGTGTGAGATGGAAAGAGCAAGTGTTAAGAGAGTAAAATTATGATATGCCCTTCCCATTATCCCCCCCCACCACCTCATTCAGCTGATGTTAAGTGAGTTCGAACGCGGGACACAGACAGACCAGAGACAAGGAGGAATCACAGGATGTGGGACAACTCACACAGTCCGTTAATTACAAAAACTCTAAAGATCTGACAGCCAGACTCTCGCCTACCCAACACTCTTCTCATTCCCGTACAGACAGAAGATACATCAAGACCCTCTTCTGGCTAAAGAGAGGGGAGTCGTCCCTTATGGGGCCCCTCCTAGCAAGGACTTTCTTTTTCTGTTAGTGGCTCCACAAGTTCCCCGGGTTGCTGCGCCATGAGGGCAAGTTCAGCACCATGGACGGGGCTCCTGAGCCACGGGAGGAAGGATGCTGAGGCTCTCCGCTCTTGCCACTCACCGGTGTCTGCTGAGAGGGCAGTCCCGAGCGCTTGGTGGACCCCTGCTTGGAACTTAACCTTTTCCACGACTCGGCAAACCTGCCCCGGCTGGCGCTGCGGCTGCGCCTGCGGCTCTCCGCGCTGTCTTCGCGGTCGGAACAGCCTCGCTCCATCTCGCCCGCGTCCCTCCACTTCTTGCCCATGCTTAGCCGGTGTGGCCGAGCGGGGAGGCGGCCCGCGCCCTTGGCAGTGCTGGCTGCAGCGGGCGCTCAGCTCTCTACTGCGCCGCCTTCGCCTGGTCGGCTCCCACCGGAGCCCCGCGCTCTGTACCGCCGCCCGCAGGCTGCGCTTGCGACCGCGATTGGTTCAACTGGGACTGGGGCTGCGAGCGCCACCTGCGCCCCAGCCCGCTTCCTTATACACCCAAATTGCTTTCCATCCGCAACCCCCGCCTTCCCGTGGTAGGGGAGAGAGGATCACACAGCCCACGCCTGGGGTTGTGGACGCGCAGCTCTGGGAGTTTCTTGCAGTCCCCACGCCCCTTGGGACTTGGGAGCAGAAACCTAGGTCATCTACTGGTGGGTGGGTGGAGACTCCAGTTAAACAAAGAGGGGAAGGTTGGAACTTTGTCCGCCTTTCTCTTTCTTCCTTCTCATCTCTTTGCAACAACTGTCTTTAAGACTCACCCTAGGGAGAGTCCAGTTTCATCTGTCTGTCAGGTGCCAGGCTACTTCCTCCCTCTGCTTGTCAGCCTCAGACTAGGCTGCACATTGAAGTTTTCTGAATAGATTTTCATTACACACACGCACACACACATACGCAAGCACACACACGAATATATTTATTTGTAACATGTTAAATGCTGATGTTTCTCGAGGGTTTTGTAATTAGCTCGGCTGTGGCCTATGAATCAGGATCCTGAGGACTGGGGTGTAACTCAAAGGTAGAATGCTTGCTGGTATATGCAAGGCCCCAAGTTTGATCTCCAGCTTCCTAGAACTGAGGGGAAAAAAAGAAAATTCCCAAGTCAATTGAGTCTCTTCTCCATCTACAATTAAGCCCAAGGGTCTGTATTATGGAGCAGCGTGGAGGAGGATTCTGGGAAGAGAAGGGATTGGTATTCTTTCAAGGGACTTGTTTTCTCTCTCTGTCTCTGGTAGGAACAAGGTGGCGGTTGGGCTGAGAACAAAGTGAGATGGGTTCTTCAGCGGGTCATAGGCCCCTTGTCGCTTCCTCCTATGGTTTCAGTGCTTCTCTCTGCTCTCTCGTGAGCCTCATGTCAGCTGTCTTAAGCTGTGCTATTCTCACATTTAATAAAACCCTTAAACCGATAAAAAAAAAAAAAGAGGACCACTGGGGCATCACAGAAAAACAGAATCTGAGACAATGCCTTCAATTATCAAGGAAAAGGGGGTTAAAATAGTCCCAGATGAAAAGACTCACCTGGCTGCTCACCCTTTGCAACATCAGAATGATACATTTAGTTTCTTTCTTCCTTTCTTTCTTTCTTTCTTTCTTTCTTTCTTTCTTTCTTTCTTTCTTTTTTTAAATAAATGTGCAGCCCAGGCTGGCCTTGAACTTGTGATCCTCCTACCTCCTCCCCCTTCAGCAAATCCTACCCACTGGGGTGTGCCACCACAACCGCCATTTTAGTTTCTTACACAAGCATGAGGAAACTATGAAAAACTCTTAACAAGGAAGGAAAGAGGCTTGGAAATGCTGTGGGGGAACATGGTGCTTTGGTCCAGCTGTGAAAAAATTTGCAATTGAGTTGGTAGCAGTCAGTGTGCTCTTGCAGGGGCCTTGGAATCTGGTCATTAGCAGGGATGGGAGGCAGAGCTCTAAAGCCTGTCCCACACATTTAGCCCTGTGTTTACAGCTTATAAGCCTATCCGTGTAAGCAAAGGGACTTTTTAAAGCAGCACCCTAGAATCACGTATTCCTATTAAAGAAAATGAAACTCTGAACAATGTTTGTGACATCCAACAGCATTTAATGAGAAAACCACAGGCTCCACTTTGCATTTATTTGTTTTTATATCTAGGTTCATGGATTTGAAATTATTAGGGACATTTCATGAACTTGCAAATATTCAGACACTATTCCACCTATGGAACTCAAACAAAGCAATCATGCATAGTTTACAAAGTGCACAGGTATGGCAGCAAAGTACCAATTGAGAGACACGAAAGTCAAGAAATTAAGACAGATAAGAAATATTTATCTTTTCCTTGAGTCACTTAAAAAGAGACACATGGGCATAACTCCCTAAGAAATGAAAATCCTGTGTGCCAACCTAGATACTTTGTAAGCAAGTTCCCTCTGTTGATACAATTGACAGCATCCCTGAAAAGAAACTGAGGAACCTTCAGGAATGTATCCAGGCACATCATCCAACAGCACTGACCTCACAGGGTCCCAAGACCCTGGTTCACCCACACCAGCCCATTAAGAAGAAAATAGCCCTGCCATCAGGGGTAGTTGTCAAAAATGACCGGATCGGCATGTCAATGAGCACTCCAAGTGGTTGGAAGGGTTGTTTGTTCTTAATGTACTTAGAAAAAATTAATGCTGGATAGTGTGCATATGGCATTATTTTAGCTGTTTGCTCTGAAAAAAAAAAGCTTTCAAATGCCCTTATCATAGAGTTATCACAGAGTACTGTTTTTAAAGCCTTGTTTGAAGATGATCTCTGCAGTCCTTCTTATTGCACTTGACAAGTATGACAAGTACCAAAAAATGTCTGGAAGCTGTTAAGGGCTGGGTTACACATGATGCGGTAGGCGAGCAGAAATGGACCGTTTCCTGTTCTGATGTTCTTTTGTCTTTCGAAAGTTCCCAAGAGCCAGGAAATGGAAATGTGTTATGTCCCCTATGAAGTTAGCAGAGAAATGGCACATTAAAACTAAGAAAATGCTGACAGATACTAGCACTGGGGCTTTAACATTAGGGTGACAAGCCACCACCAGAGTAGCTTAGCTTTCTTGGGAAAGTCACTGTCATATTGTACAAGGAGAATGCTGGTACAACTTAAAAAATGGTAGCCTGTAGAAACCAGCACCTAAGACAGGCAGCTCACAGAGGTTCTAGCCTCCAGCACTTATATACACAAGGCATACACGACACACAAAAAGTTTCTTAAAAATAAAATTTTTAAAAAAGATTCTATTATCTTTAATTATGTTATGTGTCAGTATGTGAGCTTATATATAGTCTAGAGGCATTGTATCCCCCTTGGAGCTAGAATTATGGGGAGTTATGAACCATCTGACCTGGGCACTGAGAACCAAACTTCAATCTTCTGGAAGAGCAATATATCTCAACTGCTGTGCTGCTACTACTACTATTGATATTGATGATGATGATGATGATGATATGACATTTTTTAAAAAAGAATAGGAAGTATGGCATAAACTTTTTCCTGTAGTTTTAAACACTTACAGAATATGTAAATCAATAGGCTAGCAGTAAAATCACTTATACTGTTTAATGCTATAGTCCATATAAAATTAATTGTTTAAATTGTCTCAGTAAAATATAACATTATGCAGGTGAGCTGGAAAATGAACTTTAAATAGTATTGCAAATAATATTCAGGGGCTGGAAATGGCTGAGTGGTTAAGAGTATGCACTGCTCTTCCAGGAGACATGGGTTTGGAGCCCAGAACCTATGTCAGGCACCAGAACCACCCATAAGTCCAATTTCAGGTGACCCAGCATCCTCTTCTGGCCTCTTCAGGCACCTGCATATACCTGGTGTTCATCCATGCACTCAGGCACACATACATCCACATAAAATAAATAGTAACTGTTTTTCTTTTAGTTCAGAAAGGAACTCTAAAGCATCAACAGTTCTCCACAATTACGAGGCCTCCTCCAATCTGAGGCTGGCGTTGCTGTTGAGGAGTCTGTGCAGCAAGAAGAAACTGTTTTCAAAACTCATTTGCTATAGGTCACATGGTGGTGCACTTTGTTGCAAGAAAGTTAATAGAAAAATATCTTTCCTTTGATTGCTTCCAGGCCTTATAAACCCACAGGCACACCCCGGGAGTAACAAGAGTACATAAAATGTGAGAGGGGAGGGTAAACAGAGAAAAGGTTGAAAAATTATCAAGCTATGTTCAGTTCCCAAATTCACTGGGATACAGTGTATTGATTCACGGCATCGTGAAGTGAGACAGGCACTCAGAACTCCGACGCTAAAGATCTGACAGGCTATGCCGCACCTTCTGCCTCAACACTGAGCTTTCAACATCAAGTATCTCTCTTCCAATCAGCACAGCATTTCTTTATTAAAAACTTTAAGCTTTAGGAAACACAGCTTTATAAACAAAGCTGAAATCCTTTTTTTCTGGTCTCTAGATTCGGGAATCACACTTACGTAACAAATGTTCTTTTCCTGTAAGAATCCTCAAGTATTTGAAGATGGCCTACGCGCATAACCCCCGTAATTTCTCCTCTTTGTCAACAGTATTCATTTCCTCCTCTCACCTCCTTCCAAACACTACAGAACAAAGGCCGACTGAGCACACTCACATAGAAGGGAAACAAGGATGGTATGGAATGAACTCGGAGGACTGCTTTGTGAGCCACTGGAAGCTTAATCTCTATGACGAGGCTCTCGGTGAAGTGGGATTAGTCAGTGCCCATGAAGCAAGAGACAGGATGTAGAATTTCTGTTTAGTCATGATTAGATTTCCTTTACAGACCTGAGGGCTAAGACTCACACAAACCAGACAAGCATGAGAGGTGAAGCAATTATCCCTGTAACTCAAGCACGAAATCCCCAAAGCCCATGACTATTAATCAAGGAAAGGAACAGTGGGGCTATCCTGGTTTATGTAAATTGGCCGTCTATATGGTTGCAATTCTCTGAGAGACAGATCCTGAAAAATTAGCCTTTTTCAAGGGGAAAACAATCACCTATACCCTGTGCAATAATACCTGTCGAGAAGCCATCCAGTGACTATGCACCAAAAAGTCTTCCCAGCTACCTGTTCCACCTCTCTTTCCCTCTTTTCTCTCAATCTGGAAGGAATTAAGTCCTTCAACCACACACTTTTTACTCTTCAAACAGCATTACATTTAAGAATCCTACAAAAACTTCCTTTTTTCTTCATTGATACATTTTCACTTATTTGCATGTGCTTAAACAAGTGTCTTTCTTCCTTACAATTCTATTGATAAATACTTCTCTAAAGTTTTCTTTCAAGATTGGTGCAGGAGAATTGTCTGTTTATTTTGAATAAACGCTGTTTGGCCAGGCAGGAAGTATAGGCGGGCCAATCAGACAGGAAGTAGAGGCATATTCTGGGAAGCAGGAAGCTCCCTCCACAGTCCAGCCCAGACCACCGAAGAGGCAACATGTGACCTGCCCTGCTAAGAAAGGTACCGAGCCACGTGGCTAACATAGTTAAGAATAATGGGTTAATATAAGTTACAAGACGTAATAAGAAGATTGAACTAATGGGCCAATCAGTTTTATAACTTATGGAGATCTCTGTGTGATTTTCTCTGGGACTTGCTGGCTGTGGGGTACTGGGAGGGACAGAAACCCCAACAAGCTGATCCTCATGTTATACAAGATTAAAAGATAATAGCTCAAGTAATCAGTGTTAGAACTATAAATGTAAATAATAATAGAAGTAGAAATACTATAGACATTATAAATGGAGAGACAGAGGAGAGAGAATAGGAAAGGGAATAAGGATAAGAGCAAAATGTCACTTTATTTTAAAATAATATATAAAATAGATGAGTAATATAATACTTCTATTGAAATGATCAAACCTACATGGACAGGAAATTTAAGTGAAGAAAAATATAAGTGATGTTTAGGATGTGGAGCAAGTGGAATTACCACACACTGCTGGGGGGAATATGTAATGGAGCTGACTTGGGGATACCCTGTGACCCAGACATTCTGCACTAAGGGATACACACAAGAGACTTATGGCATTTAAAGTTCTAGATGGAACAGCAACAGGGAGCAAAAGAAGATAGGCACAAAGAACACATAGTGTGGAATTCCATTAATTAGACATTATACCAAAGTATTCTAAATTGTTAGAAGTCAGGAGGGTGCTTATCATGGCAAGGGGACATGCCACAGAGCAGGACTGCTGGGGAGCCAGAGATGTGCTACATGTCAGTCAAGACAATAGCAGCAAGGGCAGATTCATTTTGGAAACTTTTTAGAGCTGCGTAGTAGTAAATACTGTGCCTTTCTGAAAGTATATTCATCTCAATAATAGCTCACCAGAAAAAAGTGGAAGAAATGCCTGCCTAACATGTTCTCTAGTGATAATGTCACCATACATAAATTGTTGTTTGTATTTTATCCAGCCTAATGAATATCACCACGCATTTATCCCTATGTGACCATGACATTTGAAGTGCTAAAATAATTGCATATACTGTCTTTTCAGGGAAAGATGACAACCTGCCTGTCTCTTCAGGAGAGAAAACTGAATGAAGTAACCTGACTTTTTTACATTCTCCCAAGGAATGTTTACAAGTGTGAGCCTTGAGCCTGAGACAACTCAGTGCTTTCTTTTTGCCCCTCCTCTATTCATCTTTGTACTTTATATATATTTAAAATATATACAATGGTTTAATATAAGTTAAATAACACATTTTTGTAATCAAATGACAAATTACGTTAACACTACAAAATATCTACTCTGCTTAGAGAAAAATAGGTAATTCACATCAAAAAGGATATACCTATACAGAATATGCTCATTTTTTCTTCTTTCTACAATAGACATTTAGGGAAAACTCAGAAATATTGGAGTAACATCCTCTGAGGTTTTAAGCAAAGAGCACATTTGTTTGGAAAGCTGCCATAGAGGACTCCATCACTAGAATCCTGGGGAGCTGAGCCAAGGCTTTGACAGGAAGAGGAAAGACTCCCAATCAACCCCTGCCTAGCTGCTGCTAAATCTCTCTCCTTAGCATCCTGCTCCGAACACTAGCCACTCAACAGTTGTTGTCTACAGCT
This sequence comes from Chionomys nivalis, assembly GCF_950005125.1. Taxonomy (NCBI): domain Eukaryota; kingdom Metazoa; phylum Chordata; class Mammalia; order Rodentia; family Cricetidae; genus Chionomys; species Chionomys nivalis. The sequence goes on from NC_080093.1 coordinate 36,150,650, forward strand.
TTTGGCTCCTCCCTGCTGAGTTAAATATTTCACAGGTATCTTCTCTATTTGATCCCAAGTACAGTTGTTGATACCCTTTATAGTGACCACATAGATTCAATTTAATTAAATATCAAGGAAAACAATTCAAAGTGAAGGGGAAAGGGTATAATTTCCATGAAAACCAAAGAATATGTTTTGTTTTTTTTTTTTAAAAAAAAATCATTTTTCTCAAGTCTTTGTATTTTGATTTTTAATTTTAAAATGTTACATTTATTTGTTTGAGCTGTGTGTGTAATCACACCCCTGGTGCGTGTGTGTGTGTGTGTGTGTGTCTGTGTGTGGGTGTGTGTGTTTTGTGTGTGTGTGTGTGTGTTTTGTGTGTGTGTCCTAAAACTCAAGTTGTCAGGCTTGACGTAAGTTTCCTTGCCAGCTCACCACTCTCGTTTTTTAAAGAATGCCTTGATCCTTGATTTGAAATGATATGAACATGATAAATATAGGCAAAAGGAAGAAGAGGAAGGGAAGAAAGTGGTTGCATTACAAAGAGTGAGCCCTCAGAAACCATTGTGGTTATTGTGAAAATATGTCTCTTTATTAAAAACAAAAAACAAAAAAAAACCCTGAAAATTATAGGTTGTGGTGGTTTGAATGAGAATGGCCCTGTAGCCTCATTTATTTAAATGCTTAGTCACCAGGGAGTGGCATAATTTGGAAGGATTAGAAGAATTAAGAGGTGCGGCCTTGTTGGAGGAGGCATAACACTGGAGGTGGACTTTGAGGTTTTAAAAGCCCATGCCAAAGCCAGTCTCTCTCTCTCTCTCTCTCTCTCTCTCTCTCTCTCTCTCTCTCTCTCTCTCTCTCTCTGTCAGGACTAACCTCTATAGCTGTGAGGACTAACCTCTATAGCTGTGAGGACTAACCTCTATAGCTGTGTGGACTAACCTCTATAGCTGTAAGGACTAACCTCTATAGCTGTATGGACTAACTTCTATAGCTATATGGACTAACCTCTATAGCTGTGTGGACTAACCTCTATAGCTGTGTGGACTAACCTCTATAGCTGTGAGGACTAACCTCTATAGCTATAAGGACTAACCTCTATAGCTGTAAGGACTAACCTCTATAGCTGTAAGGACTAACCTCTATAGCTGTAAGGACTGTAATCAAGCCTGCAATTAAATACTTTCTTTACTAAGAGATACCTTGGTTATAGCATTTTTTTCACAGCAATCGAAAAGTGACTAAGACAGAAGTCCAATATAACAGGAATGGCTCATACAAAAAGATAAAACAGAGGCTTAATTACTATAAAATGATCAAAGAAAAGTCTGTCCTTAGATTTCAAAATAATAAATAAATGTAATCTCTTTTAAGTCAAAGAAGGTTTTTCAGCATAACCAGATTTTCAACCCATACAGGATGCTACTATCCCCAGGAGGAGTTGGTATGAAATATTACCAACCAAGGCAGTGGCTTCCTCACCTCTCGGGAATCAGAGCTGTTCCCTCAAACTGCTTTTGAGAGCTTGCAGGGATCTGAACATCCCACTTTGGACTTTTACTACTTTACCTTCTAAAGCAATGCAGCTGCCTTTCTAAGGAATATTTGCATTTTCTTATGTGTGTGGTCCAGATTTTCAGTGTATAATACAAACTGTAGGCTTGCCAGAGAAGAACAACCAGCATGGGTGTGCCAAGCACCGTGCAGAATCCAGAACCTGGGGTTTCTGATAAACACATGCCTCTTCCCTGCCCTCACACTCTAACACTAGACATGAGACAATCACCTGTGCTGAAGTCCAATTACATTGCTTTCACAGAGTAGCACCAGGAAACATCAAGGGTCATCTTAAAATGAACACACTCTCTTACAGGCATCAGGGAAGTCATTATTTCTCTTCTTTTTATTTTTGAGAAAGTATGACTTTACCTTTTCTGCACAGGTCATGGTGATTATGCAAAGCCGGGGCAATGTTCAGGCACATTTAGTTTCTAAACATAATTGCCTTTCATGCGCTTGGGAAATTAAAATTTTAAACTATTTACACACTTACTTTTCAGAGGGATGAGTAGTCTTGTCATTTGGAGCATTGTGAGCAACGTGAAAGGGGAATGTAGAAGTTACCATGCAAAACTCCAATTCACTTAAAGTCACAATTACAGCTCATTCATAAAAAAAAAAAAAAATTAAGTTCTTCTAAACCCAAGCATAAGAATTAGGATTACTTCAAAGTTATGCATTTTCCCTGGTAAAATACAAAGGTGAAGGAAGTAAAACCAATTAGTTAAACAGGAAGGAGCATCCCTGCTATCTTTGCATCTTTGCTGTATTTTAAATTCATTTCCTCAACTCTTATAAAGTCATTTTTGGAGTGTTAAGGAATCAGAGAACAGGCTCATGAACAAACTAAACTCCCCAAGTGTTTACATGTGTCTTTTAATTTCCAAATGAGAAACAAAGCCAGCAAAATACAAGAGAGAGAGAGAGAGAGAGAGAGAGAGAGAGAGAGAGAGAGAGAGAGAGAGAGAGAGAGAGAGAGATTGAACAGTGGCTTATGTTTAATAGGGCTGTAAGTTACTGTATTGCACCAGATTCTGTTCAGTCCAACCAATTATTTAGATCAAAATAAAGCTGCCTGACATACTTTATGTTAATAAAGAAGATTGGCAACATTTTCTCTCCATATTTGTTAAAGGGAAGCAGAACTTATCACAGCGTTGAAGTTGCGAAATGAGAAGTGATGGCAAACTGGTTAAAGCAGAAAGTTATAGAAAATGACAAATGTCAGATTCATATCCTTCTGAACTTCTCCCTGCATGGCTTTAGGAGGTCAGCTGCCTTTCTCTGAAGCCCAGCAGGGTGAAGAGTAGTTCACGAGTTTTTATGCCAGAATAAATACACAGCTATTCACACTTAACAGATATTTTTTAGTATCAGTTTTGAAAGTTCACAATATCAACTGACCTTCAGTGGCTCCTGGGAGATCATTTGCAGCTGAACCATCTCCAGACAATGATAAAGATTTCTCCACATCCTGGGAAGTCCTGTCTTTGCAGTGTCATTTAGAACAGGCTTTGGAACAGGGGTAGAAACAGTCCTGGTACCCAGTTAGAATAAGAAATCTACCCAGTTTGATGGAACAAGAAGACTCTCCATAGAAGCCTGCAGCACTGCTGTGACAGGCATTTACAAGGAAGGTCTGGAAGACTGGGGAAGTTCTACACTGCATTTCTACTGTAAGTCAAATGAACCAACAACAGGTACAGCATTTATTTCTCTTCCTTCAAACTCTTTCTTCATATCAGCGTTTCCTGCACACACGAGAAAGTTTATTTTATTATTTGTGTGTGTGCATGTATGCATTGCATTATGTTATATGCATGTGGATATACAGTGCAGGTATGTGAGGAATGTGCATACATGTATGTGCACATGAGTGTGGAAGCCAGAGGTTGACATCAGGTGTCCTCCTCTATTGCTCTCCACTTGGAGCTCAAACTATCCTTTGAATCTAGCTAGCCAGCAAACTCCAGGGATCCTATTTCCTCCAGTGTTCTCCAACGTCCTTCCTTTTCCACCTCTATTATAGGCTCCTGGTCCTTAGGCTTACAAGGCAAGCACTTTACTGCCCAAGCCATCTCTCTACCCAGCCCATTTACTCTATTTCTTTTAAGTTGCAGGGGCCTAGATCAGAGTTTTAACCCCAAAGCATTCTCAATTCTCCCTAAGCATCACTCAAGTTTATAATGGCCTAACTACACATCCAAATGCTTTCTTTGTGAGCATTTATTTATGTAGAAATGATAGAATCTGGTCCTATCCTTAATCTTCCTTTTCATTCCTGCATCGCTGAATGCCATGCATTACTTTTATACTGAAATAATTAAAAAATATAAATACTCTGAATCCTTATTTTATAACCTACTTCAAAAGGTGGGTACAAAGGATATTATTAAATTTTATTTGCCAAAATAGATGACAAATATTTACTTATTCTTTTTCAGTAACATCTGTCTTCCATCAATTTCTCATTAATTTGACAGGGTAAATGATTATCTCTAAGTGTGGAAACACCTCTGAGACTTCCCCTGTTTAGAAAGGACTCTGGATTAGGTGTGGTGATGCATTTTTCAGGGATTTAATGAGAAGAAAACTCAGATCTGATGTTTATTACCATGGAGGAAAAAAGTATTTATACTACAAGGCTATTCCTTTCTACTTTAGTTTACTAAAATCTTCTCTCTCTGAGAGATAGCCTTGCTATTTCACTGTGTGTGTTTGTGTATGTGTGTGTGTGTTGTGTGTTTTCTACCCTTGAGCATGATGAATACATGATAAAACCATTAGATGTTTCCTTCAATGTGGTCTTAATGCCTTATTAAGACAAAACATAAGATATTTAAGGCCAGATCATAGGAACTCATAGGGAAGCCAGACCAAGAAAGCCTAGGAAATCATCAATCTTTGGATGTGTTCCTGGGTTTTACAGAAAAGATCTATCACCTTGATCTCTACTCTGAAACAGCCCAGAAGTTAGAGAAGTTTGGGTTCCACTGTGTTTGAGTCTGTCAGTGTCTGGCAGCAGTATATACATACGCTGCAGGCCCTCCCAGGTACAACTGGATGGTCACACATGGTCATGGCTGCAGAAAACTGGCCATACCTAGTGACAATCTCAGGATAACAAAGAGGTCCTCATTTCTTCCTATACCATGTACATGTGGTGCTCAGAATTCTTCCCTGGGTGTTGAGGAGATATCTTTGGTGGGCAAGAGCACATACTGTCCTTTAAGGGGACCAAGTTCAGCTCCCAGCACAAGGTAGGCAAAGCCAGCTTACAGAAAGGATTTTCTGCCATAATCACTGACATTGGGCAGCTCACAACTGCCCATAACTCTAGTGCCTTTTATTCCAATGCCCTCTTCTGGCCTTTATCAGCACCTACACACACACACACACACACACACACACACACACACACAATAGAATACATCTTTTTTTTTAAAAAAAAAAAAAAAAGCAAACTTTCTCACCTAAATAAGATGCCTGACACCACAAAGCTGTTTGACTCACGACAGAAGACTGCTCTTTTCACTACACTCACATTTTCCTCTTAACTTCAAGAAGTTTCCTGGGAAGGTGTTCTCAAAATGAGATGATAACCCAGAGAGATGTAGCACTCTTCCTTATAAGATCACCTTTTAGAAATGATCAATGGTTCCTACAGAATTGTTCATTGGTCTGTCACATTTTTCTCAAGAAACACATGCTTTACTTGCAAAATTTTGCACTCATGGGAGACGAAAGAACTTCATGATCGTTTCGTATTTGAAAAGAAAGAGAAATTTAACATCTAGGATGGCTGGAAATAAGTCTAGGAGGCAGTCGGACCTTGATTCAAGTTAACTGACTGTAGTATTTAATTATGAATCTGAACAAGAGTGTCTTGGCAGACGGCATAAAATAGGCAGAGTCAGGCTATCACAAGGGATTTTCTAGCATTATGGGCACAGGGTTCCATGCCTGGAGGGTAAATGACCATTAAGTGATGAGTGTTCTTTCATTTTATAATAGGGACAATGTTTCCAAAGATGCATGTGCTGTTCTGTTTTATTTGAAAGTGTCTTTTAACAGCTTCATTGTGTTACCCTCCGACATTCCAGACACAAAGAAAGCTCTTTAAAGCCATTCCTCTATTTCAGCATGCAATGTATTCCCTCATTATTTGTGGTCAGTAAAGTTTATAGGATCGGAACACATACAATCTAAATCATCTTTTTCTGAGTTAATAAGCCACAGTACAATAGATACCACAATAACAAGGCAGTCATAAAAATTTCTCACTGCATCGTGCTTCTACTTTATAGAATAAACCTTCCCAGATCATAATACTGTGGTTTAAATGAGGAGAGAGAAATAATACAGATCAGAACCACAGCACGCGCACGTGCACACACACACACCATTAATTCAAATGGGAAAAAAAAAAAGGTTTGAGCACTTTAGAAAAATAACCGTAGAAATCCAAAACACCAAAGACCTAGAATATAAATTCTGGAAAGAAATCAACAGATATTTGTTGTAAAATTTCAAACACATTGTAAGAAAAGTAGTGTATTTCAAAATATAACTTGGTGAATTGGATGAAAGTGTATTTGCTATAACTAGTTACTTTTTATTTTATTATACTTACAAAGACTGTTGGGGGAATTTAATTTGAATTCCTTCCCTTTCCGTCCTTGAAGCCCTCCCATTTACTCTCCCATACGCTTTCCTTCAAATTCAGAGCCTCTTTTTTTCCACCAGTTTTTATTGCATGCATATATGTATACACATATATAGTTTTAAACAACCTGTACTTTGAGATGCTAAAGGAAAAGATTTGCTACTCGTATATTATTTTTCAAGGCAATAAAGCATTGACAGAGCATGACTGAAGCCTGAGAGAGCTGTCCAGTGCTGCACGTCAGGAAGCTCCAAGCCATAATCTACAAAATCACTTCCTCTGTCATCTTTCCAGGAACTTCCTACCTCACAGTTCAGAACATTCAGGCTCTGAGTGTTCCCTGGACATCCACAAATGAAGATAGGAGAACAGGGTCCCATGTTCCTCCCTAGAAGAACCGAAGCTCCACGTGCAGGGCCTGCAGCTTCCTACTCCAGGGAAGAAAACCCAAAGGAACCACAATTAACACTGTTGAATACCAACTTCCATGGTCTCCCAGGGTTAGCAATTCAGCTACTTCTTATTTTCAATAACGAAGTGTCACCTTTTAGGGATAGGCTCAATTTCATGCAAGACCCCCAAGTTTATTCTGTGATACTTTCTTGGTTTTCTTCACCAGAGATTGCTGATTTCCCAAGTGGATTGACTTTGTTTAGCAGTAGCTTCATTTTAGTATGTCCTTAAGTCTGTGAAAGATATTCTTATCTGCAACAAACAGGATGAGCCTGGTGCTAAGCAAAGGACGGTGACTTTCCAATACCTTCTTCCAGCAAAGCGCCTTGAAGCCTGTATTTTTTATTTTTTATACACGCTTTTAATCAGAGGAGACACTGTGTAACAAATGGTGATATGTATTTGGGCATTACTGAAGACTATGAGCGATCCTGAAGCCTTTGATGACTAGCCCATGCAATTAATAGTAAATACAGATAACTCAATAACTACCACTTTAAGACTGTGCCAGCCACGGCTACGAGTGTGGCCTCTATTAGTTCATTTAAGCCTCAGAGCCCTATGATGTAGTGCAAGAGTTCTCATACTACATAGGGGGAAACTAATGCACAAGAGACCATATGACTCACTTTGGTCATACCTCAAGGAAAAGTCAGATACCAAGATCTAAACCCATCTGATTTTATTGCAGAGACCCCCCCACTTTAAACCGCCATTCACATTACCTTTCTATGTAATGAACATAGATTTTCATTGTTTCAAAAGAGTCAGGTTTTTTGCTTTTGTTTGTTTTTTTTTGGTTTTTTTTGTTTTTTTGTTTTTTTTTTATTTTCAAGACAGGGTTTCTCCATAGCTTTTTGGTTCCTGTCCTGGAACTAGCTCTTGTAGACCAGGCTGGCCTCGAACTCACAGAGATCTGCCTGCCTCTGCCTCCCGAGTGCTGGGATTAAAGGCTCAGTCATTTCATGTTCCCTATAGATGGAATACGGCACAAAGACAAGAGCTAAGCGGTAGACGGTTGGAAAACCCAGACTGTGACTACCATGAGAAGGACTTTATCACAGTCATTATTATTTCTCCAGTAGCTCCTGAAATATTAGCCCCACTTGGAAAGGGAGCATGCAATAAAAAGTCTGTTAGTGGGACTGACCGTATGTACTCCTTTAGAAACGGGGTACCCATTCTTTTCATACAAAACCAATGCCTCAGCTGACCCTGAACTTTACTTTAATGGAATGCCAAGTGTTATCTATCTTGGGATTTTTTAGGAGGTGAAATTCTCTTCATAAAGCAAAGTTTCACAAAAAGTTGAGCTCAATCATTGTGAAATCGTCAATATTCACAAGGAGTGGTTCCAAATAATTCTTTCCTATATATAGTCTTATAGCTCAGGTTCTATAGTCATTCCACAAACAGACATTCGTCTGAGAAGGGGCGGTAAACACGTCCATGCTAGGTTGATGCCTCAGAGATTCAAGGGGAGTGCAGAAAGTATCTGTTCCCAGAGATGAGATAGGGTGTCAGTATAAAATCGCTAGTGTACAAATGAGTTTTTCTTAAGTTAACTTTATTAGCTGCCAAACAGTTATCTTCTGGAAATTCTGTTGGGATGTCCCAGCTTCTCTGGGTTGCTCTAAAATCCAGAAGTACCATGCCTTGAGGTGGTTTCTGCTTGGTTGTACTCCCATGAGCCCTGCTCTTTACCCAGGCTTGGGGGACTGTATAATTGACTTGGGGATTGCACTTTCTTGTAAGGTGGCTGCTCCCTGAGGCCTTACCATGATGTCACATTCATGTCCCCACTGTTTGGTAATCCCTTGCCCTTGAGCTCTGTTCCCCCTACTTTCATGACTCTCCTCCATCTCTGGGACACATGGGACCTTCTCCTCTGTGAGCTTCGATTTATCCTACTAAGTGGAAAAGCTGTTGACGAACAAGTAGTTTCTACTCTACACCTTATAAAGTTTCCCAAAGAAAAGAACTTCCAGATTCCAGGATTCTCTTTGCAATGGAGATTATAGACAAAAACAAAGTATATTCTGAAAAAAGGAATTATTCTGTTTCCTCAAAAAGAACCGGGATGTAAGTTCTCTGAGCTAGTGGGGGTGTATAAGAATGTAGGTAGAAGTGTCACCTAAAGGAAAGTATATGGCTTTATTCAGACCGAGTGGTAGGCTCTTTGGGATCCTTAGTGCCTTAGAGTTTTTATAACTGCAAAATAAGGGGAATGTACGTAGCTGTAAGACCGAAACACAATCCCCTTTGGATCTTTACTAGGAATTTTGTGTATGATCACTATGATTCTTTGTACATGTGGGAGCTTCTACTATGTCAATTTTTTTTTAATTATGACTCTAGATACTTCCACATCAATAGTTATCAAAGCACACACACATTTTATCCCTAGCATAATTTCAACATGACAATTTAACATATAGATGTTTTCAAAAGAAAACCTGGGGTGGGGGGGTGACAAATGATGTTTTCATTCTTCTCAACTAGGTTTTCTTTTGTTTTGATTTTTTTGTTTTGATTTGTTTTAGTTTTTGGTTTTTTGAGACAGGGTTTCTCTGTGTATAGTCCACAGAACTCATTCTGTAGACCAGGCTGGCTGCCCTCAACTTCACAGAGATCTACCCCGCCCCCCCCCCCGCCTCCCAAGTGCTGGGATTAAAGGCAGATACTACCACCACCTGACCTTATCTTAATTTTCAAATACATTGTGTGTTTATGTCTAGGTATATTGCTTCACAGAAAAAAAAATATCTTCATCAACAGTAGTGATTTGTAGAACAAATTGAAAAATATGACAAATTTACATTTAAAATAGTAAAAATGCCTCACACTAGTATGTTATTTCCTTCCTGCATGTGTGTGTGCACGTATGTGCAAATGTGGTGGTGCACATGTGTACGAGTACACCTGTCCATGTGCATCTGGAGGCTGACAACGGCCTCCAGGAGCTGCCTACCTTGATTTTCACACATGATCTCTCACTGGGATCTGAGGCTCAGTGATTGACTAGACACGGTGGATGACAAGAACTAGATCTACTTGCATTCTCCTCCACAGAACAGGGATTGCAGGGATATGCCACCATGCTTGGCTTTTTCACATGGACGCTGGAGACAGAACACAGGACCTCACGTTTGTGTGCTAAGCACTCCACTGACTGTGCCACCTCCACAGCCCATCTCCTTTTTTGTTTGCACAACTTTGGATGTTCCTTGCACCCTTGTTGAGAGGGGGAAGATACACCAGGCTTAGTGATTTGGAGGTCTTTAGTGGAGAAAAACCACCTAGTTCTTGATTTCTGATATCCGGTGTGGCGTAGTGAAAGTGCTGGTGATTATGAACAATGGCAATGAGATACGAATATGCATAAATTCTCACCACTTATAAGTTTTAACACTGCTTATACACTGTTGCTTTCCACTTAATCCAGGACAATGCCCTCGTGCATTTTAATGCTATTGGAGATACTTACCACCAGCCAGATTTTTAGCCAAACTTTTCAGCTAACAATTGGATACAACATAATGTCATTTACCCAGTGACTCCTAAGGCTGAAAGAGAATGGGTTCTCTTTCATGAAGGCAGTTCGTATGGAGGTGGTAGCAACTCTACTCAATAATGTTAAATCTCTCTCTCTCTCTCTCTCTCTCTCTCTCTCTCTCTCTCTCTCTCGTGTGTGTGGTATATGTGTGAGATGTGCACTTATGGGTGGGTGTGTACATTTGTGGAAGCCAATCATCAATGCCAGCTATTACCTTTGATCCATATTTTTAAGACAGAATCTCTCACTGAGCATGCAGTTCGTAGACTGGGTAGACTAACTGGCTCACAAGCTCTAGGATCCACCTCTCTCTGCCACCTCCCTGTATGCAGCACTATGGCTGCAGGCCTGCCACCATTCCTGGGTTTTACATGTGTTCTGGGGATCCGAACTCAGGTCCTTATGTTTGTGTATCAGGCGTTTTACCCACTGAGCCATCACCCCAGCTAGGATGGTTTTTAAATAACCAGAAGCTGTTATTATGCCTTTAAGCCTTTAGAAGACAGGACATAGGAGGAACAATAACCTGTAAGGCTCATTATTCTCAAGAAATATTCATCTGTAGTGATGAATGGCAGGTTTCTCTAAGCTGTGCGCCTTTGAACACATGTGCAGATTGATGTAACAGGGAAGGAGGGGCACCAGTATGCTTCCTACAAATATAAATCAATTTTATTTTCCTTCTTTTCAAGCTATAATTTATTTTACTTGGAGTCTTCTGATAAATTCTAATATTATTGTGGATGGGAAGGGAACATACAGAAGATAATTGGTCCGTGTTCCTCACCTCCCTAGAAAATGCCAGCAGTCCTAAACTCACTTTCTTCCTGCATAATCCTAAAGCAGCTAATTATGTTCTACTTAACGATTGTATTCTCCAGCAAACATTGTTTACAACGCTACAGAAACTAAATTTCAAGACTGGCAGTAAGCATCGGGCTTGTTCAAACAAATGGATAGTTGGATGTTAGTTCCTAGTTGTCTTCTTGGGGTTCAGAACATTAAGAAGTACCTCATGCATTTATTCATGAAGTTCTTGATAGACAAATCATTTAAACTGGTAAGATGTTCTCTGACTCTACGTATGAGTTTTACCTACTTATTAAAGAAATGCAATGCAAATCCACGGCACCTGCTATTTTTTAATCTTCACACCCACTAGCTCCTTCTCAGATGGATCAAGCTGCCACTTTGTCAGAGGAGCAGAATTCCAGAAAGCCACTGTCTTCTGTCCTAACAGTTGTGTGTTTGCTTAATGTGAGGGCTTTGCTGCTACTGCTTCTCCAAGATCCTGACTTCTAAGACAATAAAAATTAAACTTTTACCATTGTTTTGAGATGGAGAGGCCATGATACTTCCCTCTATCCTAATGGATTTTACTTTTCCTTCATGTCAGTGAGAGATGCCACCTCCTGCTGGTTTAACGATAATAAGTTTCTCTGATTAGTGGGGGTTATTGTATTTTACTTTAATCTCTTATAATTCTCTAAAACTGCTACAACCAAAGCATTAACATTATGGGAGAACATCCTTGGCTTCATCCTTCTTTCAAATATTCCATTATGGTTTTTTGCTTCTAAATTTACTGTGCTTTACACAAAAAAATTTACATGCTAATGTTTTTTAGTCTGTCCTTTGGTAAATAAAGTCCTAAAGCTCAAAAGAAAGCATTAAAAATACAAGTGGAAAACAAGTCATAAGGCATGTAGGGAGAATGGGTGAAAGGATAGCCCCTGACATGGAACAATTGGGACCAAATCTTTTGATTTACTTTTAACTGTGATGACTTTAGAAGCTGATGGGGGATGTCCTTCTATATATGTGTTGTTTTTATTGGTTAATGAATAAAGCAGCTTTGGCCTATAGCAGTGCACAATATAGCCATGCTGGATGAGAGAGAATAGGCAAAGTCAAGGAAACACCATGTAGCTGTTGAAGGAGACAGATGCTGAACCCTTACCAGTAAGCCGCAGCCTCATGCTGATATACAGATTAATAGGAATGGGTTAATTTAAGGTGTAAGCATTGGTTGATAAGAAGACTGAGCTAATAGGATAAGCAGTGTTGTAATTAATACAGTTTCTGTGTCATTATTCAGGTATGGGCAGTTGGGAAATGAATGAGCAGTCTCTACCTATAAGAAGCCACCCATAGGAGTTCTTGGGACATGGTAACAAAACGGAAGAAATTAATTGTGGGAAGAGAATAACCTACATGGGAAATGTGAGGACCACCATAAGTCAGGCTATGAAACAGCTTAAATGTTTACAGACTTTTCTATTTGACATGTACATGCTCTTAGAATTGAATGGTCGTGTAGTGTGAACATCCTGTGCTTCACTTTACCTTAGTGGGTGGGGAGAGGCATTCAGTATTTTAGCATTAACCATGGTGTTTCCTATGGAGTCTTCACACTCAGGAATTCCTATCTGTTACTAGTGTTTTGATCTAATAAAAATTTAAAAAAAGGTCTTTTTTTGTCAAATACCTTTTCTACATCTAATATGACCCTGTGAGTTTAAACTTTATCCTTCCTCCCCCGGACCCTTGCTGTCTGTGGCAGGTGGGAGATTGATCCTGAGGTCATCAGAGAAGGAGAGCTGTGCCTGCTCCTCACCGGCTGTAGCACTCCAGAGAGCAGGCCCTGCACCTTACCTGGAAAGCACAGTCGAACTGACTCTGTTGGCAGAGTTGCAGGTGAACCAGAACAGATGGTGTGATCATGGGAGAGCTGGGAGAGATATTGTAAGCTACTTGTTTGTCCTGCAGCCAAGTGGGCAAGGGAGAGAAGTCCCCTGTTGACCCTTGCCCCTTACTGCCTGTGGAAGACAAGGAAGCTGATCTTCCCCCTTACCACGTACAGCACCCAAGAAAGCAAAACTTACACTGTCTGAGCAGCAAAATAGAGCTGACCCTGTTGGCAGAGGTGTGGGTGCTCCCCTTGTTTGTCATGTGGTGGTGGGGCAAGGGAGAGATACCTTCACCCCTGCCACATGCAGACCCTCCCCCTTGCCAGCTGTTCTGCACCTCACCTAGGCAGCACAGTAGAGCTGACCCTGTTGACTAGAGTGTGGGTGAACCAGCCCTAAGAACATAAGTCACACGCCGTATCTGCCATATGGCAGTGTAGGCATGCCCCCCTCACCTCTTGCCACCTATAGCAGCTGGAAGAGCTGGCCCCAAGGTCATAAGAATGGGAAAGCTGTCCCTGCCCTTCACCACCAACATAACTTGGGAGACAGGCCCTGTGCCTTGCCTAGGCAACACAGTAGAGCTGACCCTGATAGTGTACGTACAGGTGAATTGACCCTGATGGCATAAAAGTAGGAGAACCAGTCCTGTGCCTTGATCATTGCTGCATAGGGTGAGCTAGCAGAGGTTTTGATGTGGGATTCCCCTCTGTATGCTGTAAATACCATTGGTTAATAAAGAAGCTGTTTTGGGCCTATGAAAGGGTAGAGCAAAGCTAGGTGGGGAAAACTAAACTGAATGCTGGGAGAAAGAAGGCAGAGTCAGTGAGAAGCCTTGTAGCCCCCCAAGAGACAGACACAGGAACTTTACCCTGTGTCAAGCCACAATCTCATGGTGATACACAGATTAATGGAGATGGGTTAAATTAATATGTAAGAGCTAGCCAATAAGAAGCTAGAGCTAATGGACCAAGCAGTAATTTAACTAATAGAGTTTGTGTGTGGTTATTTGGGGAATTTGAGCAGCTGGGAAACAAACAAGTAGCCTCTTACAACAGGAGATTATCAGAGAGTTCACCCTTGTGTAAGGATTTGGGAGAATTGATGGGCTGAACAATCCTGCAACTACCCAAGTGCAGAAACAGGGTTATGAGTTGGCCCACCCCAACATCCACCCCATCTACGATCTGGTGGGGCATATAAAAGGGGCATGTCCTGCAGATCCAAAGCTGAAGGATCTCCAAGACACAGGGCAACAATCAAGAGGAGTCCCAGTGAGGGTCCAATATAAATGGTATAGCAGAAACCAGAGGCCTCAAACTATACCAATGACTCTTTGCAATGAACAGTTGCAAGTAATACAAGTTATATATATATATATGTGTGTGTGTGTGTGTGTGTGTGTGTGTGTAATACAAGATATATATATATATATATATATATATATATATATATATATATATATATATATGGATTAAAAGATATACTGTGTGGCTCACAGTTTCCATGACAAGATTTTTCTTTTTTTTTTCTTAAATTTTATTCTGTTTTATTTTGGCAGAGAGGGTGCAAGATAGAGGGAGGATACAAAGGAAAAGGGAGATGAGTGGGAAAGAAATGCATGATGCCACATTTATTTATGTGACCCCATGTGGGGTTGTGACAACTTTAGCTGCACTCCAGTGTATACAAGACACACTCCAAGACAAGCCATATACCAGAACACAAAACAAAAGTAACTTAAATTGAAACACATAGAATAGTTAAAAAAAGCATTATTCTTTTGATTTTCTGTATTGTATTAATAAATTTTCAAATGTTGAGCCAATCTTGCATTTCAAGAGCAAATTCCAATTGGATACAGTAGATAATCTTTCTACTGTGATAAGATTTCCCAATCCAGTTTCCTAATATTTTATTGAAGACTTTTACATCTATATTATTAATATAAGATACTGATTTGCAGACCTGGCTTATATCATAGCCTTATATCAGAGCAATACCAGCTTTGAAGAATGATCTGGACATGGTTTGCTCATCTTATGCTATTTGGAAGAATTCTTTTTTAAAAAGAAATTAGTATGTTTTCTTTTAAATGTGTAGCCGAACTCGTCAGTGAAGTCATTTGGACCTAGCCTTCTCTTTGTGGTAGATTTTAAAACTGTTAATCTCTTTCCTTGCATATAGATTCATACTCTTTATTTCTGCTTAAATCTGTTTTCATAGTTATCTTTGTGGGTACTTAATTTTAAGTCATTACATTTTAGTTGTGCTTATAATACCTTTGTGTCTATAGGGTGAGTAATCACCTCCTTTGGTTTATCCTTATTTCATACTTTGAGTCTTCTTTTTCCTTCTCTGTCACTATGCCCAACATTCTGCCAATTTTGTTCTCATTTCTAAAGAATACACTTGGGACCATTTTTTCTATCTTTTTGAATTTTATTAATCTCTGCCCCAATATTCATAATTTCCTCCCTTCTGCTTCCCTTGGATAAATATTTATTTATGATTTTTGCTCCAGTGTCTTTAAGGGGAAATTGGACTATTCATATGTGGCCTTAATTTTTTAATTATAGTCATTTTTAGTCATAAAATTTCCTTGAAGTATTGTTTTATCTGGATCTCATTTTTTTATTTGGTGTATGTTTATTTTCATACATGTCAAAGTCACTTCTATCTTTGTACAATTTTCTCTTGGTTTTGCAGCTGTTTGTGAATATGCTATTATACTCCAAACATTTGTGAATCTTCAAAATGTTTGTTACTGATGTCTGTTTTTCATTCATAGAAAATATTTATATTATCTGACTCTTTTTAGTTCATTAACTTTTGTTTTGTGGTCTAGTATATGGCTTATCTTGGAGAATGTCATGCATACATTGGAGTACAGCTTAAGTTTTGGATCACAAGCCCACATGTGGTCACATAACTGAATGTGAAGGTTGCCAAAAAATTTGACAAAACTGAGCATGTTTCTGATCATGCAATGCGAAAAGAATTAATCCAAAGCCAAATGCATAATGAATCTGAGGTGTGACCCATGTTTGGTTCTGAACACACCGCATGGGAGTTATGTACTATGCAAGTCATCACACCACACACTGCCAATGAATATTGTCTAAAGTACCTCACCTCAGAATCAAGACTATTAGGTTATTAGCTGCAGAGTTTTTTACTGCACATTACATTCACAGCTTTCTGCTCTTAAGGAAATAAATGGCTTAATAAAAGAAAACAAAGACTCCCAATACTACTCAGAACAGGAATTAAATAAGTATATATCTGTATTGTGTTAAAATATTATAGTTGAAACATTGTTCACTGACTTAGTGACTTGACTTTTATAAAACAAAATTCATTAAAGGAATTTGAGTTGGGGTGAGGGAAGATTTCCATAAATTTCTGAGATATTCCAGAACATAGGTCTACCATTTTGAACTGTGTGTTTATGGAAAGCAGCATCCTAAGCATAGATTAATAAATTAAAACTGGATCAACTCTGAAAACTCTTCAGTGTGTTCTGCATCATACAGTACCAAACTAGCCAAGATTTGCTCACGTCTTTATAAAGCCCACCCATCTCCCCAGTATGCAAATGTGCTTTCACTTATAGTAGTGAAATTGTGAGTATGCCAAAGAATTGCTTTAAAATAAACTTCTCCGTGCTTTCTCATCAAATAAATGCTTGATTTGTATAGCTCTTTTATAAGTCTCTATACTCAGAGCTGGGTAAAATTTCCTGAGATTAAGAGATAACAAGTAGAAAAAATTTAAGTAGGTGTGTATTCAAGCATATTTATTCTGTTGATGTCATACTAGAAGGTTCCACAGATATCCTTGGGAGACAGTGGGTGTTATTCAAGTGTTCTTTGTTCCTAAAGAGATCTGCCTATTTATTCCACCCATTTAAAGTATTGGAATTCTCACTTGCTGTTTGTACTAATACTTTTTCTTTGTCTTGTTTTATGTATTTCAATTACTGTCTAGAATGATTGCTCCCAGCCTGGAACTTCCTTTATTGTGTCTTATAAGGCATATCTAATGGCAATCAATTCTCTCATTGAGGATAATTTGGTAATATCGACTTTAATTCAGGATCTAGATTTCTTAGCTAATCTTTTTGTTTCTTTCTTCTGAGCTTTTGCTTGATTACCCCACTGCCTTTGTTCTATAATCCCACTGCCTTCATTGTGGACTAATGCAAGAAGATTATTACCAGAGTATTGCACCATTTCCCATCTGGAATATAAAGTTAAAGAGAAAAAAACTGTTGTTGAACTGTGGCCATAGATACTTGTAGAGAATGGGTGTCCCGCAAGGAGCGGGAACAAGCACTTGGACATGAGTTGTGACTGCTTTTGGAGGAGCTGTGCTTTGGGCTCCCACCTGTTTACAGACCTTTTTTTCTCCTTCAGACTTTAAAATAAATTTTTTTAAAAAAAAATTTAAAAAATTTAAAAGGAATTAAAAAAAAGACTTCCATCTTTAAAAAGGAAAAAAAAAACAAGCAAACAAACAAAAACCTATTTTCAGAATACAGATGTGTTACTTCAGAGCTCTGGGATGGGGCGTGCTGTTCCCTCCAGCCATCATGGACTCTATCAATTGTCTTCACCCTTCCTCAAGGTGCTCTGTAAACTCACTGCTTTAGCTATTACCTACCTCCTTCACTGCTACCCCACTTCCTTACTGTTACCCCACTGCCTTCCCTGTTACTCCACTGCCTTCCCTGTTACTCCACTGCCTTCTCTCTGTTACCCCACTGCCTTCACTGTTACCCCACCTCCTTCACTGTTACCCCACTGCCTTCACTGCTATGCCACTGCCTTCTGTTACCCCACTCATGCCAGCCTGCATATTTACTGATGAGAAATCAGCGTCAATCTTAATTGTGTTTTTTTCTTGATTTGTATATAATTATTCTTTTCTTGCTCCTTCCAAGATCTTCTTTCATAAGGTATGTTTCTGTGTCATTTAAAGTCTTATTTTCAGCAATGTTTTCAACATTTTTCAGTTATTAATTATTTGATATTTTTTAGACCTTTCCTTGCCTACTGAAATCACCATTATGCCTTACTGGCATCTTTAATCTGACCCTCATTTCTTCTTTTGTTTTCTTCTTTTTCCCCTCTTTGTCCTTAGACTGGATAACCACTGTTTATGTATCTTCAAGTACTCTGATTCAAATGCATTCGTTATACAGCCCTACAGATGAGTTTTCCATTTGCACCAATCTGTCTTCAACTCCATTGTGATCACACAGTTGTTTGTACACTCTTTTACTTTGGGGAAGGCAGTAGCCTAGGCCTTCTTTGTGTTCTTTAAGCATGATCAGTAACAGCCCATTGTCAAGAGTCCAGTACTATCAGGAGGCTCCTACTGCCTTTGTTTTGTGTGTGTGTATGTGTGTGTGTGTGTGTGTGTGTGTGTGTGTGTGAGAGAGAGAGAGAGAGAGAGAGAGAGAGAGAGAGAGAATTATTCTTTGTTTACATATTTCTTCTTTTCAAAGGGAGCAATTTTGGTAACACATCTTTACCAAGTTTAATAATCCCTCTTTCCAGATACTGTTCTGTGTCTTTGTGTAGTAACTGGGCCAGGCTCCTGGAAGAATCTATTTCCTTTGCACTCAGTAGTTCTTGAGGTGCCTGCCAGAAGGTACAGTCTTAAGCATGTACACAGTAGGACTTTTAGCCCAGTTATTTATGCTGTGGGTATCACATCTACCTTAGTCCTCACTAATCCTACCTCACTGTATTGTTTTCCCAATTCCCTGGAGGGTACATTGCTGTGCTGTCTTGCCCCATTAAATCTATGCCCCTGTGTTACTGTAATCTTTTCAGGCTGGCTCAAGAATTTTGTTGACTGTGGTGGTGGTGGGGAATCTTGGGGAAACCACTTTTCTGGTTCTGTTGGTTTACTAATTGACCTCCTTGTTATTCAGTACAATCCTGCTTCAAGTTGCCTCTTAGGCTGAAACTTCCCCAATCTCCATTCCAAAGTCAGTTTATTTGCAGATTTTAAAACTCTCTCTGCTTATGACTAAGTTTTCCACCTGGGCGAAATCCCTAAATCATAATCCCAGACCCAAGGGAGCAGTCAGTGATCTGTCAGAGCAATGTCTCTGCTTCTGGATCAGGGTATGGAGCTAGAAGCCAGTCTCAGGGCTCATGGGCATGATGAAACCTCTGCCATTCAACTAATCTTAACTCTCTTGTACATGGTAATTTCCAGCCTCTGTGTATTTGATTATCTTTGTGTCTCGCCTCTTCCTTCTTTCTCCCTGGGAGTTTTGCAAGACCCTTGTTGATATCTAGCGCCTTCTTTGCTGTGCATTTCTTCCTCTGTCCTCTCCATCTACTGCCATTTCCAGTAAGACTTTAATTTGACCAACGTCTTTTTGAGCACGACAATTCCCACTTTCTCCTTGTTTGTAGTTGGCATTAATTGGCTGAGTTCCTCTATGCTTTTGTTTGTTCCAAGCACTTTCCTTTAAAACTCCTTGTCAGATCATTGCAGCATCTAGTTCATAGTAAACCTGCTAACCATTAACTACCTTTTTAAAAAAATCCATTTCAGCTCTCTCTTTTTTTTTTTTTTTTTCCTTTGGTTTTTCGAGACAGGGTTTCTCTGTAGCTTTGGTGCCTCTCCCGGAACTAGCTCTTGTAGACCAGGCTGGCCTCGAACTCCCAGAGATCCGCCTGCCTCTGCCTCCCGAGTGCTGGGATTAAAGGCGTGCGCCACCACCGCCCGGCTTCAGCTCTCTTTTATACACAGCCTCTTATATCCACTGCTGCCAAATGGCAGTGAAAATACAAGTGCTTCGCTTGGGTTCTCTAAGAGGTAAATGTCCCAGTTCCCCGCTAGTCTTCTAGGGGAAGAGAGGAGAGGCGCCTTATTACAACTTGCCAGGCTGGAGTCTAGATAACACGCTCTGCCCTTACTGATGTTAGTGAAAGCGCGGTTATTATAGGTGTTTCTTTTTCCACGGCATTTGGGTGAAGGAAACAGGTCAGAGATTTTTCAGTCTTGGTACACTGCTCCTTTTCTGGCTCTTTCGATAGAGACAATGTGTCTTTCTTGAGACTTTTGTCTGTCTGTTCTCATTAGGGTTGGTCTATCACCCGCCCATCACCTTATCTTGGATAGATGAGGCAAAATGAAAACACATGTTGCCATGTCATTTTTCACATCTTGAGCGCCAAAGCTGCTGTGCACTATTCTTCCTATTCTAATTTCTATTTAACAAGAGAGATGGGGCAAAGCAAGTCTTTACCATCTTGGTCCAGAACAAGAAGTCCATTGTTACTTTCTGAACTTACATTCAGCTAACTACCTACTAATATTAAAAATTATTTTCATTTGGACCATTTAGTTCTTGGGTTCTATTAGCCAGACATGAAATAATGGTTTCCAGTGTTCCCTGTTTAGGAATGGACTGTCATGGGCTAAGAATAAGACACAAACTACCCACATAAATTCTTTCTGAAAAGGCAATTGTAGGTGATCTCTTCGGCCATTGAAGGACAAAACTAGTTCACACTCGATAGGTATCTGCCATTACAGTTTGTCACAAATGAAATCTTAACATTTACAAACTCATAAACTGATGTGTGTGTAGTTTAAGTATTTATAGCTAGGTTAAAGAAAGCCTCTGACCACAGAGATGAAGAGAACTGCAAGTGGTTGATTGTTTTGCCAAATTTTCACTTTTGTTGTTCCTATAACCAGAGGAAAATACGAATACTGTGTCTGCATCTTCCCGTACCATCTTTACCCTAAAGATCCCTTTCATCTTTGTTGATGATGACAGTTTCTGCCAGAAAGTGGTGATGACGCCTGCCATGCCCGCAGAGGACCGCAGATGACTCCTGACTAGGTGCTTATGAGTAGGCGTTTCTGCTCCAGGGACAAGGACATAAGCAGAGTGCTATGAAAGAGGACAGTATGGTCGCCAACCTAATTAAAATAAAGACAAGTGGCTCACTGGATGAGCTTACTCCAAAGGAAACAAATAAAGGAAATTTCATTTTTGTGCGGACTCCAAGGACATAACCAACTTTATGAGGTAAAATGTAATGCAATGTATTCCCAACCTCATAAGCATATACCCACTGCCTTAGCTGCCTGTAATACAAGCCTGCCCCTCTTCAGTGTAAAAGAAAATGAGAGATATATAAAGGAAAATGAAAGGACATAAATGCATCCACTGGAAAAGATTAATTACAAATAAAATCTGTTCTCAATAAAAGAAAAAGTATAATTTAAATATTTTCTTATTCTTTCTCATCTATGTGCATGTTTGTTTTCCTAAAAAGAGATGGGTTTCTTTTAATTCCAAAAGTGGATCATGTGAAGTCTACAGATAATTGTTACCATGGTGCTGTAAGTATCCCACAGCAGACTAATATGTTCTTAAGGCTAATGCTGCTTTGGCATTTACTGTGCTGCTTCTTTGGTACAGAAACCTGGGAGGATAAAAACCTACAGCTCTTCCCCACCGTCTCCTCTGAAACACACCCGCATTCTTGCTTGTGCTGAGGATCTTTAGGGTTCCTAACTGAGAAAAATGAAGAATTAATTCCTTCGAGAGGGTCTCCTGTTTAGTTACAAGTAAGCTGGTTCGGAGTGTGGAAAATTAGAGCCGTTTAACTAAGGAGCTGAGCAGGAAGGGCAAAGGACTTTCCATTATACAATTTGTTGTTGAACATCTCAAGAAAAGAGAAACCATGCAGGAGAACAGGCTGTTACTAAACGGCTTCTCACACCTTCTCTCTGAAGCTTGAATGCGTGTTACAAATGTGTCTATCCCACAAATAATCACCAGTGGGAGGAGGAAAAAGAAAAAATAGATGCAGATCCTAGACATCTGCCCTTTTTCAATATTATTATTTCTAAAATGATACAATAATGATACAGCAATAACCTGACCACCCCCAGGAGAAAAAATATTTTCACCTTAAAGACTCAGATATGTATGATTACTTCATAATGAGAACTTGAGAGCTGAAACAAGGTTTTTAAAGAATTATTTTTAAAAGTGAGGGTCCAGAAATCTTTATACTTTTATTTTTCTTATTGTTATAGATGGGTGCTTTAAATATTTATACCTTGCTCGCAAGGTCAAAATAGATATTCAGATATATTTTACTTAGTCCTATGAAGAATTTTATATGGTTTATAGGTAGGTATTATCTTCTTAGAAATATGGAATAACTGGCATTAAAAGAGGCTACAATTTTGGAAATTGAGGTTCACATTGATAATCCCAGCTCTCAGGAGGCAGATGCATTGGAGTTCACAATGATAATCCCAGCACTCAGGAGGCAGACACATTGGGGTTCATGTTGATAATCCCAGAACTCAAGAGGCAGATACAGGACTGCTGTGAGTTTTCACCCAGTCAGGACTAGAAAGTGAATTTCAGGACACTTGTCTGAGCTACAGAATGAGTTACACCTTAGAATAAACAAACAAACAAACAATACAAAACAAAACAAAAAGAAACCAGAGGTCATTGTACTAGCTAGGATATCTAGCTGATAGGAAGGAGGGACATTAGAACAAAAAGAGGTTTGAAGTTAGCGACTTGAGTTTAAGGTAGACAAGTTATAGAACATCACTGCACCTGATTTTCCTTGTGTGTAAACGGAGGGTAATGCTGCTCTCTAGGTCACTGATGGTTACAAAAGTTAGGTAAATAGAGGTACATAGAGTACTGTGTAGTATATGGCAGACACTAGGAAACTTACTTCTTTTCCTTTCTGGATGGGGGGGTCAAGACAGGGTTTCTCTGTATAATATCTCTGGCTGTCCTAGAACTTGTTCTGTAGACCAGGCTGGCCTCGAACTCACTGAGATCCATCTGCCTTTGCTTCCCAACTGGTGGGATTAAAGGTATGTGCCACCATTGCCTGGCCGGAAAATTACTTCTTATGTTCCACAATCACATTAGTGTTCTTGGTTAAGTCTTGATGTCTAGAAAGTCCTCCATCTCTTAGATGGGAATGAACAATATCTTTGGCCCAACTCTGGTAGCTATCTGATTAGACTGAGATCTAGGCACCTTTCATCAATTCAGCCAATCACAGCAAATAAGTGGGGCATACTTCCTCTCAAGAAATTGATACTTCAGAAATAGGGAACAGAAAAGGGAATGCACAGATAGGCCAAAATTGGGACTATGTCATGAGGAAAAGAGGAAACAATAGAGGCCCAAACAAGAATGTGCAGCTGGGGGAGGGGAAGGGGGCATTGAGCTGATCTGAATAAAAATGGCCACCATAGGCCTATAGGGAGGAGCACTATAAGGAGGTGTGGCCTTGTTAGAGGAGGTGTGGCTTGGTTGGAGGAAGTGCATCACTAGGGAGTGGACTTTGAGGTCTCAATGTGTCTCAGTTCTCCTCCTGCTACCTGCAGATCCAGATGTAGAACTCTCAACCACCTCTCCACCACTTTGCCTGCCTGCATACCGCTATGCTTTCTGCCATGATGAAAATGGACTAAATCTCTGAACAACGAACCAGCCACAGTTAAATGTTTTCCTTTATAAGAGTTGCTAGGATCATGCTGTCTCCTCAACAATAGAAACCCTAAGACAGGCACCAATGACAAGACAGACCAAAGTGGGATCATAACTATATCTCACTACACACTACAATCCATCCTCTATTAGCAGTCAAATCCAAGATTTCATCTGTAATTTGAGTGATAAAATATTTAACCTCTCTGAGCATTAGGCCGAAGGTGTTTAAATAATCATGTGTACTGCAAAGATGAAAGATAATGTGTTTTCTAGGGAAAATTCCTCCACCAAGTATTCCACTGTATCTGGAAAGAGGAACGGAAAGTCTCCAGAGAGAAGCCAAGAAGTCAAGTCAGGCGGGCTGGGACTGAACCCAGAGTCTCCTAGCAGCCAGGAGAGCACTCTATTACTGAGCTATGTTTCCAGCCCTGAATTGTTTATAGATTATTTATTTCTCCATAATTTATTTATTGAATATTTACTATAAGCACATCAACATGCTAGGAGTTCAATTACGAGCAATAACATCAGTAAAATATCTTTGGTGGCCCCTAAAACTCAGTGTCTTGGAGAAGAGTTGGAATTCTTTATATACTTACTACAGAAAAATCTGTGGAAAGGGACAGAAAGAACCCAACTCACCAGTTTATCTAAAATCGTGGCAGAAGTATCTTACCAAGGCTACTTGTTGAGAGGGTAATTTCTTTTTTTTTAATTTTTATTTTTATTCTTTTTTAATTAAAATTTCCACCTGCTCCCCGTTTCCCATTTCCCTCCCCTCCTCCCAAATATTGCCCCCTCCCCCCACCCCCCTCCCCCTATCCCCACTCCTCTTCTCCTCCCCCCACACCATTCCCCCTCCCTCTCGATACTGAAGAACAATCCAAATTCCCTGCCCTGCGGGAAGACGAAGGTCTTCTATCTAGGTCCAGGAAGGTGAGCGTCTAAACATTATGAGTGGAAAGTCTACATAAGGGCGGGCACAGTATTTCTAGCTGCCTGTCACTCTTAACTGGGTGTGGTTGCCCGCTGGTTCAATTATTGCCTGGCAGTGTATTTTTGAAGACTTGATTTCTATACTGGAACTTTCAAAAGTTGCATTTAAGTTTAAGTTTTTAAAAAGAACACAGCTTGCAAATCCAGAATAGGTTCTTGTCTGTAGATAAAGTGAGCAATGTAGATACTAACTCATAAGATATCACCTAGGTTAAGAGCTTGAGAAAAGGCATTCCGTGAAACAGCAAGTTAGAGTGAAGCTTTCCTCATATTCTCTGACATGAGACACGCCTGGCCTTTCTCGTCTCTACTTACTTTTTAAGGCTTTACAGAGAACACTTCCTAGATTGTCCTTTCTTAAAAAGGAATTCTCATATGGAGCATGGTGGCATTCCTCCCCTTAATTCCAGCACTAGAGAAGCAGGCACAAGCAGATCTCTGAGTTCAAGGCCAGCCTGCTCTACAGAGTGAGTTCCAGAACAGTCAAAGATATACAAAGAGACCCTGTCTCAAATAATAAGATAAAAAAATAAAATAAAATTCTCAGACATAAGCTGTAGCTCACCCTGGGTTGAGGCTGATAACTAAATATTATGTTTAAATCGAATTCTCATTGTTTTTATCAAATAAATGATACAGCAAAGTCACAATGACTGCTATGTGTAAGGGAATTTTTGGTAACACATTTTCTAAAATACAGTTTATATGATGATTGAAATTTCTCTCCAAGCCCTGCCTATATGTTATGAAAGATTTAAATGGCTCCCCTTATGTAAGCCTTAACTAAACAAATGAGGTATCAATCCAACAGCTTAACATATTATCAGTTAATGATCTAGGAACCTACAAAGGAATTATCAACTATGTGCCATCATCACTATCTGTGTGGCTTCTTGCCAGTAACATTATAATGATCATAAATTTGGTGACGAGTAATTGCCTGCCCCTCCATTGTTACTATTATTACATGCTTTATCTCATCCATTGCAGCAGCTGCTTACTTCACTCTCACACCCACACGCATGCACCCCAGCAACATATGCCATTTCTGTCCAGTCACAAGTCAGTAATTGGTTCTCCTAGGACCCATCCCTACAAGCTACAAACCTGAAATCCATTTTGATTTGTTTCTATTCACCACCCAAATGCATCCTCACATTCCCCAAGTCTTGAATAATCTTGCCAATCCCACCAGTTCATCAGCTCCTGCCTGGATTACCTTGGGACCCCTGAGCAGATCTCCATTCCTCCGGTGTCAGTCTCCTCCAAACTATACTATCCGATGCAGTAACATGAACAAGAACATACAATGACAGTTCTTTCCCCTTCTGAGGAAATGGAAACTCATGTTTGTAAGTACTTCAAGAGACACCTAGCCACTGTTTCAACACTGCTCCTGTACACTCTGTCCTTTTAACTTGGTTTTCTGGGTTTAAGCACCTGCCATTCCCTAGCCAACAACACTCTTCATCTTCTTTGCCTTGATGTTTGCCGTTCTGTTCCTCCAGTCTTAGCTTGAGTGTTACTTCCCCTGCCAATAATATACCTAAATCCAGGCTGTGCTTCTTGCTTCTGCTGTGGATACTGTGTCTTTTTCGTTGTGAATTAATTGTCCACCTGTACTGAACCTGTTTCTCGACTGGCCAGCATCCCTGCCAGTCACCAGCTGCAAAGAAGTAGAGGCTTCTTTCATCATTTTTTCAATGTCAGCTGCCCTTCACCTCATACATAGAAAGCACACAATACATAGGTTTAGCATGAAAAATATGAACGCTTGTATAACAAGTCCTCTGTCCCACTAGCCAGCTCCCAAATAATGACACAGAGAATTCTTATTAATTATGAAAGCTCAGCCTTAGCTTATGCTTGTCCCACTAGCTCTTACAACTTAGCAACCCATTTCTACTACCCTATGTTCCAGCATGTGACCTGATCTCTTCCATCGTACACCTCTTATTACCTCTCTGTGTGTCCTGGCATGCCCTGTGCATCTCAACTATCTCCTCCTACTCCTTTCTCTCGATGGAAGTCCCACCTATACCTCTTCCCAACTACTGGCCATTCTGCTTTTTATCATACCAATTCTAACAATTCATTTTCACACAGTATAACTTGTCCATGGGAAAGGTTCTTATAATGCACAGCTTTCCCATTAAGAAACTTTCATTGAATTCAAAGCAAAACCCCAATAAATTTACCCAGGCTTTTTTTTTCTTTTTTTTTCTATGTCTCTAGAAAATGACACATTCTTTACACCTAATCCCTACCTAATTCGCGGTCCTCACAAAATCTACCTTTTATAAACCATCCAACACTCAGTAACTAGCCAAGACAACCTCATATTTCCAGCATTAGTTTATGGTATTACCACATTACTTTATGGTTATCATAAGCAATCTGCTCCCCTGGAAACGTACTGCACACATGTGCCATAGTCTGCTTTTGAGTAGATTCATCTAAGCATTTGCTATGATAATCTATGGCGTGAACCTTGTAGAACAGTTAGTTTTCTAATTATATTTCTCTATACATCTATCTTCTTTAACAAGTGGAAACATAATAGAAACCAAAACGCTTCCCTTTGTACACTGTAAACAGGATAGCACTTGAGATATTGTGTGTTAAGGAGTGAAAGCATTTTAGAATCAGGCCAGTTTGCACTATGACCCAAAGTTTCCATTAAATGCTTATTGTTGTCTATGTTACTTGTTATTTGTCGGATGGGTTAATACTTTATTTGTTTTGGCTAGTTTTAATTTTTCATTAGTAAATATGAGATGAAAGGGCTGCTATAAATTAATGCTTCAGAATGTTGTCTCATTGGGAAATTTTGAGAAGTACTGCACATCAAGCCTCCACTTAATCTACAAACACGGGCAGAGCATTAGACATGTAGCAGACACTGCTGTGATGCTTGTGGCAATGGGGCAAAGGCAGTTAATCACTGGGCAGTCGTAATACATACCTTTAATCACAGATGCAGGCAAGATATCTGTGAGTTCTAGGAAAGCCTGGTCTACATTGTAAGCTTCAAGACAGTCAAGGCTACAGAGAGAACCCTGTCTCAAAACAAAGCAAAACAGCAACAGCAAAAAAAAAAAAAAAAAGTTAATGGTCTTGTCATCTGTGATGCTTGCAATGCTTGCTTTCTGGTGACAGAAGGAGACAGTAAACAAAAGATGCTACGTTTCATTATATGTTTGATAGCAACAAAATAAAAAGATACAGGAGACAACACAGAATTTATAAATGGAAGAGGTTCGGGAAAAAGTAGAGGTAATTGGAAGACATGGTCATACATTACAGTGTCAGATAGGGCAGCCAGGACTTCACCGAGAAGGAAACATTTCCACAAATAGTTATGACATCACAGTCAACAAGAGATGTATTGGGGAAGAATATTCCAGACAAAACAGCAAATGACCTAAAGAAAAACATGACAAGTGTCTTGCAGGAACAACCAGTAGCCTCATGGGATGTGGCAAAGTAATCAAGGGGGACCATGGTGAAGACAAGATTATTACACAGTATAGAGCCATTTCTTATAAGGCTTTATTCCCTAGCATGCACATTCTGACCTTTGCTCTGGACAAAATAGGGAAACATGGAGTATCCCATCATCTAACGCTTATTTTAGCAGGATCTCTCTGGCTGCCGTCCTGAAAATAGTCTGTAGTGGGAGTGGAGAGTATTCCTGGAGGCCAATTAGTAAGTCACTGGGTATAGACCAAGAGAGATGAGGAAGGCTTTGAATTGGCTTTGAACCAAGTCTGGATAAAGTTAAAAGATACAAGTAAAAGGATTTCCTAAAAGATTGATTGAGTGGTACGGCGGAAAGAAAGAACTCAAAGATTTCCTGAAGATTGATCTGGATAATTGGAAAAAAGTTTTAATGTGGGCAACTGCATGTAGAATAGGTTTGAGGGACTTCAAAAGCCCAGCTCTAGCATGCTCAGGCCAAGGTATCTCAAGAGACAACAGCCTGGAAGTACTGAGTAGATGTGTGCTTCTGAGTTGGGAGGGGGATCTAGGTTCCAGATCTAGGTTCTAGATACAGGGTCTAGGTTCTGGAGTTTGGAGCATATAGATAGCAATATAGTAATAAGTCTAATTTATATGGGGTAAGTGAGGTGGTTTGCAGTTTCTTCTAGCAGCGAAGTGATGGTACAGGGACAAGATAAAGTAACAGCTCTCATACTGTCTGTCTTTTTCTTTTGAAACACTGGATCATTGTGTTCTCTGCAGCACCAGCATTGGCATCCCTTGGGGACAATTATTAAACTGTAGATTTCTGGACTCCTAATATGTTATTAAAAATTCTGGAAATAATGCCTAGAACCTTCATTTTTTAATAAGCCTCTCAGGAGCATCTTCCATCTGAGATCTCCTTTAATAGGAGCTTAATAAATATTTGTTGAACTCATTTATATTTTTAGGTCCTAATTTTTATTCAATAGCAATGTGACACTCAGAGGTTCAACTTGGTTTCGGCTCTGATGGTAATTGTGAGGCCGACTTGCAACCCATATCTTGCCGATTAGGGTTAATACTTGCGAGCTGTTCAGTAGCACACAGTGCCATCTCAGATGACAGGGTGCAGAGGAGAAACTGACTCTGATCCTCACTTCTGCTGTGACATGGAGCAGAAGACTTAAAATTACACAGTGCGACATCAAGACAGAAGTGAGTCAAGGCTTGGGAATTGTTTCTTGTTTTCCCTGTCCTAGGTTCCCCATAGGGGTTTAGGCCAAATGATTTCTCAGAGGAATTCTTGGTTATATTATTCTACATTTCTGTTCTGACATTTCTACAAGGAACAAGCTAGAAAGCATCCCCCTTGACTGCAATGTGGCCTGCAGCTGAGCACATTTCCAGTCCAGTGTTCCCAGACACATTCTATGGATGACAAGGTTATGTCCCCCAGGGCTTTCCTCAGCTGCCACTAGACACAAATTCCTGCCTACAGCCTGTTGCTCACCTTAGAAAAGAAAAGACTGAAACAAAATCAACCATATCTTCCCACGATGCCTGCAAATCTGTCAGGTAGTGCACCTAGCAACAGGTAATCAGGGATGTTTGAAAATAAGCTGTTGTCCTTTCTAAAGGGTTTGTGTTAAGATGGGCATAATGGTTCACGCCTTTAATCCTAGCACTTGAGAGGCAGAGGCAAGCAGATCTTTGTGAGTTTGGAGCAAGCCTGGTCTACAAGAGAGTTCCAATTGCACAGAGTCACTCCATTTCACACATACATAAAAAAGTTATGTTAGTGTAGACAGCCCCAGTGCCTACACCCAGTCCTCCCGTATGAACTCTGTTAACCTGAAACAATGGAGACTTTTGATCTCTAACATAAGTTCCAATCAGTTCCTGCAGCTATGCACACCTAGTCAAGGTTTATCTGGCTCCCCCAGGAAGTAAATTCTGGTTATTTACATACCCACAGAATTTCCCTCACCCTCTCCCCAAAATTATAACACGGTTTATGTTGATTAGCCCCCTATTCCCACGAGGAACATGTAGCTTCTCCCCAATGCCACTTAGCTTGGCCAAGACAGAGTAAACAAAGATGAACTAGAGTCTACTTGCTGCCTGGCACATATAGAGATACTAACTTCCTTTTTTGACCGGACCACACACCTGGTAATCCACTGGTAAGTGGAACTTATACTGTTTGCTGAACCATGGAACCAGAGTGCAATCACTTATTGGCTTTGAGCATCACTTCCTTGCTGAGAAAGATTCTACTCTGGCCTGTAAAGCAAGAGTTTCTATTCCCAAGCATGTATAAAGGTCACCCAAAGGACTTGTGTAATCACAAAGTCTTGGATCTGGCTGCTGGGTTTCTAGTTCAGTAGGTCTGACTAGGACTTGAAGATCGGTCCTGTTTCTTACAAGATGGCAATGGTGTTACTCTGAGACTCATACTCTGAAAACCTTCAGAGTAGAGGGCTATAACATTTACACAGAGAAAGAGGTCTGCTTATATTTGAAAATGGGCAGCAGAGAGGGGGTTAGAGAGGAAGAGGAGGGGAGGGGGAGAGAAAGTGGGGAGAGAGAGGGGGGAAGAGGGAGGGAAGAAGGGAGAGAGGGAAGAAGGGAGAGACCATTTATTGGTGTTATTCCTTTACACTGTTTGAGTATATGTTGCTGTGATTGGTTTTCATTTATTTACTAAATAAATTAATTAAAATAAATAAGCTGACTGGTCAAACCTGGACAAGATAAGGTTGGGGGGAGAGCCGAACAGGACAGAGTCAGAGGAGTAGCAAGCAGACACAGAGAAAAGCAAGATGGATGTGCCGTACTGAGAAAAGGTACCTAGCTATGTGGCAAAGCATAGATAAAAATATGAGTTAATTGAAAATTTAAGAACAAACTAGTAACAAGCCTGAGCTATTGATCAATCATTTATAATTAATATTAAGATGCTGAATGGTCATTTGGGAACAGGAGGTTGGGACAGGAAAACTTCATCTACAACTTTCTAATGCATCTAATTAATATCTGTGGTGGTTTGGATGAGAATGATCCTCATAGGTTTATGAGCTCCAAAATGGTCCCCAGTTGGAGCTAATTTGGAAGAATTAGGGGGTGTTGTAAATGGAAGTTTCTTCCCCACCCGGTCTCGCAGCTGTTCAGTCCCAAAGAAACACACAGAAGCTTATGTTAATTCTAAACTGTTTGGCCTATTAGCTAGCTTGGGCTTATTATTAACTAGCTCTTACAACTTATATTAACCCTTAACTCTTGCCTATCTTTAGCTATGTGGCTTGGTACCTTTTCTGAGTGAGGCATTCTCATTTTTCTTCCTCTGCATCTGACTGGTGACTCACTCTCTACCTTTCCTCTTCCAACAATTCTCTTAGCCTGATTGCCTGCCTATACTTCCTTGCTACTGGCCAATCAGTGTTTTATTAAACTAATACAAGTGAAAATCTGTACAGTGCTTTACCAAAACATTATCCCACAGAAATCTGTGACTTTGTTAGAGGAGGTGTGTCACTGTGAGTCTGCTTTAAGGTTTCAAAAGATTCACACCATTTCCAATGTTCGTTTGTCCCCCCCCCATGCCTTATCTGCCTGGTTGTCTCTGTGTCCTCCTTATGAGTCTTATGAGTCAAGATGTGAGTTCTCAGTCATTGCTGCCACCATGCCTTTGCTCTGCCATCATGGACTCTAACCTTTTGAAACTATAAGCCCAGTTAAACACTCTTTTATGAGATACATTGATCATGGTGTTTTGTTACAGCAATAGAAAGCTAAACTACAAATTCCTCACATTATCATTTGAATTTTGGCCTAGTAGCTCCACACAGGCTGTAGGGAGTGGAGCTTATTCTAACTCTGCAGACATTGATTTTATAGCAACAACAACTATGTTATGTTTCTTTATTCACGGCACTTTATCACAGTCATGAGTCAAAGCAGGCCTATAAGTCCTGTCATTTTGTCTCTTCCTTCCTTCTTCAACCTTCTTCAGGGTCATAGAATGCCTCAAAGATATCCATGATTAGGATAACACCTGCCATTCAAGACTTCCAGAAGAAGAAAATGGCCAGTATATTTATAATGCAAACCACTTAAGGTTATGATAATATACTTAACCACAAAATAATTCAGTAGAATTTAGACTTCACCATAAGTGTAAGTCATAGATACTTCCCATTATTTTGGTCACATGCTATTCTTAGAAGCTAGAATGGTAAAGACTCTTCATCAAAAACACCCAGGTGCTGTAAGTGTTAAATACCTAAACCCATCTAGTATAACCTGTGCATGCTCAAACCTACAACCACAACCAATAGCAGCCAATCAAAATAAGACAGAGGCTACTGGACAGGATGATTTAATATGGAATGAATGATGAAAATGCAGAGAGTAGGAGGCGAAATCAGGTTAGAATGCATCCTAACCTCTTAGCATCCTGAATATCAGTCTTCATGGATACCTTATCCACTGAAGATACCAAAATTCCATAATGCTCAAAGGCCTTATGGAGAATGATGAAGTGTCTGCATAATACATCCTTCCCAACCACATAAACTGTCTCTATAGTCACCATTATACCTAACATAATATTAATATGAACACTATGGAAGTAGCCACTATGATATATTCAGAACAGATAAAAATTTAAAGCTAAGTTTCATTTCCAGGTTATTTGAATCCAGAGATATGAAATCTGCCCACTGTGAAGGCTGATTGTAGTCTGAGTACAGTTGGATTTAAACATGGCAGCATTGTCAAGCTTGTGTTTTCCTGTCTGTGTCTGACCTGTCCCACTCCTTCCTGGTTGCATCTTGAATGATATTTATACATATTATAGTCAAATAAATGTGTCATGAATAATGCAAAGGAAAGGAAGTAGGGAAATAAAGTAGAAAAATGAAGAAACCCGCCATAGCCCTTGGCAAGATTTTCATTAGCTCCTGGAACACATGACCTCTTTGAGATGACTCTACCTCCCTTTTGTCTAGGCTGGTGATTATTTCCTCTTTTTCAAAATTTTCTATTATAAAACTGTTTTTCTCTTTTTTTTTGTTTCATACTTCTAGAAAGTGCCTGTTTCAGTCAATTAGACTAACATGTACATGTAGAACCTTTGCTATTATTAATAGAAAATAGCTAATGCCTCTAGATGTATTGTAAATCACTTCTTTAACCTCACCATGATTCTATAGCCAGTCCTTGCTCCCATCCATCTATGACTGTTCTCTCCTGAAAACACTCATTGCACAGAAGTCAGGGTGGTTCTCTAGGAAGAGAAATAAAGAAAAGGAAACTGTGCTTCCTATGAAGGACTTGCTAGTATGAAAACACAATAGAGATTTTTTGTTTTTGTTTTGTTGTTGTTTTATATGAAACAGCCTTCAGGTCTGGTCAGTCCATGTTAGATGTGAATTTATTTTCTGACCAAATAATGAGTCATTCTAAATAAGAGCATTAACTTGTTTTTAGCTTTAAGAATGAGAGTATGGCAATAGAGGGTGTATTACCCAGTAGGAAAGACTGAGGAAACCGCACAACAAGGTTAATACAGGCGGCCCTGCCATGTAACTTTGCCAAAGATAAAAACTCAGGAACTAGCCAGGTGGTGGTGGCGCACGCCTTTAATCCCAGCACTCGGGAGGCAGAGGCAGGCAGATCTCTGTGAGTTCGAGGCCAGCCTACTCTACAAGAGCTAGTTCCAGGACAGGAACCAAAAGCTACGGAGAAACCCTGTCTCGAAAAAAAAAAAAAAAACAGGAACTGTGAGTCAGACATTAAAAGGGAGAAAATGTGTTGTCCTGTGACTTTTTTTCTTATTTTATTTATATGTACCATACCAGCAGGTCCTTCTATGGTCAGAGACTAGAGCAAACGCATCATCCAAGTGTAGATGGAAGCTTCTCTTCCAGTCAGTACCACAACCATTCAGTCCCAAGGAAATACACAGAGGCTTATATTAATTATAAACTCTTTGACCTATTAGCTCAGGCTTATTATTAACTAGCTCTTAGAACTTAAATTAACCCATAATTCTTATGTATGTTTAGCCACATGACTTGTACCTTTTCTCAGTGCAACATTCTCATCTTGCTTCTTCTACATCTGGCTGGTGACTGTATCTCTGCCTTTCCTCTTCCCAGAATTCTCTTAGTCTGGTTGCCCTGCCTATACTTCCTGCCTGGCTGCTAGCCAATCAGCATTTTATTAAACCAATATGAGTAACAAATCTTTACAGTGTACAAAAGCATTATCACACAGCATACAGGAATGTGCTTGCTATATAGATTGCCGGAGTCCATCTTAGAACTCTGAAAAGGCTCCTGAGACACGCTAAGGTCCTGAAGGAGGCAGTGAGCCTTCCAAACTTTCCTCATGCATGTGAATGTCAAAGAGCCGTTGCCAGAGTTCCATGCCCATAATGCACCTCTTTTTGAGCATGTGAGGACTGTACACCCTGTGTAACTGGTGAGGTATAGATAAGCATGCTGACCACCAGAACATGATCCAACTGGAAGCTCTGATAGAGCCCCAGCCACTGAGTTCAGGCCTCACAAGCCACCTGATGACTATTTAACCTTTGTACACTCAGAGCTACCATGGCCCGTGACAGGGAATCTAAGGATGTTCATGAGTGGGCTGCCTGCCAGACACCTGGTTTAGATCTTGTTGTGAAATAAAGATGAAGCAATTAGCTTCCTGTTGCTAAATGGACTTCTCCTGGTGCTGCTTGTACATGCTTTGTCCCCTGCTGAGCCTTGCTGGGATGAATTAGGGGCCTTATGGTCCCACCCCACATTCCACACTCTAAATAAATACAAAGATGGCTCAGTTGGAGGGATCTGAAGCTACAAACACCATACACACTCCCAGTTCTGGCCAGCAGAGGACTGCCCATCAGGCCCCACATCACAGCTAGCACAGACAGGTCTAAGAAATAATTACTCGGTTACTCTCAGGTTTCTTTCCACTTGTTTATGCAGCTTCTTCTCCCAAATATAAATTTCTTGTAATCTATCTGTGTTATTTAAGTTATAATAAACAAATCTGCTTTTGCCGGAGAAATGACCGCTATTTACTTGATTTCTCCTAAGTAGGAGAGACGGGTTAGAGTAGGAAGTCAAGAGAATGTGGACAGGAAGAGATGAGGTAGGAACCATTCTCATCTCTTCATGCAGATAGACAGATGCTATCTATGTATCTTCTGGAAACAACTGGTGAAAATACCAAGTCCACAAAATATCACCTTTGGTCTTCAAATATGCATTAACTTAACCCATTGCTGGGACAAGTATAGAGATAGTTGATAGATAGATAGATGATAGATAGATAGATAGATAGATAGATAGATAGATAGATAGATGATAGATAGATGATAGATAGATAGATAGATAGATAGATAGATAGATAGATGATAGATAGATAGATAGATAGATAGATAGATAGATGATAGATAGATGATAGATAGATAGATAGATAGATAGATAGATAGATGATAGATAGATAGATAGATAGATAGATAGATAGATAGATAGATAGATAGATAGACAGACCTCCCCCCTCCCAGCATTTCACTCTTTCTTGGGTTCTTGCTCTTACTACTTTTATTGTATATTTCTGTATAAAACCATAACTACATGGTTAGAGTTAAGATCTGTGTTGAACCGTAAGTTAAGTCTCATTCCTCAAGGTTG
The DNA here is from genome assembly GCF_950005125.1 of Chionomys nivalis. NCBI lineage: Eukaryota > Metazoa > Chordata > Mammalia > Rodentia > Cricetidae > Chionomys > Chionomys nivalis. The sequence goes on from NC_080093.1 coordinate 36,186,258, forward strand.
TAAGTCCCATACACACATTATTTGCATTTCCATGTGGCAACTTAAGAGGATTTCTACTGGTCTATGAGCTGCCTCCTCTTTCTCCTCTTCCTCCTTTTCCTCCTCCTTCCCCTACCACTCTCCCTTTTTTTTCTCTGTGTCCAACAGGTAATCTTGGATATCCCCAATTCAACTACTTTTATATTCCTGAAAGTAATGCAATGTTGTCAAATCCCTCAACCCTTAGAGAAGTCAGATCATGGATACATTTCTGTATAAAGGAAATTCCTTTCTAAGAATGCTGGGTAGTTAATTACCCATGCATCCAGTGCACTAAGCATTAGCAACAGTTAATCATGAATGTTTCTTTGCATCGATAAAATACTAAATAAATTACTCAAGGTTCATTGAGTGAAAACATGCAACATTGGCCATTGAACATGTTGTTATGATTAGAAGCTTCTTTCAACAATATCTTGAAGCATTGTTTTTTTAACTAAGCGTGTGACACATGCTTAGGGAGATCCCAGAGATGGTAGGTTAGACCTTGCTTTCTTCATAGCCCCGGGTCCTCTGAAGGATCTTTCCATGTCAGGCTTTCTAGCAGATTTAAGTGTGAGATGATGCAGGAAGCACAAAGCATGGTATGGAATCCAAGTCATGTGCAAGCTTGATCCCTATCTCTGAGCTGTGGGATGAGCATGACAAACCAGGAATAAATGCTCTGTTTTCTAGGGCATTCACAAAACTGGAAACTTTCAAAGAAATACTGTCCTTCTACTTAGGTAATAGGAATAATATGTTAAAAGGGTTGGGATGAAATTAAATCCAGGAGCAAAGATGCCTTCATTCTGCCATGGGACAAAGATTATAAGGAGGAAAAACCCTTAAAAATAAATAATTTACGTTGGAGTCCCATAAAAAGAGGGTGATGGGGAAAACACTCAAGGTTGAGCTACAGAAAACCAATCAGGTATATCTTCTGGTCTCAATTTGTTCTTGGTGTAAAAACAAATCCTTATGTGTTACTTTAATGCCTATATTTAAAGGTTCAAAATTAAAGGTTCTAGATAACCAATATCACAAAATAGAAGAAACAGTTACCTTACAGGTTTAAAACAACACATAAAATTTTAGAACTCCCAAGAGATTTCCTACTGATATCTAACATCACACTATTGAAACACTCAGCTAGGCAGGTTGTTTCATGTGAAATTGTTCCAATTGTGACAGAGACAGAAGCTGAGAGGAAAATTGAAAGGTAACAATCTAGTTCCAAAGTGGTGCAGCCAATATTCTTGACGGTGGTAGCTTTTAAGGCCTAGAGATGGAGATGAAATCCATCATCACCTTCATGCCCTTACTCAACATCTCTGAAGACACTGAGGAGAGAAACCATGACAAAGAAAACTCCAGGAACCAGCTGACGGCCTCATCTGTGACCTCCGTCTGGAAACCTCCATGGATTTTGACCACTCACTGCTTACTCTACTTAATCTTAACACAGCCTGAGTGATCCCAAGAAAAAAGGCTTTAGACAAGCTGTGACTTTTAAAGTTAATCCACTTTGAGGTAGAGTTGCCCTTGGAAAATAGCGCTATTTTCCATTTCTCACCCTGCAGAAAATGATGATATCTTGTGTGCATACCTGAGAAAACATAAGACACAGGAACTCATGCTTGCTCTAAATGTCTCCATATATGCTATAGGCATTGCATAAAGGTAGAGAGAACACTGTTGGAGGCAGAGGCACTCTTTGTTGTAAGCCAGTTCAGATGCTATGTTACAGAGATACTCGTCAGAGCTCTCTGGGCTTTGGTTTTATTTCCCTCCCCACTTCGCTTGCTAACATTAATAGTTACAAAAGATTGTGAAACTAATTCTATATACTGTAGAGAACTGGAAATAGTTGTGCTGTTGTAGCTCTCAGTTGATGCTTTGTTAACTGAAGAGTATCAGCTTTTTCTAGGCGCATATGCTTTTGGTATGTCTTTGTTACTAATTAAAAAATAGCTCATATCCTCGTATTAAAATATATGAACTAGCTGGGCAGTGATGGCATACACCTTTAATCCCAGCACTCGGGAGGCAGAGGCAGGTGGATCGCTGTGAGTTCAGGGCCAGCCTGGTCTACCAGAGCTAGTTCCAGGACAGGCTCCAAAGGTACAGAGAAACCCTGTCTCAAAAAAAAAATAAATATATATATATATATATATATATATATATATATAGAGAGAGAGAGAGAGAGAGAGAGAGAGAGAGAGAGAGATTTTTTAAATGTGTCTTATTTTATTTATTCATTAGCTACCCTGGGATAGAACCCTGGACCTTCTGCACCATGCGCACCACTCATCCAGTATGCCAAACCCTTTCTACTTTTTTTTTCTTCCTGAAGCAGGATCTTGCTAAGTTGCCTAGACCCAACTTTGACTTTCTTCACTTGTTGTGTAACCCAAACATCCTTTGTATTTGAACTCTTTTTGCCTCAGCCTCCTAAGCAGATAGAACTACAAGGTTTGCCTTCTCAAGACCCTGGGGTAAAGCTGTTTAAATCAGCCTCTTCATCCATAGACTTTCGGATATTCTGTTGGCTTCATGGAGGGCACTGCAAGGTTTGTTCAGGTTCCTCAGCAGTTGACCTTCAGGCAAGGTAATTTGGTGCTTTTGAGCACCTTCCACGGTCTGTCAGTTACAGTTCACAAACCAACTATGAGACTTCATCAGAAAGGTCAGAAAGGGGTGTGAGGGCAGACATGCACAGAAATAGTAGAAGTACCAAGTGAAAATAGTCACGTGTGGGAGAAAGACAAGCCACAGCTGTATCAAAACCTGGAGACTGCAACATTTGGGGTTCTATAGAAGTTTTTGTACAATGATCCACTAGAAACCTGATAGCATAGTAAACTGTTTCTTGACAAAAGAAGTCTTGCAGTCCCATGTCTTAGACTAGCAAGCCTGCAGAGAGAGAGAGAGAGAGAGAGAGAGAGAGAGAGAGAGAGAGAGAGAGAGAGAGAGAGAGAGAGAGAGCTCAGACTCACATGCAAAAGAGAGATCATTTTTATTTTCGTTTTAGAAATCTTTGGAACCCTAGAGTCCAGTCCAACCCCAGTGCCACGTTTAACTTCCAGCTTGTCAACATTCGTAATGCCTCTGGGCTTGACTACATCTCTAAAGTGGTTGGACAGGTATGTTTGAATGGATCTGTCAGCTCCAACATTAGGTTCATTTGCTTGCCAGTTTTTTTCATGCTTTAAATTTGTCTTTAGAGACGTCGTGCCCTTTGTCTTACAAGAATAGTTTCAGGGAACTTGGTGAAGGCTCCTCATTTCATTGTTATGATGCTTTTACAGCTGAGGTCCACAATTCCTAGAGCTGGCTCTACATATAATCTTATAACCCATTGCATTTATAAGAAAACAGAACTGACATAGGTGGGCTTGGAAGTGGTCACCTAGGAAACGGTGTATTTTTTGCCTTGTTATTAACCACACTCCCTTTTATCTATAACATTCATTTGTTATTGGCTGCAAGTCAAGCTTCTAAAAGAAAGATTATATTATCCAATTGCTCTGAAGCAATTTTTCCCCCCGTTTGACACACTACTAGAAGAAAATATTTTTTTAAAAAAAAATCAACTTTTGGGTGTTTTCAGGGGCAATATGAAAGATCTAACAACTTTTCTCCTACTAAGTTAAAGATTGCTCAAAATTAAGGAGGGTCAAGAGCGTCCTCATCTAATGATTTGACAGCTGTGTGCTGCTCACAGCGGTCCTGTTCTGATGACCACAGAATCCTCCCCCACTTCTGACTTCAGACTCTGTTCCTGGTGTCTCAGGCCTTCCTTACTCCTCCTGTCCAAACATACCCCTGGCTGTGTGTGCCTGTTCTCTGCTGCAGTGCTGCTGAGCTCAGGGAAGTCAGGAAGAGCAGAGTGGGGACTGCAGGAGTCTAGGGAACTTAGGAGGAGGATGGCGAGAAGTACCCAAAGAACTCTGCACTGGGGTACTCAAACCCGAAAGGCAATAAATTGTTAGAGGTTGGGCAGACATAGCCTGAGAGCTAAAAATCCTTAGAGACACAGTCACAGGTGGAAAGAACAGTTACTATTGTGAGTTGTAAGTCCAGGAACTTATTCAGGTTTCCATGGTAAATATGGGGGGAGGGAGGTGAAGGAGAAAGGGTAAAGGGCCACCATTGAAGCAAACAAAGAACTTTAAAAACATTTGAAAAAGTATTAGTGGTGATCTTTTTTTAAAAAGTTTGTATGATTTGGAACAATGTGTGTCAAAAAACAAATCAAATCAGAAGAAAAACCTTTAAAGCTAAAGCAAGGTGGATATGGAAGCAAAAACCTGTAATCTAAGCTCTCTGGAGGCTGAGGCAGGAGGACAGTCATGAGTTCAAAACAGGCCTACAAAATGAGGCCCTGTTCTCACAAGCAAAACAAACAACAATAAACAAGGAAAGCCATCAAATAAAAATGTGCTTATCTAACCTTTAATGTTGTACTGTAAGACTAATATTATTATGGCATATCACATGGCTAAACTACTGGAAAAGTTCAAAGGGTAGTATCGCCATAACATGGTAGTATGGTTTCCAACGCAAATCAGTAAGGATGTCAATGTTTTTATTTCGCAGATGTATTGCCAATGCAGGGCTGAGAGATGGCTCCCCTGGTTAAGAGCACATGTTGCTTTTGCAGAGGACCCAGATTCAGTTCCCAGAAAACCCACATGATGACTGAAAGCATTTATACTTCATTCAGAGGAACTGATGACCTCTTCTGGCTTCTACAGGTATTGCATTCAGGTGGTACACATAAAACGCCCATACACATATATGTATTTTTTTTTTCTGTTTTGTTTTTATTTTGTTTTGGTTTTGGTTTTTCAAGGCAGGGTTTCTTTGTATAATATTCCTGGCTGTCCTGGAACTGGATCTGTGGATCAGGCTGGCCTCAAACTCACAGACATCCATCTGCGTCTGCCTTGTGACTGGGATTAAAGGCATGCCAAGTAAATCTTTTTAAAAAGGAATATTGACATAAGAAATATCAGAATGCCCAATTGCCACAAACTAAGAATTAGGAATGTAACTCCTAGAATTAGAACTGTAATTAGGAATGTAAACTGAATGTCAAAAGAGTACTGAGCACTTCCGTAGCATGTGTGGACGTCTTTGGTGTTGAAAAAGAATACCCTTGATGCCACATAGAGAAACACAAGAACAAAGCAGAAGTCACATGGAGAGACAATAGATTTTTATTAAAAGAGTGTTCCACCTCCCAACTGGGAATGAGCATATATGTTCATGTAACTTCTGCTTTCCATCCTTAACACAACAGGGAGCTTGACCGTTCCTTATTGGCTGAGGATCAATCTCAGTCTATGCCCAACTGGTTAATTTGGAAAGTGAAGTAAAGGAAACTGGGGGAGATAACTAACCCCCAGGCTGTCTGGAAATGCAGGGGCTTTTGTGTATGCAAGAGCTTTACCAAATTAGGGGTGGGGCTTAAAAAGTCTTAATTCCCTTTCGTGAAACATTTTACAAGACGGGGGAGATGTATAGACTCTTGTCCTCCGTGAGCTAGCTACCTCTGATAGAAAAAAAAAGAACCATTTTTCTAGTGGTGGAAATGCCAAGAAAATGTTGTATAAATTAGCCCATATATTTTGTGCTAATATACTAGAATAAACCAAACTAAAAGAAAGCACAAATTAAAGTAAAACTATATAAAATAAACAGAAAACCAATAATCAAATAAACTAGAAAACAAATTAAATCCACAGTGAACAGAAAAAAGTAAAACATAAATCCAAAAAATTAAATTGAAAGCAGAGACTAAGTAAAAATTTCAAACTCTTTTCTTGAAAACATTAATAAGATTGATAAGACTCCAATGGTGCTAATAAGAAAAAAAGGACTCGTGACACATATAACACAATGCAGGAAATAGAAGAGGATATTACCAAGAGACTTAAATGGTAAGGAAGGAATATTAGTACTAGTTTAGATTCACCAACCTGATAAATAAAATAGACCAATTTAAAGAAAGATTTGATCTGCTAAATTTACACAAATAACAGACTTTCTGAATAGACGAAGGCAAGAAAATCATTATTATTATTTCAGCATTCTATGTACAATCCTAGCCTGTCAATTGCATTATAAAGGAGGACGGATTTGGTCCATTTTCCCAACTCATTTCTTTCTGATATGCACTGAAATGCATGAAGACTACACTGGCTGGTTCCTTTATAGGTAGTACTGATGTGGGATGTTCTTCTGTATATGTGTTGTTTTTATTAGATGATGAATAAAGATGTTTTTCCAATGGCTCAGCAGAGTAAAAAAGGTGGGAAATCTGAATAGAGATATAGAGAAAAAGTAGGCGGAGTCAAAAAGAGGCCATGTAGCTGCCAAAGGAGAAACACGCTGCCGGAACCTTTACCGTAAGCCACAGCCTAGTGGCAATATGCAGATTAATAGAAATGGGTTAATTTAAGATATAAGAGTTAGCTAGAAATATTTCTAAGATATTGGTCAAGCAGTGTTGAAATTAATATAGCTTCTGTGTGATTATTCAGGTCGGGGCAGCCAAAAAACTGAAGAACATTTGTTGTCTACACAGGAGCAGACCAAGTAAAAGGTCTTCTAACAGACTCCTTTTCCTGGTGCTTTGAATAAAATATTTTTCTTTATCTGCAACCTCTTCCAGAATAGTCATGACTTGCTATACACACATAATATTTGAAAATATATACACTGTATCCACTGAGCCCATGTGCATCAGATGGCCCTCAAAGTCCCATACCCTTTTCTCTTCATGCTTCAACTATTAAGGTCACTGTGATGGTAAATCTTTCTTGCCAACATGACTGGATTGGGAATTGTCTAGGAGATAGATTTTCCAGTTTTACTGAAGAAGAAAACTCATCCTAAATGCAAGTAACACCATACCATGGGTAGGCATATGTATATACATACATGCATACATACATGGAAGTTGGGGCAAGACTTTAGAGGCAGGAACTAAACCAGAAGCCACAGAACATGGCTTACTGACTTGATCCTCCTGACTTACTCGGTCTTCTTCCTTCTACATCCTAGGATGACCTGCCCAAGTGTGGTGCCACTCACAGAGGGCTGGGCTGGGTCCTCCCACATCTGTCATTAATCAAGACAATCCCCCTCAGACTTGCCTACAGGCCAATCTCATGCCAGAAATTTCTCAATTAAGATTTCCTCTTCCCAAATGACTCAAGCTTGTGGCATGTTGACAAAATTTAAAAACAAAAAAGCAAGGCAGCAAGGGACCCAAACTGAATAAAAAAGAGGGGCAAAAAAGAGAAAATGAACTGAGAACCACCTTTCTTCTCTTTCTGAAAGAGAAGGCCGATGCGGTGTGAGCAGTCATCTCACCTTCCTGCCGTCATGCCTTCCCCGCCTCGATGGACTACAGGGACCAAAACCCATCCTTCTCTCCTTTCATCACCTTGATGGACTACAGGGACCAAATTCCATCCTTCTCTCCTTTCATCACCTCGATGGACTACAGGGACCAAATCCCATCCTTCTCTCCTTTCATCACCTCTTTAAGGCCTTTTATGACAGTAATGAGAGAGGTCACTAATGCAAGCTCCCTTCATCTTTTTCAAAATACACCCTCACTAGGTTTTGGTTTGGGTTTTTTTTTTTTTAACTAATTTTACTAAAAGCATACTGAGAATTTGAGGACTTTTCTTTGCCTCTAGATAACTTCACTAATACCAGCACTAAAAAACCAAATGGTACCTCACGATGAAACAGCCAACTTCATGTCATTTCATTGCAATGTTGTGGGCAAGAATGGCCTAGACAGAATCGTGAGATGTATGCTTTTAAATCCTTTCACTTGTCTACACCAACTGTCTCTCTGTGACATCTTCTATAAAGAACATCAGGTGTGCTGAAGGTGAATAATTTTGTGTGTTTTATATTGAACCCTGTGTAATCAAAAGATTTAAACACAAAAGAATCAGAATGACCAGTGGTCGAATTTCAAATCTGAACCACATATAACTTGAAGAAATATTTTACAGCATATGTTTTGCTTGTGCTTCCAAAGCACACCATCTAGATGAATACTTCAATATAAAACTGATAATGTTTATCTGACATGGCAGGGCTCTTAGATAAGATCTGCAGTTGCTTTGCATGCTACTAAATTTAGTGGATTAAAAAGGTCAAAAGTAATGTCCACAGACTCATATGACGTTCAAAGACCCTATGGTTTCCCATAGTACATTCCTGCTGGCACGGATTAGAAGTTGTCCAAGAAACAAACACAACCTGGCTGAAGACCTCTGGAGAAATTAGGCTGGAAACAGGTCTTTCACAGTTGACAAAGGATGGTTCAATGGTCAGAGAGTGGATGTTAAGCAACTACTCTCAGTTATGAGTGGAATAAAGAAAAGTCTTAGTATAAGATACTATGATGAGGTCAAAGGAAAGTACCTTAGGTGCTGCTGATCTTCGCCTTTTTGTAAGACATGGGCACTTAGGAGAGGTAGATGCCTCTTGCCTCCAAACTTTCACATACATACACCTGAGTTCCCATGAACAGGCTGTATGTGGGTTGTCCACTTCTGACAATGAAGAAAGGTCCTTGAAGGCATGGTTGCTCCCCTACTTTCCCCTTCCAGGCCAAGACAAGCTTGTTTTCTGTAAGTCTTGGGTATTTCCATTCATTTGGCAGTAAAAGTTAACACAAGAATGAACTGTATCTTCCTACTATTTGCAAAGTCTGGAAACTTTGATCAGTGTTTAAAAGTGACAAATACTCAATACTTTATAGACTACAAGTTTGTTCTGTATGCTCTTATTTTTACTTGAATTATATGCTTAAAAAATGTTTTCTCGTCTGCCATTTTTTGATTGCATGTGGTACTTCAATGACTCTTCTATCAGGACTTTTGTGTGATGAGCAGAAGAGGTGATGAAGCAAACATTTAGATGTTATAAGGTTAAGATGTATCTTCCTTTAGTTCTGAGACAGTTCTGATAGCACAAAGGTCCAGAGTAGGGTAGAGCAAACTGTGGGCTCATGACTACCTTCAAAATATCTCTTGAAGTAATGAGGTACTAGGTGGAAACAGGGGTATCAAGGAAAAGGGGTAAATAGCCAGGATCAATGAGCAATGTATGCAAGTATGACTCGTATGTTTTAAAGTTATCTTTCAAAAGAGTCTCCTGAAGTAATTATTAAAAATTCAAATTTTCAGACTTATTCAAGGTATACTGAAAGAGAAATTTAAAGGTGTATTCTATAAATATCAAATTTCAACAAGTAACCCTGAGTATATTTATTAACATTCAAATTAGAGGCCCAGTGGTCTAGGGTGGACACATGCTTGATTAGCACAGCCTAGATAAAAGTAAAGGCAAGGATATCTCAGGACTTGAGTTTGAATTTGAATGGGTTGTTATATCTTGTTCCAGCATGCTAAGATTACAAATTCCTCAATTTGAACTTTAGTTGATATTCCTACAAATCTTATGTTATTAATCAAAGTACAAGGTTAGCTTTGAATCAACTCATAAAATTGAAATGACCCACTGATTAACCTGTCAGTGAAGAGTACCTGTGTGCTTACCAAAAGAAATTCAGGAGATAGAAGTGTTTCTGGCCAGAGTATCACCTTGTCCATTATTGGTAGGCATAGGTCATCTGCCCATGTTCTGCTGATCTCCAAAAGCATTGACTCTAGGGAACCAGGACCATGTTTCATTTATGTGGTGCCACACTGAATTAGTTACAAGGATGTTCATGTTTTCATACAATTATATACAAGCCAAACAGTTTTGTCTCATTTCTTTTATAAGGACAATAAATTTCTGAGATTAAAATTAATGGATTGAGACACCAAAAATTTCAATATTCACATTAGTTATGGGTTCATTTGCTTTTGGCATTTAGGTAATATAAGTGAGAGAAATGTTTATTGTTTCCAAATGGAGATAAACATTGAAGGGGACAGGTGAGATGTTACTCCAGGCAAAGGTTGATTTCGTCAACTATTACATTTAGAGCATTTGTGACTAACAGAAATATCTGGTGAAAAAGTATGTTATCAGCATTTTAAAGTCATATGGGACTCTTAACTGTCAATTACTAATTTGTATGCACTTTCTAACAGCTTTGTAACCCCTACTGGAAGACACTTGGACCTGGATCTTACGCACTTTGCTAGAAACAAAGCATTACAAACCACCATGTTAGACTTTTATCATACTTCCAGACCACCAGTCCGCTAAAAGACAATCTTTAAGTCAATGAGAGATGATGTTTCCCAGTTTGTGATGACTTTTGACATGCTGGTAAAGTCCTTTTTAGATTGTTCTTATGCAGCATCATGCAATGTAGTTATTCTAAGGACAATTTTATGTAACTCCAGTCATTTCAACCCTAATTTATCTAAGATTATTTAAGTTAATGTGGCTACATCCTCATGATAAGTTAGTGAGGAATAACTGTGATGTCTCCTAAATGTGTCCTACCTAAAAGGAATTGACTGGGCTCCTCTGTGCCGCTCATTATACAGTCTCCATTCTACTATGTTAGTAATTATACTATATACTTAGAAAATTTACCCTAGAAGATTGAACATGCAAGTTTGTCTCATATAAAGTCATTACAATAAATACTATTTGTGCTTCATAAAATGACAGATAGAATTGGCATAAACCCAAACACAGGGAATAGCAGAGCTTAGACAGACCTGCATCTTGAGATAGAGCTGTCCAACAAAGTGAAGCCTAGATCATCTGTGCCACAGCAAACACATTGCACATGTATGTACAATGAGAGTGAATCACCACATATTCTCAGTGGTTTCTGATGAAGAAATGGCTGATTGATACATAGATCTTCTGTCAAGTAAAACAGTTTGCCAATAGTAGACTTTACTATTGCAATTACGGAAGCATTAAGTCACTAAAATAGTACTTTCGTTGTGTCAAAATTAATAGTCTCATAAGTCTACCAAAGAACTATTTCCCAATATTTAGTTGAACCAATGTATGTGTGTGTTGATACATGTGTACATACACACAGACACACACACACACACATTCAACAAATGTCACAAAACAAAACAAACAAAACAACAGGAGAAAATACTATCTATCTCTGGAAGGAGCTTCTGAAATGAATGAAAGAATGGTAGACCTGCTCCTTCCCTAAATATCTCAAAGACCATTGCAGAAAAGAACAGGAAAAGATTTGAAGAGCCTGAGGTAAGAAAGGACTGCAGCAAAATGGTGTCTTCTGGACATGTCAGAGAAATTGCACTCATGTACTCAATCGCAGCTTCTATTGACAAAAGCAACTCAGTCAAAATTCCAGTGTAGCTGGGAGAGGGTCTAATAAAGGCCCACTCCTAGCTGAGGAGCTTTGATGATTGAAGGCTGACAGGGTAGGGACAGTCAGCTTTATCCAGAAAGTAGTATCTACTAGAATGACCATATTCTCGCCAGGCGGTGGTGGCACACGCCTTTAATCCCAGCACTTGGGAGGCAGAGGCAGGCGGATCTCTGTGAGTTCGAGACCAGCCTGGTCTACAAGAGCTAGTTCCAGGACAGGCTCCAAAACCACAGAGAAACCCTGTCTCGAAAAACAAAACAAACAAACAAAAAAAAAAAACAAAAAAAAACAAAACAACAACAACAAAAAAAAACAGAGAGAGAGAATGATCATATTCTCATGGGAGATCCTATACCTATCTATACCTATACACACAAGGACAGAACAAACTGGACTCAGCAGACTATAGAAAGAGGACATGGCAGTGGGAGGACACTATGTCCAGGGAGAGGGTCTAGAAGGAGTTGAAAGGAGGTGGGTATAGTTTATATGATCAAAATATCTTACATACATAGATGAAATCCTCAAGGAATGAAAAAATGATGATGAAAGTCACAAACAGAACAGAAAAAGGTAAGAAATGGGACTGGGAAATGTGTAGCTATATTTAAATCAATATGGTTATAAAGTCATTCTGTCTAATGAGTGTTTTGTTGTTATTAAAAGGAGATTAAAGGACTAAAGAGTATCTTGGTAAGAGTAAAGTTTGTGGCATTTACTTTCAGACTGAGACAGAAACTATAAATTCTGTAGGCTTGGGAGAATAAATAGCTCAGTCCATAAAGTATTTGCATTGCATAAATGAGATGGCACATTCAGTACCAGAGAACCATGTAAAATACATACAGGCACGTGCAATAAAACACATATACACACTGTCAGTGTATGGAAACAGACTTTTACCTGATTCACAATCACAGTGGGATTTGGCTTTACTAAATTTCCTCTGTTAATTACAACTTGTGATACTCAGAAAGAAAAGGAATTTGCTAAATGGATAGATGAAATCTACATTTCTCAAGAAGTTTCCTAGGAACTCTTTGAACAGCTTGTCAATGCATGTACATGCCATTGCTTAGGAAAGATGCTGATCTTCTGCCTTTTAGACCATTCAAATGTTGCCCATTGGCTGACCTTGCCTCTCATCACTGTGGTGATGGTGGGGTTCTGGCAAATAATGCTCCCTGTGCTCAGAAGGAAGTCTTGGAAATGCTAAGCTGACAGCATACAGTGCAGGCCACACTAAAGAGTCCCAATGACTCTTCAACTACAATCACTGCACTGGTCTTACCCTGTGCCTCTAGACATCATTGCTCTGGCTGATTGAGTGGATTTGGTCAATTGCAAATACAGTAAGTAGCAGAAAGATAAAGAAGTCAGGGGACTTCTACCCAGGATTCTTCTCTGCTTTGTTAGTACAGGTTAAACAAGTCCCTCTCGTGGATTTCCCAGTTCCTGCCCTGGACAGCTACTTTGTCTAAGTAGCAAATAAAGGCTCTCACCATAACCATCCCTTCAATTCCAGGAAGACACCTAGGGAGCCACATTTTTCAGAGCCTCACCACTACAGTGATGATAGCCAGGATCAGCTAATGAGCACCACTTAACTGGCGTGCAAGGCAGAAGATCATGAGACCATTATCTTCCCTAAGTAATGGCCTGCAGATACAAGGACAGGCTGTTCAAAGAGTTTCTAGGAAAATTCTTAAGAAACGTAGATCTCACATATTCATTTAGCAAATTTCCTCTGGCCATGGAGGGGTTTCCTTTCATTAAATGCTAGCTAGTTACTCAGTTTTACTCTTCCGTATGTTTCTTGCTAAATCTCTGGCTCACAGATTAATAGCTTTAAAAAGAGAAGGGAGGAAAAGGCAAATAGAATGAAAGGGTCACTTCCACAGGAACAGTTCTAGAGAAGGAACAGCAAAACACATGCTCCATCAGAGATAAAGAAATCAGGATTAGGCATGCCAAATATTACATACAGTAATAGATGTGTTCGTTGCTTCTCATCGTTTCGGTTTTCTATCTCGTTTAATAAGAAAATCCCACAGTGATTAAAAAGGAAACGAAGTGTGAGTTGGGTTCTCACGTTTGGCGACTGTGTTTATGTTGCAGGGCCTGTCCAGTCCTGAGAATTAAAAGGCCATGCATTCCCCAGCTTCAGCAGCCTGGGCATTGTGAGGCAAGAACATTCGAATCTGGATAATGCAGAATCTTTTTCAAAGCACTATCAATTATTAATTTTATATCAGTTGATTGACACTGTTAGATGGTATTCCATGCCCATAGCCTACCTTACTATGCACATTGCAAGTCCTGGGCAAACCGGTCACAGAAAATAAATATGCAAGTGGATGTTTAACCAGGAGAATGTTCTTTACCATGGCAACGTCATCAAACACCTAGATTCTAAGTGTTCATCAAAGGAGGGACGAGCACACCTATGTTCCAGGAATCACGGTTTTGGTTAACAGATATGGCTATTTACAGAGAAATTGCTACATTAATTAATAAAACTTACTTGGCAAAACAAAAAATGAGGAAATAATAGTGTTGACAAATAGGAAGAAAATGTTTCATTTTTTGCAAAGTGCTTTCACTTTTTGTTGCTCTGGATCATCGTCTTGGTAACAGGAAGTAGAACAAACTGATTCAGATGCAAGCCAGTGCTGAAAATCCCTCTACTGGCTAATTCTGTGGAACAATCTCCACCTCCAACTCCAGTGTATAGGCGGCATCTGCTTGGGGCCCCAGCTCATTAGAAGCCGGCAGGCAGTGTCTCCAGGGTTGAATCCTTTTCATTCATTATTCAATATCGATATGTTTTGGTATAAAGGATTGCCTGCATTCAAAACCTCTCTTTGAAATAAAAAAAAATTCTTGATTTCCACAAATGCTCAGCCATCTCTTATTCAAATATGTGCTCCACTTAAGAGATGTGAAAAACTGTGAAGAACCAGCCATGTATTAATGGGAAATGTGTTTACGGGGTTTTTTACTCTCTGAATTATATTTTATTAGCAAGATCTCTGAATGCTGGACCTATGGTTGGTCTTTAACGTACCTCATTCCAGCTGCTCAGACGACTCAAAAGGATGGCTTTAATAAAAAAAATATAATAAACTGGCAAGCATGATCATAGACATGACAGAATCTTGAAAAATGAATTGCTAGTATATTTCAATATATTAAAACAAGGCAAATTGGGCCTGTTAGTCATTTAACATCAAGTACTCACATCTAAATGTGGTGTAAGTCAAAATGAAAAAGCAGTGGCTTAATGTTGCCATCAACAGACTTGTTTCCATAAAAATCAGATTTACTTTTAAAAGACTATACACACTTTCAATGAATTTGATTCTCTACTGGTAAGACATATACTTAGAAAGTTCAAAATTGGATAATTTTATAAATCAAACTATTATTTTGAATGCAAGTATTAGGAAAATAACTTGGAAAATATGAAGATGCAAAACTAGATTATTTATTATTTTTCCTCTCGACATAAAAACTTGTAAGCCAGAATATAAGCGTACATACCAACTCCTTCCTTTGGAAAGACAATTATTACAAGAACAAGGATGGACCCTCAGTGATTAATAAATTCATAATTTATCAGACCGCCTTGCAGACCAGAACTGAACCAAGGACAGGTCCATGACGACCTGGACTGCAACTTGACCAGAAAAGTTTAACTATGGAATCAAAGATATCCTCTATTTGAATCTGAATCTCCTATCCTGAAGACAGACTTGAGGTTACTGTACCTTTTCATTTGTTCCCTTTCTTGATGTAGCTTTATTTGAATAAATGTCTTAACTTTGCTTCTTCCAAAATTCAACCAAAAAGCTATAACCCAGGCATCATAGCACATACCTTTAATGCCAAGAACTTGGGAGACTATACAGAAGAACCCATAGTTTCAGAAATAAATAGCAAGAAAGAAATGCTCGCACAGAAAAAAATAGCTGTTCCAAAATCTGTATGTAAACATGGTAACCAGTAAAACACACACAAGCTGGGCAGATTCACAGCTCAGCTAAGGCTAAATGGGTTGAACTGAGAGTTTAGCTTTTGCCACAGGGGACATGTTCAATTGAAGTTTGAGTCCAGTTTATCTAACTATATGCTAGGAGGAAGCTTGCAAAAGAGCATTGTCAACAACTCAATCATAGCATGCCAGCTATGGTTTAAAATGATTATACAACATTCAAGAATCAAAAAATGAAGCCCAAGTAACTCAGGTATTATTTTTTAAAAAATAAATTTTAAAGCAACTCTTGAAACTGTCTCTGAAGATTGGAAGTTTAGAAGCTATACAACCAGTCAGTAAGAGCTCCAAGATTGTTGTGAAGCTATTGAGAATGTTACTGTTTCTCTGCCTTATTTTTCTATGAAACTTCATGTTTATCTCCTACCCTGCATAAAACTCTACTCCAAATGGGTCAAGGACCTCAGCCTAGGACCTTACCTGATACCCCAAATCTGATTTTAAAAAAGTGAGAAATAAAAATAAGCTTGGGCTCACTGACACAGGAAAGAATTTTCTAAATAGAACCCAAATAGCAAAGCATTATGACCAACAAGAAATAAATGGTATCTCAAGAATCTAAAAGGTTCGTCTCTCTACTGCAAAGGAGGCAGGATTTGAGTAAAAAGGCAGCCCACAGAATGGGAAAATATCTTAACCAGCTATAAATATGGCAAAGGGCTATTATTTAAAATTTATGAAGAACTCAAAAAATTGAACATTAAGAAAACAAACATTAATTTTAAAAATGGTGCATGAAACTAAACGGAGTTCTCAAAAAATAAAATACAAAATAGCTGGAAAAGATTTTTCCCTTTGGATATCGGTATGGCAATTTCTCAGAAAATTAGGAAACAACCTTCCTCAAGACTCAGCAATACCACTTTTGGGTATATATCCAAAGGATGCTCAATCATGCCACAAGGACATGTTCTCAACTATATTCATAGCAGCATTGTTTGTCATAGCCAGAACCTGGAAACAATCTTAATGTCTTTCAACCAAAGAATGGATAAGGAAAATGTGGTACATTTACACAATGGAGTACTACACAGCAGAAAAAAATAATTCCATCTTGAAATTTGTGGGCAAATGGATGGAGCTAGAAAACATCATATTGAGTGAGGTAACCCAGATCTAGAAAGACAATTATCATATGAAGTCACTCATAAGTGATTTTTAAACATAAAGCAAAGAAAACCAGCCTATAAATCACAATTCCAGAGAACCTAGACAACATTGAGGACCCTAAGAGAGACATACATTGATCTAATCTACATGGGAAGTAGAAAAAGACAAGATATTGTCAAATTTGATATTCCAAAATTTACTAATCTATATTACTAAAGACACTACTTACCTACCTGAGTCACAGAATATTGAAAGAGTGAGCTGGTATTGACCTAGAAACTTCATACCTACTGGAATGAAGTGCTAGAAGGTGCTATGCGCACTTCTGGAGAAAACACAGTTGCCATTGAGCTTCCACAGTTGTGAACTCTTCAAGTTACAATAACGACTAGTATGGCAAGACATGCCCACTGTTGCAAAAGTGTCTTAAACGCCATGGGAGTAACCAATCACTCTCTAATTAGATGCAAGTTCTTCTCCAGAAGATGACATTCATACCTGGCACTATTGTTGAGCCAAAAACCTGTGATAAGACACATCATATCTACGCCTCACCCTTCCTCTCAAGGCTTGGGGTTGTTTCAGAAGGTGGAAAGACTGTAGGAGTCAGAACTGGTGGATGAGTACAAGGACACAGTGTTCTCCAGACATAAGAGGGCAGCTACACACAGGAACTCAGAGAAGTTATGACAGCATACAGGAAGGAGCCCCATGCAATCTCAAGCCAGACCAAATCCCAGCATGAAGGAGGGAGGAAGACATAAAGTCCCACACCTAATCAAGAATCTACTGGTAACTGATAGCTGCTGGGAGAAAGAGAGCTGGGTTTTTTTAAGAGCGTTGCCCCTACTAGGTCAACCATGCTCCAGTGAAATAATGCAGAGGACACAAAGTTGGGTTAGTAGGGAAGGGAGGTAATTTTGGTAAGAGTTGAAGGAAGGGTGAATATGGTCAAATTTTGTGTGAAATTCTCAAAGAAGAACACTAACTTTTAAAAAAGGGAATAATAAAGATAATAGATTTCACACACACACACACGCACACACACACACACACACACACACACACACACACTGGAATGTTAGTTAAGGCAGATATTGTGAAAAACAATACCAGAGCTTCCAAAACACTTATAAAGGAACTACCATACACTCTAACAATCACATTATACCATGTAAATCTAAGACAAATGAGAAACTCCCACAGTTTTTTGTGGTGTGGTGTGGTGTGTGGGGGAGCTTGACAATATTGAAATCAAACTAAGCGTCCATCACAGATAAAAGAATAAGTAAAATGTGATACCTGTGCACACCAGAATACTACTCAGACTTAAAAAAGGAGGTGGAAATTCTACCATTTGGGACAGTGTAGATGAAACTGCGAAAATTTATGTTAAGTGAAGATAACTCAGGCACAGAGAAAGAAATACTCTCTAACTTCACTTACATGTGATATCCTTAAACGGCAGACTCATAGAAACAGATGGTAGAATAGCGGCTACTAGAGGTTAGCCGTCATGCAGCAGGAACTGCAGTGATGCAATGAGAGAAAATTCAGGGTACACTAAGACCCACATTAAGTTGATCCAGAAGGAGTCACATGCTTTGAGCAAGTTTGTCCACTTGGCTCCTCACCAGGGCCTTATGGGAGAAGACAGTCAGAGGACAGTCAGAAGCAATCCTTCAAGTGTGGAAGGTTTGAGGGGCCGTCCCTTTGGGAGGAAGCATGAATGAGATGTCTTATAGAAGAACTTAGACTTTGGGTTCTGCTGGAAGCAAGTTCAGCCCCAATCTCCTTGTTACCACTTACGTGACTTTGGATGGTCTCATTGACCCCTCTGTGTGTCGGGATCCACATCCATGAAATGCAACTATATGGGCACAATTAATAAAAACCCAGAGACAGAAACTGGGGTTCAACCTGAAGGTCAGAAAAACAAAACAGCCAGCCATTGGCTCTTACCTCTACCTCAGTCCAAAATGGTGATCCTGCCTCCAGGAATTCTAGAATGGGACTGTGTCTGTGAGCTGTCTCCTCCCATTTTATATCCCTCTCTAGGGCTAGGATTAAAGTGTGCACCACTGGTATTACAGGCATACACCACCTGGTTTCTATGGCAAACTAGTGTGGCTCCTGGGATTAAAAGTGTGTGTTACCACTGCCTGGTCTGTAAGGCTGACCAGTGGGGCCGTTTTACTCTCTGATCTTCAGGCAAGCTTTGTTTATTAAAATACAAATGAAATATCACTACACAGCTGAATTAGATCATGGTAATTATATAGATTAAGCATGATCCTTTTCTGTACATAAAATGAAGGTCACTTGAGTTTGACTATTGCTTTTGGTTTTTCCAGTTATTGCTTCTACTTCTCTACTGTTGCATTTCCACTGTTCTGTAGGTTTACACCTCCGAGTGGTTTTAAAGCAGAATCTGTTAACTTTCAAAACCCATACAACAGCCTTAAGAGAAAACAAAACATGCTATGGTTTTGTGAGAGCTGAATGTGAGCCTTTCAAACTCCTCTTCACTTCCAGATACTGAATAATGCACAAGTTCTTGCAATGATACATAATGAATGAGAGAGCTTACATTTATTGAATTTCTATTAAATGCCAGACTCTGGTCATAAAATTCATATACGGTATTTTATGTAGCCTCTTTAAAGGAGCTGCAAAGCAGAGAACTTCCCCCTCTAATGGATAAACAGATAGGTTCAGAGAGACTAACATTCAGAAGACTATACCAAGGATCAAATCAAGTTTTTTTTTCCAATGACATTTTATTCCAATGGTTGGTGTGGGAAGTCCTGCAGCTCCCTTCTCCACCAAATGGTTTGAAAATTTCTATGTTAGTTAGAAAGGAAATGGAAGCCATTCAGGCTTGAGGTCCTTTCTGGCCATGCTCCCAATCTCATAGAATACAGAAAATTATTATAGATGTGTTACTAAAGGACATTCATTGCATTTAAATGCTCTGCAGGAATCGACTTCTTCCTAAATGCTGTAGGGAAGGTCCAAAGCTTGGAACTGGTAAGTTAGGAAAGAACTGCTGTGATGGAGGTGTGGTGATATGAAAGAAGGGAAAGAGGGCCAGCAGTGAGGGCTTTGTAGCTACAGCACAATACACAGCAATGGTGTCTTAAGTTCAGAAAGGTTGTGAAAGTAAACATGCGGCCATTTCCAGCCACATTAGCCTCCTTCTACCCATACATTCATTACTCAACCCTCTGCTCCCCGTCAGTCATCTCCCTATTAAAGAAATCTTGAATCTGCAGCATTAATGAGAGAAGACAGTGAAGAGGATTCAGAACACCACACTGTCAGAAGGGCAGTGTGAATGAATCCTGGACCTACACTGATCTCCCTTCATTCAACAGCATCCTTTGTCACAAAAGAAACTATAAACTCATCCAGTCTTACTCATGGCTGTCTACTGCACACAATATGCAACAAATTTCATAAAGCTTGTCTGACTGGTTTGATTTCATGTTGGAGGTTGCAAAGCTCACTAGACCATTACAAAACAGGAGCTGCTTCCAACCAATCTTGCTTTGTGTAAGGTTTCTTAATGGGCTCTCAGAATAGTTGAGTTGATTCTCAAAGAGTATAAAGACATTTGATGGAAAAAACCACACTTGGCCTTCTTTCCCTTGCCCCTCAACATTTCAAGTTTACTTCCGTTTTTGTTTAACATTCTCTGTCTTACTCTCCCAGGGACCATGAACCCTGAAACAAAAGAGAACAGCAGGTTTGTTGTTCTCGTCATTTTCTTCAAAGACAACACATCACCTGAGTTCACATTGAACCCTAAGGTCCTATGCTCTGATTTGAACATGGGATAGTCCTTGCAGACTCATGTTGAATGCTTGGTCCCCAGCTGGGGGTGTTTTGAGGATAAGTTTTAGAAGTAGGGCTTCATTGTATGTATGTAAAGGGACATGGCTTGGGAGACAGTGCCCGGTCCTCAGTCTCTTCCTCTCTATTCATGAGGTGAACAATCCCTCACACATGGTCCTGCTTCTACAATGCTTGGTATCATCATAGGTCCAGAATCAACAGAGACAAAGAGTGAGCGCCCTGAAACTGTGAGCCAAGATAATCCTTCCTTCATTCTCCCCTTCCTTCCTTCCCTTCTTCCTTCCTTCCATCCATCCTTCCTTCCTTCCATCCATTCTTCTATCCACCCATAGTTTAAGTCAGATATTTTGATACCTTATAAAAACTTCTAATAGAATATATTCATTTAACTAGTGACTGGATGGGAAGCTGGATGGATAGAGAAGAGGAATCATACCACATCTGTTTATGCAGATTTCTGAGATTTCTTACCTACAAAAGGCAGATGGTAGGACATGTCAACTTCACCCTGCCAGCTGTCACCATGGATTGGCAGTTGTGAATTTTCTAGATATGAAGGTTTTGACAAACTTCTAGGGATGAAGGATGCAGAAAGATGGGAATGGAACAATGAACTGACAGTCGAGCCTGACACGATTGCAAACTTACTACAAACTGCTTCACTTTGTGTGTTTACCGAACACTGACTACACTGCCATCTGGGCTGTGAGTTCTGCAGTAGTTCTTTTTCCTTTCTCTACAATTTTGTAAAGCAATCCAATGACTTTTTGCTTTTAGAACTGGAAAAAAGGTCACAATTATTCATAGTATTTATTTTGCATTTCCCACACATTCAATTTTGTGACAGACAGAAATGAGAGAGTCATAAAGAAAGCGAGCAGCAGCATCCCTACCAAAAAGGTACTGAGCATTTAATTTCAGGGCTTGAGAATAGAAAGCTCTGATTTTTTTCGGATGCACGGCTATGCTTTGTGCATGACTTCCTCTCCTAGCAGACATGACCTGAAACTGGTGTAAATGCAGCTTTCTCATGTATAAGTTTCCAAGTCCAGGCAAGAAGCCAAGCAAGCTCTCTCATGTTTGCAACACTAAAAGACACTCTTGGAGACCACTGAGATTTGTAAAGAAATCTGGGCACATTCTTTGCAGAGTTTAGGGGTAAAGAGAGTTCTTGGAAAGGGATCATAATAATTAATAGGTTTTTAAAAGAAGTAACTATGTTTTGGTTTAAAAGATGTTTTTAGAAAGCCTCATTTTCCGACTGAATATTAATGACAATTTGGTATTGAGCTGGCAATTTTTAAGTTGGTGGCTAGCCTAATAAAAGGTTCTGTCTGTGGATTTTCTGTATTCGCCAACCAGAGCGCAGTTTTTCCTAGAGAGTGACAGACTTTGGGAGATGGGAATTTGGATAAAGAGTGGTGTGACCTTGATAACAAGCTTTCTGCTTGCCAGGGAGTGAAGTGTCACATGCCAGAAGACCTCCAGCAGTCACAGCAGGAGACAGCCCTGCTGCAGGGACCAGGAACATAATATCTGCTAAAGTGAAGATGCGACATAGCATAGGCTAGAGCAAAATCAATTAAAGAGGAACCTATGGAGTTGAGAAGCGGTGTTGACACGACCATTTGTAGCTTCTGAACTGGCAAGTGAGTCATAAAGTTCTGCAAAAGAGGACATCTGTGAAGACACAGGAGGCATGAACCTTCCTTTATCCACAAAGCAAGGAGTTTGAGCCTCTCTCTTTCTTTCTCTCTCTCCCACTCTTTCTCTCCTCAGAAAGGTGGAAGAGGATGATATCGGGCTAGACCCATGCCACACTCTCGCTTGAGAGAGCTAAGAGTTGATTTTTCAGAAGTAGTGAGAAGAATGGGAATTACCAGAAGCCAGGAGGGGTGGAGAAGAGGATACAGGGTGGGGTGGGGGTGCAGGTAACAGAAGGAAGAGTCTCTGGTGCTCAGTAACACAGTGGATGAAATGTGGTGGACAAAACTTGAACATACATTTCATATATGATAAAGAATTTGAAAATGTTCTACTTGGAGAAAGGACCTGTGCCTCACATAATGGGCTTGCTTGTTACTCTAATGTGATCTTTACATGTTATGTGCCTGTATTTAAATAGTAACCAAAAATACCTTCGATTGCTTTGTGTCAAGTAAAATTTAAAATACTAAAATTGTTTTAAAGAACAAACACCACAGAGAAATGAGGTGACCCTATATTATGCACCATGTACAACGTTAGCCACTCTCTCTGTTACTGAGACTGAATATGATATTGTTTCTCTGTAAATATTTATAATTCCTCTGACAAAAAAAAATGAACATGTGTCGATGAAGTAGCTCAGGAGGTAAAATTGCTTGCCACCAGGCCTAATGACCTGATTTCCATTCCCAGATTCTACATGGTGGAAGGAGAGAACCAACTGTAGAAGCTTGTACTGTGACCCCATACATGTGCTATGATATACCTGCACACATGCACATGTGTGTGCACAGACACAGGGTGAGAGCCTGTGTTTGTAAATAATGTTTAAAAAGAAAGAGCACGGTACAATATTGCACACCTTTAATCCCAGTACTCAAAAGGAAGAAGCAGATGGATCTCTGTGAGTTTGAGACCACCATGATCTACATAGTGAGTTCCAGGCCAGCCAGGGCTGCACACTGAAACCATGTGAATCGGAGTACTTCCACACAACAGAAAGCACAAGTCTGCGTGTGCCTAAAGGATAATTTCCATGTGTGATAGCAAATTCTTACAACAAAACTGGACTTTTCACCACAGAACAGACACATTTTGCTGCCTGTAGCCATACAACCTATCTGTGGGTCAAAAAGATACCAGGCCCCTTGTGAACATGGAGCAATTTTACATCTGGAACGTCAAGAAACTAGGCTATTGTAATTTACTTAATGTTGTTTGAGAGCACATTTCCCCAAGCATTACTGTCTAGAGATCCAGACAACATAACTTAAAAAGAGATCACTCGTGCATGAAAAGCTAAATCCCTAAGCAGAATGATGTTTTTCTTCCTTTGGTTCCATGAAAGATTAGTAGTCAGGGCTGCAGAAATGGCTCAGCAAAGGTGCTTGATATGCAAGCGTGAAGACCTGAGTTCAAATCCTAGCACCCACATTAAAACACCACACAGCTGCATGGACACCCATGACTACAGTGCTGTGGAGGGCAGAGACAGAGGGATTACTAGGACTTGCTAGCAACCAGGCCAGCTTCATGTTCAGTGAGAGACCCTATCTCAAAGACAGAGGGAGAGAACAGGACACCTAATGTTCTCCTCTGTTGTCTCGCACAGGCACACACACCGAATACACACATGTATACACACTCCCTTACAAATGGATAAGTAAAAGTCAATGAAAGCTTGGCCTACCTAAACCTTTTGTCTTCAGCTTTAAAAATAGCCCATGTAGGTTGGACACAGAAGGATTATGCTTGCTTTGTCCTGTTGGTTAGTAAACTTGGTTGGTTGTTTGATTTGGTTTAATTTAAAATGGGTCAAAAGAAAAAATACAGCCAATTTTTGAATCTCTCAACACATTGAATGTGGTTTTGTTTGACAGGCACAGGGCAAACCTCTGACCCCACCACCCAAGCCCAGGAAATAAATTACCACTTGTCAAAACAAAAATGGAAGCTTTGCTTCCACCAGAGAATTTGACCACATAGCCTCCTCTTACAGTTTTTTTTTCTAGAAATGATATCTCCCTCTTTGTCCCTCTACGTCTCTGCTGAGAACCCTAGTCCAAATAATTCAGACATTCAAATGTCAGCTCTGAGGGGACATGCAAAGGAGCGGTTTTCATTTTTAATTTCCATTGCATAATTTTTCCTTGGCTCAACATTTCTTTGAGCACTGCGGGGTTGTCTGTAGGGTATAATCAATGATGCAAACCGATCCAAAATGTGGATGAACGCTCGTTGGGTGAAGGAAACAGCACTGGGAATATCTACTGGGTTCCCCAGCATTTAGTGTTTATAATTGCTTCAGGATGAATGTGCATGCTAGAGGAAAAGCCAGTTTCTCCCCTGACACTTAGCATCTAGGCACACGGAGTTTTAAAGCATAAGTAGAATTCCCCTTGACTGTCTTTAAAAGGGTTGCATGAGCAGAAGCCAAAAGAGATCATGGTTGGCTCCGAAGTCCAACCCAAAATGTTGTCCAACGTTTGCGTTAACTCAACCTCC
Source organism: Chionomys nivalis (assembly GCF_950005125.1). Classification (NCBI taxonomy): domain Eukaryota; kingdom Metazoa; phylum Chordata; class Mammalia; order Rodentia; family Cricetidae; genus Chionomys; species Chionomys nivalis. The sequence goes on from NC_080093.1 coordinate 36,210,878, forward strand.
CTCAAAGGTTTTTGGTGCTGGGAGGGAGAGGGGGCTTGGCAATCTGGTTCACATCTGGTTGTCTGGCATTAACTTGACAACTCACTGAGTTCTCAGTCTGAAGATGCTGGGGGACCCTTGTAGATAAAGCACGGTCTTGTGGGAAGAAGCAGATGGCTCTCTCAAATAGAAAATTTAACTGCAGGAGACAAACACCCAACAAGCTCTCTCAAAGAAGCTATTGTTCTCTTCCCAACACCCTCCCTGCTGACACCACGGGAATCCGCTTCTCCACTCGTTACCAAATCTTACGAAATAAAATATTATTTGAAAACCACCACAGTCGATTATACATATTTTCTCATTTCAGACTCCTATTTGATCACCATCAACAACTCAGTTTTAGAAAAATCCCATTATCTTTCCTAAAGTCCTCACCAGTAGATCTGGACATTTTATCTAGATTTTTTTTCTTTAAAACACAAGAACATTCTTTGAAGGTTTAGTTTCTCACTCAAGTATTTTCTTTAAGGCATCAAATGAATTTCTCAAGGCTTCAGGTATTCAGATCAGGAAGCACTTGTATAATTAAAGGTTTGTGGCAATTAAAAATTTCTGTGCAAAACTCCTAACGCCTCAAAGGATTGGGTCAGCAGCTGGGACTAATACCTTAAATCGTCACACATCCAGGAGCACTGTTAATCTCTCAAAGACACAGATTCCCGACTTGGTAGATGGATGAAACTGGAGTATCTGTTGACATTAGTAAAACCACAGGTGGCCCCTTAGAACACCTGCTTCCGGGTCAGTTCAGCGTTGCTAAGAATTTCTTGTGTGACTGCCCACTGGGATTAAACACAGACCCTACATCCAGGGAATATAATCCAGTAGCAGACTGCTTTCTATCATGTTCTGCCAGGATATGAATGAAGCATGGAGGTGCATGTGTACCACACTCCCAGAACTCAGGTGAAGATGTAGGCAGTTCTCCCAATAGTAATCAAAGCCTATATACTAGTCCCCACTTGTAAAAAACGTTGGGCATAGATGATGAAAAGACTTTATTACAGCAAAAGTTTGAGTGTATTCTCAGGCTTACAAGGGTTTGATAAATGATGGATCTTCATAACGTAATAAATCACTAGTAAAAATTATCAACATTTATTATGCAACTTTCGCCAGTTATATGAACTCTCTGGTTCATTCACATGGAGATCTAGTTACTTTTCTGGGAACTATTTTACAGAGTACAAATCCGTTTTTCCTCTGTATCTTCTTCAGTGTAGGGTAAAAGGGACAACGGAAGCAGGAAACCAACCAATTACTATGCACCATGACTCTGAACCCAGAGTCAGTGAAAAAAACACATCCTGTATTTGAGACCTGGGCCAGGGAAAGAAACATCTTTATCCCTGAACCCAGGACTATAGACATGTTCTCTGGCTCTGAAACTAGTATCAAAGACACTTAGTCCCTAGAATCAGAGTCAGTGAAAGAAATATGCCCTGGTCCTAAGATTAGAGTCAAAAAGCTATTTAAAAAAAAAAGTGAAAGAAACACAGTTTGGCCATAAAGTCAGAGCCATTTCTGCCCCTGACCAACTAAACCGATCAATCCCTAAGCAGGGAAAAACTAACCAATCCCCCTTCTCCCTGGGAAAAGCCCCGCCCCTAAGAAGCCCTATATAAGCCTCTCTACCACTTCAGTTAAAGGCTGCCCTAAAGCTGTCATGAGGCTGCCACTCTCCTGGACTCCTCCTTCCCAAATAAATCTCTTTCTCAAAAGAGTCTTGGGTGACGACCATCATTCACCAGTGCAGACTAGAAGAACCTGGCTGGGACATCCCTTAGGGGACTGAGCTGAAAAACCTGGCTGAGATGCTCCCTAAGGGGCCTCAGCAAAGCGGAGCAGAACAGAAGAACCTTGCTAGGAAGCTCCTTAAAAGGAGAGAAGGGGGTGGGGGCTGAGCAAGGTGGAGCAGAACAGAAGAAACTTGTTATGATGCTCCTTAAGGGGGTTGAGCAAGGTGGAGCAGAAAATAGTGACAACTTTTCTTCACTGGAGTGCTACATTCCTGCAGTGGAGGCTTCCCTTTAGCAGAATGTTAGCAAAAGAAGAAACATCTTGGGCCAAAGAAGAAGCAGATATCTCTGCTAGGACGTTCCCTTAAGGGAACAGAGCAGAACTCAGCAGTTGCGGTTCTCCAGGAGAAGAGCGGGATCCCTATATCCTGCGGAGAGACCATCCCCCACCGCACCCCAGCTTCAGGTAGCCTGGTTCCCAGTAGTCAGGAGACCTTTCCTCCAGGGCTGAGCTGTCCGATTGGAGCTCTAATCTTTAGAGTTGAACTGTCCTATATTGCAGCTCCTCCCCTCCAGAACTGTCCCATTGTGGTTCTAAGTATATGCTGGCTTCCCAGTAAGTCAGGATATCCCTGAAACACTACTGTAACACATTACCCTACATTCAGGCCATGTATGTGTGTGCGCACACATGGATGTGTGCTTCTAGGATTGGAACCCTTTCTTGGAGCATGCCAAGAAGCGTTCTTTCATAAAACAATATCTTCCCAATTTTGTAGTTTAGATAAACTTCCTCACCAAGCAGTGGTGTTAAGTGCACATCCCTTCCGCTTCTAACCTATTATCATCTCTTAATTGTCTTACTTTCTGTTCTCACGGGTTCCCCACTGTCCATTTCAGTGAAAACCAAAGGCGCTGTTCACTGTGTCTCCATCATTGCGGTCTTTCTCATTGTACTGGTTTTCAGAACTTCGGGAGTTGGTATCATCCTTTGGTAAACCCAAGGTTGAACTTACACTCATCAGGTGTAACTGTGGTGCTGTTAGACTAGTTAGTATAAAATCCAGACTTTCTGTTCAAAACTGTCCAGGAAGGAGAATGCAATAGACGTGATGAAAGGAACGAAAAGACAAGCTCAGAAACTGCTCCTCTCAACTCCTTTCTGCACTGGGGGTTTTGTTTTCCCAACCCAGTTGACAAAACACCTAGTCACTGAAGACCCAGAGCTTCAGAGTTGTTCCCATAGATAGGTCCAAATTATCCCAGATCCACTCTGAGGCTCCTCTCAGGGAAGGCTTAGATCATGTGTCAGGCCCTCATGCTGATCTTTAGGTGATGCCCGTGGCGTGAAAAGGCATGGGGGTAAAAGTGTCCCAGGGGAGGAGAGGAAGTATTTCAAGAGACTGACTTCTGGGCATTTTCTAAAATGAACTGAAAGAAGGACTTTAAAGAAACAGCTGCATACCAGTATCTAGAGCATCAATGCTCACCATGATACCCATTGTTCGAAGCATGCTGCAGATTCCTTGACTGGTAGATAGAGAACTAACATGTAGCATACATATGTACCACAGGATACTAGTCAGCTCTAAGAAGGGAAGGAAGGGATTCTAACACTTGCTACTACATGATAAATCTGGAAGACACTAGGTTCAATGAAACAAGCCAGAGACAAAAAGACTTTAAAATGGCTAGGATGACACATGGTATAGTAGGTGTGTTTTTATCATAATAAATAATTCGTTTTTTATAAGAAGAAGCAGTACTCTTCTTATTAAAAGGACATGATCACAGATACATAATCATTGACTAATGACCACTGCAATACAGATGGACGATAATTCTTTGTACAGATGAGATAGGACTTAGGGAAGGGCGAGTACAGAAACCCTGTGTCACACTGAATGAAAAGGAACCCTATCCAGCCAAGCCACGCTTGAGCAAAGCAAACAGAAAAGATGAAAATATCAAAGCTGCCAAAAGGTTCTTGCATGTATCTGTGATTTTCACCTAGACATTGGGGCCTTTGGTTCAGCTTGTGAGAAACAAAGAAATCAATGACAGACTGAACATGCAGTTTGATGTCCCAGCTACATGCTTTTAAAGTAAATACAAACCAAATGCAAAGTCACAATATCAGAAAGACTTGAAAATACTGAAGCTATATGATTAAATAGACTTCCAGGTATGTACCTCAGAGAAACTTAATCAAATCTATCAGGAAATATGGGTTAGAGACCTCCCTAACAATGACACGTGAAACGGGAAAATATCAAGACCAACTTAAAATGTCCTTTGGCAAGAGAATGGCTCAATAGTGCAATGGTTTTTTTTTTCTTACGATACCAATACAATATGTGATATCATATGATACTGTGCAGTGGTAAAACTAATTAAACATTAATACAGACAGATCCTCAAGAATAATGTTGAATAAAATAAATTATAATTCATACACGTTGAAAAATTGCTTTTGAAAACACCAATAAGCAAATCTCTATAGAAATGCAAAGGATAATAACAATTGCAGGGTAATTATCCCTGAGCAGCCAGAGAGGAAAATATTAAAAGCAGGGCAATAGTTGAGGTTAGAATATATTGAAAGCCTTTTGCTTCTTAATCTGGTTGCTAAACATGGAAGTACTCAATTCATTTTAAATCTAAACTGGACACAAATGTTATAGGACACAGTTGATAGAAAAACATGTGTTTAGGAAGATAAATAAAGAGAAATGCTTTCCATATGCCCTATGGTATTGATGCCAGAGAAGTAAATTATTACATAAAAGATCTGGACACAGCCGCGCAGTGGTGTGCTGAAGTCGGCCACCAAGATTGAAATGTGCAGTGCACAAGACTAAATTTCATTTTGTATCCTTCTCTTGAACACGCTCGTTTTTTATTATTATTATCTCCTGACACTTGGAAAGCAGAGGAGAGCATAATGGAAAGTATGAACCGAGAATGCAGCTGACATTTGCACTCTCTGCCCAACAGACAGAGAACGAGAGGCGTTTGCAGTTTGTGATTAAGTTTTACATAGCAGCTAGCAGGGAAAAGGTGAATCTGGAGCCCTGCCTGAGTGTGTTCTCATTGCAATGCTCTGTTGCTTACAATGGGTGGTTCAAATCACAGCTCCCAGCGCGTTATGTAAAGCCTTACCCCATGAGTGAAAATATTTCTGATTAGTACACTCCCCAGGTAACCCACTGTGCTCTGTTTACTCAGCTTATTTCAAAGATTGGCAGGGGAGGGGGCCCAAATTGTACACAGAGAGAAACGGATGAAAGTTGCCATGTGGCTTTCTGCTTTGGTTTGGCAAAGTAGAGTGTATGCCTGAAATGCTACACAGATACTAAGGTTCATAAGCACTGAAATCACTCTGTCGTTCTATCGGAGAGCCTTCTGAATCTCTACTGTAATCTCATATGGTCCTGGGTTACATGACTTCTTCTGGGACTTAATGTGTGTTTGAAAGACTCCCACATTCCAGGGATTTAAAAGTGAGTCATAGTGCTGACATGTGTATCTAGAATGATGAGTATCATTGGAAAATGTCTCTTAACTCATCCAAGCAGCTGAAGCAGGCCCTAGTCATTTTGTTCTAAAAGGAGAATTCTCCCAGGATAGAAGTGGAATAGATTTAATAAATAGTTTCTAAAAACTTAGGAAAGTCATACATTCAGAATTTTATCCTTTTTTTTTTTCCTTTCCAAGGAAAGAGGGGGCTTTCAGAGAACAGATTTCCCGGTGTCTGTTTCACCCGTGTCTCTCTGAAACCACAGAATTTTGTCCAAAGAATATTAGATTCTGAGAAGAAGTAGAATCAGTGACCTCACAACAACCAAGATGGTGAACAGGACACATGTGAGGGAAGGAGGATGCATAGGAAAAATGAAATTGCAGTCTAAATTATTTGTGGCAGAGCCACACACATGGACAATCGCTCAGGAAAGGGATACTCGGAACGACACACGTGAAATAAATTTACAGAGCTGGGGAAATCTTCCAAGAGTTACAAAACAAAAGAAGAAGTAATCCAAAATTGAAGCAAAGGCTCCACACATAAAAATCAGCCCAAAGAGACAGAGCCAGTTGTAAATACTGCAGGGCTGGATTCCAGGGCCTTCTTATTGCCAGTGTTCTCAAGATTTATTTGACATTCAGTAACACATATTAATTTCTCTAAATATACCCTCCAAAATTAAGTTTCTGAACCATCTAAAAATATATCAGTATGCCAATGACAGGTACATTGCTTAAACTAAACAAGCATCATGTGGATAAATGTGTGTCACATCTTACCTAGGGAAAGACACTGAAAACAAATTCGACTTCACAGAGCCTGAAACTGGGCATGGTAGCACATGTCTGCAATCCTGCCACCGAGGAAGGGGAGGCAGGAGGACCAGGAGTTCAAGGCCAACCTCAGCTACATAATTTGAGCCCACCTGAGATACATGAGACCTCAACTAAGAAACTAAACAAAGAGCAAAACCTTGCTTTGGGAACTTTGAATTCACTCACTAGGAAACTCGTCAGAGCACAGACAGCTGGGGCTAAGTTCAGTGGGAGAGCCCTTGTCTCGCATGTGCAGGGCCCTGGGTTCCACTCCTAGTTACACCAAAAAGTGGGAGAAGGAATAAATAAAGGAAATTATATCCTTCAAGATATCCTAGGAATGATTACAAAGACTGGTACTCAAAGAAACTCAGAAAACTGACATTTTTCCTTCCAATCCCCAAGTCACTTCAAAAGTCATGATCTTTACAGGGTTCTAATGTGCCTTGCTTCATGCCAGCAGTCTACACAGAAGAGAAGTTCTCCACAGACTAATAGTGTGAGGGCGTGGGGGGGACAGAGGCAATGAGTCCTTTCCTGTCACTCTTCAGCCCCCTCCTTCCTATTGGAATCAGCAGAGAGAGAGATGAGGTAGAGATTGCTGATCACCTTTATTGGCTGCTCAGTCCGTGCTCTGAGAGCAAACTGACGTCATCCCAAGTACCACCCTGAACTGGTTAGAAATGCCTCCAGGCCTACACTGGCACAGTCTCTCGGGCCCTATTTAGTATTAAGATTCAGTGGCAAAGGAACCCATGGGTGATTTGCAATGTCTGCCATTCACAGGCGTGGAAAGCAAGTAGCATCCCTAGCTCCTGTTTGTCATCCTTACATATTACTCCTCTCAGCCCTGACTGCTCTGGAAATTTCTTTTAGCATAGATTCCTTCAGAAGAGCTTTTTATCCAAAAGCTCAATCCTTGAGAGTAGCACATTTAACCTTGTAGCCACTTGATGGAGGGAAACACATGGAGAGAAGTTGGCTTTGCTGAGTTTGTCAGTTTCTCTCAGTGAGGAGGCAATTTCAGTGAGTTAACAGACCTGAGGTACAGTAAACATGCTTATCACAGGTATATTCACAAGGTAGTATAAATATCCACTAATGGTGTCCTCAGAGAGGACCAGCAGAGGCCCAGGCAGCAGCACTGGAATGTGCCAGAAGAAGCCCTGTGGAACCCCCATGTGAATGGGGTTGCTGAAGGCAGCAGGTTAGAATAAAGGCCAACCCATAAAGCACAGTGCACAAAACTCCACCTCTCTTTAACAAAAAGGTATCCATAAATACCAGATCATTCTGTTTACTGCAAGGAGCCTCTTCAATAAAGCAAAGATAAAGTCAAGTCAATTATTGCCGTGAGTTTAGATACAAATGGGATCAGAATAGAGAAGGAGCCAGATTGTTACACCAGGCACTTTCAGAATGAAAGGTGCCAGCTATTCCTTCCACAGCACCCCAGGTACTTCTCTCAACACATGGAAGTTAAGAGACAAAGGGGAAATGTACATTTACCTATGCTATAAATTTTAAGTATTTGACCTTTGGGGTTTACTTACAGTACACTCTTAATATGTGCTAGCGGTTCCAGCCTGTAATGTTTAACTTTGTCAACTTGACAAAACATGGAAAGTCTCAATGAGGGAGAATCTACATCGAACCTATGTGTAAGGGATCGTCTTATTTAAGTTAGTTGATGTGAGACGTTCCAGATCACACTGTAGGCAGCATTATTCCCTTGGCACCGCATCCTGGACTGTATAGAGTGGAGAAGTCAAGTTAAGCCCAAGTAAGGAAGTGAGCATATATGCCTTTGTTTCTCTCAGCTCTTTCCTGTGGAAGCGATGTGACCACCTGCTTCAAGTTCCTGTTGTCATGACTCCCTTGCTATAAGGAATGGCAATCTGGAATTCTGCTGAAATAAACCCTTTCTCCCTTAAGCTCCATCTTGCCAGAGTATTTTATCACAGTAATATAATTAAAACTAGGATGTAGTCCAACCCTCTCAAATAGCTGGGAGATTTCCTTTTCTCTGAGGATACTTTCAACCTCTGAATATCTGCACAATTCTTATGTCCTAAGGGGACACTTTCTTCTCCCAGCTGCCCCATAACTACAACTCCTTTCCTTCTACATTATGCTTTTGCTAACGAAATTTGTAAATTGAGCTATAATCACCCTGCCCATCATATTTCTTACAAGCTAGAGGCCTCCCACTAGAGGTAGCGAGAAGAAAGGCCAGCAAGCATGGGAAATACTCTATGCTCTTTCCTGGTCTCTTTTAAACTTTATCAAAACGTGCTTGGAATCTCTAGATAAAGACCTTCTAGCCTGTCCTCAAGCTAGACAAGTCTCAGAGGTGTTGAGAGTAGTGCTTATTGCCTTCTTAAATTCATACCCATCCTCATGCTAAAAGATTCTCAAGAAGTAATTCTAATCATGATTTCATGCCCAAAGGTTTCAAATGAATTCTGGCTATTGAGCTCTCTTCAAAATTCAATAACCCTAAGAGGTGGGTGCCTATTCCATCAACTCAAAGGTCAGCCCCTGCTCTGTCTCTCAGGACTTAGCCTTCATTCACTCTGAAGATTGGGTGAAAGATCTATAGACGCAAAGAAAGAAAGAACATTCAGGAAGAACTAATTCAGGGGGAGAATTTCCTAAAAGTCACTCAAGAGGATATGTATGTCTCAGGATGTGATTCATTGTCGATGCATGTTTGTGGGATCTGTAGATTGGGGAGATGTTTTGTTTTGTCTTGAAACAGGATCTTACAGTGTATAACATGCTAATCTTAGGCTCTTGACCTTCCTGCCTCAGCCTCCCAGGTGCTAAGATTACAAGTCTATTCCCCACAGTTGGTGTTTGGACATGAATTTAAGGACAGCCAAGCAGAGCTGGAATTCCAGTGTTCTGGTGACTTCAACCCTATACACTGTCAAACAGAAGGGAAGCCAGAGAGAAATCAACACAGCTTCCCAAAATCCCCAAGTGGAAGAAACTGAAATAGTTGAAATTGAAAGTTGCCTGCTAAAGGAAGGAAAGGCAGCAAAGAATCAACTAGTTTTCGGGCAAAGATCAGAGACCCCTTTATATATGAAGGTCCCATGCCATTTTGCTTGGCTCTATCCATTTATTCATTTTCTAATGAGTCACCCACATATATCACAAATGCTGCACCCAGTTACCCTGGTTCCAATCTATTGGTGCTCTGATCCTCTGTGGTTTCTATTCCCCTCACCTGTACAGCTCCTATTTCTCTACACAACTAAGCTCTGTTCATTCAAGCATCCATGAGAGTTTCCTAGCTCTCATTCCCTTTCAGGACTGCCCTTGACACTCTTGTCTGCTGATAATTTGGAGACTGACAGTCTTTCCCCCCATCTAACTCAAAATCCCACCCTAAGTCCCAGTTTATATAAAGAAAAAAGTAATTTTATTTAATGAAGGAAAAATGTGAGTGGATAAATAAGCAGTTGACTCCAAAGAAGAAGACAGCAGAAGGTACTCTGCAGCATGGTAGGGGGCTCTGCAGGGTACAAGCATGAGAGGGCAGTACTGGGAGCCATTCTGCAGCATAGGGGCTTGCAGAAAGCAACCCTGTCTCGGCAGAGCTCCAGCAGGAAATAGGAATGCTGTCTCATTCTGTTGTGGTGACATGCAGTGACTGTAGCAGGGAGGAATAAGTGGCCATGTGTCACAAGTAGTCAGTCACCTTGGCTCCACACTGGAGAAGAGGACAAGGTGTCTTCCTATGTGAGTCTAACAAGTACAACTGTCATGGCAAGAACCTAGTAAGTAGAAAAGCAGGTTACAGGTTGCAGTCTGGGAATGACTGATGATGCTGAGCTGGTAAAATGCATGACCCTCCCTTTTCTGAGACTCACTTTTCCACTCTGCCAAACCAGAAGTGGGACATTGCTTAGCAATGTCACCAAGGGTGCTTTATCTCCTGGGGATCATGGACGTAAGGACATTAAAGTTTCATGTGGTTTATTTTATCAGAATTCTCCATCCCGTGTCTTAGCCCTGAACAAGATGAATGCTTTCTCTTCAGTTCTTATAAGCATGCACCATCTTTTGTGCATTTTTGCAAGTGATTCTTCCTCTATGTCAGAGTCTGTGTGCATAGAAGATAACAAGCATTTGAACCCACACAGGCCAAAAAGAGCATCTCATTCCTAGCTCTATACAAATCACGTGATCAAAAATGGGAATGAGTCCCTACTAAGGCTCACTAGAGTTGCTCCCTAGCTAAAATTTCTATGAATATTTTACCAGACTAGCTGAGAAAGGCCAGGCTTCACTGGTACCAGCTGCATCCCTGAGTCTACAGAGTCTCTGCCTTAGATTTTTTATGTGCATATTCATTTTTGCTTAAGTTAACGCATTTGGTTCTTGTTATCCACTTCTAAAAACAAATTCTATTGACTATTACTACCCAAAAAGTCATTAAAAATGTCAAATATTTGACATAAGCTTTCTAACCCTGTGTCAGTTTCTTCTAGCAGCCACACATTTTTTGAAGACCACTTGTCTTCTCAACATAAGTGTGTCCTTTCTTTAACAGTATACCTGTGTTTAGAAATCTCATGTACATAATGGGGGAAATAGAAGAGAGTCTGAGCTCTTTCTAATATTATGTATTTTCTAAAATCCTAAAGATCACTATGGTCTTAATTTATTCCAGGTACAAGGACTTTATTGGGATGACATGAACTGATCATTCCTAAGGTCATCATTCCATCCCTCAAGAAAATGATACTTCCTAGTTATGTCTAATGATACACACCTTCCAAGGCTAAGGTAGGAAGATTGGAGAACCAAGGCCAGATGCACTTGCTCATAGTGTACATAAAGAACTAAATTCTTCCAGTAATTCCATGACTGAGGTAATATCAATAATCCTATTTTGTAGATAAGGAAACTAAATTTTAGAGAAATTAGTAATATTCCCAAGTTTACACAGCTTCAAATCAGAGAAGACACCGCAGTTAGCAGGATATGAGGCAATTCTCATGAAGTGAAGAATATGAAAAGAAGTCACTTAAAATATCACAGGATGGAGGAGGGGAATGAGGGTTTTTCTAAGGGCTTGGATCAGAAAACTTCAGATCAATACCTGACCTTAAGCAGTGGCTTGGTAGGGACCTACAATCACTTACACATCAGTGTATCCAGGCATGCAGTATATGCTTTCTGAAGAGTTTAGAATTAATGATGCTCACACCTGTGGACAGGAATTGGCATTAAGGCCAAGAGGTAAATTGGAGTTACATTTTAGAATCTTTTTGTAGGAAACCTAGCTTAGAACTTCAACTAGAAGACTTTAAGAGGCAGATCAGTTTCAAGCATTCATTCTAGCAGTAATGATCTGTGTTATTGTAGGTTATTACTCAAACTCCCTGAGATTCTCTTTCCTTATCTACAAAAGGGGGACAAGGATATATATTTACCACAGGTTTAAGTATTACACTGTGTAATGTACTTATATTTCCCATATGTACAGAACAACTAGTTTTGGTTGGCAAGCTAAGGAATTCATAAATCATTCACTGTGGACTGAGTCATGACTCCATTGAGGAGAAGATTAGGGAGGCATTCACAGAAAGCTAACGCATGCAGGTGGAATGAAATGAAAGAGACACATGCAGACAGTTCAATGTACCACTTTAATTATTTAATTATGATATAAGTGTGTGAATCTAGCTAGTGACTCCAGAAACAGGACGGAAAGCCAGAAGAAGACTCAGAGATGAAGCAATCATCTACGATTTTCCCCTACACAGTACCCTGAACTAGGACTCCAATATATTAGAGACTTCGATAAAGAATGATGAAACCTCATATTTACCATTAGTACTAATTGACAAATTGCTCACAAACAAAAGCAGATAAAAAAATCCACAAATAAGCAACATCCTGCCCAAATGTTAGCATGCAGTGCACTGGGTCAGTGTTCCTGCCCACAGCTATTCTACTTCAATATTTCTACTAGTCACACCTTGACTGTGAACACAGGTGTGGTCATTTGTATCTTGTCAAATGAATTCGTAGTGCCTATTTCTGCCTAGTGAAATATTACACTAGAAGGTTAGAATTACTGGTTTGGAAGCAAAAGAAAGAAAATTCTTGAAGCCTGAAACAGTAGGTTACATCCATGTCTACGGAGTTCATAGACTGCAGTTTGGGACCACCTGCTGTTGGAGGAGGGAGCCACTTGCTTGGCCTGGTTGCCCAGAACTAAAATAATTACACAGAAACCATATTATTTAATTAATTATTACACTGCCTGGTCCATTAGCTCTAGCTTCTTAATGGCTGACTCTTACATATAAATTTAATCCATTTCTATTAATCTGTGTATCATCATGTGGTTGTGGCTTACTGGCTAAAGTTTAGGCGTCTGTCTCCGGCAGGGTTACATGGCTTCTCTCTTGACTCTACCCTTCTTTCTCCCAGCATTCAGTTTAGTTTTCCTCGCCTAGCTCTGTTTCCTTATAGCTCTGCTATAGGCCCAAAGCAGTTTCTTTATTTATTAGTGGTAATCATGGCATACAGAAGAAAATCCCACATCACCTCCCCTTTTCTTTTTAAATAAAAATGAAAGTTTTAACTGTAACATAGTAAAATTACATAAAACTTTTTAAAATATTCATCTTTAGTATTGTATTAAAATTTATTGAAGAACAAAATAAGGCAGAAGGGTGGTCGACTGGGCAAACGGGGTAAAGTGGCAAACTAATAAAGGTTGACTTAGACTGAAAACCATAACCAAGGCAGATGATCACAGTCTGTATAAAGAAACTTATTTCATGTCATCCAATATTGCTCCTCCAAAAGTATGTACTGGTATGGAAAGTCCTTCTGTATATGTATTGCTTTTATTGGTTAATGAATAAAGAAGCTGCTTTCAACCAATGGCTTAACAGAATATAGCCAGGCTTGAAGAAATACATATAGAGAGAGTAGGCAGAGTCAAAAAGAAGCCATGTAGCCAACGCTGAGGACAGACACCCATGCTGGAGCCACCAGCTGAAACTTTGCCAGTAGGCTATGACCTCATGGTGATGCACAGATTAATAGAAATGGGTTAACCAAGGATATAAAGCTAGTTAGCTCTAAGCTTAAGTGATTGGCCAAGCAGAGATTTAACTAATATAGTTTCTGTGTGATTATTTTGGGGCTGAGCAGTCGGGAATGAACTAACAGCCTTCCTACTACAATCAATGTACATTTTACAATAAATTGCTTTTTAACAAGTTTTCCAGTAATAAATGGAACCACACCTTAACAGCTCCAGTCTCTAATAAAGTGTCCAGACCAGTTCACTGAGCTACCTAAATGGACAGCATGGCAGGATTTTATTCAGATATTTCTCTAGCATGGAATCTATCCATTTGAGACAGTATTGAGTACACAGTGGGTCCATATATGTCTGGACTTATCATTGGAAATCTGTAGTAATTACTGCAGGTGTCATTCAAATTTGTTGTGGTATTATTTTTTTTTAACATTGGAGCTGAAGATTTCAAAACCGTAGCTTAGAAATGATATCTGTCACACAACCTGGTCTGAAATGGTGGCCCTGGTCAAGCTCATAAGGGAAATCAGATCTGTGTTCCATTCCCAAAGTCTCATTTTATTTTTCACTCTAAGTATATTAATACAAATCTCTGTAATTACTCTCTTACTTCTCAACTTCAATTATAAGACAGAAAGGACAGAGCAGCCACAGGACATTACCATGGGTACAGAGAGTAGACAGTGTTATGGTCACATCATTATTTGTTTGGGTTTGTGGGGATTTCTATTTTAATTTCTCTGACTGTCATCTTTACGTCTAAGCTTCTGCCTCATGGAGCTTCCATGCTGCTGCCTTGGACAGGATGAGCTGTGGGCTGCTACTGTCATACAATCCCTGAAGGTCTTCAAGATTACAAGATGTCTGCACAATCTGGGCCCAAGCAAGCCAGGTGATAGTTTAAAAAGAAAACACGCAGCCAGTAGTTTAAAAGACAAAATTGTTCCACTCAATTAGGAATCCACCCTTTCAACTTCCAGTTTTCTACGTTAGCACCTATGTCACTATGGTGGTTTGAAAGAAAGTGACCTTCATCAGAGTGGCACTGTTAGAGGTGTGGCTTTGTCGGAGTAGGTATGGTCTTGCTGGAGGAAGTGAGTCACTGTGAAGGTGGACTTTGAGGTCTCACATATGCTCAAACCATTCCAAGTGACACAAATCACTTCTCTAGCTGTAGATCCAGATGTAGAATTCTCTAGCACCATGTCTGTGTGAATGCTGCCCTACTCCCAGGGGCCATGCTCCCTGACATGATTGACAAAACCTCTGAAACTGTAAGCCACCGCCTCAATTGAACATTTTCCTTTATGAGTCGCTGTGGTCATGGTGTCCCTTCGCAGCAATAGAAAGCCCAAGTAAGACAATGGCCGTAGCTAAACTGATAGGCTCTCTAGCACCAGTGAATGAGGGAACTTCTTTTAAGCTCATTTTCCATCTCAGTGTTCACTCTTACCAGCTCCTTATGGCTGCGTATTTTCAGTTATCCCTCCATATAACACAGGGTGAGACGGAAGATGTGGGAGATGTTTGCCCTCCGTCTGTAAAATAGAAGTGTGACTCCATGGTGCAATTTTGTCCAAAACAACCTTGGTTTACAATTGTTATCCTGGCATGAGTAACAATTCTCTCGCTCACTCGCAAAAGTGGTTCAGTGTATAAAAAATAATACAGGAACTCAAGAGAGGGAAAAGATGGAGTTATGAGGGGGGGAAGTGTGCGTCATGTATACCTTATTAGTGCAAGAACATATGCATGCTGAGAGTGGAGAGTTCTTTCTTGCATCTCCAGATCTGAATGACCCCAAAATGAGGACAGCGGGCTTGAAACATTGTTCACCATGAACTAAACTTTTGCTCTGAAGTTTCCTTATTTGTGACCTAATGACACAATGATTGCCTAATCAAGTATCACAGTCTCCAGAAGTGACTTTAACTTAGTTATTGTCTTTCCTGAGATGAAATAGTACTCAGAGACGCTTGCTGGGACCCAAGGATCACAGGGTTTTTCTAGGCCCTAATACTGTCTCATCAATACTACATACAATGATGACACATGTCTTTCCGCATCAGCTAGGCAAAGCCCACCACCAGAACCCACCTAACCCACATCTCTTGAGTTCAGAGTACCCAGCAGAGTAACAAGGCTGCAAGTATATGGAGAATGCCGGTGTCACTGAGTGTCGATGCCTAATGAGGCCAGTGGAGAAGTCCTGGGAGGCCAAACCCACTTGGCATCTCTCAGCTTGGAGTTACTTTATATTATATGGCAGTGCAAAATGGCTATCACATGAGATGATGACAACCTTTGGCAACTTCAGGCCTGGAAGAGTCTTTCTTTACCTACAATCCATTGGAACTGTGCACACATTGCCACAGGCTTCATACATACCACAGAGTGTCTCTTCTGCCTGTGACTGAGCAGGTAGAAATGCAAACACCTCTCTCTGCCCTCCTCATGAGCCACAAACATATACTTTAAAGAAAGGAGCAGCAGTGAAGACAGAAGAGAGGCAAGAGAGGAGGGGGAGGGGGGGAGGGAAGGAGAGAGGGAGGGAGGGAGAGAGGGAGGGAGGGAGGGAGGAGAAGAGAAGGGAGGGGAGGGGAGAAAAGAAGGGAGAGGAATTATGGGGAGGATCCAGAAAAGATGATACTCAGCTGTAATCATAAGAAACTGGAACTCTGCTCTGGTCAAACTCCTGCTGTGTGACTTTGGGATGTTCAGTTGGTTTTACTGTCAGATTCCCTCATCAGTGACTGAACATAGTTAAACTGTGTGGCTATCATGACACAGTGTGTTCAGTCAAGTACTCTGCATCTTCAGCAGGGTGGAAGAACCTCACGGGGCTTCCTTACCCGGGACATAACTCCCTCTGATTTCATTAAAAATGAAAATGTTTCCTGTTCTTGAAGAGGGATGGACAGACTGCTGTTAGCTAATGAGTTCTTTTATGGATGGAATCTGGCCCTGTGTTTTAGAACACCTGTAATTCAAATAGGATGACCTGAAGACCATGGTACAATGAAATGATTTGCAAAAAGGAATATAAGGAACTCCCCTCCATGTGCAGGTCTGAGGACCCTGCAGTAAGCTACCTGACCAAGCACATTGCCTTTAGTTACAGACACTGGTATAGCAGAAGTTGAGTAGTCTGAGGACCCTGCAGTAAGCTACCTGACCAAGTACATTGGCTTTAGTTACAGACACTGGTATAGCAGAAGTTGAGTAGTCTGAGGACCCTGCAGTAAGCTACCTGACCAAGCACATTGGTTTTAGTTACAGACACTGGTATAGCAGAAGTTGAGTGGTCTGAGGACCCTGCAGTAAGCTACCTGACCAAGTACATTGGTTTTAGTTACAGACACTGGTGTAGCAGAAGTTGAGTGGAGGTGGTAGGGTTGATCTTACAACAGGAAAGTAAGAAATATGATATACCACTGCAGGTCTTAAGAGTCCCCAGGCCCCACCTTAGATTTTTGCTATTATTGTTGTTGTTAATGGAGATTGTGAATCTGCATTGTTTATAAACTCCCTGTCATTTGTAAGGTAGGACGATTTGTAGTGAAAGTCCTCTGAGTGATGACACCTTACAACAGATACCCTAGAACGTGCATCCCAGGGGAGGGACTGCGTTACTCAGGTTTGTGACCAATATTTGATAGGAGCTAAACAATGAAGGACCCATCTTACTGGACAGTTTCAGAGTTTTCCATGGACTCTTCTATCTATGCACCTGGACAGGACATCAGAGTGGCGGGAACATGAGCAAAAGGTATTCTTCACTTCATGGGCAATCGGGAAGCAGATAGACAGGAAAAGAGTCCCAGGATAAAATACCCCCAAGGACTTTATCCCAGTTACCTATTTTCTCCCAGCTAAATTCCACCTCTTAAAGTTTCCAGAACTCTTGGAAATGGCCCTACTGTCTGGAGACCTACTATTAAAATATGGGGGTTGTCCTAGCTATCTTTAATGATCAACTTGCTTCAGCCTGGCCCCACCTGTGAAGGGAGTCTCGCCTGAGGGACAGCCCATATTATATTGGTTTATGCACATCCTGAGGAGGGTTGTCTTGATTCTTAATGTAGGAGGGCTTAGAGCACTGGGGGCAGCACTATTCCCTGGACAGGAGCCTGGGTAAGTGAACTATCACGCAGCATTCCTCCATAGTTTCTGCTTTGCCTCTTTGTCTGCGAGTTCTCTCTTAGAGGTAATACAAGCAGTCCTACCTCTAAGTTCATGCCTTACTTCCTACCCTGACTTCCCTCAGTGATGGATTTGGGCTAGAAGTATAAGTTGAAAGAAACCTTTTGCTCTCATAAGCTGCTTTCTGTTAGGGTCTTTTTCTCACAGCAACATAAAGGAAACTAGAACAGGGACTTTTATATTCAAGCCATAGCAGTGATTAAATCCATTAATGTAAGATGGGAGAGAAAGTCCAGCTATACATTGGTTCCTCCTAAAATATCTAAGGTCATAAAAACATAGTCCAGCAAGGATGAAATGGTGAGTTATTAGAATGGCTATTTAGCTACTCTTTTCATGACAGCAATTTTACATAGTCCTCTGACTTGTAATTAAAAATGAAAACTCTACAGGCTCCACAGCCACAGAGAAACCCTGTCTCGAAAAACCAAAAAAAAAAAAAAAAAAAAAAGAAAACTCTATCATATGATTAGACTACCCCTCTCCCATGAATCCCAAATATTGAGTAGGAAAAAAGGATCAGATATGTTGTATTAGCTGAAGCAGCTGTCCAGGTAGTGTTCTGCACGATTCCGGGTGCTGTAGTTGTGATCCTCATAGTGGTGATCCCTCCACATAGAGAGCTGTACACTACAAAGTCCGCACAGGTCTACACGTCGGTGAGGGCCATGAAACTGAAACCTTCCTAAAACCCAAAAGGACCATGTCATACTCATTTCACACTAACTCTTAGGAACAATGTTGAAGTTTTAGTTTGTAACTTTTCAAGAAACATATCGCACAAGAAACTGAAGCAATATCCATTAACTAATGTCCATCTGTCTAGGACAGTCTAGAGGAGTTTTAGACATAAACATGTGGAGTTGTGTCTGCTCATACTGGAGTCCCCACTTATTCATGAAAATAATTTTTACCCCAATAAAGTGACTGCCAGATGTGTGTTTTGTA
Organism: Chionomys nivalis; assembly: GCF_950005125.1. Classification (NCBI taxonomy): domain Eukaryota; kingdom Metazoa; phylum Chordata; class Mammalia; order Rodentia; family Cricetidae; genus Chionomys; species Chionomys nivalis. Next base: position 36,229,229 of record NC_080093.1, read on the forward strand.
CTTCTGCCTTTCCTCCTGGTGCATGCTACCTTCTGGCCTTTAGTCTAAAGAACTGCGAGAACACCTACATCCCTGCCTCAAACTTTAACCCCACCCCACCCCACACCTAGCTGTATGAGCAGTTTTTCTGTCTGTCTCAGCCACAAATGCAGGACCCAGTGAATGCATGGAAAAAGATCTGAAGCCCGAGAAAAATAAAGATAGCTTCCAAAGAAAAAAATTATTAAGTTACAGCAACCACCCAGGTGCAGCTGTGCAGTTTTAGGAGGGTGATTCTTCACACCTATTTGCAGGACTACATTATAATTGTAATATAATAGCACCTTCTCCCATCTGCTCTTCCCACCTCTGTGTGAAAGCTTGCAGCCCCATAAGATGACTCCCCACATACAATCAAAGCTATATTTGCTTCCAAAGGAAAAAAACTAATAAATGAAAATTGTCTGCTGATAATTCTTGGCATACTCTCTGACTCTGTGCATGAATTTATATAATTATATAGCCTCTGGTTATTAATGAAAAATGTATTTTACATGAAATCCTGTTACGACTTTATGCTGGTAGAAAATTGGGATTCTTCTTCAGATCCAGCAAATATTTCAAAGCACTGTATTTTAAATGTCTTTAATTTCACTCTATATAACTTCCTAATTGCATTGCAGAAGCCTTAATTCCATTTGATTTTACTTCAATATTTACATTAAGTAGTCTATGGCACTCTGAGATCAGGAAAAGACAGACAGTCTGCTGTTAAAATTTAGATCTCGCTTCTATACATTTACATATTAAGAGAAGTTTAAAGGTCAGATTCAATTAAAACAAGATTAGGAATGACCAGCAAATGAATTCTCCATGATCCATGGTTGGGTAAAGCAACATATAGGAACTAGAACATATTCAAGACATTATTGTGATTGAATTGATTAATATGGGAGAGAAAGTCATGTATGTGTGCATGTACACCCACACACATTAGCTTCAGGTCAGATAACAAAGTCATGAAGCAAGCACAATTGTCATATAACTGTATCTCCTAGTACTTACTAATAGCACACAGAAATGGGTTGTGGACCAAAGGTATGCACAATACAGTGAAGCAAGCCCCGTCTACATACATGACTGACTCAACTCCCAATACAGATGAGTAGTCGGGTACTAAAAGGTCAAGAGGAATCTCTACTGTGTCAACATGACTTCAACATCTATGGCCAGACCTACACATCTTAGATACAAAAAAAATTTAATCAGGATTAGAAATATCAAGGCTCATGATAGGTCAAGTGGAGACAGAGGAATTGCCTATGGGATACAGAAACTGAATGCACAGTCTTCAGGAGAATGAAAGTCATAGAAGCTCATTGGCTGGGGTTTTTGGAACAACCACCCACAGTTCATCCCATGAGCAGCAGTAACAGTAGATTGCTGCTGTGGATGAGGAGTCGTTGAATACCCCCTGTGTTTGTGCATGGTTTGTCCAGAATGTTCTTTCTTAAAAAAAAGAATTCTTCAGGTCTCTATCTAGGGAGACCCCAAGTATTGAAAAACTTTTTTAAAATTGCCCCTGTGACTGTAATCGCTTCCAGAGTTGACACACTATCACAGCATAATTTTTCAAACTATCATGAACACACAAATGTGAAAAGTGGTTTTCAAACAAAAATTTCCCCCAATTTTCAGAGGAGCAATGCGTGAAACATTTACTAACTTAAATCACAGTAGATTTTCTCCATTTCTGTTGAGTGCTACAATATGATGATAAGAAAATCTAATGTGGAGTAATGTGAGAGTGAGTTCTAGATGCATATTTAATGACTTTCAATTGTTTCATTATTAACATGCTATGTGACAAAGAACTTTCTAACATCTAAGTTCCCAGATACAGGGAAAAGTTTAGGAATAATCTAGGCACATCCTGAAAGGAAGAGCTTCAAGAAAAAGATGTAACTGTGCAAGAATGAGGAGAAGAATTGGCTGCACACAAAACTTAACAAGAATGTTTCAAAGCCAACCCTTATTACTTTCAAGAAAAATTTCTAACAACATAGTAAAAACACAGTGGCTCAGAAGATGGCTCAGTTAACAAACTGTCTGTCACAAAAGCATAAGAACCTGAATCCAGATCTCTAGCACCCACCTAAAAGGCAGATGCAGCAGGGAACATTTGTGACTCCCTTTGTAACTAAAAATACGGACAGTGGATCCCTGAAGCTCATTGGCAAGACAGTCTAGCAGAGCCAATGAGCTCCTGGTCAGTGAGAGACTCTGTTCCAAAAAATGAAGTGGAGAGTGACCAAGGGAGTCACCTGACATCAGTGTCTAGCATTTATATGAATATACACACATGTACATGAATGCCCAATTGCACATGTCAATATTTCTGTGCATGATTACACATGCATGCACAAACATACATGCATGCATATGTTCAAGGGACAATTGTTGCTTACCCTTCTAAAGAAAATTTTCTATAAGGGACTTTATAATTTGCTTGATTTATTAAGAACTCATTAAGGACGTCTCATTATGAGATAACCCAGAAAGACAATAGCATTGTGTGACTGGGCAGTTTGCTAAATATTTGACTTATGTATGGAAGCACATACAGGACTCAATCTGCTTGTCTCCTTACCATCTTGAAATCAATAACAGAATATACCCATTTCTGTATGCAGAATACTAAAACAACAGTTTCTGATGGCATGTGTAGCCAAGGAAAAATGTCATTCTTACTAATAAAACTAATCAAACTAACTAAACATGTACTAAGAGTATTAGCTGCACAAAGGTAAGAAAGAGTGTGATGAGGAACACATGGACCACACATGCCACTGCATCTTGCTGAAGTCTCCACTCTTTTATGCCATGAGAATGTCAACCATCTTCTTGTGGTTACATATGGTGGGTACCACTGATAAGTGGGGAACTTTTTGGTCCAGTGAATGGCACTCAAGGGATCATTCTTCTCCTGTCCTTTGAGGGAAGGAAAAAATCAGAGGCCTGCTTTACTGAACTTTCAAGTGGGGCATTTGGTTGTCTTAGTCCTCAATGTTCTGTATTGAATAAGAGTGCCCTTCAATGATAAACAGCTTTTCCCCATCAAGTAATTCAATGCCTGCTTTCCAGAGATATGAAGGCCTTTTTAACCTCTAGATACATACAGAATCTCCCGGCAAATTAACATTGTAGCATTTTCTGTCACTTCTTCATTTCTTTTCAATGTCTAAGTGCTTTTGATTTATTTCTTATTTCTTAATCAATTTTATTTGAAATTATACTTGCAATTCTAATGTAATAATGGGCTGAAGATGTAATTAAACCATAGAGTGTATGCCTAGGATGCATGAAACTCTAAATTCAATACCCAGAAACTGCCCCCTCCCACAGGTAGATCGATGATAGATAGATAGATAGATAGATAGATAGATAGATAGATAGGTAGGTAGGTAGGTAGGTAGGTAGGTAGGTAGATAGATAGATAGATAGATAGATAGATAGATAGATAGATAGATAGATAGATAGATAGATGATAGATAGACAGAAGATAGATAGATGGTTGATAAGTAGACTATAGATAGACAGACAGACAGATAGAATAGATAGATTGATGATTGCTAAATGATTAGGAAGTGATAAATGATAAACACATAACAGAGAGAGTAATTAAAGAACATTATTGGTCAGGCTATTTCAGTCACATAGTTCGAATTATATACTAATTACTCTCTAACAAATGTAGATGATTCTATACAGATCAACCTTATAAATGTATGTTTTCCTATTGCTAAAGTGTAAAATTTGATTATCCACTAAACGATCACTTTAAAGTTTGTGTTAGAAATCAAATGTTAAAGAAACAGTTTCTCACTAATACATGGGTTCCTTGTGACCACTCACTCTAAACTTCCCTTAGTTCCAAGGAAATACACTTTTTCCAGGTTTCTTTCTGAACTTCCCTGAGGTCCAGTGGCACCAGGCCATCCTCCATCCTCCGGCGGCTTTTGGTCTCAACTAATTTCTAATGGTAATCAAGTGTAAACTCCTTACCTGGACCACTTTCTTAAAGAGACTCTCTGCTTACCTTTACTCTGACGCTGAATTTGCTAATTTAAGTTTCAAGTTACAGAGAATTGTCTCTGAAGCAGACATGATGAAGCAGAATCCACGGATCACAGCTTTCCAGGCCAGAAAGACACACAGGATCATCCATCCATGGCCACTCTCTGCTATATTTTCAAGAGGTCCAAACCGTCCTTTCCCTGAACCTGTGACATTCTTGAATATTCTCAAAAGCTTCAGCACAATTTCTAGAGCTATTTGCTTAAAGGCCCCAAATCTCTAAAGATACAAACTTGTTAAACATTATTAGAGGCATTGGCTCAAAATTCCAGGTTGTTTTTGCTGATATTTCCATAGAATTCAAAAATAGGAATACAGAAAGGCAAGATGTTTAAATCTACAGACTAAAGTCAAATTCCATCCAGAGAGATAATTCAGCAGATAAAAAGACCTGCTGCACACACCTGATGGCCTGAATTGATTTCAGGATCCTGGAATGGAAAGAGAATGTCAACTCTTGAAAGCAGTCCCCTAACATCTGAACTTCCATGGTACATACTACCTGCATGAACATGCACAGACACACACAAGCACACACGCATGCACACACACACACACACACACAAATAGGAATAAAGAAATAAATTTCTCATTCAATATTGTAGGTGTAAGGATACATGTAGTTGTAAGCTATTGGAGACCCATGGTCAAGACAAATGTTCTTTGCTGGCCTCCCAAATCCCTATTAGACACCATTTGTCTCACATGCCTCTCACCAATCCATACGCATATGGCTTAAGTCATGTGGCTGATTTTACTTAGCATATTTTAATGGTTCATTCCTAGATATTGAATATCTTATTTATTTAGCAGGATACCAAGGTGATGTCTGAAAGCTATGCTTCCTTTTAGAATGCTTTGATATTTAATCATATTTCACTAGTTGGCTAGTGAAAATTCTCCTCAGCTCAACATGGTGGTTGCACGTGCTTATAATCCCAACTCTCTGTAGGAAAAGGGAAGTCCACTGAGTTACAGAGAATCCTGAGCTACATTATGAGAGCCCTTAGTGACCATGTACTATCATTTGGTAGTACATGCCTGCTGTGGGAACTCCTTCAGTCAACAGCCTTAAGATACTGGCCCACTTTGGATGTGGTCTCATGTACTATAAATCCAGATGCAAAAGCATGCATGGGCCCCTTGGCTGCCAGATTTAGTTCCAGTTCCAAATACACACAGAGGATTGCAAATCACTATTCTTTCTGTGAATTTACCCCCTAATAAAGAAACCTTTATTATATTCCATTCTGGGCTAATGTAGAACTCTTTCATACCACAACAGTTTGGTGCCCAATATGGCACCTATGCAAAGTAATTTTGTCATATTGTATATGCATGCATGTTTCTACCTCTGCTTAAGATATTTTGTATACTGATGCACTTTGAGGATATACCTATCATATTGCACTATACATTTCTTCCTATGATCTAGATACTTATACATTGCTTACATTTTGAGGTCATTTCCCTCATTTGCTGCACATTTGGTTAAAGACTTTAATATTTTAATATGAAGCCTTAGTCTTTAAGCTATATAGGTAATAAGAATTATATGTAAATAGTCATCCATGTTTGTCCTACTTATATTTAGACTAATCGGGTTCTTTAGATGCATAGAGATTGTATTCCACATAGATGGGTAATCTTCAACCACTTCAAAGAACTGTAGAATATGGCATTTAAATAACTTAGGATTCTGTTGATGTGAGACATGATTGCTCCTGGCAGCATTGATCTATTCCCAAGAGAATGTTGGGCACCAAAGACACTCCATTTGGAGTTTGTTTTCTTCTTGGCAAAACTGGCCTTTGGGCAAAAAACTGCTACTGCCTCAATCACTGACAAAATGCATGGTGTCCAGGCTGGAGAAGCAGGATACAAGCAAAAAGACTGCTGTAGCGTGCCACGGCGCTCTGCGCACCACGGCGCTGTCAGCTGTCATGTTCCGATGTAGCGCGCCACGGCGCTCTGCACGCCAGGCGCTTTGCGCACCTCGGCGCTGTCAGCTGTCATGTTCACAGGGTCTGGCACTAAGCCCGTTGCCGCCATTTGCTAGTGTCCCTAGTAGTAAACAACTTCTGCGCACGCTCGCTACCGGCCCAAGAGTGGTTTGAATCCACCTATCAATTGCTCACACGTCTTGCTCACGCAATTGCATCAGTGTGGGCTGAGCCAATCAAGCAATGACACATCATAGGCGGACCAGGCACTGTATATATTCCCCGCACGGTCGGGCTCGGGGTCTTTTCGCCTCCATCTTATCTTCAGTCTTCTGCGCTCCAATAAAGTACGTTCCAAGAAGAATCCTGTTGTGGTCGTCTTCTCTGCTGGCAGAGTTGCGCGCCGCAGACTGCCAAACCTTGCCAAGACAGGGTAAGATGGTTTTTAAATTTTTCCTGCCTCTGAAAATGGTCTGTCAGTTACTCTTGGCTTAGCCAAAGTTGGTTGCCCCAACATTGCAAATGAGACTTTGGGTGATTGCCCAAGTAGCCAGTTGTCTCTGTCATGTCTTGCACCTTTTGGAAGTTGCTTAATTGCACTTCCTGTTTACTCAAACAATATTATTTCCCTTCTCAGGTCTTTGATGGGGTTGAAGACTAGATACTCCTAGTTACTTTCCTCTCATGACTTAGCCAAGCCATTTCTAATATTAGACTTAGACTCTTTAGGATAACTATTGAAACATTTAGCATATGTTTCTTGCTTGATATTGTTCATGCTAGTTGTAATTCTAATTTCTATACTTGATATTTGTATTATACTCCATTCTGTACTAGTATGGAAATCTTTTATACTGCAATACATGCCTTTAAGCTCAGCACTTGGGAGACAGAGCAGAAGATCTCTGTGACATCAAGACCAGTATAATCTACATGAGTTCAAGGACAAGCAGGGCTATATGGTAAGATTCTGACTCAACCACTACAGGCAAACTAACAGTAAAGAGTATCTTAGACTACCTTAATGAAAAGTTAAAACACTGGCATGAATAACTTATATAATTAGATTTTGCTGTTCACTTGAATATGTCTGTGTGTTTCTTTGATATAAATTATAAGCCCTGAGTCATCTTCCTCATATTATAGTAGTGTATCAGACACTGTTGCTGATCTTTAAACATATGTTTTAAATTGTCATTTCTGGGCTGGAGAATATCAAGCACTTGCCCAGTACACAGAAGGCTCTGAAATAAATTAAGTTGCCATTTCTAAATATGACAGTAATGACAATGATACTGTAGAGCTGACCTCTTTTCCTTAAACTCATAAAATGCCTTGAAAACTTTCATCTATGCTAGAACACCTATGTTTAGGAGTACTAAACAATACTAGATAAGTTTTACCATATGTCAACTCTGCCTGCAGCAGAGTTGGAGAAACTAGCATTCCTAGGTAATACAGTTTTAACCACCCATGAAAGAAAGGCTAGTTTCATGTGAAAATTTTGGTCCAAATATGAAGAAAAAAATGAGAGCACAAACACAAATGAGAAATAGAGGTATATTCCACCTGCTTTCATGGCATCTGAATCAGGAAGCGACGGCTCTTGGTACCCTTCAAACAATGACAGAGTTTTCCTAAGAATGCCAGTGATCTCAGGTCCCCCTCAGCAGTTCTGACTACTTTCTTTCGGATCAACACAGCAGGCAGGTCAGGCTGCAAAATGAGCAGGAGGAAGCTTGCATAAACCACAAATAGTCACCTTATAAGATGACGAGTGTTTTTAATAGTCAGCTCCAGCCATCGCTTTTGAATAATTTAACTGAAAGGGTGAGTTGTGACTGACAAGCGAAAAGCACAAGATGGGCATGGAGAAAACAGTAGCCATAGTTTGGCAAATTACCCTACATCTATCCAACAATTTCTGCTGGAAATTAATAAGTTCTAAAGGAAGGGTCCTCAAAATCATCAGCTCAAATGGCACCCAGAAAAGAGTTTGCCTGTGAAAGACCAGCATTGCTTCAATAACACTGCTGTATGCTGCCAAATTGTTAATCAGAACTGGCATCGTCCCCACCTGCCAATTTGTCAGTTTCCTTCTGGCAAGTCTCCTGCTGTCTACAAAGGACTTTGTTGGTGAATCTTAGCATACATCTTCTGTGGCCAAAAGACCTAACATTGATCCAGGAATGAAGAAGCTACAGCCCCTTCCATGACATTCCCAAGTCAAATCCACACATAATAGGAAGGGTTTTTTGACACGGCTCAAATCCTTTGAAGAACACAAGTCAAAGAGATTTCTCCTGTCCTTTGAAGACTCACTTAGAAGAAAAAGATATCCTTGGCGTGTATTTTATTTTCCTGTACTAAAACCAAAGTAAATTGTTATTTTAGCAATGATACCCCAATCAAATTGACTTAGAACAGTTCTCATTATGAGATCTCTGATCCATTGTTTTCAAATAGCTGCACTTTGAATCACTACACACCTCAAGGGCTGCTGTAGGAGATGCTTGGAGACTTACAGGTAAGGACTCAGCATCCTCCTCCTCTTGGTTCTGTGAGGAGGAACACAGTTATCACGACAGCTGGAGCCAGCAGCAGGCTGCAGACCTCTGGCCCTGTGCACTTATTCCAGGCCACTATCAACAAACTGCCCCCCCTCTGTGAACAGTTTGCAAGAAGCAAGCCAACTTACTTCGCCCATGCTCGGGTTGTTATGGTATTCAGCCAAAGGCGCTTTTGCTCTCAGCTACGCTTATGTAATTTCAATTTTAGATTAAAAAAAAATATCCAATTGAGAATAAAGGCTCAAAGATAATGGCTATAGCCTGAACATTTGAAATGGATTTACCATTCTTTTGTTTCAGAGAATACAGAATCTCTGGAAAGAGGAATTTTTTTTATCAACTGCTTCAGTAATTACTAGAATCTGTGGGAATTACCTGAGGTTTGTTAGTGTGTACCTGATAGCCTATGACTTAAGTTTCCACTTACACACACAGACACACACACACACCACACACACCACACACACCACACACACTCTCACACACACGGTGCAAGGGGCAAAGACTGTATATTTTAATACATGTTCAACACGATCAGTCTTCAACATTATGGGTGCCTGGTTAAACACTCACTTCCTAGACATAGTTTTTCTTCATCAAATACCTAATGCATCTCTGATTTCAATGAATGATTTCGTTTCTTCTACATTTTAAGAGTGCATAACTAGAGTTCCAAGATGAAATATTCAAATGCCTCACTCAGTGTGTGAGGCTCTTTACTGAGTAAAGCCCTAATTATTATTTTTTATATTCTCCCCTAAAATCAGTTTCTTGCTTACAGATCTAAGGGCCATCTACATAACGATTTAATTAAATTTTATAAGCTATGTATCAGGAAGAGGGAGATAGTTCAATCCATAGTGTGCTTAAACTAAAGCAGTGAGGACTCAGTTCAGCCTCCAGGACCCAAGGGAAAAGCCCAGTGGTATGCATCTGCTAGCATAGCACTGCGCAGAGACATGAAGATACGCAAAGCCTAATTTGGGAAGAAGAGGCTGATAAGAGACATTGTCTCAAAAGAAAAAACAAGGTAGACAGTGCTTGAGGAGGAGTGACACTCAAGTTGCCTTCTGGCTTCTATAGACACATGAAAACACATGCATATATACCACATACACACATGTATCTGCATCGACATGTGTGTGTCTGTGAGTGTACATATAAATACACACCACATATACTCACAACACACACACATATATTACACAACACACACACAAACCTTTATATCAAACATGAACTTTAACTACTTTCCAGGGTGTGACTTTATTTTTAATTTACAATCCCTGGTTTAATATTGTTAAACACCCTAGCAGCTTGTGTAGATACACAGTCAGGCAGATTTGTTTCCTTAACTGCTATGTAATTGCTTTCTCAATTACATACACATTTCACACTTCGTGCTTTTGAAACAAAGCTCTCATAACACTCCTTGTGACCTTTAAAGTATGGGCATAGACACAGAAATTGTGATGCACCTAGAGAAGACATCGGGTGTGTTCTAAAACACTTAAAATTCACCATGGCTACTGCCATGGTTTGTCATGGACATTGTCTCGATACTATTTATTAATATAATGGATAAGTTTGCCAATGACAGGGAAAGAATAGAGTTATATATGCATAAAAGCTCTTTACACTAAAATTTCTTTCAAATGGTGAGGAAAGGCGCAATGTTGCAGAGAATGCCTGTGCACATCTTCCAGTGATTTCAAACCTGCTGATGCCTCAAAGAAATATTTAGAGCAATATTGTGCTTGGAGGGGGTTTTATTTTATTTTTCATTTCCCACTGCATCCATCTGGAACAAATCTCCCTGGGTGAGTTACATCTTGAAAACACTCTGAAAAACATTCACTGAACCTGGCCCCCCAGATCATATAACCCTGGTTGCCCAGCAGATCCTGACCCGGATCAAGAGGGACCACTGCTGAGGTGGATGAGAGTTGTTTCAGGTGTGCCTTCTGCTGCTACAGCTCCAGGAACGGAGAATATCTGAATGAGCTAGCCACCCCTCCTGCCTTCCCAGTGGACCTAAGCAGTGTGCCGAGCCAGGAAGTGGCTGTTTGACTCAAAAGGAAACTGGTGCTATTGGTGTCTCTTAGTGGATAACCTCACAGAGTTCAAAAGAGTCAAAAGAAGCAAGGGAAATTCCAGTCACATTATTAGAAGGCAAACAAATACATGCCTTATTTTAGGTTCCCCCTACCCTCCCTAGTTAAAGTTAACCTTCATTGGATCCCTAAAATTTTATCACCAAATCATTTTTTTAGATAAATACCAGTATAATTTAAATCACTCACAATCCCTCAGCATTACCGTTCCTTTGGGTTTCATTTAAATGTATCTATTCCTGAATGGAATTGCATTATATATCAATTTTCAAAAGTTTAGCCAAGGCTTAACCATGTGGATAAGAGGGTACTGAAGATCCCTGATCTCAACTTTGCACATGGGTGCTGACCAAATGCTTTCTTGGGTCTGCTGTGAGGGAGACAGACTAATTTGCGCAGCTTTGGTACCACCTCCTAGAGGCTCCCAGCACTTACAACACCTCAGCTGTGCTGGTTTCCCCCCAGTATTCCTTCTCCTTAAATCTCCAGGGTTTCTCATTCTGTTCAAAAAAGGTCGCCACTCGCGTCTACAAGGGCTCTGTGTGAGGAACACACAAACACACACACACACACACACACACACACACCTTCAAGACTAGTCTTTTAGACAAGCACAAATAGGATGCCCTGAACTCGGGTAGCTCTGTCCAAATCCCTTAACTCATGGTTCGTCCTCTCCCTAACTGCCTGCAGAACTTCACACAGGGCTGTGGAAGCTGTTGTCCTTATTCATCTTCCATCTTCTTCCACAGAGGTTTACACAGCCTGACACCTAAGGCCAACTTAGAAAGGGGAATTCTTATACCTAGGAGAATCTAATAGTGTTTGACTGATGTGAGGAAATCCAGACGCCCTTTCCATATAAACTGCAAGCCTTGTGGCTTAGGAGAGGGAACCCTGAGAAGGGGTATGAATTGGGTTCCCTCTTTTATTCAAACCTTACACCACTTACAGGTACTAGACCAAAAAGTTTTTCAGGGAGAGACAACAGATTGGCCGCAGTACTAGCCTTTGGAAATATGTCAAGTTACTATATAAACATACCTTCCTTCCTAGGGTAGAAAGCCTTGAGTTCAGGGCTGTTAGCAAGATGCTATTTTAAATTCATAACTGGTAGGCTTTTTAAAAATATTATCCCCACCCGACTGTATAACTTATTTGAAAACACAGTCCAGAACCAAAGGTACCTTGAGAATTTTAACAAATCCCATTAATCGCCGGGTGGTGGTGGCGCACGCCTTTAATCCCAGCACTTGGGAGGCAGAGGCAGGCGGATCTCTGTGAGTTCGAGACCAGCCTGGTCTACAAGAGCTAGTTCCAGGACAGGCTCCAAAACCACAGAGAAACCCTGTCTCAAAAAACAAACAAACAAAAAAAAAACCAAACAAACAAACAAAAAAACAAATCCCATTAATCCTGTTGTTTGTAAGTACACACACACACACACACAGTAGACGCCCTTTGTGGATAAAAGTTCAAATGGATTTCAAAGGAGAGTCTTTACAAATGTGTTTTCTTGATGTATTTGTGGCTCACTGAGTACTGTAAATGAATCACTGTAGAATTTGGTCAACACCAATCTAATAAATAAATTTTAAATGGTTATCTTTTAAATTAAGACAAAGATGTAGAAGTCCACTAAGGAGCCCCTTTCTCCATTTTCAGAGTGAGGCTCTCTATTCTGAAGAAGTAAGTCTGCTGCATTTGGGGAAACAGAGAACCAATATTTTCAATAGTCAAAACACATTAGACTAAAGCAATCTTAGAGTATCTACATAATATAAGACGAATTTTTAAATACCAAAAGGGTAGTTAAATTAATTATGGTTTATCTACTTAACACAATGCTATGGTTTATCTACTTAACACAATGCTAACAACAGACACCAGAGCTTGAAAAAGCGTTTACCTAATCAGATGCACAACACAACTTGAACATTGTACATGCTTTTGCAGTTTTCTTAAAGGACTTGTCAGCTATACTAATAAAGACGGTAATTACTTTGATAAAAAAGATTTTAAGTCTAGTGTTTAGTAAAATTAATTTCCAAATGTTAGAGGACTTATTTGAATAATTTTTGAGAGAGAAAGAAAATTTAAATGACACCAAAATAATAAAATTGGGGGCATTTTATATAGAAGGCAGAAAATGGATAATTAGTATCTTTCTAACAATCAAATTACATACTCATCACCAAACAAAAATGTGTGTAAATTAATCTTCAAATTTTGTGAGAAGGGAACAATAAAAATAACTTCTGCAGTGTAGCCATCTTGAAAGTTTGATTTCCAGAAATATCACACATGAAGTTTTAAAATTAGTGGAGGTTTGTGATTACTACTATTTCCACAACTGAGCAGCACTTTGTATGGATTCACTTTGCTAGATGAACTGTTGCATAATACAGTAAAAAAAAAAAAAGTATTTTTCTTGCAACCGTGTGTGTTACCTTCTACCTGATAATTAATGAATGTAATACCTCAGTAATCTGATATGATCATCTTGACTAGGCCTAATATTTGAACCAGCAACTTATATGAAGTTTGGTAAGCAATCTGGTTTGAACAAGTGATAAAAACCTACCTTTTGAGGATCCTGTCCTCAAACCTACCTTTTTACAGAAGCAACGTCTCAATAAATAAGAAAATCAAACTTGTGTCAGAAGGAAAAAATGCATCGAGGAGAGCAGGAGTTAGTGGAAGGGAAGATTGGTATCCATGACGGGCTGTAACTTAGAACTGTTCTCATGCCGCCATGAGTGTTTGATGTTTAACCTTTATACATTTTTAATTCAAGATCCTCGGCCACACTCTCTTTATCTTTCCTTTTAAGCCCCTTAAACACTGTCAAAGTAAAATTCAAACTTGACCAATAACTAGTCATTAAACAGTTCTCAAAGGCATTTGCAAATTAAAGCAATAGTAGGTAAAAAAAATAATTTTTACAGTTATGAAATAAAGTAGTCAAACGCACTTTTTTGGATAGCAAACAAATTAATTCTCAGAATAACTGAATAGATTTTATTCTGTGTACAAATACCATGAATAATACCAAAATGAATTCCACATCATATTTTCTTGCTTAGTTTAAGCCATGTAGCATTTTGAAAATCACTACATCTAAGTAGAGAAAATCGATCAAGAGGTAATTCAAAGCATGCCAATTAAAACATAAAGTGTGACCTATATACAACCATCCTAGTTAGTTCACACCAAAATAAAAAAGAAATTTTGACGTGGTCTATGTTAAGTTTTATTTTTAATTTAAAGTCTAAGTTAAGAAGTTTTAATATTCGAATATTTTAATTCACTTTCTCTATTGCACTCCACAGTGAGTGATTTCACATTCTTTTGTAGCCCAAACAATGAAAAAATTAGGAACTCACTGCTAATGCACTAATAGAAATAATAACTGTACCCTTTTGTTTGCTCCAATCAGTTAGACTCTGAGCTCTATACCATGACGTACATTAAACACATCAGTTACTTCACATCTATATTTTCGAGACAATTTCAAACTTTAGAGCTAAGGTTAAACTTAATTTCTTGACCTGTACTGAGTTAATTAAATATTTCAGAATGTATCTTTCCTCTCCAAGAAAATGACAGTTTACAAACAATCACCCCAATTACCATATCACTTTATTTTAATAAATGCTTTGCAAGTCTGCACCTTTCTCATCACTGAAATACAACCTCAGGGCTCACTATCCATCTCCCCAGAGTAATCAGCAAGCAGGGCACTAAATGCGCTTTAACAGGGAACGCTACAATTCAGCCGAGTTTAACAGACATAATCCTCCTTGCCAACTTCCTTCTAAAGTTTGCTAACAGCTCTCCATCAAGGATCAAGCCTGGAAGAACGCATTGGCATCCTGAACTGGAAACGCTCCTTTGATCTCCTACACAACTTAACAGCTGCATTGCCGCGCACTTAAGAGAAACATGAAACTCACCAGATTTGATTGCTTGTTTTTCATTTGGGCAGCCTTCAAACAGATGAGCCTCAGTGACTCCAGCTGTCTCCTCACTCCATTCTGCCAAAACCCGGAAGGTGCGACAGGTGCAGAGACAACAGCAGCCAGCGGTGGTGTCCAGGAGGACTGAGTGTGAGGACAGCCAGCTCAGGGCAGTGCAGAGCAGGGAAGGGAGCCTGCTACAGGTTGCTGTGGTTGGCTTCTGCAGCTGCTTCCCAGCTTTGCCTCCAGCAGGTGGTAAGTTTGCAGATGACTAACTGTGCTCCTCTGGCTGACTCTGAAGGAGCCCCAGTGTCCCTACGTCAACTGAAGGGAGATGGGGGAAAGCGATTAGTAATGAATCTTTCATCTGGCCACATCAACTAACATGTAAAGCAAGGGAAGTCAAGTCTTTGTGTCCTTCGTTGTTTTTTCCCCCTTGGTTTCCTTACTGGATGATAATTACCAACTTTACCCTACACTATCTGTGAAGCACATTGATTATTAATACTTGCATGAAACATTTCCTGACCCAGGTCCTATTTATAGCTGAAATCTCCTTTGTTTACAGCGCCCTTGTGGGATCAGGAGGGAAGCTACCATTTACCCTGCGCAGCATGGGACTTGCCTCTCCAAGGCTCATTACTCGCAATAAATATGAAATAACATGTTCCCAAAGGTAACCAAGCGATTGGTGGCCCCACTGTCCTTCCCTTCCCTGTTCACCCATGCCTGAGCAGGGCAGCTAAGGTGAAGCAGGTGTAGAGTTGCTCCTGGTGGTGACAAGCAGGTGTCACCTCCGATGTGGCGCCCTTACCTGGGGAATGTGCTGGCCCTCTCTAGAAACACTCAGG
The DNA here is from genome assembly GCF_950005125.1 of Chionomys nivalis. Taxonomy (NCBI): domain Eukaryota; kingdom Metazoa; phylum Chordata; class Mammalia; order Rodentia; family Cricetidae; genus Chionomys; species Chionomys nivalis. The sequence goes on from NC_080093.1 coordinate 36,244,782, forward strand.
TTTACTCTTTTCTCCAAACCATGTAGAGCTCTAGAAATAGGCAGGAGCCCAGGCAACCTAAAAGTGTTCAAGACTATAAAATGCCCATTTCTTCATTTTCAGAGTTCATCCTGTCTTTCTTTTCTGTTTTAGGATGAAATTGCCATTGGGTATTGAAAATCTGGAGACGGGCTTTCTCAAGCACTTCCCTTAACTGGTTCTGACACTCATGATTCTTTTCTCTGAAACCAAGGATGCTGTTTGGAGGATTATGCAGCAATGGCAAAAATAAATATATAAATTAAATGCCTGCCCACTTAAAAGAACATGGTAATAATATATAACATATTTATTGTGGCTCAAAGTCCCGTAGCACTTAGCACACATTCACTAGGAAGTGACCACAATAAAACTCAAAGAGGCTCTCACTTCCCATATGAGGTCACTAAAGCCCCAAAAGTTCACTGGTACACGGGGAAGTCCCCAAGTTCCCTGTGCCTAGAGCTGTGTTCTTTTGGCAATGCCTTTCTACTGTGTATTTGATGTGGTATTCCCCTCTGTATGCTGTGAATACCATTGGTTAATAAAGAATCTGCTTTGGGTCAATTGTAGTGCAGAATAGAGCAAAGCAGGAATTCCAAGCTGATAAAAGAGGAAAGAAGGTGGAGTCAGAGACACCATTTAGCTGCCACAGGAGAAAGACGCCCATGTGCCAGTACATATAAAATAATAGAAATGGGTTAATTTAAGATATAAGAGCTAGCTAGAAATACACTTAAGCTATTGGTCAAAAAGTATTGCAATTAATATAGTTTCTGTGTGATTATTTCGGGTCTGGGCGGCTGGAAAATGAACAAGCAGACTCCACCAACATGTATTATTATATTTGTTTACATTGTTGTATAACTCATCCTCACAGGCCCAGTGTCTTAAAACAACATTCATTTGTTCCTTTCTCCCACTTTCAGGAGCCAGGGTCCCAGTATGGCCACTGCTCATAGCCTCACCCAATTACAATCTCCGTAGAGCTCAGGATCTTTTCACAAACCCATGTGGCTACTGGCAGAATTCCACTCAGATTGTGAAACTGAGGACACTGGTTTTCTTGCTTATTGTCAGTCAGCAACCACTCTCAACTAGAACGCCATCCACAGTTCCTCACCATATGATCCTGCCATACCATGGAGGCTTGCTCTTTCACACAGCCAACAGAACAGTCTAATCACATCAACACATCATCTTGGCCTCAATCTAAAAAGTTTTGTGATATATATGCATACACACAGACACACACACACACTTTGCCAACATTCTGGAATATGAGATTTCCAAGACCATGAATAATTATACCTAAGTTACAACATAAGACAATAAAATATGGGTTGTAACAGCCACCTCTTCTCAACGGCAAATGCTTGAAAGATGACCTGTGTTGCTTGTTTCTGTTTAGGAGCTGTTTAAATTGTTGGAACTTTTTCCCTTCCTTTTATTATCCTGAGGCTCTAAGATATTTTTATTTGTGTTGCTCTGCTTATTTCTTTATCATTCAGAAATGATGAAAACTTTGGCTATGGTCTAGCAGAGGTCCAAGGCTACCTTGTCTAAAACACAAGGCTATTCCCAAAACCAGCTCCTCTTTTGATGCCATACAAGAGAAGTACCCAGATGCTTCCCAAAATGGGTAGCCCTGAGTTTTGATCGTGGTTCAGCTGCTCACCAGCTATGCAATAATGGATGAACTGATCGAAGTTTCTTCACCTATAAAAGGTAGACACATACTCACAGGGCCTCAGGCAGCATTGCATAAAACTTTTTTTTATCAGGAAAGCATTTATCTTTTTAGTACATGAGATTTATTGACATATTTTTTAACTTCAATAAATGGAAGGCTATAAATAATAGTTACACTGGTTTTTTTTTTAAGCCAGTGCTAATCTCTTTGAGCCCTAACTCTGTCAAATTTGTGTTCTGGTAAAATTGGGGCTCTTTAATTGATAAAATATTTGACAGTTCATAAGTACCTCTCTCTCTTATTGGTTGGTCATTCTACATGAACTTAGGATGCCTGTAGGCCAGGTCTAAGCTTTGGGTTATATACATTGTTTTGTGCTTCAAGGTAACACATTCCAAAATCTTTTCACATTACAGAACTTCTTTGAATATAACACAAACCCAGCATAAGTTATTATTACAAAAGTAGGAGAATATATTTTAAATTAAATGTTCTTCCTTGCCTACCCTGACCCACTTCTCTTCTTTTTTTAATTTTGTATTTTTTTATCGAAAATAGTTATTTCATACAATATATTCTATTACAGTTTCCCCTCTCCCTATTCCTTCCAGTTCTTCCCCACCTCCCCTCCCATCTGAATCCACACCCTTCCTGTCCCTCACTAGAAAACAAACAGACATTTAAGAAATAATAATGAAACAAACAGGATAAATAAAAAAACAATTTAGAATATGACAAAACAACTAAACAAGGAAAGAAGCCAAAGAAAAAGCACAAGAAATGCATATAGGTGCCGAGACACACAAATTCACACACTTAGGAATCCCACAAAAGACAATCAGAAGCATACACACACACACATACACACACACATACACGCACACACACACACATACGCGCGCACATACACAAAGGATGTATAAGGGGGGGAAATGCCCTGACTTAACATCACGAGACAAAGAATCTGCAAAGACGTTGTTGACTTCCCTTTTCTGTTAACTATCTACTGCTGTGCATGGGGCTTGCCCTTAAGGGAGGTTTCTTTCTGAAGTGAGACTCCCTTGAAAAAAATTAATACTTCATTTGCAAGTGGCTATCATTGGAACTATCTTCTGGATGAGAGGTGGGGCCATGTGTCTGTACCAGGCTTTTTCTTTTGGGCCACCAACCAACTTCCAAATCATGACACAGAGATTTATTATTTGTTTTGAATGCTCAACCTTATCTTAGCTCTTTTCTTGCTAGTTCTTTTAACTTAAATTAACCTGTTTCTCTTTATCTACCTTTTGTCTTGGGGCTTTTAACTTTTTTTCTTATGTATATCTTACTTTCACTGCTTCTCGTGTCTGGCTGGCTTCTTGCCCCGGATGTGTCCCTCATTCTCTCCTCATTCTTCTCTCATTTTTTTCTTCTCTCTCAAACCTAGATTTCTCCTATTTATTCACTATGTCTGGCAGCCCCGCCTATTCCTCTCTTGTCTAGTTATTGACCATTTACCTTTTTATTAGACCAATCAGATACCTTAGGCAGGCAAGGTGAAACAAATGCAACATATCTTTACATAATAAACAAAGGCAGCATAAACAAAAGTAGCACAACTTTACACAGTTAAAGCAACATCCATCAGCATAAACAAATGTATCACATATTTGCCTAGTTAAAATAATATTCCACAATGTATCCACTTCTCTGAACTCAAAACCCACCTCTCTTCTTGAACTTGCTCTCTTTCTACCTCCATAGCTGAGCCACAGCCTCCAAGCTAAGTCCCTGAATGAGAGGAGTATAGAAACTCCCCTACAATCAGAAGAAGAAGAGGAGGAGGAGGAGGAAGAGGAGGAGGAGGAGGAGGAGGAGGAGGAGGGGAGGGAGGGAGGGAGGGAGGGAGGGAGGGAGGGAGGGAGGGAGGGAGGGAAGGAAGGAAGGAAGGAAGGAAGGAAGGAAGGAAGGAAGGAAGGAAGGAAGGGGAGGAGAAGAAGAAGGAGAAGAAGAAAGTCATCAGTGTTTAGCTTTGAGATACAAATAAATGTCTTTATAGACCCAAGGAAAAAAATATCCTTCAAAGCCAAAATTCTCTTGATTTTCCAGAGGAAAGCCCAAAGGTAAATGGAAACTGAGCAGTGAGAGTCTATAAATGATTTCATGGAGCAGAGAAGCATCCGAGGAAGCATCAAGAGGGATAGCATGCCATCTGTGTCACCAAGTTAGGCGCCAGACCCCATTTCTCAGGACCTTGGCTGTGAGGCCCCAAGGACACATGATAAAAAACAGCGTCAGCTGGGCATAACTGTCTCTGAGGTGTCCTGGAAAGAGCTTAAGATGCTCAGGGAAATTCAAGCAGGTTGTGAAGGGTGCTGAGATGATGAAGACAGTGCATGGACCTTAGGAGACTCAGAGGCACAACTCAGGAACGGCACTGAGACAACAGCTAAGGCTCCTTCCTAAAGGCCAAGAAAACATGTGAACCTCCAAGACGAGGTTTGAGATAACAGGCATGTGCAGTGTAAGACTCTTCAGCTCAAAGGCATGGCAGGACCTTGTTCTATTAAAAGCACCAGCTGATGCCAAGTAACCAGGCAGGTGCCAACAGAGGAACCCCCATTGCTAGACCCAAGTATCTAAAGACAACCACAAGAGTACAGCTCCCTTCCTCATAGCAAGAGAAACGTCAACCACACCAACATTGTCTGTCCTCTCCAATAAAAAGAAACATTCTATTCTCCAAAGAGACTCATAATGTGAAAGATTAAGTTGAAAACTGGAAAATTCTGACTGTCCTATTTGAAAAGACAAGTAATAATGCATAATCATACACTATAAAGTTCTCCTTAAGCACATACAAGACATGATGTGAATATATGTATTATATTAAACTGGGCTTCCTAGTAAGGTACCATTTCTTCTGGTATCTTTAAGGGCTATATGAAAATTGAACAAATCATCATCAGTGAAAACATCCACTTTTTGCTACTGAAGACTTGTGCTTCTTTTTAGTATGATTCCTAAACAGATGACCACCCTTTAAATACTTATTGATGTAATATATAGAATGATATAATAATTATATAGATGCCAAGCTATTGAGTAGGTCCTAGACCTCCAGTGATTGTGTAAAAGCAATTTTTCTATCCTTGGTGAATTTTACAGTGGAGGAGAAAGTTATTGAAGTGCTTTGTGGTTCAATGCAGTGTGTTTAATAATGAGAGATCTGTTTCTAGAGTGTAGAGGCCACCAAACAAGTTTTAGGGACACTAGAAACTTTTATAAAGTAAATGAGCCCTCAGCCAAGCTCTGGAGGGAAAATTAGCCTCTTGGTAGAGAGGGAATTGACTCTGGCAGTGAAGACAGCAGGTGCACTGACTAAAGCTGTCCATAAACATGGAATATATAGAAATCGAGAAGCTACTCAGTTTGGCTGTGGTGTAGATGTCTACGCCAGATTTTTCTTCCTTTCGAGCAACAGCCTTGAGATGAGTCACTAAAAGCTGAAAGTGTCATTCTCCAGGATCCAAAAATGTCACCCTGCGTTTCTTAGGGAAGACTTCTATTCTTTGTGTGTTGGCCCCATTCTCACGTCTTGACCTCTGCAATGCTTGGTTAAAAACGGGATGATAATGGGCAGGAAATCATCCACCAAGACATTCCAGAATTAACACCCCCAGGCATGATCTATAAATATGACTGTGAGTAATGATATGAATGGTGCCTAACATCACACTTTATTAGTTTACTTAATGTCTTAGTAATTTTTCTAGCTTCTATATATATAGATATATGCTCCCCTGTTCTTTTCATTAAAGTAGTTAGGTCACAGCGAGTGCAAAACATCAAAAAGGACTATAGCACAGCCTAATGTCGAACCTATGGACTATGTCAATCTTGGCTTCATGTGGTTTCAAACAGATACCAGGAATCACTGCTCTAGCCTCCACGTTTTAAGATCTCCAGCAGTAGCTCTGCAGGTTCACACACTCCGGTTTGTTCTATGACATGTCTTAAGCAAGGTGTTTCAACCAGTCCTGAGGCCTCAGATACATTGCCTGATTGCCCTTTCTCACTCATCAGTCCACCCCATTAAATGGCTTCCAGCCCCCCAAAGAAGCTATTCCTTCCAACACTTTGCTCTTGGGCTCTAGGCTGCAGAACAACAGCAGCAACTTTTTGGAAAACCCTTCAGCTTGTGGCACTTCCTTTGGGTGATTTCCTTCCCCGAGGATGACTCGTTTATAATTAGTAGACAGTGACAGAAGTGGCAGGCTATATCGCTGCAGAAGGAAAAGGACAAATCCCTGGTTTCAGTGTCTCTTTAGTTAGCACACTGTGCGGAGCCAGCCAATATGACAAAATGCTACCCTATCGAGAGGCCCACATGGTGACATAGCAAAGCCAACCAGCCTAAGTGATCAGGATCCTCCAGTCTAGACAAGCACTCACAGGTGAGACTGCAGCCACAGTCAACTCTAGGACTTCATGTCACCCATGTCCGTGTCCTTGACCCTCAGAAGCATATAGCACTTTGCTCTTCTAAGCCACGGAGCTGGCAGCAGTTCCTACACCACAGTAGATAACTAATACAAGGTGTTTCCTTCATAATGTCTTAATCATAAGAATGTCTGCTTTTGTTTTCCAATTTCCATCATCTATGCAATCAGTCTTGCATAAAATCTCCTGTCTTTTAAGCTCAGAGGCGTTACTGTTTGGAGTCTGCCTGATACTTACACACTGGTGCCATACACTCTAAAGAACAAGGATAACGGAGCGACCAATGATATCCATATACATTTCATGTAAACAAGCTTCAAGTGAGCATTTTAATGAACCCTCCAAGTAAGAACAAAGCATAAACTCAAGAAAGGATGCTGATTTCCACCTCTGTCAGAAAAATCCTTAGATAATAGCCAACATGAAAGACTCGCTATTTTCTAATATCGTACCAACATTTCAGGCTCTTAGATACAGAAACGAAGCCCACATGTATTATTTATGTGCTGTCATATTATGTATGGTCATTAATAATAACTGACATTCCACCAAGTTAATTCTGGATTCCAGAGAGGCGTGGGGAAGTTACATCTAAATGACAACAGTAAGCCCTTTATTTAGGAGACTGGTTATTTCTATTCTGCGGGCTTCTCATCAGTTTGGAATAGAGATGTGACTAAAGGGAGCTCATCCATCCATGATCACCCTCACTTACTTCCAGGCTCTCAAACCCATAGGTTTTAATTCCTATGCCATCTCATTAGAAATCCAAATATGGCATTTCACATTCAGGGGCCACATTTAGAACATTTCCTCAAATGTCTCTCTTCTCATCACAGAGAATTAAAAATTCTCATTTTCTAGCAATTTCCTTAAGCAGCTTGTTTTGAAGTCCTATTTCCCTGGAAAGGAAAAATTGGAAATATTTATAGTTTGCCCAAAAGATGACAGAACTTTTCAATGCACAGAGATACAATTGTTATCAACTATTCTAGTTTGTTTCCCTAATTCTGTGATTTAAAATAAAAACTGACCAAAACCAATTTAGAAAGGAGGGGCTTGTTTGCCTTCCAGGTTGCAGTTCATCAGGAAGGGAAGTCAAGGCAGGAACTAGCAGGTAGAAGCTAAAGCAAAGACCATGGAAGGAATGAAGCTTACTGGCTTCCTTATCTATCTTTCTGGCACAGCTAGGTCCACCTGTTCCAGACAGCACCGCCCACAGTGGGCTAGGCCTTTCCACATCAATTAGCAGTAAAGAAAATATCGCCAAACATGCCACAACCTGGTGGAGGTAATCCCTTAATTGAGGTTTCCTCTTCCCAAGAGTGTCAAGTTGATAAGCAAGATTACCCATCACATTGATTGAATTCATCTATTTTTAAATTTAATTGTATATATTTCTACACCTGATACTGTGTTCATAAGAATTTTCGTACAATTGTGTGTTCCCCTTGACAATATCCGCCCACTGCTCTACCCCGCCTTCTCTCCTATCCCATTATTTTCCTTAATTGCTCTAGACAGTTCCACTTCTACTCTCATGTCACGTATGATAATATGTATCTAAAAATATAGGAACCACAAATCAGAGAAAATATTGTATTTGTCCTTCTGATACTGGCTTCACTCCTAATTTGACTATTGGCATTGCATCCATTTTCCAGTGAACAGTATAACTTCATTCTTCATTGTGGTGGTAAACAATCACAATTTGTATATGTACCACATTTTCTTTGTCCATTATTCTGTTGCTTTTGCAATTTAGCTAATTTAAATATGATTTCAATAAACATTGCTGTATAAGTACATCTGTGATGTGTTGACCGCAGGTCCTGTGAGTAACTACACAGACATGGTACAGCTGGATAATTTTTTTATTTTTATTTTTATTTTTATTTTTCAATTCAAAAATTTACACTTCCTCCCCTCCTCCCAATCCCCACCCGCTCCCCCACTCACCCTCCTCCCTCCACCTCCCTGCTTGAGAGAGGGCAGGGAACCCTTCCCTTTGGGAAGTCCAAGGCCCTCCCACCGCTACATCCAGGCCCAGGAAGCTGTGCATCCATATAGATTAGGGTCCCAAAAAGCCAGAACATGCCTTAAAAACAAGTCCCAGTGCCTTTATCAATGGCTTCTCAGTCAGCCCCCATTGTCAGCCACAATCAGAGAGTCCGATTTGATCACATGCTCGTTCAGTCCCAGTCTATCCAGCTGGATTTGGTGAGCTCCCATTAGAATAGGCACACTGCCTCAGTTGGTGGACCAACCCCTCGCAACCCTGACTTCCATGTTCATATTCTCCCTCCTTCTGCCCTTCAACTGGACCTTGGGAGCTCAGTCTGTTGCTCTGATGAGGGTCTCTGTCTCTATCTCCATCCAACGAAGATTCTATGGTGATATTCGAGATAATCATCAGTGTGATAGTGGGGCAAGGCCAGTTCAGGCACCCTCTTCTCTGCTGCCCAAGGACCTAGCTGAGGATATCCCCATGGACACCTGGGATCCCTTCTAGAGCCAAGTCTCTTGCCAACTCTTAAATGCCTTCCTTAATGTAGATATCTTCTTCCCTGCTCCTACATCCGCCCTTCCTCCATCTCCACCTTCCCACTCCCCCAAGCTCTCTCCAGTCTTTCCCTTCTCCCTTCATTCTCCCCTTCTCCCCTTCCCCCAACCGCACCCCCACCCCTACCCTACCCCCATGCTCCCAACTTTTGCCCGGCAATCTTGTTTGCTTCCAATTTCCAGGAGGATGTATATATGTTTTTCTTTGAGTTCACCTTGTTATTTTCGCGAGTGCCTTGAACTCAGGGAGATTCACCTGCCTCTGCCTCCTGAGTGCTGGTATTAAAGGTGTGCGCCACCACTGCCTGGCCCCATCACACTTTTTAAGAGTTCTCTTCAGTGGCTTCCTGGCTAAGCTGGTTCTTTTGGGTGTGAGAGGAGTTATGGAGGGGAGGGGTTCTCACAGAAGCCTTCCATGTCCCTCCCTCACAAAAGCACATCTGTAGCCATCCATATCAGAGCAAAAGTAGCCTTCTTGCTCTTCATGGTCAGTGGGAGCAAGGATAACAGGCTTCTACATAGTTCTTTCAACAGTGCAGATCACACACAGGGCCCCCCGCTCCAGGAGGACCAAGGACCCAGACAAGGCCCTTGAAGGCAGTTCAGCCACAGACATCAACATGGCCTCGGGTGGCAGCACAGGCCACTTATGTCAATATGGCCACCAGCTGCAGCATGGTCCTCAGACACCAACATGGCCTTTGGTGGAAGCATAGGTTACAGTCACCAGCACAGATCCCAGCCCCAATGGGACCATAGATCCAGTCATAGGTTCAGTGACAGAATGGTTCCAGATATTGACATAGCTTCAGATGTTAGGGCAGGCTACCCACGTCAATATCACACACACACACATAAACACACACATACACATATAAACATACACACACACACACACCTGACAGCATGGCCTATGAGGACAAAGGACTCTTAAAAGCAGGACTGACAAACCCCCACACATGTGCCAAATCAACCACAACCCATTTTTCTTAGCTCATGAAGCTGAAAGTAGTGTTTGTATTTTTTGGTAGTTTTAAAAAAAAAGGAAAAGAATTATTTTGTGACATGGGATGTTATATGTTCAGGCCCATAAATAAAGCATTATAGTAACACACCGCCTCGGTCATTTGTTTCCATGGCTACTTGGAAACCTAAAGGTGTCATTGAGCAGCTATGACAGTGGCCACGGGAGTCTCAGAGCAGAAAACATCTACTATTTGTCACTTAGCCCTTGTTTATGCAACACTCATTTGAATACTGTGTCCTGTAGATCCTGATATTTTATCAAATTGAGGGCTTTACCCATGCATATCCCCTCATCAATAAAGAGTGTTTCAGGAGAGACACGTGACTTTGAACACACGCATTTTCCCTTATAAGGAAAATCCAATACTAAAGAATATATCTGAGTGATTTGTCTTGTCTACCTAGTACAAAAATGGCCAAATACCTTGCATGTCATCTTGTTCCCCCTTACAAAAATGGCATTGTTTCTTTTGCTGTCTCTCACGTTCAACCATGTTGTCAGACATATATTCCACCTGCAACCGGTTCTCTTGCATAATTATGTCCCTGTTTTTCAAATGCAACTTTTCTTCCTTCTGTTTATGCAGAGGTAGGGATAGAACCCAGTGCTGCAGAATATTACTTTAACTAGGTAAAGATGTGTTACATTTGTTTAGAGTGAATTTGTTTAATTATGTAAAGATGTATTACTGTTTTACCTTGCTGGCCTAAGGCACTTGATTGGTCTAAAAAGTTGAATGGCCAATAGCTAGGAAGTAGGGGGACAGGCAGGGCTGCCACGCAGAAAGAATAAGTCGGAGGAGAAATCTAGGCTTGAAAAGAGAGAGTAAGAGAGGAAAGAATGAGAGAGAAAGAAAGGGAAACACCCTGGTTCAGACAGCCACCAGACAGCCAGAGTAGGACACACAGAATGAAAGATAAAAGCCCCGAGGCAAAACATAGATGACGATAAAGAGGTTAATTTAAGGGGCTGGAGAGATGGCTCAGTGGTTAAGAGGACTGACTGTTCTTCCACAGGTCATGAGTTCAATTCCCAGCAACCACATGATGGGTCACAACCATCTGTAATGAGATCTGGCGCCCTCTTCTGGTGTGTCAACATACATGGAGGTAGAATGTTGTATACATAAAAAAGAAATCTTTTCTTTTTATAAAAAAGATTAATTTAAGATATATAAGAGCTAATGGGGCAAGCATAAGCTAAGTTTGAGATTTCATAACTAATATTAAGTCTCTGTGTCATGATTTGGGAGCTAGTTGGTGACCCAAAAGAAAGTCTCCTACAGCCCATGGTCTCACACAAGCTAAGCAATTATTCCACCACTAAACTGTACCCTCAGCCTTCACACGTTTTTCTGAGACACATCACATCAGTTCCAGGTGGATTCGGATGATAAGATTTCATAAAAGCCGATGACAGCACATTATTGAAACTCTTTACCTGCTCATCCATGTCTAAACTCCCACGTGCTCCTTCCAAAGTCTAAATGCCTTCACATTTAATATGTCTGCTTTTCATATCTGACTGTTTGTCATTAACAACATCCCTTCACTCTCCCCCACTGTTGTAATACTGTTTTCCGGAATACCTAGCCTGCCCTGTGCCTGGCTCCTTATACTCCGCTTTGATTCCCTATCAACTGTGGCATTTCCCTTGAGTTGTTTGTCTTTTTCTAGAGCATGAACAACACGCAGTATACACTAAAGATTATTGTTGCTCCTGGCACCGTTTACCTAACTCAGAACAAACGCCCAACTGCACTGGTTAAAATTCAGGCCCCAAATGGGAAATCTGAAAATAGAATCTGCATTCTCTATTAAATTAAATGTTTATAAAAACTCTCTTGGGCTGGTGGTATAATTTGGGGAAAGGAATACAGTCTGGTGATACTTGAATCTCAAGTATTCAAATTACCAGATTTTAGAAGGATGGGGTATATGTTTACCATGAATGCAGCATTTGCTTGTTATATGGATCCCGCTACAAGTGGATTTAATCCGTCAGGAGCTGTGTTCCCTAAAATAAGAAAAACCAATTTCAGTGACATATGACACGGTGCCTAGTAGATAATAGATTTTTTTAAAGAGCAAACATTATTGTGATGTTTTGTTATTTAAAGATTTGGTTTGGATATTATGCAACCTCAGAAACTGCCTCTGTTGAAAATAAGTCCCAGTATTATAGATTCAATAGAGATGTGATTGCATCATGAGGGTTCTGACCTGATCTATAGATTAATCTCAGTGGATTCAGAATTTAATGGTATTATTGGAACTTTGTGGGAACCTTTAGAATTGGGGCCCATTTAGAAGAAGAAGGTCACTGGGGCATTCCCTGGAAGGATGGACCCTGCTCTGTCCCCTTCCTGCCTGTGTGCTTCTTGAGTGGCAATTGCAGAGAAGCTCCGCCCCACCACACTCCAGTGCAGAAAACAATGGAACCAGCCCTCCTAGAAAAGAAGCCTTCCTCCTTTAAATGGCCTCAGAGATTTGCTTCAGCAACAACAGTGAAAACTAGCACAGGGGCATCCCAATGCCCTAAAGCTCATGTTCTGCTTCCACAGTTTACCTGTCTGAGAGAACTAGGCAGAGGCTCTCAAAAGTAGTACATGCCAGCCCTTAGTCAAAGTCATAACAGGTTGTTGCATTAGCTTTGATTTTAGATAACCAGCTAAGGAGTAGACTTGAATTTCACATTATCTAGGCCAGAAAGGATTTTTGGCCTCCTGAGAAACATCTAAGACAGGGTTACCAACTGTCCCTAAGCAACCAGTGCTGTCCCAAGAAGGCACAGGAACATATAAATGTAGACATAGTCATGTATTTGTGCCACTAATGCAAATTAGGGTGTAATCAGAAAGGGAGGGCACAGGACACAATCCAACAAAGGAATCACAAAGCACCCGTGTCACCTTGTGACCGCATTTGTAAGCCAGCATCTGAAAAGTGGTAAACAGGATGAGCTAGCCATGGCTCCACACACAATGCCTCTCAGGGAAGAACCCAGCCATCCACAGCCTGGAAAAGCTGGTCTTTGTAGCTAGACTCACCAGCTGCCCTTCAATTTGTCCAGGCATAAACGACTGATTCAGGACTGCTGTTCATCTTATTCAAGCAGAAAGAAATAAGTTGCTGGGCCTAGCGACACTTATTTTGAAATTTTTGTTTGGGTTTGAGTTTTTAGTTGGTTTTTGCTGTGGTTTGACTGGTTGATTTCGGCTTCTCTAAATCTAAATTTTTTTATTTTGATGGAATTTTCTGCCCTGTGAGACCCAGTGAGAAGCATATATCTCTGCCTTAGTTAGAATGGAATTGCTGTCATAAAATGCCATGCTCAAAAGCAACCTGGGGAAGAAAGGATCTATTTCCTCTTACACCTCTCGGGTCACACTCCAGCACTGAGGGATGTCAGGGTAGAAACTGAAGACAGGAACCTAGAGACATCAACCACTGCTTATTGGCTTGCTCTCCATGGCTTTATTGACCTGGTTTTTTAAAAATACCATCCAGTATCTTTTTTTAAAAAATACCATCTAGTCCTTTCATTATCTCTATCAACTATCCATCAAGAAACTGTTCCACAGGCGATCCAATGTAGGCATTTTATCAACTGAAGTTCCTCTCCCTAGATAACTCTAGCTTATATAAAGTTAGAAAAGAGAAACAATGACAAATAAAACAGCCAGGATACCTTTTTTATGTAGGTAGAGCCAACAAGATGACTCAGACATAAGGTCAAACTTCAGGAACCACATGGTGGAAGAAGTTTTTCTATGACTTACACACACACACACACATGAGTGCACATGCATGCATGCTCTATGGTACATGTGTACTCCCCATCGCACCCCAGGTAAATAAATTAAAAAGTAATAAATTAGCCACAGTAGTTTCTGTCTTTCACAGCTAAGATGCGAGACTGACACAGAGTCCAGCTCAGTTGGCTGCCAGCACCAAACCAATAGCTATATCAGTACCAAAAGACTATCTACAGGCACACCAGGTAGAATATTCACTAAATACAGTGAATTTCTGGAAAGAAAAATTAAGAGTCTGTCTAGACCCTGAGTTCACACTCGGAGTGTCAGTCCCCTAAGAAGAGGCCATACTTCACTTCCTAACAGTGGACTGCCTTGTAATTCCTGGCACCCACAAAACCAGCCATGCATGTGTTAAAATTTAATTCATTTTAGAAATGGTTTCATTCCTTGAAAATACATGTCTCTTGATCAAGCCAGCCAAGTAACTGGAAAGCCATGATTGTCTGGGAACCCGCAAAGCAGCATGACTGACAAACGGAATCACTTGAGGGGCAAACCATTGACAGCGAACATCCCTGCTTACTTGAGAGTGGCTATAGATGCTGCACACATCAGGAGTATATGATATTGGGCAGGGGTAGGAGAATGATATTCATCACTTCCAGAGCCTCTATGGATGCATTACCCAACAAAGCCTCAGTATGCTTATACCAACCCAACTCTCTGCAGCCCATCGGAAAGGCAGCTCTGTCCATCACTACACATCATTCACTCACCTAAATCCCATTGCTTGGAGACTTTAGAAGGCTTTTGTGTGGTTCATTAAATCACCCGTGTCTAATTCAGCCTCTAACTTTCTTCGCATCCTGAAAATGTCATTGGGACTGAGAGTCACCTCGCAGCATAAAGTGAGGGCTGATTATGACTGATTGACACAAGCTTCTTTCGTCATGAAATTGCAAAGGTGTTAGAGTTTTGTACTAGGAACCAGGGCAAAATACCAACATATATCTCTTATTTCATTACAAGGCCATACAATAGAAAAAAAGATTAAGCTACATTGTCAACTGCTAGCTGAGGTTCTAAAAACCTTTATAAATAGATAGATAGATAGATAGATAGATAGATAGATAGATAGATAGATAGATAGATAGATAGATAATAGATAGATAGATAGATAGATAGATAGATAGATAGATAGATAGATAGATAAATAACAGCTATAATGTCATTTAAGAAGCACTTATCAACATAGTTTACAGATTACATAGAAGGTGGAGTGTTGCCCGCTGAGCATCAAATTCACTGGGAAGAGGGTGTCTGGACAGGTGGAGCCCCTGTTTCAGGCTTCGGACCCTCCTTTCACATTTGACAACAATATGGTTCCTTACAACCATAGACAAGAATTCTGAGCAAGCCCTCCCCCCCAAATTGGTCAGAATCTAACTAAGGATCATTCTCCCATTGCCCATGAGCCAAGAAAGTGTTTGTTCAAGTCTGTCTTCTCCAGGCAGAGTCTCAGAACAGAGCTAGTCGGTCTGTCTCCCCAGACCCTTTCTCTGTCTTTCATCATTTTCGCGCTCCACATTCACAACAGAACAACTGGAGATGGGAAAGAAGAGAGACCCTTTAGAGAAGCAGCTTCATCCTGTGTTTGTTCCTAGATGGCTCTAAGCACATTGTACATGATGCTGCCTCTTACCAGACAAAGAGAAGCAAAGATAGTTTTAAATACCAAGGAGACCACACAATTCTGTAAAACTGGCTGTTCTTTTGTTTTGCTGGTTTTTGTTGTGTTTTTTTTTACCAATTTAAAAAAAAAGATAAAAAAAAGAAAATCTATAAAATACTTACCATAAGAACATTCTAGAAATTAAAGATGAGCTGTTGAAACTGGGAAAACCTTATAATTTCTCTATATAATTAACATAAAAATAGTTCTATTTGCCTCCTTGTTTTAAGGATTGCATGAGTAAATATGAGAGTGATTTGGGAACCTCACAGTGTTGAGTAGTCCCAAAGTGTAATCACCATGGAGACAGCAGGGATGCTCCTGAAGATTGTCACAGCTATTACTAAGCTAGCGCAGTATCACAGTCTTGTGCTTGGACTTTGTAGGTCAAAGTGGAATGAATCGGCTTATGCAACACACTAAATTCTGTGCTCCACAGAAACTATAACCTGAGCAGTGGCTGCTTTGTTCCTTTGGTTGTCATCAGACACAGATTCAGTGTTAATGTCCTTGCCTTCACTCTTCTCATTATTTTCTGCGAAGGGAAGGATCGCCAGCCATAACTGAAATGTATAGTTTTTGTTTAATATTTTGAATTTGTTTTTCTTTTTTGAGACAAAGTCTCGTTATGTATGCCAGTTTGTCCTTGAATTTACAATAATGTGCCTCCACGCTAAGTCTTATTGTTGGAACTTAAGTGCTTAGGGATTATTGATCTCCTAATGCTGTGGTTATAGTTACCAGCATTTTATACCCGAGGAATTCCTCTCATAGTACCCACCCACCCGCACCAGGCTGGAGACCCACATTCATCAAAGCTCCATCATATTTGCTTATGACCCCTTCTCAAAATTCATCTTTCTATTAGTGTTTCTTAAGACCTCGAGGCTTTTTACTTATTTCTATTCAAAATGAAAGAACATTCCTTTGAAAATTCTCATGGCAGCCCGAAAAATAAGAAAAAAAATCCCACTAGGGGGATTGCTGCCTGGTAGTTAAGTAGTGTGGAGGACAGCCAAAAGGCCACCTCGTGTCACCTCGGAGTGTCTGAAGCACCGTCAATGTCTAGCAGTTGACAAACTGCTCTCTTCGTGGTCGCCACAGAACCACCCGGCATCACCACCTGCTGCAGTGAAGCACTAAAGGTCACTTCCTGGATGTCTTGGGAAGCAGCCATCGAGAGGAGCTCGAGTTAGTTCCAGTTCTCAGCAATCCCAACATTCAGCTGTCACCCTCTTTTCACATCAGCGTGCTGTGACTATTCCCAGCAGTGGAGCTGGGCCTCCATGGTAACGCTCTTCAGGGAGCTGGGGGAAGCTCTTCAATTATTAAAATGAATAATTCTTACCAACACATTTAATTGGGAAATATTACATGTTAAAGGGGCACTAATGGAACAGCTCTGAGAACCGAACAGTGTGATAGAGTATGCTTTTTGATATGACTTTTAGCAGTATACCCTCATCCCATCAGGTGATGCATTATTTAGTTGAAAAAAAAAAAAAAAAAAAAACCTACCGATCATTTCATTTCTAAGTGGACATGGAATTACTGAACTTACAGAAGCAACGCTTTGAATTATTCCCACTTGAACCATTATAAACCCACGAAAACAAAATACAGCAGATGCATGTTGTCTCTGATTGCTAGAAAGTCAACTCAAAAGACTCCAAGCATCACATTAGCCAGTTGATGCAAAAACGTGCATAGTGTCACCAAGGGCAACTACGGTATTTCCTTTATTGAGGGACAAAAATAAATGGATAAGCATTTCTACCGTACTGACATACTACAATGTAGGTGTGTGTTTGTCCATGTACACTATGCATGATCAAATATCCACAGACAAGCAGAAGAACTCAATCTTGTCTTAACTCATTACACACAAATACAGATATTTTATTATTTCTGACGTCATTCTTGCCAATTCTCTATAAACAAAGTTTCTAACACTGAAGTAGAAAAAAAGATAAGGCTGGTGATCCCATTCAATCCCTTCATTTTGAGATTGAAAGGCTATTTGTGGGTAGGGAAATCACAAAAGCACGCGGGATAATTAGAGTAGAAAACTGAAGAATGGAAGACAAATGTGTCCCCCCTTCAGCAGGAGATCATTCAATTATCAGAAACTTCACCTTCAACTTGTGGGCATACACCTTGGAAGTGGAATCTTACTGGTACTACCTCTAAAGAGCCACAAGACTAATTTTTAAAAAAGGACTAAAGATAGTTTTGAACAGGAGCTGTGCTTAAAGCCTTTTGTATATTAATTGAGATTGCATAAATATTGTGCAATGCTGACCACAGAAAACGTGGACACATACGCCCTCCCAGAGATTTCCAAGGGACATTGCGCTTGTGACAGCACTAAAAGGATTTCAGTGGAGAACCAGCCAAGGGAGCCAGAAACCCATTAGTTTAACCTTGAAACTGCCTGGTTACCCTGCCCCTTAGTGCATCTTAGAGATTAGCATGGTCTGCTTCCTAGCAACTTCTTACTATCCCACCCCAGTTTGCCCTCACTGAATTCATGGTTCATGGTGTGAAAGCCTGTCCCAAGACACTCTCCAAATGATGCGAAGATCAGATTAAACGGCTGCTGTTTCCCAATTCCCTAGCCAGCTCTACAGAGTCTTCGGCTTTCTAAATCATCCTCTTGTTTCACTGGGTCTGTCGGGCTGCCCAGTCCCCTAATGCTGGAGGAAAATCAAAGAGCTGCTTGACTGGAAAGGAGTAATTACTATCAGTGACATTTCCATTAGGAAGGTTCCTACTGAGCTCTCATCTTAATACCAGAGACTCCCAGGAATGTCCCTGCCCAACTCAACTCCTGACACTAATACTTCTTAATTCTAATTCTAATGATTTATAATGAAGGACCGCTCATTGTCAGACCGAAAAACTAGCGATCCAAGGGCACTTATACACATTTCTACCCACCTGAAATTCCAGGAGTCTGACCTTCTCTGTTGACTTTGTGTCATAAATCTGTTTTGTTTGCATCATGTGACCGCAGTGTGAGCAGTGTGCACTGTTGAACAACATTTGCCATACAGACTACCCAGGAGACAGATGACTGTTTTCTCAATTTGCTTTAACAGTCAAACTTCTCTCAAATGAGAATTTTTAAATAAATGAATATGAAGAAAAGTACTTATCAGCATAAATATATTGTGGTAACTTAAATTTGTAAGTTCAGTTACATAAGAATTTTCTGTGCATGTATGTGTGTGGTTTTTTTAAGATAGCGTTTCTCTGTGCAACAGTCTTGACTACTCTGGTCCTCTCTTTGTAAACCAAGCTGGCCTTGAACTCACAGAGATCCACCTGCCTCTGCCTCCAAAGTGATGGAATTAAAGTCAGGCACCGCTATTGTGGGATAATAGTTTAACTATAAAAAATGTGTTACATTTGCTTATGTTGTGGAATATCAGTTTAACTATGTAAAGATATGTTGCATTTGTTTACCTTGCCTGCCTAAGGTACCTGATTGGTCTAATAAAAAGCTAAATGGCCAATAGCTAAGCAGGAAGAGTAAGTAGGGGGAGAAATTTAGTCCTGAGGAAAAAAGAAAAAGATACACCAAGGGTCAGCCAGCCAGCTAGACATGAAGGAAGCAAGAAATAAGGACATACAGAATGAAAGAAATCTAAAAAAGCCCTGAGACAAACTGTAGATGAATAGAAACAGGTCAAATTAAGTTAAAAAAGCAAATGGGGAAAGCCTGGGCTAAGATCGAGGATTCATAATTAATAAGTCTCCATATCATTATTTTGGAGCTGGTTGACGGCTCAAAGAAAATTCAAACTACATATGACTATGCCCAGCTGCAAGAATTTTAACACTTTTTTTTCACAAAAAAAAAAACCTGTAGAAAGTGGGGGTTTTAATAGGATTATGTAGTAACTTCAATTTTTGATTTTTCATAAATTTCTTTTGCATATATAAACTGTTTTTCATGGATTATCCAGGGTTCTTCAATTTAAAAGACATAAATAATTGTATTTATTATACATCACAATGTGACTAGAGGAGTCTCATGGGGTTCCACCCCTAGTGAAGAGCTATGAGCAATTAATAACTACTGAGAAAGAGAGTCTTCCCCAAGAATGAGGCCCATAATTTGTAATTCAATATGAAGTGGTCAGCCCTAAAAACATACACACACCCAGCAACACTAAGTGGGCTCGGCAGGTTGTGCATGTGTGTGTGTACATGCACACGCATGCACATGTGTAATAACTGTTAAAGAAAAAGAGGCGATGACTATGAGACAGAGCAGTCGGGAGCCTATGAAGGGGTTAAGAAAAAAAGAGGAAAAATGATGTAAAAATTATGCACATATACAATTCTTAAAATAAATTTTAAAAAAAGAAATGGCAAATACAATATTCTATGGCCTACTGAAAATCCTAACTACATTATGAATATTTGTTAAAGTCACCCAAATGTATCCAAATCTGCCATATAATGTGTCTTAATTACTTTTCTATTGCTATGATAAAGCACCAAGACCAAGGCAACTTATAAAAGGAAACATTTAATTTGGGCCATGGTTTCGGAGGACTGGAGTTCATGATGGCAGTGTAAAGGCATGGTGGCAGGAACAGCTGAGAGGTATCTTGATCCACAAGGAGGTAGAGAGAGATACCCTGAGATGATGTGGTTCTTGTGAAACCTCAAAACCCACCTGCAGTGATATGCCTCCAACAAGCACACACCTCTTAATTCTTCCCAAAGAGTTCTACCAACTGGGGACCAATCATTCAAATGGATGAGCCTGTGGGGGCCATTCTCATTTGAACTACCAAATAATGCAAGTGAGTGC
Source organism: Chionomys nivalis (assembly GCF_950005125.1). Lineage (NCBI taxonomy): Eukaryota > Metazoa > Chordata > Mammalia > Rodentia > Cricetidae > Chionomys > Chionomys nivalis. The sequence goes on from NC_080093.1 coordinate 36,264,884, forward strand.
TTGATGCGGTTTCTTAATTATAGTTTTACTGATTAAATATATTTTTACAGGCAATTTGAACGACACTTTTAAAAATTCATTAAAACACAGCCATCAAATGGCTGGAGAGATATTTCAGGCATTCATAGCACTTGCTGGTCTTGCAGAGGACCCAAATTCATTTCTCGGCACCTATCTAACATCTCACAGACATTTATAATTCTAGCTTCAGGGCATCCATGACCATGTCTGGCTTTTAAAAGGACAAGACACATATACAATACATATACATAGTTGCAGGCAAAACACTCCAAAAACAAACAAATTTTTGAAAAATCGTGGCCATAAAACATTACTTCTCTGCAGAGCAGTTTGAAAATATGACTAGAAAATGAGATGGGGAAAGAGTTAGAGAGGGGTATGGCTGCTACTGCCATAAGCGCCCAACTCCCTGAGAACCTCCCTATCTCTCTACCCTGATAAAGATGGCTCTGTCCCTTCCATGAAGTAGCACAAGTGCCAGACCCTTGGAGATATTATCTGCTACTGAAGGCAAGGATCAGCATTTATTTTGGGTTGAACTGTATCTTCCCAAATCCTTAGATGAAAGCCCTGATTCCCAAAGTGATTGCTTTTGGAGATACAACCTTCAAGGAAGCAATCAAGGTTAAATCTGATCATAAGGGCAGGTTCCTGATCCCATAGAACTCATGTCCTTTTATAAGAGGAAACATACCAGAAAGCCCTTCACCTCTCCACAAGTATACACAGCACAAAGGGAGGGGGAAGACAGAGTAAAGATGCTGTCCACAAGCTGAGAACTGAGCCTCACCCAACCCCACGGGTACCCTGAACTTGATCTTCCAGATGTCCAACACATAGAATTATGAGAAAATAAGTTTCTGTATAAGCTACTCACCCTGTAGTAACTTGCTGTAATAATTCAAGAATTCCAATACAATCACAAAACAGATGTGGCAGAAAATACATTTAAATAGTCTCAAGCAAGAAAGTTTCCATTTTATCATTATGAGGTTAGTTGGATTTAATTGCATGGGAATCACCGTTATTATTTTTCTGCCTGAACAGAAGTAAATGATTTTTTTGATGTTCAGGCCTCAAACACAAGTTTCCATGGATTTAATGTGATCTCAGTTTTATCCAATGGTTTTCGGTCCTCACTGCCCTTAATGCAGAGCTTTTCCCATCCTCTTAAACTGCTAATGTGTCCAGTTGGAAAGACATCATAATTTCTTTTGAGAACATTTTGTTTAGTTTCTGTAGCTTCTCTTTCTTTATTCATGTGTTCCTGATGTTTTATACCAAGGATAGGAAGAGCACAGCACCAGCACGGCCATCCTCCCCCCAGTGCTCCCGACAGTCATGGGTCTGCACACAGTCTCCTATTTCTTCTCTCATGCAGTTACTCAGGAAGCCACTACCAATGCAAATCACGGGAAAGGACAACTATTTCCATCCCCCTCTCTTATGCCTTTCATCAAATTTGACTTCAGAGGTTAAATCTGGCACAGATCGTAATGATCATGATGGCCTTTACCCACTGTACAGTTGCAATTCTTACAGTCAGAGAGATGCTGAGCTCATTCACTACAGAAAGAATATCTGTGCCCTGCAGCTGTGTGCCGCACACAGCACACGTGAAGGTTCCACTCTGGATGCAGTATCCATGACCCACAACCGTGTGCTGTACATCCTGCACAGACAATATGAAGGTTTGTCCCTCTTTGTTCGTAGTTTTCATTGTCTCTATCACTTTCAACTATTTTTCAAATAAATTTTAATATGGAGATCTTGGCTTACAATAATGTCAATGACTCAGTCATATAAAAACAACTAATTTTTCCAAATATTCTAAATGCCTTTGATAATTATCAGATAAACAAAGGGTCTGTGCTATTGTTAAATGCTGTTCCAAATCATGAGCCATCTCGTTTCGTATGATAGTGCCAACATAAGTGCTCCAAATTTTTTTCAACAGAATATCATTGAAAGTAGGAAAAGTTGAAAACATAATTCATTCCAAATACTGAACTCTGCCATAACTGGTCCAAATCTGGGAGGGATTTGTGTTATTGGCATAATTAACACAATGGATTAGAAATAACCTTGGAAGACAGAGATACCTTAGAGGAGAGGAAAGTCGGGACAAGCACTTTGACCTGCCTTCTAGTGTGGCACTAAGATGAACACATTGTCATCTCAGTGGAAAGAGTAAGGCCTAGGCTGTCCACACTTCTTCCAAGTACAAACACGCATGAAACAGATGCTATGGGATCTTCCTGATTGAATTTATTCCTTCTCCTTGTACTTGTCAGGGCAATGTTGTTTCTCTGAACACTTCTGTAGGTGACTTTTCAGGCTTCTGGCCTGCCTCTGAGTTGACCAGTGAGACCGCCTCTTCCTTCTTCCTAGATTTTGTGCAGGCTCATTATTTCGGATAGCTAGCTTTCACTGTCAACTTGACTGGGTTCAGAATCAGCAGGTGAACATACCTCTGGCTGCAACTGTGAGGATGTTTCCAGAAAGGTTCTGCTGAGAATGGAAGACCCATTCTGAATGTGGACAGCACTTTTCCTTGGGCTGAGTACAAACGAGGAAGTGAGCCAAGCACTGGCGTCCACCCTGCTTCCTGACACAAAACACAATGCAGCCAGCCACCTCCAACTGCTGCCACCATGCCTTCTCTGCCATCATGCACTGTAGCCTCAAAATGTAAGTCAAAATAAACCTTCTTCCCTTGACTTGCTTTTGTCACATGCTTTGTCACAGACAAGAAAAAAAAAGTACATCATAGATTATCTTTACCCAATCTAGACACAACTTGCCTAGGCTCAGTACTTATCAGTGGTTCATGACTGTCTTAGTTAGGGTTACTTGTGCTATGATGAAAGACTATGACCCAAGCAACTTGGGGAGGAAAGGGCTTACTCAGTTTATGCTTCCACATCATCAAAGGAAGTCAGGACAGAAACTCAACCAGGGCAGGAACCTGAAAGAGGCAGGAGCTGATGTGGAGGCCATGAAGGACTGTTACCTACTGGCTTACTCCTCGTGGCTTGCTCAGTGTTCTTTTTTTTACAACCCAGGACCACCAGCCAATGAGTGGCCTCACCCACAATGGGCTGGGCCCTCCCCCATCCATCAGTGCTTAAGAAAATGTTCCACAGGCTTGTGTACAGCCTGATCCTATGGAGGCATTTTCTTAACCAAGGTTTCCCTCCTCTTCATTAAGCTAGCAAACAGAGTGACTATAATCATTTTCTCTGCCCACTTATGACCTGCCCTGGACAGATAATTAATTCATCCTAGCAAATCTACGGAAGTGATGCTTTGACACTAATTGCTTCAATTTTACATATATACATATGCAACATTATTTTGTAATACATGTACACAACAAAATGATTAAGAGAACTCTATATTCCTTTACTATTGATTACCATTTCCTCATCCTAGCATCCTAGCTCTCTCTCTGTCTCCCCTCTCTCATATGTGTCTGCACATACATATGTGTGTATTCATGCACATGCATGTATGTACACATGTACATATTCATGTTTTCTGAGAGCTCCTAAAGTCTCTTGCCTTCCAACCTTGGGTGTTCTCTGCAGCAGTACTAAAGAGTCATCATACTGCACATCACATCACTCTGGGCTTCTTTCTCTCCATGCACAGCATACAGGTAGGCTCTCTGGCCCAATGTAATAGGAGAAGAAAGACCACATGAGATTAACAGAGCATAGCTGTTTCTTGGCTCCTTCCTCACCGAGTTCTAGAAGCTGAGCTGGAGGGAGGTACATCAGGGAAAGTGTTTCTGAAACTCAAAAACCAAGTTTTAAGTACCAAAAAGCAAAATTCATGCTATGGAAAACAGGGCTTACAAGGCATTACCAAACTTGAGACTCAATTAGAAGGGCAATGCAAGAGTTAAATAATCAGATGCCACTAAATGTTCCCCAACTGTGCCAGACTCTCCTGGAATGAGTCATGGGAGAAGAGAAGTAAAGTTCTGCCTAAAGTGGGGCTCAGAAAGCAGAGAAGCCTGGGCATATCAGTGCACACTTTCAACCCAGCCCTCGGGAAGCAGAGGCAGGAGGAGCTCAGAGAGTTCCAGGCCAGCCCAGTCTACACAGTGAGTTCCAGGACAGCTAGGACTACATAGAAAGGCCCAGTCTCAATTTAAGAAAAAAAAATGCAGAGGCTAAGATTGTACCCCGATATGTATACACGGGCACACAGTGCAATGAGGAAGGTCCCGGGTAGGCAGACTCCTTACACAGAGTAACAGTCAGAGCTCCTGAGCCCCAGAGACTAGACAGGAAGAAGCTTGATGGACTCAGAGCAGAAGCAGAAAAGTCAACATGCGGTGAGTTAGAGCTCCTTCCTGAGAAGGGTGTAGATATCCAAGGCAGAGACCAGACACCTCCCTGTGGCACCATCATACTATTTAAGGACCTGGGTCTGGGAAAGGAAAAAAAGGAAAGAAACACTCCCTTAGGAGTGGGACAGAAGAGTTAGACTGTCTGTTTAAAGCTAACATTACTGAGATCAGTTTAAAATGGGCTGTGATAAAATGTCCTGCCTTCACACACTTATAATGAGGACTAATGAAGATGATGTTTATCACTTTCACACCCCGCCGATGATTCAGTCCCTCTCTTTAGTTTATTAGTAGACTCACTGTCTTCCTAGAGTCATTTGCTTTATTTTTTGCTATACCAACCATGAAATATCTTAGAACAATGCCTCCCGGCATACATCACTAGCACAGGGCTTTACATAACAGCCACCCCCTCCTCACCTGGTAGCAGATGCCTGAAATCCCAGCACTCAGGAGAATGAGGCAGAGATCCCAAATTCAAGGTAGCCCTGTGCCACATAGCCAGACCCTGTTCCCTTCCTCCCCATCAAAAGAAAATCTCTGAGTGGACCTACATCTTCTGAGATGCAATACACCTCTGCAGTGTTCCTAAACTCTACCCAATAAGAAAAACACAACACAAGGAAGCCCTGAACCCTGGTGAAACCAACCTACATCTAGCCCAGTGAGCACAAGTGTTTGCAAAGTAGAAAATTATGCCAAGCAGGCCAGACACTCCTTCAATAAACAACCTGCCCAGTTGTACAGTATCAGTGGGTTAGAGAATAAAAAATAGAATCAGCAATTTTTCTTAAATAAGAATAGTGGAAAGTCATTCTTTACTGGTTAGTCCAGCACTACAAGTAAGAAAGAACAGAGGCAGAGGCAGAAGAACTGTGGCAGTTTCATAGCCAGCCTGTGCTACAGTATCAGACTCTGTGTTAAGGGAGGGGGCAGAAAGAGAGGAAGAAGGAAGAGTGGGGTGTGGGTGGGAGGGGAAGAGAGTGGGGAATGGTTTGGATTCTCTTACATATTGTCAGTGTTCTATACTTATGAAGCAACACGGAAGCAAGAAGATTTCCGTTTTATGTAATTCAGATAATCTAATTAATTACCTGAATCTTTAGGCCAATGTCCTCCTGTGGTTAGATTCTAGGATAACTCATCTTCCAGAAATGTGGTCCGTAGGCACAGAACCTCTCTACCAACAGCTTCATCTGCAATCTATCCTTAACGCCTCTCCATGGAGCTTCTGGCTCCCGCATTAAGAAATCAGAAGCAGATGTGTGCTAAAGCTATATATACTGAGCCTGAAAAGTGCTTTTAGTATTTCCTGGATATTTATCTCACATATAGGATAGCCCCAGGTGGCCATCCCTAAAAAAGTAAATTCTAGATATATATCCTCTTTGTAGAACTCTCTGTGGGGTTGCTTGGGAGTGGGGGAACACCTAGCACAATTCCAGCCACAGAAAATGGATGAGCCTTAGTTTCATGCGTGTGTGGTTACAGTGAGGTCATGTTGCAAGAATGTAAAATTCCCTGATAAATACCACATCCATATAGAAGTATCAAAAGAAGGGAATGAGGGACAGAGGAAAGGAAAAAGGGAAGAAAGAGTGTAAAGAACAAAGAGGAGGAAGGTAGGGAGAGAAGTAGGGAGGAAGGAAGGAAGGAAGGAAGGAAGGAAGGAAGGAAGGAAGGAAGGAAGGAAGGAAGGAAGGAAGGAAGGAAGGGGAAGGGTTGGGGTAAGGAAAGGAGATTTTCATAAGTCCATGTGATAAATTCATGCAAATTTGAAGAATCATTCTTATTGTTAAAATAATCGATCCCTTGGAGGCCAAAAAAGGGCCTAAGATCCCCTAGAATCAGAGTTAGAGCCAGTTGGAAACTGCCATGGAGGTTCTGGGACCCAACCCTGGTACTCTTCAAGAAAAGCTGGGTGCTCTTAACCCCTTTTCCCCTTTCATGGCTACACTGTCACCATGAAGTGAAGAGCTTCCTCTACCATATATGCCCACTACAATGTTCTACCTCACCACAGACCCAACTGCAACAGGATCTGTAAACCACAGACAGAAACATGCAAAACTATGAACAAAATTAAACATTTTGTCCTTAAAAATTGACCATCTGAGGTGTTTTATCACAGTGAAAGAAAATGGTCAATCCCTTAGAACAAACAGCAGGAGGAAGTCCTTTGAATAGCAATCTTGGTTACCTTATGCCTACCAATGCCAACATGGAACGCAGGGAAAACTTGTTTTAAAAAAAATGGATCAAAATTTACTATATATCAGTATCTCAGAGCCACATGGCAATAGAATAAAACCCTCCAGCTAAACAGTTTAAGCCCAGTCTATTTCAGCCAGCCCTTGCCCGTGCAAGTCTCCTTTGTGGCAGTCTGAATGTGTAACAGGAAGAGATGCTTGTTGGTCCCAGCCACCCGGCTAGCTTAGCCCCAAAATAATCACATAGAAACTGTGTTATTTAAATCCCTGCTTGGCCCATTAGCTCTAGCATCTTATTGGCTAAGTCTTACATCTTAATTTAACCCATTTTTTTTATTAATCTGTGTATCTCCACGTGGCAGTGGCTTACCGGCAAAGCATGTCTATCTCTGGCAGTGGATCCATGTTATTCCCTGACTCTGCTTTCTCCCTCCCAGAATTCAGTTCTTTCTTTTCTGCCTACCTAAGTTCTGCCCTATCAACAGGCCAGGGCAGTTTCTTTATTCATTAACCAATGAAAGCAACACATAGCCAGAGGACCTTCTATACCATTTCTCCTTTTCTGTTTAAACAAAAAGGAAGGCTTTAACTTTAACATAGTAAAATTACATATAACAAAACAGGTATCAAGCAAGAATTACAGTTACAATAATTAATTATAACTATAAATTTTCAACTCCATCAAAGATTCCAGAAGAATATAATATTACCTAAGTAAACAGTAACTGCATTGTAAACAACTTCCAAAACTTTAGAATTGACAGAGACATTTCACTGCCTGGACATTCACCCAAAGTTCTTCTGTACTGTTGGGGCATCCATCTTCAGCCTACAGGCCCATAGTATCCAGCAGACTTTTTCATGAAGCAGGAAATTCTAAATACACTTCAGTCATTTTCTTTTTTATGAAGCAGGAACCCCTAAGGATCATCTCACCTTTAGGCAAGTTCAGCAGTCATTTTTCTGCAGGTACTGCATGTCCAGTTCAACAGTTCAGGTAAGAGCAGTTTCTTGCCCAAATGGCTAAGGAGCCTCTTCAATGCCCATCTTCCTCTCAAAGTAATTGGTACTGCCAGGAGCAGATGTGTCTCACTGTCATGAAAAGTCCTAAGTTCTTAAAACATTTTAAATGTCATATTTTGTAGTCTTTGAAAGATATGAAGAATGCCTATCCATCTGAAATATATCTATGCACATCTAGAAAATCTAACTAACATGACTACAAACTTGACTATTATAGATGATTATCTATTAACCTATGTTTTTTAATTTTACATTTGAAACTCTGAAGAAATTCAGACTCCAAGCATTCAGGAGGAGAGCATATGGCTTTCCAGAAGTGGGGCAGCAAAGTGGCATGTGTCTTTACAAACGTCCCCACTGCAATGTGCTCCAGCTGCTTAGGAACGGCATGTCTGTTTTGGTTTCCACCCTTCTGTGTTCACAAATTAGCTTTTCAGCTGGGCTTAAGTATGAAAAACAGACAGCTTCTGAAGAGAAAGAGGCTTGCCAGGCAGAACTGAAGAGCATATTCAGATGCTAGGCTAAAAACTCATAGTATTTAGTCGTTTTGTTAATTAAGAAAACAGTTGTGCCTGTATTCAGTCTCAGAAATATCTATCCATCTATCCTGAAGCATTGAGCTTTGTATGCATAATCCTAGGGGGAAACATGGCTTTCTTGTTCCAGAAGGACCCTCAATTACACAGATCATTGGGGGCACACCTCCACAGCACAGTCCCAATCACTATCACCCTCCATTATCTCTTACAATACCTATTTCAGACTCCTACATTCAGGGCTACAGCAATGGCCCAACATGATACTCATTGCTACATAGTGACTCCCCTCTCCCTTGACTTCATCCTCCTGATCATGGATGGTTGAGGCCAGAGGAAATACTAACACTGTGAACCATTGTAACCTCATACCCGTTGCGGAACTTCGCACATAACAAGCATTCAATGTCTGTGTGCATGTAGAGCAGAGGAGTAAATTCTTTTCTGGCCACACTGGTTTCTCCTCTCCATTTGCACACAGCTTTCCTACCCCTGCCATGGGCTTCCAGCTTCATACTTTACAATGCTCAAATAATTTCTTGAGAGACTGAGAACAGGAAGGTTTAAGATTCCTTGCAACATATTTTTTTTCTCAAAATTTCATGTTTGCTTCATGCATGTGTGTGATGGTTAATCTGACGGTCAGTTCTACTGGGCTGATATTATTAACCACATCTATTTGTTTTTGAAGGCATCTCCAGAGAGAATGGGCTAAAGGTAGGGAATCTGCTATTGAGATGGACATTACCATCCCGTGGGCTCTGGGTTTGACGTGGAGTCAAGAGGGAGAGTGAGAATGGCTGGAGGGCAGGTACTCTTTAGTTCTCCTTCCTGGTTGTCATGGTGCAAGCTTCTCTGCTCCACCACACCCTCGCCATGATGGACAGGAGTCTATCTTCAGCTAATAGTTGTTGAGGGAGAGGATGCTAATTTTTTATCTAGTGCTAAGATCAAAATAAACTGTTTGTGCTCCCGCAAAAAAATGTCCTCCCACCCACACTCATGCAAAAAACCCTAATTAAACTCAATGGGACACACACACAATCCATAAAAGCAGAAGAGGGAATTGTTGATAAAAGCAGAAGAGGGGTTTCAGTGAGAGAGGGAGAAAAAAAAAGAAACAATATAATCTCCCGACGTCAATGTCCACACACTCGGAGTTGCCATGTTTTCATCTGACTCCTTACCCTCTTCTTTGCTCTCACAACACAGCCACATGATGTCATACTTGCAAGAGCCTTTGGAGATTTGAACTGTCATTCCTCTTCTTCGTTGGCCATGGCCAATGGAGTGTGCACACAAGGATCACAAGTCAAGTAAAACACACTGTTTATATATAATGCTAACAGCTCAAAGCTATGGTAAAAGCTGAATTGAGTGCATAGTGAAACAATCAGCTTCCTACCCATGAGCCCTGAGATTAGGTAAACCTCAGTAAAGCCATACAGTCCCAAATCCTCTTACTGACATGGACCAGAACAAGAGGACTGTCTTGTCAGTCCAGAAAGAGAGGGAACCAGCAGAAAGAATAGGTTTAGCTCCAAAGCTATGTCTCTGAGCTGCCTCCAACTGACCAGGTCAGTTTGATCCAGAGAGAGAGAGAGAGAGAGAGAGAGAGAGAGAGAGAGAGAGAGAGAGAGAGAGAGAGAGAACCATTGCATTGCAACCTTCCAGCAGCATGGGTCTCGAAGATGAAACTAAAAAGAGGGCATGTCATTGATGGGACACCATTGACATGGTGTCCATGCACAGCAGAATGTCATACATTAATGATGTGGGAGTGTCTTCTATCTATCTGTTGCTTTCATTGGTTAATTAATAAAGAAAACTGCTTGGCCTGATAGGGCAGAATTTAGATAGGCAGAGTAGACAGAAAATAATGCTGGGAAGAAGGCAGTGAGGCAGACGCTATGGCTATCCTCTTCAAGATGGATGCAGGTTAAGATCCTTCCTGGTAAGCCACCACCTTGTGGTGCTACACTGATTAATAGAAATGAGTTAATCAAGATGTGAGAGTTAGCCAGTAAGAGGCTAGAGCTAATGGGCTAAGCAGTGTTTAAAAGAACACAGTTTCTGTGTAATTATTTTGGGTAAAGCTAGCTGGTAGCTGGGAGCCAGATGGCAGGAAGCAGCCCTCAGCTCCTTCTACACATTAATTTCAAGTTCCAAGCTACTGCTCAGTCTTTGTCTCTTAGGAAGAAGTGATGGAGAAGTGATGAAAAGAAAAGCACACCATCCCTAGTACCACAATTATACCAGTTAGTTCAGATGTCCTTGGGCTGAAGCCATAGTGAAATAATATTGTGCCTAAATGAGTCTAGACATACCCTATCTGCTGCCACAGGTACCTGTTGAGTGGGTGAATCATGGTTTGGATCTTAGTCCTGAGTCCTGCGGCACAGTCGGACCTACATATCTCCACTTCTCCCTCAGCTTTCCCTGTGTCTCATGTAAGAAAATGGGAAGTCATTCCTTTCATGATTACTCAGGTTGTAATATTCCTCCAGTTCCACACAACTATTACTCAGTTAAAAATTATCTACCCCCAAAAGACTGATTTATTACCCAGAAGGCAGAGTTGAACCCTACCCCAACCCCTATTTGTAAAGCTAACAGTGGTGGAGCTTTGAGAAGAATTCATCCTGCCTTGGCGATCCAGAATGCCCTTTGGTCCCCTTCACTGGATTCCCTATGTGGTTGATAATTGGCCTACAAACTTTCTGTTTTACAAATACTAAATTAATGTCTTTTATGTCATGAGTCTAAATGTTTAAAATTATCTTTTTTTTTTCAAGACAGAGTTTCTCTGTATAACATCCCTGACTGTACTGGGATTCACTTTGTAGACCAGGTTGACCTCAAACTCATAGAGATCCACTTGCCTCTGTCTCCTGAGTGCTGGGATTAAAGGTGTGTGCCACCACCACCCAGCTTAAATTATCTTGTTTAACTGAAGATTTGTCCCAAAACAAACAAAAAAACAACAAAACCTTCCTTAGTTTTTCATAAGAAAGTTAAATTTCATCAAAAAATAAAATTAAATTATCTCTGCAATATTTCATAATCGTATACTAGATAGAACAGTCTCTTTTTGACTTATTACCTGATGTATTTTTCTTGACCTAATAGCATTGGAAATCATCCTTAACTAAATAATTTTTAAAAGTATGATTTGTTCTATGAGATGAGGTTTTCAAAGGAATATCATTTTCTTTTCCATGTGATTTTAAAACATCTCATTTCCTCAGACATGAAACCTAACTTGGCCATCAAAATACACCAACAAATTAAATGTACAAAGATGGTATAAATAAAATATTGTCCCTAGAAAGTAGGAATCATAACACACTTTTATTTTCAGACGATTAGAAAAGGGCCAAGAAGAAATAAACAAATAATGTCTCAACGTGACATGAGTCTGGATTTTCCATAGGAGATTTGCATAGCCAAAATATTTAATCTACATATATGATGGAAATTAATAAATTTTGCTCCATGGATGATTATTGATATTCTTGACCATATTCTCCACTTTTTCCATTATCAGCCTACATCAGGAGATTAAGGCAATTTTCTCAGGTTAGATACTTTTCTGAGAAAAATATTTGTAATAGATTCTAATTATGAATTTATTCTAATTAAATATTACAGCAGCATCCCCTCTAGACTATGAACTATATAAAAAAACTTCGTATCCTATGGAATTAAGAGACCTGACCACTAGTCATAGTTCAACCACTTCACTGCCAGATGACCATGAATAAATCGTGCTGTCTGTCCTTGATTTTGTCACTGATAAAACAGAGATAAAGTTGAAATCTACTACATCAGATTTCTGTACAATTTAAATGAAATCATATATGTATGAAGACAAATACAGCTCCTGACACAAGTAGATATTCAATAAATGTTATTTTCAGACAAAATATGAGTGAATAATTTTATAACTTTAAAAAGAGGTTATTCCATGAATGATACTAAAGCAAAAAAAATGAAAATATTAATGAACTGAGACACATAAAATACAATTTTTTTAAAAATCTGCTATAATTTTAATTTTGTGTATGTGTGCAGGTGCTCTCAGATGCCAGAAGACAGATCCCTTGGAGCTGGAGTTATAGATTGTTCTGACCCAGGTGGATACCGAGAACTGAACCCAACATTGCTGCAGGAACAGTATGCATTCTTAACCATTAAACCATCTCTCCTGCTCCGAATGCGAAGTTTTTTAAATAACAAAAATATTTTTAAAAATATATATTAAAAAATATCAGGGTAAAGGAAAACACCTGGAAGGAAATGTTTGTAACTTAGTCACTAACAAATGAGTAAACAACGTCAACACAGAGGGGAAGAAAATTAACTAACGGAGAGGAATCAATGACTCAAAAAAATTAGGGCCAGTAAATACATGAACAGATGTTCAGTCTCACTGGTAATCAAAGAAATGCAAATACACAAGGACTGGCAATGATTAAAGAGACGGACCAGACCCGGCGTCTGTGAGTGCACGCAGTAGACCAGCCTCACACACTTCCGGAAAGTGAACTTTCGAGAAAGCCTTTTTAGGATATTTTTAGGCTCTTGAAGGTTACACATCAAAAAGCAAAAAATGAGTTCCCTTTACTTTGTGGGTTTTCTTTTATTGTCTATTTACAATTTTCCAATACTCAAACATAAAACAACTCCTGTTTTTCAAAATTAAAATAGTTTATTTCCTCTTCTTGTGGTTTTAATAAGAAATAAAAGCTCAGGCAGCCAAATAGAGTGTTGTAATAATAATAAATAATACTCCTGATACCACCTGACCCCTCATGGATTACAGAGGGGGCTTTTTGCTCTGATTCTCGCTCATTTCTGCTAAAAAGGAACAGAAAGGGAAGAACTACTTATCTTGGGAATAGCCATAAGCCTCCAGGCTCCTTTAATCCTCTATGCACCTGCCTTTGTTCCACGGATGACCCTGACATGCAAAGGTGGCTGATTCAGAACCCTGGAGCATCTTCTCCACTGTCCCCTAAGGAACATTTCTCTGACTGAGAACTAACACCTACGTACATTTCCCTGCTCTGTGTCATTCACTGACATGGTAAAGACATTTCTCCTCATTCTAAGGGTATAAGGCTAGTCCTCTCCACAAGCTTCTTACCAGATTTCACCAATAAAGTAGGAGAACTGCCCCTTCCTCTATGCCCCTATTGGAAATTGTGCTAGGTGAAATCGTGGTTAAACAAATTGCCCTGTGGTGATTCAGACCCCCAAGTTGGTGATACCTGAATGCTCTCCCCATGCATCATCATTCTTCCATGGATATCTAAATGCCTATCCTATTTCCTTCTCATATTTTTGTTCAAAAAGGGGGTCAAAACAGTACTATGAAATTCGCTCACACTTTGGGATAAGTTATCCTAACAGCAACAGATTTTATATCCATGGGGTCAAATTTTAAAGTGAAATAATAAGGTTATTGTGAAAATTCAAAACATTCAAATGCAGACAAATAACAGGTGGGAGGGCCGTCCTAACATGAATGATGATGTCAGGGCACACACTTCCCCAGGACTTAGTGTCAGCGCCAATCAGATGCAGTATCAGATATCAGTGGGGCTTAAGGTTTAGTTTTTCTTTTCTGAAACTTATTCTAAACCTCACTAATACTGAGCTGTAAAACGTGAGATGAGCATAACATTACTTAGTATTCTTTACAGGGGAAGAGGAAGAAGTGGGAGGAAGGAGAAAGGAAAACTGAAAAGAATAGGAAAAAAAAGTGAAAGGCTTAGAGACAAATCATCTGAAGAACTGAAGTAGCAACTTTTCCCTGAAACATAATCTACGAAGACTCCCATAAGGGATCTCTATTAATGGACTCTCTTCAAATTCAGCAAATGAAAGCAAGCAAACTATGATGGAGACCTTGGGGTGGTTATAAAAAGAGGTGGTAGATGAGTTCACAGCTGACCATGATACTGATTAGAAGCAGAAAGCTTCCAGGAGCCTAATGCGACCGGGAGAACCTTAAAAGCTCATCGTCACTCGTAGTGGAACAATAACAACTCCCACTCAACGTTAGTTCACATTTTGGTAATGTGTATGATAGGAGGCTTTTCTTTCTGAGGAGGAAGAATTAAGTGGCTGTACTTTCATTCTCAATTAGTCAAAGTTCTGCAGCGACCCGGGGATCTAATGCAGAGCTGGGCAGGAAGGCCATAGCAGTTGAGTCAGCATGGAGGAAGGGCACCGCTGCCACAGAAGCACAGCTGGAAGCTCCCTGCAGAGCAGTGATGGGGCAAGGAGAAGGTAAACAGGGTGTTTGACTGGCCCCCCTTTTTCACACTGATGACTCTGAGGTGATCAGGGAGACTGTAATGGAAAAGAACGCTGAATATTAAGGAACCAAACAGGTGAAGGAAATGGTTCAAGGCCTGAAAATAGAAAGAGAAGCAATAAAGAAAGGATAAATCAGGGTAATTCTGGAAATGGAAAACCTGGTGAGCAAACAGGAGCTACACGTGCATGCTTTGCCAAAAGAATACAAGAAATGAAGGGAGGGCGTGGGAAAGGGGGTGGGGAGAGCTGTGGATGGAATGTAAAATGCAAAATGAAATTTTAAAAAATAAATAGAATTTAAAAACAAATAAACATACCACCATAACTAGATTTTGAAAAATTAAAATAACCCCCTGTATCTTATCAAAACTCCACGGGTCAAAGTTGGAGTCCAACAACACAAACTACAGAAAGCCTACAAATTCATGGAAACTGAACAACTCTCAATTGAATTACCAATGTGTCAAGGAAGAAATAAAGAAATGAAAGAGTTCTTAGAATTCAATGAAAATGAGTGTACAACATACCCAATCTTATGGCACACAGTTAAAGCAGTGCTAAGAGTTCATAGCACTAAGTGCCTACATAAAAAATTTGGAGAAATCTCACACTAGCAATTTAGCATCACACCTGAAAGCTCTAGAAAAAAATTCTACACCCAAAAAGAGTAGATGGCAGGAAATAATCAAACTAAGAGCTGAAATCAATAAAATAGAAACAAAGAGAACAATACAAACAATTAATGAAACAAAGAGGTGGTTCTTTGAGAAAATCAACAAGATAGACAAACCCTTATCCAAACTAACTAAAAGGCAGAGAGAACACCTAAATTAGAAAATATCCAAAATCAGAAACAAAAAGGGGGACATAACAGCAGACACTAAGGAAATCCAGAGAACTAGTAGGTCATACTTCATAAACCTATCCTCCACAAAACTGGAAAACCTAGAAGTAGACAAGTCTAAATCATATATCAAAAATATATCAAGTACAGATAAACAATTTAAATAGACCTGTAACGCCTAAGGAAATAGAAACAGTCATCAAAAGTCTCCCAACCAAAAAAAAAAAAAGGCAAGTTGGTTTCAGTGCAGAATTCCACCAGACTTTCAAAGAAGAACTAATACAATACCACTCAAAATATTCCACAAAATAGAAACAGAAGGAATGTTACCAAGTTCTTTTTATGAGGTCACTCTGATACCCAAACCACACAAATAAAGAAAACTATAGACCAATATCCCTCATGCAAAAATACTCAATAAAATACTAGCAAACCAAATCCAAGATCAAAAAGATCATCCACCATGATGAAGTAAACTTCATCCCAAAGATGCAAGGATGGTTCAACATACAAAAATCTATCAATGTAATCTACCATATAAGCAAACTGAAAGGGAAAAAAAGACACATTATCATCTCATTAGATGCTAAAAAGGCTTCTGACAAAATATAACACCCCTTTTTGATAAAAATCTTGGAGAGACTAGGGATACAAGGAACATACCTAAACATAATAAAGGCAAACTGATAGCCAATATCAAATTAAATGAAGAGAAACTCAAGGTGATTCCACTAAAATCAGGAACAGAACAAGGCTGTCCACTCTCTCCATATCTAGTCAATATAGTACTCAAAGTTCTAACTAGAGCAATAAAACAACAAATGGAAATCAAGGGATATAAATTGGAATGGAAGAAGTCAAAATATTGCTATTTGCAGATGACATGACAGTATGAATAAGAGACCCGAAAATTCCACCAGGGAACACCTACAGCTGATAAACACCTTTTGTCAAGTGGCTGGATACAAGATTAACTCATAAAATCAGCAGCCCTTTTATAGACAAATGATAAATGGGCCAGAAAAGAAATCAGGGAAACAACACCCTTCACAATAATCACAAATAATATAAAATACCTCTAACCATACAAGTGAAAAACCTGTATGACAAGAGCTCCAAGTCTTTGAAGAAAGAAATCAGAAAGGATATCAGAAGGTTGAAAGATATCCTCTGCTCATTGATCAGTAGGATTAATATAGTAAAAATGGTCACCTTACCAAAAACAATGTACAGATTCAATACAATCCCATAAAAATTCAAGGATATTTTTTATAGATTTTGAAAGAACAATACTCAACATCATATGGAAAAGCAAAAAAAAAAAAAAAAACCAGGATAGCTAAAACAATCCTGTACAATAAAGGAATTTCTAGAGGAATCACCATCCCTGATTTCAAAATCTATTACATAGCTATAGTAATAAAAACAGCATGGTATTGGCATAAAAAGATAGGTAGATCAATAAAATCTAATCAAAGACCTTAACATAAATCCACACACCTATGAACACCTGATTTTTGACAAAGAAGTAAAAATTATATAATGGAAAAAGAGCACCTTCAACAAATAATGAGGTCTTAGAAGAATGAAAATAGATCCATATCTATCACCCTTCACAAAACTCAAGAACAGATGGATCAAAGACCTCAACATAAGTCTAGTTACACTGAACCTAATAGAAAAAAAAGTGGGAAATAGCCTTGAATGCATTGACACAGGACTTCTTGAATAGAACACTAGTAACACAGATAATGAGATCAACAATTAATAAATGGGACCTCATGAAACTGAAAAGCTTCTATAATTCAGAGGACACAGTTAATAAGATAAAATAGCAGCCTACAGAATGGGAAAAGTGATTCACCAACATCACATTTGACAGATAGCTCATTTTTAAAATATATAAAGAACTCAAGAAACTAGGCATTTAAAAACTAAATAATCCAATTTTAAAATTGAGTATAGATCTAAACAAAATTTTCAACAGAAGCATCTCAAATGATAAAGACACTTAAAGAATTGTTCAATATCCTTAGCCATCAAGAAAATACAAATCTAAACAACTCTGAAATTTCATCTTACACAGTCAGAATGACTGGGATCAAAAACACTAATGTCAGCTTATGCTGGAAAAGATATGGAACAAGGGGAACACTCCTCCACTGCTGATGGGAGTGCATTTTTGAAATCAATATGGTGGTTTCTCAGAAAATTGGAAATTAATCTACCTCAAGACCCAGATGTACCACTCTTAGGCATATACACAAAGGAAGCTCAACCATACCACAAAGACAGTTGCTCGACTGTGTTCATAATGACCTTATTCATAATAGCCAGAACCTAGAAACAACCCAGATGCCCCTCAACTGAAGAATGGAAAAAAAAAAACCCTGTGGTACATTTACACAATGGAATATTATCCAGCTGTCAAAAAAAAATGACATAAGGAAACTTGAAGGCAAATGGATGGAACTAGAAAAAAAAATCATCTTGAGTAAGGTAACCAGACCCAGAGAGACAAACAGGGTATGTACTCACTCATAAGTGGATACTAGCTGTAAAATAATTATATTACATTCCATAGCCCCAGAAAGACTAGATAACAAGGAGGACCCAAAGGAGGACACATGGATTTCCCTAGCAAGGGGGAATAGAAGAGATCTCCTGGGTAGACTAGAGGAGGGTGGGGATGGGAACATGAGGGATGAGGTTGAGAGGTTAGATGGAGGGGAAAGTAATGAAAGGCATTTCAGTAGAGCCCTGATGTAAGGAAAACTCCCACGAATCTACCAGCATGACTCCAGCTAAGACTCCTAACAACTGTGGATAGGTGGCCTGCACTGGCCATCTCCCATAATCGTATTGGTAACTAACCCAATTTTTATTGAAGAGCCTTTGTCCAGTAATTGATTGTAATAGATGCAGAGATCCACAAGCAAGCACTGGGCTGAGCCTGGGGGATCCTGTTGAGGAAATTTGGGAAGGATTGCAAGTGCCTGGTTGGGGGTGGTAGTGTCAGGCTCATCACAGGGGAACCCACAAAAGCAACTGGCCTGCTCATGGAAGCTCACAGGCTATGGACCAATGGCTAGGGAGCCTGCATGGGATTGGCCTAAGCCCTCTGCAAATGTATAATGGTTGTAAAGCTTGGTCTACTCATGGGACTCCTGGCAGTGGGAGCAAGCCCCATCCCTAACACTTCAGTTAGCTTTTAGGAACCTGCTCCTAATACCAATTTGCCTTGCCCAGAATTAATACAAGGACAATTCTTGTAATCCAAGTCCTACCTCAACTTGATATATCATGCTTTGTTGGCATCCATAGGAGGCCTGCCTCTTTCTGAACAGAGGTGGAGGAGGGGTGGATTGGGTAGGGAGGGGGACAGGAGGAAGGTAAAAGGGGGGATTGAAAGAATGGGGGAGGGGAAGGTGCCATCGGGATGCAGTTAATGAGAAACATCATTAATAAAAACAAATAAACAAGTAGGAGTTAAGAAAATTCTGTGATACGGAACTTTCTGCAGTTTTCCAACTTGATCTAGTAGACAGCCAACACCCACCCAGGTTCCATCTCTCTGCATTGTCCTGGCTTTTTTCCTCATTTTTTTGTCAAAGAAATGGAATTAGTTGCCCAAACTAGACCAGAGACCATGTGCTGGTTCAGTGACTACAAAGTGATCTGATGAGTAGGGAAAAATGTGTCATGATTGAGCCCAAAGAAGAACCTCCCTTGAGGAAATTCAGCATCAAATTCACTTAGGAAAACAGCCAAAGAGAAGATCCAAAAATGGCCAGGCTATAATTAGCAAATAGAGTAAAGAAAAATCTCATCGTTTGGACTTGAAAATTCACTATGTGTCATTTAGCTCACTAACATGATGCCAAAAGCAGTCAGGCAATGGAAAACATTAAGTCATTAAAAAAAAAAAAAAAGTCTTGTATTTTCTTCCATTCCAACTTATTTAAATTTAGGAGAGGTGGCACTGTCAACCTCACAAGCCAATTTTGAGAGCTGGCGTTTTCCTAGAGTCCGATTTTCGAAGAACGAACACCTTTGTACACGTAACTGACTTCTCTAACCAAATAAGGTTGCCAGTTGGTTCTGAGCCGAAGGCCCCATCAAGGGAGTTCTGCAAACTTTGAGCAGTGCCAAATACCTAATTCTAAACTTTCACAATATGTGCTGACAGAGGAAAGAAAGAATTTTTATTCTGGTTGAAGTAGTTATGCAATGGAGCCCAAGGCTTGTAGAAGAATGTTATCCAGATTGAAACCCTTAGATTCTGACTAAGACCGGGATCAAAGTTCTGGTTAAACAGGGCACAACCATTGTGGCCCCAAATGAAAAGAGCAAAGTTATTCAGTCATGCTACTGGGAATGGAGATTCTTGATTTTAATTCCGAAATCATATTTGACTGGGTCCCATTCCAGTTTTGCTAAATATCACCACCCAATATCATCTGAAATGCTTGGAAGCCCTCCAGTCAAGGTGCCCTGCTTCGCTGGTTTCTCCTTTTGGAAATGCTAACAGGGCTTAGTCACCTAGGCTGCTGAGGAGGACGGAAAATGGAAAAATCCCTGATTATTATATAACTGTGTGAGCCAGGCTTAACTTTCTGTT
The DNA here is from genome assembly GCF_950005125.1 of Chionomys nivalis. Taxonomy (NCBI): domain Eukaryota; kingdom Metazoa; phylum Chordata; class Mammalia; order Rodentia; family Cricetidae; genus Chionomys; species Chionomys nivalis. The sequence goes on from NC_080093.1 coordinate 36,284,826, forward strand.
TCCGCCAACTTAATATTAAAAGCAGTTTCTCTCTGAGCATATGGTTGAAGGGAAAGTGCTGATTTCAAATAAAGTAGCATTAAGAGAGAACCAGGTGGCAAAGTGGTACCATGCCTCCGTGGCAAAGTAAAAACAGACAGATGAGTCTTAACTCCTGCCCATGAAAATGTGCAGTCCTTGCTGTTTGCATTAAATATGCTTAGAAGCAACTGTACAAGGCAGCAGCACAATCCTTGCTTCTAGAGAGCACAAAGGATGATGGGAGTGGCCAGCAATTAAGCAAGCAATTGCAATGCACAGTGAGTGTAGGGTACTGAGGAAGCCCCGAGTGGTAAAGGAGCATGAATGAGTGGTCAGTCTCAACTTCAACAACCAGAGAAAGCTGTCCAGAGAAGGTGGAAGTCCAAATAATGAACACAGTTAGCATGGCCTGATGGAGGTGGGTCTTGTATTTATCTGTTGCTTTCATTGGTTAATTAATAAAGAAAACTGCTTGGCCTGATAGGACAGAAAATTAGGTAGGTGGAGTAGACAGAACAGAATGCTGGGAGAAAGAAGCCGAATCAGGGAGTCGCCATGATTCTCCCACTCCAGACAGATGCAGGTTAAGATCTTTCCTGGTAAGTCAGCTCATGTTGCTACACAGAATATTAGAAATGGGTTAGATCAATATGTAAGAGCTAGCCAATAAGAGGCTGGAACTAATGGGCTAGGCAGTGTTCAAAAGAATACAGTTTCCGTGTAATTATTTCGGGTATAAAGCTAGCCATGCGGGCGGCCGGGTGCTAGGAACTTAGTCCACCGCTCTTATTACAACAATGGCCAGTTGTAGGGAAGGCAATGTTGGCAGCGGGTAGGCACTTGGTTGTGGCTGGTTATTCATCATTCACCAATTGCACAAGCATCTATTGAGTGCACACTAGGTTTCAGATACATAGTAAAAGGGATTCCCTTGCTGATTTTATTATACTTGCACCAGTAGTTGTACCAAAGATAACATTTAAAACAGCATGCATCCTAGGTTTAGTAATTCTGTCATTTATCCGACAAGCACTAGAACGAATGTCTAAGAAAATAACTAAGGCTGAAAATTCAAATTTTGACTTGACTTGCTAAAACGAATGGAAATCAAAATCAGGCAAGGTCTGTGTCCATAATTTGTTCTAATTTAATGGGTAGAATAATTATTTATCTGCACTGCATTCCTTTATGCTATGGAAAGAGAGTGTGTGTGTGTGTGTGTGTGTGTGTGTGTGTGTGTGTGTGTCTGTGTTATGGTGTGAATGAATGTGTGAGCATTCATGTGTACATACAGACAAGCATGCACATACATGTGTACATGCACGTAGAGACCAGAGGTGGATATCAGGTGTCGCTCACGCTTGCTCCCCAGCAGAGAATCTCTCACCAGATCTGGCATTCTCTGGTGGGCTGGTTACCTCTATAGCTCTATGGGCTCACCTTCTCTGCCACCCCAGTGCTAGAATTTCAGACACATGTAGCCAGGCCCAGATATTTTTATATGGGTGCTGGGGATCTGATCCTCCTACTTTTGTAGGCAATTTCCAATCTGAGTCATCTTCCTAGCCCCAACGCACAATAATAAAAATATAATTATAGGATTATAGAGAAGGCTCAGACATTAAGAATGCTTCCTGCTCTTGCAGAGAACCCAAGTTCAGCTACCAGTACCCATACCAGACTGCTCACAACCATCTGCAACTGCATTTCCAGGGCTCCAGCACCCTTGTCTGGCCCCAGTGGGTGCACACACTCACAGACACATTCCCACACAGAACTCTACACATACACACTTAATTAAAAATGAAACCTTTTTAAATAATTTAAAATACAGTTAGGAAGTTCTGTCAGAGATCTAATGATTCCATTTATATATGAATACTGTCTATGCAAGGTAATATTTTTAAAATCTTTGAAGACATATATATATATACATATATTCTATGTGTTTCAAATATATATAAATGTATTAAAATATATGGACGCTTGAGTTTGGGAAGATGCTTCTGTGAGCAAGAGCACTTGGTGTGAATGCATGAGTTTCAAATCCGCAGTGCCATGTAAGAAAGCCAGGCATGACTGCTCATGCCCAGAACCCAGCATTGAGAAGCAAAGACAGGTTCTCACTGAGATCTCACTGGCCAGTCAGCCGAGCCAAAATAGAGAACTTCCAGTCCTATCAGAGACCATGTCAAGGCCATAGGCCTGGCAGCAAGAGGAGAAGGCACTCAGCATCTTCTCTGGCCTCCACATACACAAGCATGAGAAAATGTACCTGTGCACGCGTGTGCGCACACACACACACACTACATCACATACTAACATACACACACCACAAATGGATAAAGAAATCAATAACATATATGGGAAAAGGAACATAAATGAAGATAGCGGTAGTACTGTGCTAATAAATAATGAGTTTGCCCCCAAAACCTTCAATTATTATTCAATTATTCTGATTTGATTATTTTCTGTAGAAGAAATATACCAAGCAAACCAATTTCAAAATACCCACATTTGCAAGGTTTCTGAAAATTTACATCCAGTCTTCAGGAGCTGGAGCAAACGAACTCAAGAAAATAGTCGGGGGAGGGGGGGCGGTGGAAGAGCTCTTCAAACTTTCTCACTCACTCTTCAACACACTAAAACAACTTACATTATGCTTTAGCAGTATTGTGATGACATACTGCAATGTCTAAGTTAATAATAGGAGTACAGCAATAGATTACTAAGAAATAAAGAGATAAATGGAATAATTAATTAGTTAATCCAAGTGAAGGTAAAACAACTGAGAAAAGCAATATACAATGATAGGACAAGTTCAAAATCTAATAAGATTGGAAACTAAAACCAAGAGTCCTAGTTTGCTTTGTGTTGCTGTGATTAAACACTGACCAAAAACAGCTTAGGAAGGGGGGCGTTGTTGGACTTAAATAAAAGCCACCATTAATCATTAATAGAAACTGGGGCATGACCTGAAGACAGGAACTAGAGGAGAGTCCACGGAAGGATGCTCCTTGCTGCTTTCCTTATATACCCCAGGACCACCTACCTAGGAATGGCATCGCCCACAGTGGACCCAGCCCTCCCTCTTCAATTAGCAATTTAAAAATGCCCCTACAAGCATTCTTCTGATGGAAGCAATTCCTCATTTGAGGCTCTCTTGCCCAGGTGTAACAAGCAGACAACTGAGGCTGACTATAACACCAAGATACATCAGTACTTGTAGGAAATGTAAAAGGACTAAATATCACTAAATATCAAAGAAAAACAGAAAAAAAATAAAAGCAAAGATACACTGTACAAATATTAACCAAAAAAACTCATATGGCTACACTAATACTATTCAAAGTAAATTTTAAGATGAGAATGGGAAAAATTCAAATTATTGGGTCCTTCTAACATTTACTCAAAAAAATTTGATAAAATAATAATAATAATAACAAAAGACCCAGTGACAATCACAGTTGGAGTGTCCCCTGTCTTTTATTCAGTAACTAATGGAAGAACTTAAATGTCAATGGGATTGCAAGAAAGTTTGACATTACTAGACAATGGGCCTCAATGGAATGGACCAATTCATTGAAAGACAGAACCTGCCAAATCATACAAGAGAAAATAGACAATCTGAACAAATGTGTCATTCAAGATGCCAAATTTAAAATTTAAAACTTCCACAAACAGAAAGAAATAGACTCAAATGAGTACACTGAGGGACAGGGTTCTCCTCTTTATGTAAGACAGTAGACCATCACTACAGTCCCGTTCAGCAAGCAGGACAGACAAAAGGCCTTGTGAAGTGCTTTAAGCCAGGATCAGCAGTTCAACTCCATATCACAACCAAGCAGAGTTTGTCACACCCATGCAAGTCTGGTTCAACATTCAGAAATTATTTTATTTACTATACCACATCAACAGGCTACATAAAAGGAATTATATGATTAGACTAACAAGTACAGAAAAGTAATCGACAAATAAAACACCTCATGGTGAGTCAAACTCTCAGCAAAGCTGTCACTGACACAGAGGCCAGCAGTCACAGACAGAGGCCAGCAGTCACAGACAGAGTCCAGCAGTCACAGAGTCCAGCAGTCACAGACAGAGTCCAGCAGTCACAGACAGAGTCCAGCAGTCACAGACAGAGTCCAGCAGTCAAGGACAGAGAGTCCAGAAGTCACAGACAGAGTCCAGCAGTCACTGACAGAGTCCAGCAGTCACAGACAGAGTCCAGCAGTCACAGACAGAGTCCAGAAGTCACAGTTGCGGCACACACAGTAGTGAGACACTCAATGCATCCCTGCTAAGATTAGGATCAGAAAGAAAGTCCCTGTCGTCTACGACTGAAGTTACAAAATACTATGCAAAGTATTTCAGGCATTTGGGAGCTGAGAAAAGCACACTAGGAGAGTTAAGATTTAGGCAGCAAGCAGGTAAGACTTCATCCTGAATCTGTGCTCCCATCTAGATTCTATGCTCCCATCCACTCCACTTTTATTCCTCTATGATTTAATTTTCAATACCAATTTACTAGGCAAGCTCTATTCTCCGCTCTTCTCATACTGTTTATCTAGTCATCCATCTGTCTACCTACCTATCTACCTATCATCTATCTCTATATTCATCTCATTTGTTTGTTCTTCTTTTCTTTCCCTATTCATTTAAATACCTTTTAATAGGTTTGGACTGTTTTAAGTGAGCTAATTATATTTCTTTATCTCTCTTCTCTTCCATCCTTTTGCCAAAACTGCCTCATTGCTCTGCCTTGTGACTATCTTCCCTCCCTCTATTTTCTTTTCCCACTTCTGCTTTTTCTCTATCATCTAATCTTCATGATGAGACCAATCAGTCCTGTTCTACTTTCTCCTGACCCACTCATACCTATAGTAACTAATACCTTAGTGCACACAGTGTTGTTTATGGCCCCTTACTTCCTAAAATGACTGTCACTTGTGGGTTGATTGCTTTTTTTTGTTTGTTTGTTTTTGTTTTTGTTTTTGTTTTTCGAGACAGGGTTTCTCTGTGGTTTTGGAGCCTGTCCTGGAACTAGCTCTTATAGACCAGGCTGGTCTCGAACTCACAGAGATCCGCCTGCCTCTGCCTCCCAAGTGCTGGGAGTAAAGGCGTGCGCCACCACCGCCCGGCCAGTTGATTGCTTTTTATTTGACTATTACTGTATGTTCATTGTTAACCTATATATTTTTAGTTAGCATAGTGATTGCTCTTACAAACAGCATTCTACTTACAGAGAAGTACTAGAGATTGAAGCTGGTACCCCCAATAAACTAAGGAAAATGACACCTTAAAGCAATTATGGCTTAGACGCCCTTGAACACTGCAAACTCTTCCATTGAAAGAAAAAAAGTTGATTTTTAAAAGAATCCTCACAATGAGCTAACCTAGTTGTACAAATCCAAACACAAAAGCAGAGGAGAAAAAGTCCTGAATACATACCTCACCAGAAAACATACACCTGTGGCAAGCGACCATCTAAAGCGGTGTTCAATGCCATAGGGGAATGAACTGCTACCCAACAAGATAAGCCACACATGTTGGCTAGGATAGCAAAAACTAAAGTACTGACAACACATCAAAGCCATCGAAGGTATGGGGCAGAAATGGGCCTTGTGGCTGGTAGGGACAGCCACTTTTGGAAGAAGTTTGGCAATTCCTTAGCAAACCACTGCACACACTTACCATGTGATAAAACAAGCACACACTTCAGTACTCACCAAAATAAACTGAAAGTAACATCCACAGAAACCTCTGCATACATGTTTATAACAATTTTATTCATAATTGCCAAAACTTGAAGGCAACCGTGATATCTGTCTTTAGGTAAATAGAGAAATAAATTGTTACATATCCAGACAATGAAATATTACTGAACCCTAAAATTAAGCTGTGAAGATATGAAGATATACTGACGAAAGTTAAAAGTATACACCTAAGAGAAAGAGTCTGATCCAAAAAGGCAATATAGCATATGAAGCTCTATGACACCCAGAAAAAGAAAACAGAGAGAGAGTGTAAATGGGCTAGTTGAAGATGGAGAGATAGTGGGGAGAGCACAGAGAACCATTAGGGCAGTGAAACCCATCTGTATGTTGTCATGGTGGATCTTTGTCAAAACTCATAAAATACAATATTAAAAGTGAATTCCAATGGAAAGCATGGCATTGGGAGGACAGTGAAATGTCAACATAGGCTTTGGGTTTAACAAATGCTTCCCTCTAGAGAAGGATGTTGGCAACAGGGAATGTGTGTGTGTGTGTGTGTGTGTTCACAGGAGGAGTATGGAACATTATACTTTCTGCTTATTTCTGCTATGAGCCAGTAACTACCCTAAATAATTTCTTTACTAGTTATTTAAAAATAATATGCCTAGAGGCTGGTGTAGGGGAATTATGACTTTGAAGCCAAGCTTGGGCCACATAGAGAGGCACAAGGATAGCAATTACACAGTGTCATCTGCTCTCTTTCTTGTGTCTTCCATTCTCATGGTCTCAAAATGGACGACTTTCCTCTCAACAAGAATAAAAACATGGCAAGGAGAAAGGGCACACACTGTCCTTGGGAAAATTTCCAATCATCATTGAGTGATTTCTGCTTCTTCGTCTTCTTCTTCTTTTTTTTTTTTATTGAGCTCTACATTTTTTCTCTGCTCCCCTCCCCTCCCTGCCTCTTCCCTTCCCTCTAACCCTCCCCCGAGGCCCCCATGCTCCCAATTTACTCAGGAGATCTTGTCTTTTTCTTCTTCCCATGTAGATTAAATCTATGTATGTCTCTCTTAGTGTCCTCATTCTTGTCTAAATTTTCTGGGATTGTGATTTGTAGGCTGGTTTTCTTGCCGATTGTGGTGGTGATTTCTGCTTCTATTCATTGGTCAAAACATCTTACAGCAAAATATGATTCTAATACCCATACACACCGGGCCTTTCTATATTTAAGAAATAACAAAAAAGGTACTATGTTGATGAGCAACAGAACCTTCCATACAAAGCCTAAATGAAGATGAATTACTTTTCCATACTAGGAAACATAACCAAGCGATAAGATAGATGTATCTGAAAATAGAGGAATATATATTTCATCCTAAAACTCTCCAGTTCAAAATTTCCATACACATTTTTCAAGATTTTTACAAATAATATCATTTGAATATACTTACTGGCTATATTCAGGCACTGAAATATTTCTATACATTATAGCATTTAATTCTATAATATCCCTATATGCAATTATTGCTTTCTATTCTCATTATTTTGTATGTTTGCATACAAAATAAATTTTTAAAAATATAACTTGTCCCATTTTATACAGATATTTAGTGAAATATCTAGAATTTGGGAGCCAGTCTGATCACTTCAAAAATCATTGTTCTGAAATTCCTTTCTCTAAGGTGACCCCTTAACTTACATAAAGAATGCACATACTGTTTCTTTCAATGCCTGACCAGTCTTAACCCCTTAGCAATTTTTTGTTCAAATATTTCTCTTTGGTAGACTGCTTCTTATAAAAAATAATTTACAGAATTTTCTTCACTTTTTGTTCAATGTTCAGTATTCCTGAGCTTTAAAGATGTTTTATTCCTTCCCCTAAAGGTCTCTTACACAAGAGTAATGTCTCCCCCTGCCAAGGGCTACTTCTCTCCTACTGACACTACAGAGTTTAGAAATATATTCTATTTTGCTTTTTAAAAATGTGGCAGATTTTTTAAACAGGCAAACTTTAGATGAATGTGAGCAAACAGCACATAGAAGGGGTGGACTCCTACACTTTACCATTTGAAGATACTTTTTTTCATAGATGTGAAAGATTCCTAGAAAACAGCATTTCTTACTAAATACAGTGTGGTAAGGATGAAAAGTGATACACCACAGGAAAAGGAAAATCCAGAGGACCTCAGAAAGCAACAGTCATCCCAACATATACTGAGACATTCTCCTTGATGTAAAAGCAACAACAAAGCCCTAACCCTTCAGACAGATCTCTGGAAGCTGAGAAATGTGCACATTGGACTCCAACCCCGAGTAACACTTGAAAAGAAGAAATAGAGTTCCAACTCTATTTTCTCTTCCATGGACAGCTTTCCCTAAAGCACCCTTACAGAGAGAGGCTGGCTATACTTAGGATATGAGGCGCGCAGGGCCAATAACGTGGTTCTAATGGGTTGTTACCATGTTTCTCACAGATTGGAACTAGACTGATGGGTGGCTTGTCATTGGAGACTCAGTAACTGCAGATTACATTCTCAAAATAGACCATCAGTTTGAATATAAATAGATACCCAAAACAAGCTGGATTAAAAAAAAGAAAAGAAAAGAAAACGGACTAGAAATCTTCTTGTCTTCACAGACTCCATTGAAGTTGCGGCAGACCCTGGAGGTGGATGACCTCTCTGGGGGTATGTCATCCTGTACTAAACACCTAATAACTAGGATTTTCTTTGGATACTTTGGGGGTGCAGAGAACATAACTGGACAACGTAAGATGAAAGTTATTTATCTATTATTTATTTATATTAATTATTTTATTCATCAGTTTCTGATGATTTATTCTTAATTATTTGCTTGCTTCTTTATCTAAAATATTTATTTAATTATTTAATTACTTGGTTCTGAGCATTGAAACCAGGACTTTATACATGCCAAATAAGAGTTCTGCCTGTGAAATACATCTTCAATCCAAATGTCTCTCTTCTTTAAATGATAACCCTGGATATCAAACCCAGGATCTCATGCATGTCAAGCATACAAGCAACCATGGAGTCAACCTACAGCCCTAAGTTTTACGAAAAGATCTGAGCCAGGAAGTTTCTAAAGCAGAGCATGTCATAAATAGGACAGTTTCTATTTATAGTCCCACAGCCACTTAGAGTCTCTGCGTGCTGTATTGTTGTTTCTTTAATGCTTTGAAACTCATCTGCTTGTTCTTGATGCCCTAAGACAGACTGTCTTATCGACAGCTACTAATCATGGTCTATACAGAAATTTCCATCAGAAATTCTTGCCCAAAATGAACTCTTTTAGAAAATGGAAATGTAATACTGGTTAACTGAGTCCTTATTTAAGCAATAAAAATTCCTCAAAGCTTGGAAGTTCGAAATCAGAGTGGGGTGCCACCAGACTCCGTGACTCATGAAGGCTCTCCTCCCAACTTACAGTGGCAGTAGCTTTCTGTTCTTGAAATGATAGATAAAGGAACTTCCAACTCCTCTTCCTGTCCTTACAAGGTTTCTAATCACTCATGGAACTCTTCTCAGGGCCTCGTCTAAATCTAAATAGTTATCTCCCTAAAGCCCCACCTCTAGAAATCTATTTGATGAACATGGGAAAGACAATGATCATACAGGGGATGTTGGAGCTATTACTACTCGATAACTAAAATCAAAGATAATGAAATAGTTGAAAAATTCAAATTCTACTTATACTAAGTGTTTAATGCTCATGTAGAAGTCTCCAACAAACAAATAAATAAATAAAATCAGTGCAAAACAATAAAATCAGTAATGTAGATGAGAAAGTGAGCAAAACAAACCAGAAAATTCAAAACATGGAAAAATAAGGAATAGGGTCCTAAAATGGGTCAAATAGAAATGCTAGAAATCAGAGTTAGCATTTGACTGAAAATATAGTCTAGGCATTATTGACTAGATATAGACTAGACAAAGCAAGGAGAAAAGATCAAGCATGGCAGACAATGCTGATGAACAATAGTACTCAGACAACATAAAAATGTCAAATGTGAACACAACATCCAAAATCTCTGGGTTGTAATGAAGAGAAAAAGCTAAGGATGCACAGGGTGGAAGGAGCTGAGATCAAAACCAAAAGCATGAAAAAACACTGGTTCATAAAGTAATAGCAGAGTATTTCCCAAGTCTAAAGACTAGAAAAGGCATTTTAAAAATGCTGAAGAGACATGACCTGAAAAGAACCTCTCCAAGATACAGCATCATTAAAACATTAAAACTACAGAAAAACAACAACAAACATATTAACAGCTACAAGAGGAAAAACTGTCAATGTACATTCACGGGAAAACTCATCATAATAGCATAGGACCTCTCAGCTTAAACCCTTAAACAAGAAACATACAGAGTGATCTATTTCAAGCTCTTCAGGTATGGAATTGCCAACCAAGATCATTATATCCAGTTAAAGACCTTTTTTTAGGGCTGGAGAGATGGCTCAGAGGTTAAGAGCATTGCCTGCTCTTCCAAAGGTCCTGAGTTCAATTCTCAGCAACCACATGGTGGCTCACAACCATCTGTAATGGGGTCTGGTGCCCTCTTCTGGCCTGCAGGCATACACACAGACAGAATATTGTATACATAATAAATAAATAAATATTAAAAAAAAGAAAGTCCTTATCAATTATAAAAAAAAGACTTTTTTTAACTGAGAGAAGTAAAGAGTTTCAAGGTAAGTACAAATGGAAGCAATTCATGTCTGCCAAAGCCTGTGTTACAGAAGATACATAAAGAAATTATACACTCAAAAGCAAAAGATAGTCATAAGAAAACAGAAAATAAATCTCATTAAAGAAATAGATAACTAATGAAAAACAAGAAATATGCCAACTCAGTTTTTTAAAAAAAGCAAGCCCCTAAAATCAATAAAATAAAAACAACAAACAACATTTTTTTCTTTTTTTTTTAATTTGTTAAAGATTTCTGCCTTCTCCCCGCCACCACCTCCCATTTCCCTCCCCCTCCCCCATCAAGTCCCCCTCCCTCATCATCCCTAAGAGTAATCCGGGTTCCCTGCCCTGTGGGAAGTCCAAGGACCCCCCCCCCCCACCTCCATCCAGGTCTAGTAAGGTGAGCATCCAAACTGCCTAGGCTCCCACAAAGCCAGTACGTGCAGTAGGATCAAAAACCCATTGCCATTGTTCTTGAGTTCTCAGTAGTCCTCATTGTCCATTATGTTCAGCAAGTCTGGTTTTATCCCATGCGTTTTCAGACCCAGGCCAGCTGGCCTTGGTGAGTTCCTGATAGAACATCCCCATTGTCTCAGTGTGTGGGTGCACCCCTCGCGGTCCTGAGTTCCTTGCTCGTGCTCTGTCTCCTGCTCATGATTTGGACCTTGAGATTTCAGTCCGGTGCTCCAATGTGGGTCTTTGTCTCTGTCTCCTTTCATCGCCTAAATGTTTTTCTTTCTGAATTTTGCAGGCAAATGGACGGAAATAGAAAACACTACCCTGAGTGAGGTGAGCCAGACCCAAAAAGAGGAACATGGGATGTACTCACTCATATTTGGTTTCTAGCCATGAATAGGGGACGTTGAGCCTATTATGCGTGGTCCTAGAGAACAAACAACATTTTAAAAATGAAAAATAATCAACAAAATTAACAGGAATCATCAAACATTTCTTAATACTATCACAACTTAAGATTTACATAGACTGAATGTTACATGAAGAAGGACACAGGAATGCCCACTGCCCACTGTTATATCCAATTGAGCAGATGTCAAAGCAAAGTCAATACATCTTAGTGTAGGGGTCAGTCTATCAAAAAGTTACAATTGTAAATGCAACTATTTGTAACAAATGTTGATACATCTAATTTCATAAAACAAACACTACTGGACACAAAGGTAAGTACAGATACAGTGATAGTGGGTGTAGACAGAGACTGGCTGCCCAGTCCCAAAATAATCACACAGAAACTATATTAATTGCAATACTGTTTGCCAATAGCTAAAGCATATTTCTAGCTAGCTCTTACATCTTATATTAATTCACTTTTATTATTTTATATTTTACCATGAGGCTCATGGTTTACCGGCAAGGTTCTGGGGCATCTGTCTCCTTCGGCAGCTACATATGTATATTTCCTGCCTGGATATATTGTGCCCTGCTATAGGCCCAAAGCAGCTTCTTTATTAACCAGTTGTAATAAAACATATTCACAGTATACAGAGGGGAATCCCACATCAAGTGGGTGACTTTCATACTCCACTCTGACCAATAGAGACTAAAGACAAATAGTGACACAATCCCACTTCTGCTAGCTGAGAGATTTACTGTAGATACCCTGCATTCTCTACCTCCAGGTGGGAGCAGCCACTAAGGCACCAACCACTCCACATAACCCCGCTGCCCAGCAGATGACTACATGCTATCCTGTGTCCCTGCCTCCAGGTAAAGATCCCCATCCTGGCCACAGTTACTCTACACCCCTGCCACTATGTGAGGACTACAAGTCCTGCTCACCTCCCCAAGGTGGCACCACCCATTGCAGCTGGACCCTATCTGCTACCACCTAAGAACAATCTGTGGAACCCAGTGAGTCTTCCATAGACTTCTGAGGATCAGCAATGAGAACCATCTAACACCACAGGAAATGTTTGTTCCTTGGCTCAGAACCTGCACCTGATCCTAACTGAACTAGAACTAGAACTCAGGCATCACTTTTGCATATCAGCAATGAATGGTGAGCCCCAAACACCATTCAAATGGTCTATAACCAGACAAGTTTAAAGAAAAAAAAAAAAAACAGAGATTCAAACACCCGCACCGCAAAGATAAGATAAGATATCCATACCAAGAAACACTTCCAATGACCTAACTTTGGACGACTAGGTCTCATAGGAAAAACACACAACATGAATAAGACAATATGCCTCCTCTAAAAATGAAGACTCCCATAGCGATGTTCATTGAGAAATCAGCTTAGATGACCCACAAGACAACAACTTCAAAATAGCAAATATATAAGATCAAGCAACTCAAAGAAGATAAGGATAAAAACCAGAATGAAGACTAAAACACAAAAATTGAGTGGAATAAGGAAAATGTTATAATACATTAAAAATAGAATTTAAAAAAGAGATAGGACTTTGAAGAAAAGCCAAACTGAAATAAAGCATAAAATAAAAATTTCAGTAAACTAAAGAAAATGCTCAATGGAAAACCTCAAGCTGAAAAGAGGACTTGAAGACATGCAGACAAGTCAGAGGAATTGGCCCATTCAGTCACAGAAAATACTAAATTTAAATACTAAACTAAACACATGAACAGAACATGCAGGAACTCTGGGACATATATATATATATATGAATATATGAATCTATATATATATTAATCTATATATATGTGAATATATATATGAATGAATCATGATTAATTAAAAATTCAGAGGCTGATATTGGGGTCCAACCTAAACCAGAAAAGCAAAGCAGTCAGTCACTGACTCTTACATCAACCTACAAGCAGTAGAATAAATCCTGGTGCTACTGCCAGTAACCCAGCCTATCTTAGCCTAGTCTAGCCTCTCGGTTAAGCTCACAGGAAAACAGGAAAAAAATAATGTTTTTATTTTAGTAATGGAGACCCCAGGGAAGACATTTTCAGACAGACGTGCTGTTCTTTCCAACCCTGTAAAATTTGCTACTCAAGGTAGTGATTTTAGGTTACAGACCTCACTTTTCAAGAGGATGTGGTCTGTCCTCAACCCACAAAATGATGGTATAGCAATTAAGCTCTCAGTGGGAAACTGCTTCTGAGTTTAACAACAGCTAAATAATTGGCAAGAACTGATGACAACTATAAGAACTGTTCTCCTTTATCGTCTGTCCTGGAGATGGTCTCTGTGTTATAAGTAAAGCTTTATTGGAACTCACACCAATAAAACAAATAAACTACTGACTTAAACTCTATTTTAAAACAAGTGAACTTAACAGACACCTATGTCCACCCAAAAGCTGCAGATGTACATTCTAAGCAACCCAAGAAACTGCCTCCAAATGAATCATAAAGTCGTCTTATAAAATACAAGTGAGCTAAAATAATTTATCTTACTATATCATAATGAAATAAAACTGAAATTCCTAACAATAGAAACTATAGAAAGTAAACAAACACTTTGAATAATATAATTTTGAGTGTTCAGTAGATTATTGAAGAATCAGAGCGGAAATTAAAATATATACAGTCCAATTGAAATAAAAACACAACTTATTAGGCCATTTGGGATATAGTGAAGGTCATTCTAAAAGGAAGTTTGCAGTTATGAGTGTTGGCATAAAAAACATCAATAAAACCTCAAATAAATGATAAAGTACTTAAAGTCTTAGAAACACATGAACAAGCCAAAGCTAAAATTAGTAGACGGAAATAAATAACAAAGATTTGGGCAGAAGTTCATTAAATAGAACTTAAAAGATCAATATGATGAATGGAACAAATATAAACTATATGTGATAAATATAAATATTAAAATGTGTATTAAACATAAATATAGAAATATACACACAAAATAAAAAGAGAAGACCTAAATGACTAAAACTAAAGATAAAATGGGGACATTGCAACAACCAATGAAGTTTTAAAACATCATTAGAGGATACTTTGAGAACCCATGCTCCATTAAAATGAACAATCTAGAAGAAATAGATAAACTTCTAGATACATAGATACATATGACCTGCTAAAATTAAAGCAAGAGGCTCTATACAATCGTAACAAGCCTATAATAAGTGATGATATTGAAGCAGAAACAGAGTCTCCTGGTGACAGAAATCTCAGGATCAGATGGATGCACCCCTGAATCCTACCAGATGTTTTAAGATGAACTAATGCCAATGCTCCCCAAATTGTTCCATAAAATAGGAAGGAAAAGAACACTGTGAACACCTTTCTGAAGCCAGTACTGCCTGATATCAGAACTCGGTAAGAACACACACGCAATGAAAATTGTGAACCCATTTCTGTGATTAACATGCATGTAAATATTCTCAATAAAATGATTGTAAATTCAACAACAGACTTCAAGATCGGACACCATCACCAACTCGGCTCCATTCCAGGGGTACAAGAATCATTTAACACATAGAAATAAATAAAAATCAGCACATAAACAGACTCAGAGAGAAAAATATATCTTATCACTCTAGATACAGAAAAAGGTTTTATGGAAGTCAACACCCTTCATGATAAAAAGTCCTGAAGAAACAAGAACAGGAGAAACATATTTCATCATAATAAAAGCTATGTGCTAATCTTACAGCCAACATACTGAGTGGGGAAAATTGAGGTTATTTCCTTTAAAATAAATAATGAGCCAAGTGTGTACACTCTCCCCTGTTATTCAAAGTGAAATGATAATTTCCAGGGGCTCAAAAGTAGAGGAAGCTGATCAAATGGTGTAGTTTCAATAATGCACAATACGTAAACTCTAGGGAGACAACATACAACATGATGATTGTAGTTAGCAGTATGATAGGTGTGATAACTAATCTTGATTGTCAACTTGCCTGGGTCTAGAATCAGCTAAAACATAGACAACTGGGCAACCCTGCAAGCAACTTTTTGATCCAATTATTTGAAGTGAAAAGATACACACTAAATGTGATGATAAAAAGGCATGGAAGAAAGAAACTGGTTTTTGCCTGCTTCCTTACACTCTGTTGACAATTCATCCACCCTGCTACTGCTAATTCCTCCATTGATATTAGAACCAGGTTTATCTGACTTCCAATACAGTATGAAAACCAGCAGCTCTCCAGGGATCCTCCAGCCTTCAGTGCCAGATTGGAACTATGTAACTAGTGATTCTTGAGTTTTTGGTGTGGAGTAGTCATTGTTGGACTACGCAGATCATATCATGCAAATTAACCTAACATATACATATATATATATATATATATATATATATATATATATATATATATATACTGTGTAGACTAGGTTGGCCTATATATTAGTTCTGTTTCTCTAGAGCAGAGGTTCTCAATCTGTAGGGCATAACCCCCTTGGTGGTCAAATGACCCTTTCACAGGGGTCACATATCAGATATTTATATTATAATTCATAAAAGTTGAGAAATTATATTTATAAAGTAATGATGAGACTAATGAATGCAGTAAATTTCTCACCACAAAACCAAAACTGCTCAGTCTATGAAGTAATGAAAATATTAATTATCTTACCATCAGCAATTATTTCACTACATATACATATATTAAAATATCAGAGTGCATGCTTTTATACCATTTTATTTGTTAATTATACTAATATGGAGTGAGGAAAAATGGGAAGGGAGAAAGGAAGAAA
This sequence comes from Chionomys nivalis, assembly GCF_950005125.1. NCBI lineage: Eukaryota > Metazoa > Chordata > Mammalia > Rodentia > Cricetidae > Chionomys > Chionomys nivalis. The sequence continues at coordinate 36,300,906 of NC_080093.1, forward strand.
GGAATAGATGGAGGGAGGAAAAAAGGAGTAAGGAAACTTGGGGGAGTCTTAAGTTCTTGGCCAACCACATAATCAGAACTTTTTTTGTAGCTCCTGGGCAGATGTCCCTATGAAGAGTTTACAGAGTCTTCCCCTAGGGGTTTCTTTTTTATTATTATTATTTATTTTTATTCTTTTTTAATTAAAATTTCCACCTGCTCCCCGTTTCCCATTTCCCTCCCCCTCCTCCCACACATTGCCCCCTCCCCCCACTCCCCTCCCCCTATCCCCACTCCTTCTCTCCTCCCCCTCCATTCCCCCTCCCTCTCGATACTGAAGAGCAGTCCAAATTCCCTGCCCTGCGGGAAGACCAAGGTCCTCCCACTTCTATCTAGGTCCAGGAAGATGAGAGTCCAAACAGGCTAAGCTCCCACAAGGCCAATTCATGTATTAGGATGGAAACCTAGTGCCATTGTCCTTGGCGTCTCATCAGCCTTCATTGTCCGCCATGCTCAGAGAGTCCAGTTTCAACCCATGCTTATTCAGTCCCAGTCCAGCTGGCCTTGGTGGGCTCCCAATAGATCAGTTCCACTGTCACAGTGGGTGGGTGCACCCCTCGTGGTCCTGACTTCCTTGCTCATGTTCTCCCTCCTTCTGCTCCTCATTTGGACCTTAAGAGCTCAGATCGTTGCTCCAAATTGGGTCTCTGTCTCTATCTCGATCCATCGCCAGATGAAGGTTCTAAGGTGATATGCAAAATATTCATCAGTATAGGATAGGGTCATTTCAGGTTCCCTCTCCTCAGTTGCCCAAGGTAGCAAGGGCATGCTCAACCTCCTTAGCGATAAGGAAAATGCAAATTAAAACAACTTTGAGATACCATCTTACACCTGTCAGAATGGCTAAAATCAAAAACACCAATGATAGCCTTTGCTGGAGAAGTTGTGGAGTAAGGAGCACATTCATCCATTGCTGGTGGGAATGCAAACTTGTGCAACCACTTTGGAAATCAGTGTGGCGATTTCTCAGGAAATTTGGGATCAACCTACCCCAAGATCCAGTAATACCACTCTTGGGAATATATCCAAGAGATGCCCTATCATATGACAAAAGTATCTGTTCAACTATGTTCATAGCAGCATTGTTTGTAATAGCCAGAACCTGGAAACAACCTAGATGCCCTTCAATGGAGGAATGAATGAAGAAAGTGTGGAATATGTACATATTGGAGTACTACTCAGCGGTAAAAATGCATGCAAATGGACAGAAATAGAAAACACTATCCTGAATGAGGTATCCCAGACCCAAAAAGAGGAACATGGGATGTACTCACTCATAATTGGTTTCTAGCCATAAATAAAGGACATTGAGCATATAATTTGTGATCCTAGAGAAGCTAAATAAGAAAGTGAACCCAAAGAAAAACGTATAGTCATCCTCCTGGATAGGGGAAGTAGACAAGATGGCGGGGCAAAAACTGGGAACTTGCGGGTGAGGTGGCATAGGGCTAAGGGGAAATGGGATGAGAAACGTGAGAAGGGGAGGATGGGAGGAGCTTGGGGGAATGGGATCTTATGGTTGGCAAGAGACTTGACTCTAGAGGGGCTCGCAGGTGTCCAGGGAGATGTCCCCAGCTCCCCTAGGGGTTTCTAAAATACATTGGAAGTTGAATTCCAGCCTCACCTAAGAGTTTTGTGAGAGAGTTGGGGTTGCTAGTTTGGAAAGAGTTGAATTTCCTGAACAACAATATGTAAATGTAGAATTCTGAAAACTTTAAGTAACTGACTCTCTCAAGCATCATGGAGCCCCTTTATTAGCAAGAGTAACCTTTGCCACCATTTTTTAGAAGACTTTAACTGTCAAACTTGCAAAACTTGCATGGTTACTTTAAGAGCTGCCAGTTCTCATTCTTTATCCATCCTCTCCTTGTTGCTTGCAAACCTATAACAAACGGCAGATCCCTCCAAGTTTCAGGTCTGCTCTAAGCCCAGAAGAAAGAGGTTGGCATACCAAGAGAACTGCTAGAGTGTAAAAATTTATTGCACATATCCTCATGGGTATGTGTGGAAATGGAGTCTGGGGATATAAACAGGTTTAAGGAGAGAAGTCATTTATGGGGATGGTATTTTTATATGAGTGCACTTCACAGATTCTGGACTCGCTGTGCTGTCTGAGTCATTAGCAGTGGCTCTGACTGTTCAACTAATAAACAAAACTCACTCTTAATTGGGCTGAACTGAAGCTGGTGGTCAAAGTTCCTTGGTGAAATATAGACAAGTGAACCAAAAGATTGAGTATGCAGGAATGTTAAAATGGAGTAACTAGGTGTCCTCCCACCAATGAAGAGAGTATCAGGATTGTTTTTGAAGGAATCTAGAGTCTGTCTTTTCTGGATCAGCAATACAGATGGAAAGAGCAGTTATTAAAATATTTCTTAACTTCAATAACAACCAGACTAGCATTGACCAAGTAATGACTTAATTCTATGTAAGATACACAGTGGCAACGGCCATGGGGGTAGACAACAGTCTTAAGTGACCTTCAGAATAAAATGATCTATGCAGGTCGTCTTTACATTTTATTTTATTTAGTTTTTAATTTAATTTTTTTTAAGAGTAGGTTTGTCTGTGTAACCCTGGCTGCTCTGAAACTCACTATGTAGACTAGATTGACCTCAAATTCAAGAGGTCAATACACAAATTAATGGAGATGGGTTAATTTAAAATATGAATTATCCAGAAATATGCTTAAGCTATTGATCAAACAATATTACAAATAATATGGTTTCTGTGGCATTATTTCAGGGCTGAGCAGCTGGAAACGAACAAGCGGCCTTCTACTACAGCAATCAATCAACACACAGTTGCCAATTATAATTTTTAAAAACAATAGCCTCAACTTTCCAATCCAAAGTCACAGTTTGTTGAAGGGATTGAGAAATGAGAGTGAACTTTTTATAGTCTACAAGAAATGCACTTTACCTTCAAAGACAAACACCGCCATGGAGTAAAAAGATATATGGTGGGGGGGGGGGGCGAGGTATTCCAAGAAAATGGTACCAGTAAACAAGCAGAGGACAAGTATCCGAATATCTGACAAAATAGACTCCAAGCCAAAATTAATAAGAAGAAATAAAGAAGAGAATTTCATCTTGGTCAAGAGAAAAAGCAACCCAGAAGACATTTTAACCCTAAACTATATGCACCAAACTCAGACACACCCAATTTCATTTCAAAAATACTATTTGACTTCAAGCCAGAGATTAATACCAACAGTGTATGATTTTAATATAAACATAAACAAAATAACAAGTAAGACATAGAAATACTACAGTTATAAAACAGAATAAGTTCATCTAGTGTAAATGTCCCTGCAGCCATGCTTGACAGACAACCTGAATTCCATCCCCAGAACCCACATGATGGGGGAGAACAAAGTACCACCAATTAATTCTCCTCTGACCTCAGCACTTGTACTGTGACACACACGCCAGGCATGTATATAACCCTCATATGCACCTACAAAATAAATTCATGTAAACACAATTTTTAAAGATATAGGTATAGGCAAGAGCTTTCCAAACAAGACTGTGATACAAGGAAGTAACAAGCAGACAATATGAAATTAAAGTTTCTGCATGTACAATAAATTATCAGCAAAACTAAAAGAAAACCTACAAAATAAGAGAAAATCTTTTCCAGCTAAATGTCAGACAAGAAGCCAATATCTAGACTATCTAAGTTAAACATCAAAAACAGAGCAAACAAAAAACAAAAACAAATCTGCTGATCACTAAATGGGCTAGTGAGATAGACAGACAGTTCTCAAAAGAAAAAATACAAATTGCATGAGAGTTTGTTAAAAGGTGTTCAACAGCCTTAGTCATCAGGGAAAGGCAAATCAAACCTACTCTGGAATTCCACCTCACCTATACAATGGCTACCATCAAAAAAGTTTGGTGAGGGTGTGGAAGAAAGAGGCATCTTATTCATTTCTGGTGGGGGTGTGATCGTGTACAGTCATTATGGAAATCAATGTGGAGGTTTCTCAAAAGCTGAAACAAAGAGCTTACCTTTTGATCCAGCTAAGCCACTCGAGAGCACATACCCCAAGCACTCTGTAGCCTCTGACAGAAATGCCTGCACGTCTATGATCACAGCATCATTCATATTAGACAGGAAATGGAATCAGCCTAGATGTTCATCAACAGGTGGCTGGATAATGAAAATGCAGTGTGTATACACAATGGGATTTTATTCAGCCACAAAGTAAAATGAAATTTTCAGGAAAGTGGGAAAATCTAGCAAGTATTATATTAAACAATTTAACTTAGACTCACAAAGGCAAAAGTCACATGTTCTTTTTCGTATATGGATCCTAGCACATATAATGGAGGACCTTTGACAGTGACTTATAAATATTGTGGTCCCTTAAATAAAACATGATTGGCAGCACACTGATTTTCAAGAAATACATACACAACAGGGAAAACTGTAAGCCTAGCACTGGAACATTATCAGCCTTCTACCAATTCCAGGCTCGAGTTACTGCATAGCTAAAGGACTAATTGACTCAAGAGGAATCCCAGGACCTTGGAGAAGGATTCTAAACAGTATATTAACTGTGTCAGAGGTGTGGCTTTGGGTGAGAAAAGACACTCTGACCCTTAGGAGAATGAATAAGGCCAATGTTGAACTGGGAGGTTCCTGAATACCCCTGTCATCTGCTCCATAGGGAGCACCTCAGTTGGTCACATGGTATGCATTGGATGGCAGGATCTTGGAACCCACTTTGTAGTCATCTCCCTTTCTCTTGGATTTTTAAAAGAAATAAATACCTGAAAATGGACACAAACCAGTTCACATTGGTTTTCTGATCCACAGAATAACCATTTTCAAAAATAAGCTCTTATGGGGTAAGGGAAACACTTCTCCATTACTGGTGGGAGAAACAACCTACCTTAAGACCCAGCAATACCACCTTTGGGGAATGTACCCAAAGGATACTCAATCATACCACAAGAACATGTGCTCAACTACATTCATAGCAGCATTGTTTGTCATAGTCAGAACGTGGAAACAACCTAAATGGCCCTCAACCAAAGAATGGAAAAGGAAAATGTGGTACATTTACACAATGGAGTACTACACAACAGAAAAAATAATAACATCTTGAAATTTTCAGGCAAATGGATGAATCTAGAAAACACCATATTGAGTGATATAACTCAGACCCAGAAAGACAAATATCATATGTACTCACTCATAAGTGGCTTTTAGACATAAAGCAAAGAAAAAAAAAAACATCCTACAATTCACAATCCCAGAGAACCTAGACAACAATGAGTACCCTAAGAGAGACATACATGGATCTAATGTAAATGAGAAATAGAAAAAGACAAGATCTCCTGAGTAAATTGGGAGCATGGGGACCATGAGAGAGGACAGAAGTGGAGAGGAAAGGAAGAGAGGGGAGAGGGTAAAAAAATAAATAACTTAATAAAAACAATAAAAAAGGGAAAAAAGAAAATTATTGTTTTCAAATACTGTAAAAATTTTTACATATAAGAAAACTAGTAAAAAAAATAGTGGTTGTAACATTGTCATCTATTTTACCTGTTTACCATTTGTAGTAGATGGTTTCTGGTAAATAACAGTCTTTTTAAAACTTTAATAAGATGTTAATCTAGTTACTGCAGCTATTTTCATTTTAGACTATTTACTGGAAAAAACTGCATGGTACTTGGCAAATGATACCCAGCTACCTGCCTAGGCAATACTCTTTTCTTTTTTATTCCATTCAGTATAAACCCCAGAAGCAGTTAGTTTCCACCAATAACAGTCCCCAAACTGGCTGCCTTCTTTCCCATGGAGCTCCATCTACTCTCAGAGGGGTCACGGTCATTACGATACAGGGACTTTGATTATTTTATCATTTCCCAGAATACCATGATTGTAACTTGAATGGCAGCAATATGACTGGCCTGAAAGTGTGCCAGGTGCTATAAAATGGAGCATTGAAGCCGAATTCCATGAGGATATAGTAACCTACCACTTGAGCAAACTTCCTGGTAGGTTAATGTTCACCTCATTTTGATGCATTTCTTGTATTCATTTGAACACTATATAAATATACCAGTTTTAAACAATGCACACAAAAGTCAGCTCTCAACTCTGAAGTTACAAAGCAAACAAAGCATCCAATTAGTGTTTAGGACCTAACAAGTTCAATGATGTTTAAAATATCTGCTATAAATCCTGATGCTATGGAGTGGCAGTCACAAGCTAAACGTCTGCCATAAACTGGTGTATGATGCAGTGACTCTCAGAAATATAAGCAGTTCCTTCCTATTTAGAAAATAGCTATGACCTCCTAAGGAAAGCACTGTTTTTCTAAAAATGGCTTCTGGCTTTTTCTAGAACTCTGGGAAGGTGGACAATGTAACTCGTAAGTAACCATAAGATCTGAGGTTCATGTGGTAAGCTAGAATCATCTACTGGAGTGTAGGCAAGAATGAGTCTAGTATGATGATTATGGAAAAAGATGTTTTGTGTTTAATAATAAACTCATATAAGCACTGACAACAGCTTAGAAGAGAAATGCTATGGTTCATGGTTTTAGAGTATTTCATCCACCATGCCAGGAAAGACAAGACAGAGCAAGATCACTGTGATGGACACATGTAGCCACGACTGTTCATTTGGTGGCAGGCCAGAACAGAAAGCAAGGCCAGAACCAGCATCCATGTATGCTCTTCAAAACCCCACTCCTAATGGCCCACTTCTGCAAGCCAGGCCCCACCTCCTGAAGTATTGAGAACCTGCCAAAATGGCCTCATTATCTGGGGACCATGATTATTTTGATGTTCAGATCGTCAATCCCCTGAATGAAAGAATATTAAAATGCTGAAGGAATACCACATGGCTGAGATGACTCAGAGTCATCCAAGATAAAGAAGGTCTGAGCTCAACAGACTAAGGAGAGAGGCACATCTCTGAAAGACAATGCTGCCTGCCATGCTGTTCTTTCAGAAACCCTCCATAAGCAATGGCCACAGTCTACACAAGGAAGGTCTGTGTACTCAGCTTCCGATGCGTGAAAGTAGGGATGTAACAGTCGACTTTCTATCGCTATAATCGAGTACCTGAGGCAATGTACTTTGGCTTGTGGTTCTGAAGATTCCAACTCAGTCAATACAGTCAAGTGGCTGTATTGATTTGGGTCTCTGGCAAAGCAACACATCATAGCAGAAGAACATGATCGAATATTGTTTGTCTTGAGTCAGAAAGAGGGGAAAATCAGGCCCTCATAATTCCCCTCTTTCAGGCTTTTAACAACCTAAGGACCTCCCACTAGGCATTATTCCTAAAGCTTTCTCTACCTCTCAATAGTGTCGCCCAGGGAAGTGAGCCTTTTGAAGACATATACCACTCTAACTGTGGTAGTGCAAGCTGCCTTATCAGCAAATTATGGCCTGACTGAGGGGTAGGGTATGACAGGTATATAGAAAGGCTATTATTCCATGTTCCTCTCTTGTTCTAATGTATCGACCTTGTCTTTAAACAATTCTGTATCGTAGAGCTACACCTATGAAGTCTCACCAGCATGATGCCTTCAGGACAACACCGGTAGACATGCAAATATGGAAAGAGTAGAGCTCACAAGGCTCCAACCCTGGACAAACAGCTAGAGACAGCCAAGGATGCTGAGAGTGGAAAAGAGCACACCAATTGGTTATCCAATACTAATGTCGGTTGTCCAGTACTGTCAGCCTTGAAAACATGCTTACATTCTATAAATATAGAGGCCACGAGTTTGAAAAAGAACAAGGGAGGCACTTGAAGGAACTGAAGGGAAGAAAGAGAAGAGGAAAATGATGTAATTATAGTCCAAAAAAATATTTTTAAAGTATCTCTTCTGTCTTTTACTGCTTCATATAGAGTGAGCTAATGAGAAATAACATATTAGTTTATTTATGGGAGATGAAGGCAGGATTGTGATGAACCAGAATAGAGATTTGTGGACATTTTTCTAAAGAAGATCCTGAAGTGAACAGGCTTAACTTGGTGTGTCATGTGACCTCTGCACTGCTCAGCTCTGCCACTGGCCACAAAAGCAGCCACATCTGTCAACAACTGAACAGGCAGAGGAACCCATTTTCAAAGGGAAGTGCTGGGTTGAACTTGACCTGGAAACAGTAGTTTGTCAGCCCATGGAGTAAAGGATAAATCTGCAGCAGAAGAGTCTGGGTGACTATTGAGACCTTGAGCTCTCCCTGTGGGAAAGTAGTGGGAGGCTACTGCAGTCTAACAGCATTTCTGTTGCCCTTGTTGCTTTGGAGTTGAATTGCAGATTTGTGCAGACCCATCCAAAAGCAGCTGATTGGGGGGAAAAGGAGAGGGCATGAAACTGGCTCACTTAACTCCTAACCCATGCCCTTTTCTATGCTTTCCTGATCATTAGAGACTAGAAAGTGAAAATGTGTCCCTAAGAAATCTTAGCAGTTTTCCATGTGGCCTATGCTCCCCCTAGAAGACACATTTCTACAGGCCCAGAAATGGGAGTTGAGAATAGGGGGAAGGAGAGCCCAAGGGCAGTAAGTGCCAGGCATGCGCAGAGGTGGGAGGGCCAGACCCTGAAGCTAAGTATACAGCTCAAACTGTTAGGGTTGAGCAGGGAGCAGCACTGGGAGGAAATGGACCAAGGCTACTTTTTAGCCAGGGTGAACAGATGCCCCAGACAGCCCTGCTGTCTACCTTCAGCATCCAAGTTGCCTTGTGCGTACCCTCCAGGAGAAGCAAATACAGATAAGCAGTAATTTCTTGATATGAAGGTGTCTCTCTCTGATACTGTTTTAATAATTTTTCATTACCCAGCAACCAGTTTAATGCCCAGCATAGAGTCATCATACGTTAATTTTTAGCGAATTAAAATTGCTGCCTTGTTATTATCCTATGTAGACTTGGAAAGTACATAAAAAACACATGGCTAAAGAATGTTAGAGTCATTGTACCAATTTTATGTTTTCTACACCAGCCAACTTCTGGGATTTCAGCAAGGGGAGGGCAAACTTTTGAAAGGAAACTGGAGAAGACTAATGTTCCTTTGGCAATCCTCATATCATTCACAATCAAAGCCACATCTCCAGAGGCACAGCTGGACACCCACACGATGGCTAGGGTGGAGTAGTAATGGTCATATATGTGCCAAATAAATAGCCAGGGATAATGGCACACACCTGCAATCACTTGTTTTACATAAACTGTTAACAATTAACAATCATTTTAAGCTTCTTCCTGCAAAGCCTACATATTAGGAGGCCTTTAATCTATAGCTATTGTGTAAAGGATAGTATACCCCAAAAGTCTTCTTATTTAATTCTCATCAGTTATATCTACCAGTAAGTAGATATAGTTTAACCTCTGCAGACCGCAAACTTTGTGTTGCCGGAACTTAAGAGTGGGGCTGGTTGAGGTATGAGTAGCAGACATTTTAGGAATGTCCCTGTCCTGTGGGTTCAGCGTAGCCCAGCTCCTCCAACTCGGAGATGATCTGCAATGCAGTCTTTGCCTCACTAGTAGCTTGTCTTACAGACTTAGCCTCAATCCAGAGAGTGTCCCTGACTCCGGGTCACCAGACACTCCCGTTGATTCCTACAGATCTGCTTGTCTCTGCACATATCACAGTTTTTGATTATCCACTGTACAGCCATTAGAATTTTCTGTCTCTATTAGGTGGTGGGCTAGCTAAAGCTGCACAGATCTCTCTCTTCATATCCCCAGTACACAGTACAGCCCACAACTACTCTGAATGAAAAGACTACACAGAGTGGCTACACAGCCCCCAGAGTCATGCTGAACCTTTCTCTTCTCAGTCTTCAGAAGGCAGCGACTTGGGTGACATATTATCCCCATGGTGCAAGTGTGGACACTGAAGAGCATCTTACGCAAATAAGGGAGCCTCCCCTTGTGTCCCATCACGTGGCCCTCTGCTGTAGTTGGGAGTGGCCCCTGCATGTCGTCATCTGACTAAACACAGTAGCCCTCTACTGCTTTTAGATGTAGCATACATAAATCAAGCCCCTCTGTATCACATGGCTCTTGCAGTCATCAAAAACGGTCTGAGCATGTAGTGTCTCTTCCCGCTGTGCCATATTTTTAGGCAGGTCTAAGCATGTTTCTCAAGCTTCCTGTTATGGAATCTTGATTCCCAGTGCTGAGATACTGAAGCAATGGGGCCTTAAGCGTGAATTGGGTCCTGGGAGGATCGTATCCAAAGGGATTAATGCTGCTCTCACCAAGTGACTCTTGACAACCTCTGACTCTCCCTTGATTTCTCTTTTCCCAGGATTCTGCTCTCTCCTTCCACAGACTCCCACCAGGTTCTTCAGCATGTTATCAGATAGCCAAAAGAACCTCTCCAAAGGCCAAACCAGTGAAGTTGTCTGTCTTAGACTTTCAACCTCTAATACTGAGAGTTTATTATTATTATTATTATTATTATTATTCTCTCATACATTACATCTTTATCACAGCCTTCCCTCCCTCCATGCCTCAGTTCACCCACCCATCTTCCCCATCCCCCGATCTTACTTCTCCTTCATTTTCCTTCAGAAAAGAGCAGGCTTCCCAGGGATATTGAGCAAACTCTGCATACCAACTTAGAATAAGACCAAGGCACAAACCCTCATATCAGGACTGGATAAGGCAACCCAGTAGAAGGAAAGGGGTCCCAGAGCAAGTAAAAGAGTAAGAGATAACCCCATTTCCACTTCTAGGATCCCCCAAGAACACCAAGCTACATAACCATAACATATACGTAAAGGAACTAGCTCAGACCCATACAGGTTCCATGATTGTCACTTCAGTTCTGTGAGCCCCTATGAACCCTGCTTAGTTGATTTTGTGGGCCACATTCTTATGGTGTCCTCAACACTTCTTGATCCTACAATCTTTCCTCCCTGTCTTCTGTGGGGTTCCCCTGGCTCCAGCTAGTGTTTGGCTGTGCATCTCTGTATCTGCTCCCATCAGTTGCTGGAGGAAGCCTCTCTGATGACGATTGGACTAGGCACCGATCTCTGAGTATAACAAAATATCATTAGAAATTATTTTATTTATTTTTTTATGCTAAGTTTCTGGGCTACCCAACTTTTGGTTTCTGGCCATCTAAGGCAGTGTCAAGCATGGGCTCCCTTGGATCAGTCATTGGTCAGCCACTTCCACAAGTTCTATGCCACCATTACCCCAGCACATCTTGCAGGCAGCACAAACTATAGGTTGAAGATTTGGGGGCTGGCTTGTGCCAGTGCTACCACTGGAAGCCTAGCCTGGTTGTAGATGATTGCCAATTCAGGCTCCATATTCCCCATTATTAGACGTCTTTGCTAAGGTTGCTATCACAGATCCCAGGGAGTTTCCACAGCGCTAATAATGTGAGTTTTTTTTAAAAAAAAAAAAAAAAAAAAGATTTAAAAAACGAAACAAACAAAAATCTCTTTTCTTTACACTGCCCTGCCTGTGGTTTGATAGCACGGTACTGGAAAACAGAGGAGCACACTGTTGCATATTTCTGCTGGTAGCTCCAGCTAGATCTTCACCGCTGTTCCTGTGAAAGCAAAAATAACAGGAAGCCACTGTAAGACAAGCAAGCCTGCAGGAACAGTGTACTCGCCTGTAGATGCTCACCTATAGGTGCTTCTGCGGTGGGAAGACATGCAACATCGGGTCAGATCTGTGGTTCTTCCTAACTTCTCTGGTAAAAATCTGGGCCATCCAAAGCAACCTTTGCACCCTCAAAGCTTCAAACAGGGCTCCATGTTACCTTGAGCTTTTGTAAAACCATGGTTTCTTCAAGGAGTCATTTTAGATTTCTTAAGTCACATTTTAAAACTCTATAAATACATAGAGGGATATCCGGTCTGAAAATTTCACCTCTCTGAGAAAGCTTTCCAAACTTTCATCATCTGGATTATTGTACTTGTAAATTGGCTTTATTACAAATATACATATTTAGACATAATTTTGCACAAGCGTGGAGCTTTTCTTTTCATTTTTGGTTGACTTTTGAAATTTCTTATCTTCCTCCTACATGTATCAGCCATAACTCCAAGTCTAGTCGACAGCCTTTCATGTATTAATACATGTGCATAATTCTACTTAATCCTTTATCTACGCATTATTCATCGCAGGAAGCCTTCTTCAGTTGCTGTCTTACAGGAAGAAATTCTAATTACTTAGGGCCTTCGCATTCTCTCTCTGTCTGTCTCTGTCTCTGTCTCTGTCTCTGTCTCTCTCTCTCTCTCTCTCTCTCTCTCTCTCATTCTCTTGGTCCCTCATGGAAATTCCTCCATAGCCTCTAGGGTGGCTCTTGTTCATTCTTTAAATGACTGCATAGAATCCTCTGGGCTGCAGATAGCCTGGAATCTAGTCCTACTCTAGCATTGGAAAATTTTCTCTTCCCCTGGGCCACTAGAGGGCGCTGTTAGAGCAGAGTGAGCAGCAGCAGACTGGGGTGAGTCTTGTAGCCACGGCCTTGAAGGAAGTAACCTCTTCATTCTTACCATTCTCATCAACTTTCTTCATCCTCAGCTGAAGATGCAGTTTGTCTCAACTTCTCTCCCAAGCCTTGCTCAAGAAGGGGACCCAGAACTCACTGGCTTTCCCCGTCGGGACTTTACATCCTATTCCAGCCATTGGGGGATGGCAGGGTGAGGGAGTGGGGGTATTATGACAGACTCTCTCAGGCTTCCTGTTCAGGAACCCCACGGCTGTTGACAGACACGGAGAAAATGTCTTGCCAGAAATGTACTTAACTACACAACCATTAAGAAGAGCCTCTGTCACTCCTGCCACTGCAAGATCACAGCTCAGGAATGAGCAGGCTAAGATACACATTACCTCATTCGGTAGCCACGGGAATATCATGATATAAGCAGAGTTTTTACTTTGTTATGCAAATGAAGTGTACGATGCAGATATGGCAAGCCCATGCATCGACATAGATCTCGAAATACGACATGGGTTTTCCTCATGCCACCTTAAGTAGGTCACTGCGTGACCCTTTCTGCATTTCCTTCTTCAACTCTTGGAACCAACTGAATTAATTCAAGTTCAGTCCAAGTTCCCTAAATTTTTGCAAAGTCACAGCAATCTAGTGAGCTTGCATTTGCTCTCACTTCCTGCCCTGGGTGCCCTCTTCCGCTTTAGGGGATCATCCGGACTTTAACAAGTAAGACAAACTCCTTCAACAAGTCAGTTTACACACAGCCCTGTCTGGGAGAATTTCCCAATAAGTGACTCTTTCCATCTTAAGATAATGTAATGTGGCTTATTTACCTTAGCCTTCTCTGGGGGAAAAAAACAGTCCTCAAGCCAAGTCTTAGACTCACTCACAGTATGCAACCTGGCACATGGAAGACCTTCAGTGTAAGTTCATAAACAAATGAGTAACAGGAAGAATTGGGAGGGGGTCTCGCGGGAAGGACTAGTGTTAAACTCTATTTCTAATGACATAAAATCTATCAAGAAAAACCATCAGATTTGACTTACGCCTTTCAGAGAGGATTTCTGTGCCAAATTCATTTACCAAACCAACTTAGCAGCTAAAGAGCCCCTGGCTTTGCTCTGCTGCTGAACCTGCAGGGCTGTTGCCCTGTGAATCTGAGTCCTGAAAAACTGAAAAGTGTGTGCTGGGCTCTTCATACGCAGCTCTGTGCTTGTTGCTGCTGGGAGACAAGGTTCAGTTCTTTATTAAGAGGGAAAATACTCTGAGATCTAGCCTTACATAGAAGCCATTAAGGGGATAAAAGGCAGGACAAGTCTCCTTTTATGAGAAAAGTTTGTGGTAATCATGGACATTGTGTTTCTCTTCAGAAATACAAATAGAGATTGGCTTTCTCTGGACTTGTTTATCATTTTTCCCCCCTTCCAGTGAGTGTAGCTATCCTCCTGGGGAAAAAAATGAAGACCCGGCAATGTGGAAGTCACCTGGGCCACAATTGCTAATGTTCTTTCTCATGTGCTCTTTTCGTTCTGTGAACTCTGAGACACCACTAATGAGAATGCCCAATTATTACATCTGTTGACCAAGAGCAAGCTTTGCTGCTCAATAGCACAGCCTCCTCCAGCAGTTCTCGCTAATGAGAAACTGGGCAACTGTGGGACATTTAGTCAGGGAATATAGGCAGGACTTAAAGCCTGTGTTGAGTCTATGCCAGAAATGCAGATGTTTTGATGTTGCAAGTCTAATCAGCTTTGTTTTATATATGAAGAAATGCCCATACAGTAATTTTTATGCCCCAAATTTGGAATATATTTTAAAGATCAAAGAAGCAGAGATCTAGATGGGGGCTCGAAATATCATCTACTTCAAGGCAGGAATAATTATATTACACTCATCCCCAAAAGTCAGCCATCTGCATTCTTGGATGTTTCTAAGATATTTCATACTACCAGGCCTTGACATAGTTTGTTTCCTTAAGTCTCAGAGCGTATTGTCTTCATTCCCTCTATGGTCAAAGAGAGATTCAGTTTTTTCATGGCATTGATCTTTTCTTCAGTGGAAGGAGGAGCTTAGCTGGTTTCCATGGCCTTCATCTTCTCTTCAGTGGAAGGAGGAGCTTAGCTGGTTTCCATTGTCTCCAGACTCATGATGGGCCTTTTTCAAGATTCTGTTTTGTTTTCCAATTATATGCACATGTGTGTGCATGTGAGTGCTGGATTTTATTTGCACACACCACACTGTCTGTGTTACTCCACCCATCAGGATGTCCTGTCCTTTTCCACATTAACCCTCAGGTTATCTCTTCTGTAAATGACCTCCTTATCTCCATGCTGGTCACTCTCCTGGGGACTACATAAACTCCTCTAAAACTGTTAGCTTCAAAGTGTGGTGATAGGCAAGGGGCATGTTCAGGAGACTACTAAACATGAGAACACAGGACCTACTCCTAAAATTAGACAAAAGAGATGAAGAAGGTCATTTCGTATTAATCACAAGAAAATTCTACCCAGATGAAGTGTTAATTCTGAGCATCCATGTCCCAAATACAAGGGCACCCTCATTTGTAAAAGAAACATTATTAAAGCTTAAATCATACATCAAGACCCACAGGCTAATAGTATAAGACTTCAACACCCCACGCTCACCACTGGACAGCTCTGTCAAACAGAAACTTAGAAGATAAATAAAGGAGCTAACAGATATTATGACTCAAAGGGGCTCAACAGACATGTACAGAACATTTCATCCAAGCACAAAAGAATATACCTTCTTCTCAGAACCTCAGGAATCCTTCTCTAAAATCAACCACATACTTGGTAACAAAGCAAATCTCAACAGATACAAAAAAAAAAAAAAAAAACTGGAATAATCACTGTGTCTTATCAGATCATTATGACTTAAAGTTAGAATTCAACAACAACACTAATTGCAGAAAGCCCACAAACTCATGGAAACTAAACAATGTTCAACTGAATCACCACTGGGTCAAGGAAGAAATAAGGAAAGAAATTAAAGACTTCCTAAAATTCAGTGAAAATGACCACGTAACATACCCAAACTCATGGGACACAGTGAAAGCAGTGCTGAGAGGAAAGTTCATAGCACTAAGTTACCTACATGAAGAAGCTGAAAAAAAATCCCACACTAACGAACAGAACACCTGAAAGTTCTAGAACAAAGAGAAACAAACTCACCCAGGAAGACTAGATGGCAGGAAATAATCAAATTGAGGGCTGATATCAACAAAATAACAAAGAAAACAATTAGATGAGTTGTTCTTTGAGAAAATCAATAAAATAGACAAAAAGGCAGGCAAAGACTATTCAAATTAACAAAATCAGAAATGAAAACGGGGGCATGACACAGACATGGAAGAAATCCAGAAAATAATCAGGTCACACTTCAAAAACCAGTACTCCAGAGAAGCCTGTCCCGGAGGGAGGCGGGGCAGTACGCGGTGGCTGGGTTCAGAGTCCCGGGCTCCGCCTTCTCCTGCAGAAGCATTTAAATATGGCCGCGGGCTCTGGATTCAGGAGGCTATGGCTTGGAAGTAAGGCTCTGTCCAAGCTAACGGGATCCGAGTGGCCGCCGTGCTCCGGCCTTGGAAGTGGTTGAGCCATGGTGGAAATCAAGAAGATCTGCTGCATCGGTGCGGGCTATGTCGGTGGCCCCACGTGCAGTGTCATTGCCCATATGTGCCCTGAGATCAGGGTAATGGTTGTCGACGTCAACGAATAGAGAATCAACGCATGGAATTCCCCGACCCTTCCTATTTATGAGCCTGGATTAAAAGAAGTAGTAGAATCCTGTAGAGGGAAAAATCTATTTTTTTCTACTAATATTGATGATGCCATTAGAGAAGCTGATCTAGTATTTATTTCTGTGAACACACCAACCAAAACCTATGGAATGGAGAAAGGCCGGGCGGCAGATCTGAAGTATATCGAAGCTTGTGCTCGACGCATCGTGCAGAACTCAAATGGGTACAAAATCGTGACGGAGAAAAGCACAGTCCCCGTGCGGGCAGCGGAAAGCATCCGCCGTATATTTGATGCCAACACAAAGCCTAACTTGAATTTACAGGTGCTGTCCAATCCTGAGTTCTTGGCAGAGGGCACAGCCATCAAGGACCTAAAGAACCCAGACAGAGTCCTGATTGGAGGGGATGAGACCCCAGAGGGCCAGAAAGCTGTCGGGGCACTCTGTGCCGTGTATGAGCACAGGGTGCCCAAGGAAAAGATCCTCACCACCAACACTTGGTCTTCAGAGCTTTCCAAACTGGCAGCAAATGCTTTCCTTGCACAGAGGATCAGCAGCATTAACTCCATCAGTGCTCTGTGTGAAGCGACGGGGGCTGATGTGGAAGAGGTGGCCACAGCTATTGGAATGGACCAAAGGATTGGAAATAAGTTCCTAAAAGCCAGCGTCGGTTTTGGTGGGAGCTGCTTCCAAAAAGATGTTCTGAATTTGGTTAATCTCTGTGAGGCTCTGAATCTGCCTGAAGTAGCTCGCTATTTGCAGCAGGTCATAGACATGAATGACTACCAGAGGAGGTTTGCCTCGAGGATCACAGACAGCTTGTTTAATACAGTAACTGATAAGAAGATAGCCATCTTGGGGTTTGCATTCAAAAAGGACACTGGCGATACCAGAAAGTCCTCCAGTATCTACATTAGCAAGTATCTGATGGACAAAGGTGCACACCTCCATATATACGACCCCAAAGTTCCCAGGGAACAAATCGTCGTGGATCTGTCTCATCCAGGCGTGTCAGCGGATGACCAAGTGTCCAGACTGGTGACCATTTCCAAGGATCTATATGAAGCGTGTAACGGTGCCCACGCCCTTGTTATCTGCATCGAATGGGACATGTTTAAGGAACTGGATTATGAACGGATTCACAAAAAAATGCTGAAACCAGCTTTTATCTTTGATGGGCGACGTGTTCTGGATGGGTTCCACAATGAGCTACAGACCATTGGCTTCCAGATTGAAACAATTGGCAAAAAGGTGTCTTCCAAGAGAATCCCATACACTCCTGGTGAGATTCCGAAGTTTAGTCTTCAGGACCCACCTAACAAGAAACCCAAAATCTAGATACTGCCATTTTCTGTGATTATTTTGGTACTTCAGGATAGCTGGTGTCTGTCTGATATTAAATGGGAAATGAACTACATGTTTTTAAGGAAACAAAAATATTTTTTAATCATCAAATTTATACTAGCTATATGGGTGTTAGCATATCTAGGAATTATGAGTCTAGAATAATTTTTACATATTTTTATATTATTGTCCTCTCAAGTTATTGAATGGATGGAAAACAATCATGTTGGTTTAAATGTGGTCAATTTTTGTAAACTAGAAACTTTGAACTCTTTCTAGCATCACAGACTGTCCACAGACTGACTTGAATACCAGGGAAAGGAGGCCTCATTTTCCTGGGCTTACACTCAGTGGGTTTTGAAGCCATGAAATCACTGTGCTACCATGTATGGGCTGGTCGAGCTTCTCTGTCCTTATTGTTTTAATGCGATATGTCATTAGTGGTTTTAATTGTTTTTGTTTTCCCCAAATGATCACTCTGCAATCCCTTCCCTGTTTAACATGAATAATACTTTATTTTGAAAGCATTTAACCCGAGGAGAAAATCAGTATTGTGGTCTGTGTTGTCCCTCAGCTTCCTCCACTGATTGTTGCTTTTGCAGCCGGAGTCAAAGTTTGTTACCCTTCTTTTGATTATTTCTACTACAATTCTAAGTTCTTCCTTTAACAAAGAAAACCAATAAAATCTCATGTGTAAACTAAAAAAAAAAAAAACTGTACTCCAAAAAATTGGAAAACTTAAAGGAAATGGAAAATTTTCCAGATTAGTACCATATGCCAAAATTAAATTAAGATCAGATAAGCAAATTAAATAGATCTATAACCACTAAGGAAACAGAAAGTTATCAAAAGTCTCCCAACCAAAAAAGCCCAGGACCAGATGGTTTCAGCTCAGAATTCTACCAGAATTTCAAGAAGAACTAATGCCAATACTCCTCAAATTGTTCCACACAATAGAAACAGGAACATTGTACACAATAGAACACAATAGAAATAGGAACATTGCCAAACTTTTTTAACAAGGCTACAGTTGCCCTGAAAACCAAACCATACAACTAAGAAAGAGAATTACATACCAATCTCCTTCATGAACATTGATGCAAAAATACTTAATAAAATACTGGCAAACTGAATCCAAGAATACATCAGAAAAACTATCCACCAGAGTAGGCTTCATCCCAGAGTTGTGGGAAGGGTACAACATGCAAAAATCTGTTTATGTAATCTACCATATAAACAAACTAAAAGAAAAGAAACACAGGATCATCACATAAGATGCTAAAAAAGGCTTTGACAAAATTCAATACCCCTTCATGATAAAGGCCTTGGAGAAAGCAGGGATCCAAGAAATATACCTAAACACAACAAAGGCAATATACAGCAAGCTAGCAGCCAATATCAAACTAAATGGACAGAAACTCAAAGCAATCATACTGAAATCAGAAATAAGACAAGTATGTCCACTCTCTGCATATTTATTCAATTTAGTACTTGAAGTTCTAGCTGGAGCAATAAGAAAAAAAGGAGAACAAGGGGATGAAAATTGGAAAAGAAGAAATCATACTTTCACTATTTGCTAATGATGTGATAGTATATGTAAGTGACTCCAAAAATTCTACCAGGGAACTCATACAACTAATAAAAACCTTCAGTAATATATCAAAATACAAGATTAATTTAAAAAAATCAGTAGTCTTCTTATATACAGATAATAAACAGGCTGAGAAAGAAATCAGAGAAACATCACCCTTTACATTAACCACAAATAATAAAAAATACCTTGGGTAAATCTAACCAAACAAGTAAAGGACCTGTATGACAAGAATTTTAAATCTTTGAAGAAAGAAATCAAAAAAGACTTCAGAAAATGGAAAGCATCCCCCTATGCTCTTGGATAGGTAAGCAATATATAAATTTAATGCAATGCCCATCAAAATCCTAGAAAAATTCTTCACAGACCTTGAAAGGTCAATACTCATTATAACGAAGAAAAAAAAAACCCAGGATAGTCAAAACAATACTGTAAAATAAAGGAGCTTCTGAAGGCATCACCATCCCTGACTTCAAACTCTACTATAGAGCTACAATAATGAAAACAGCTTGGTATTAGCATAAAAACAGACAGGAGGACCAATGGAATCAAATCAAAGACCCAGATATCAACCTACCCACATAGGAACACCTGATTTTTGACAAAAAGGTAAAATTATAAAATGAGAGAAAATAGAGTATCTTCAACAAATGGTGCTGGCATAACTGGATGTTGACATGAAGAACAATGCAAATAAATTTATATCAATCGTCATGCACAAAACTCAAGTCCAAATGGACCAAAGACCACCACATAAAACCAACCACTGAACCTCATAGAAGAGAAAGTGGGAAGTACCCTTGAACACATTGGCTAAGGAGACCCCTTCCTAAATACAACGGCAGTAGCACAGACACTGAGAGCAACAATTAATAAATGGAACCTCCTAGAATTGAGAAGCTTCTATAGAGCCAAACACATGGTCAATAATGCAAAACAACAGTCAACAGAATGCAGAATGGGAAAAGATCTTCATGAACCCCACATTGAATAGAGGACTAATCTCCAGAACATAAAAAGAACTCAAGAAACTAGACATCAAAATATCAAATAACCCCACAAAAAAGGGGGAAGGGGAATGCAGACCTAAACAGAAGAATCTCAAATGGCCGAAGGACACTTAAAGAAATGTTCAACTTCCCTAAGCCATCAGAGAAAAGCAAATCAAAACAACTCTGAGATTCCATTTTATACCTGTTAGAATGGCCAAGATCAAAAACACTGATGACAACTTATGCTAGAGAGGATGTGGAGTAAGGGGAACACTCCTCCATTGCTGATGGGAATGCAAACTTGTATAGCCACTCTGGAAATCAGTATGACAGTTTCTCAGAAAAGTAAGAATCAATCTACCTCAAGACCCAGCAATACCACTCTTGGGCATATACCCAAAGGATACTTAATCATACCACAAAGACATTTGCTCAACTAGGTTCATAGCAGCATTATTTATAATAGCCAGAACCTGGAAACAACCTAGATTCCCCTCAACTGAAAAGTGGATAAGGAATATGTGGTTTGGTACATTTATACAATGGAGTACTATTCAGCGGTAAAAATTAATGACATCTTGAAATTTGCAGACAAATGTATGGAACTAGAAAAAACATACTGAGTGAGGTAACCCAGACCCAGAAAGACAAACAAAATATGTATTCACTCATAAGTGGACCTTAGACATAAAGCAATGGATAACCAGCCTATAGTCCACAACCCCAGAGAGCCTAGACAACAAAGAGAGACATACATGGATCTACATAAGAAGGGGAAAAAAGAAGATCTCCTGAGTAAATTGGGAGCATGGGGGATAGGATAGAGGATGGAAGGGTAGAGGAAAGGTAGGAAGGGGAGTGGGAAAAAATGTATAGCTCAAAAATATATATAAGGCAGAGGAAAACATGAAAAAAAATAGTATCAGGTCCAAACCCTGAGATATTCTGATAATTTACATATATGAAAAATAGGTAAATGCATGTTCACAATAGACCATTTCTTCCAGAAACCTTCCTGCCTACTGAAAATAATAAAGTCATCAAAGTTCATTTTGATTTACCCTCTGAAAATGCTTTTGGCGCCTGGCAATGTGTCTCAAAATGTGGTCTCTGGGCCAAGCAGTCACACTGGCATTACATTTTGTATACATGTATGTGTATCCCAAGTGTCTCCAATACTGGGTCCTAGGCCCAGCCTACAAGATTTCTCTCTGCTCTCTCACTTTTGAGACTCAGAGATGCCAAGAGATTCTTAGGAGGACTGTGTTAGTGAAGTATCTCATCATATGGTTACTCCAGTTTGAGGTCCTTAAAATTAGTTATTAACCACACAATTAGAAAAAAATCAATCCCTTCCCAAAAGTCCAATGATCTGTATTGAGTGGGGAAGGAGTCCTAGGGAGACAGGGAAAGAGCTGAGCAACCCTGGAGAAATTTCATTATGCAAAGATCCCAAGTCTTTGAGCACCATTGACCATTTGAATTGAGATCCAGACACTTGCCAGTAGTCACTTTGGGAAATAGGAATAGGGTCCAATGGTCACTTTGGGAAATGGAAATGGAGGTTCAGGAGATGCTCTGCAAAAGTGCTACTTACGTAAGGAGACACCAAACGCACGCCTAGGAATCCAAATCAAGGCATGGAAAGCAAGTAGAAGAAGGAAGGGTGGATACTTTTTAGAACTCTTTAAAAACAGAAAAAAGAGCTAAAAATAGAGGTACATATTCTTTCCCAGCCCTTTATCTTAGTGGCCTTTCTGTTGCTAATGCTACACCACCACAAAGATCATAAGTTATAAAGAAAGGGGGTTCATTAGGATCATAATCATGACCCAAAGTGGAGGGGCTACGCAATGACAATGTGCACAATGACAATGGCTTTTTTTCTGGCAAAGTCCGGATCAGCACAGGAAAGCATGTGTTGAGAGACAGAGAATGCACAAGAGATCTAGTCAAGCTGGCTTTTATAGCAAATTGTTCTTAAAATAATCTATTTATCCATTAGCTATCCATTCATTGATATGTAAGGGCAGAACCTTAATCAGTTACTCCAGGTCCCTCCTGGTCCCATCTCTTACTGTTTCACAATAGATATTAAACTTGAGAATGTATTACAGAAGATACAAACAATATTTAAACCAGAGCCCTTCTCAAAGGGAGGGAGAGGAAGGAAGGAAGAATAAATTAACACTAAAGATGCTTGGAAAAAGTCATAGGGAAATATTATGTTTACTTAAAAAAACATCATCATATATAAGTATATATGCATATGTTCATATACACATGTATATGTATATATGTACATATATAGTTTTTAAATGAAGTGATATAATTTGAGGTAATAATAATACCCCTAAGAGCCATAGACTAACAAAACTCCAAAGTTGGTCATGGGTAATCTCTCTTTGAGTTGTATTCCAAGGGAACCAAAGAGACTCCCAAAACAATATAGGCTATTGCTCTTGTCCTTGACGGCCTCCCAGAACTTGAGGTAAGATCAAATAGGTGATGACGCTACACGCCTTGGAAATAGGAATCCATCTGGAGCTAATCTGGAAGCCTCCTCTCTGAGTATCAGAGAATATTATACAAACTGCCAAGTGGGACAGGTAATCAGTGGTCCTTCCCTACTGTAAACTACAACAATGGCCAACATGGCAAGACTCTCCCAAGGGTTCGATATCTAGATATCACACAAGGGTGGCACCTTGGTGATAGCAACGGTCATCTAATTGGTCTTAAGGTCCATTCAGTAGGAGGGGATTCATGTCTGGTACTGTAGAGCTAGCCCACTACCTATGGCTGGTGAAGCCATAGCACCTAGAAAACCTACTACTACCACATTCTTTAACTGGTATCATTTCTAACTACATTCTAAACATTAGTCCATATATCCACAAACAAGTGCAGTTTTAACCCCTCATAAAAGAATTTTTTTTCCAACAGAGAGGAACCACAACCGGTCAAAATTCAGAGAACAACTGGCTGTGGGCTGCCCATCCCCAGCTGCTACATCTACAACACAACCCTACACATAAGGCTCAGGGAATACAAAGAAAGAAGAACATAAAGATTCTAAGAATTGGAGTACCAGGACCTCTGCTGTGAGACGGGATCTTCTATATACAACCAGGAAACCACACCCACAAAATCCCAACAATGCTCTTGTCTAAACGAGAGCTGCACAATGCCAACACCAGTTGAATTGCCAGTGTGGCGAGGGGAAACTTCACAAGGCCCCACCCACAGCTACAGGCAAGTGATGGCAACTGAGAGAGGGAGAACCAATCTTCTCCAGGAGCAAGCCACTGATAGATTAGCCAACATTAAGCAATCAGTCTTAAACACATATACATGCCAACAACACCAAATGGACTAATATATATTTACGTGTGTGTGTGTGTGTGTGTAAAATAATTAGAATAGAAGAATTTGTGAACTTGAGAGGGAGTTGGGGGAATACTGGAGGAATTGGGGGAAGGAGGGTGGAAATGGCATAATACTCAAAAAGTTAAATTAGAAATAAGATAAATATAAAAGCATAGTAGAATAAATGACCTCTTACACAGTCACAAGCTAGAGCCCAGGTACAGGCAACAAGAATCAACATAGTTAACAAGGATGCACAGGACTAGAGAAAGACTCTCCTAGACACGGGAGCTTTAGTTTCCTCACCTCATAATATGGGTTTACAAAATGAAAGGTCTAGGGTTGGGGGACAGGTTACCATCTTAAAAGCATGTAGTGGATTCATTCCTGCAAAGTGTCTGATGTTACAAAAGGAGGGGGGAGAGTTCTTGCTGGGTGCTACCACAACTGCAGTACCTGTAGATGTTATAAAAGAGGGAACCCACATACATCCAGCTGATACTTGCCTTGCCCTCTATAAAGAATTCGGATCATAAATTAAATTTTTTAAAAAAGATTGGGGGTGATTATGATCAATATATATTTCATTCATGTAAAAAATAGTCAAGGAATAAATAAAATATTCTTTCAAAACTAATGTTTCTGGGATACAGATTTCTTCCATACACTTAGTTTTACTACTTTGCAATTTAAATGGGAGGTTTGAAGCGGGTAAAAGGCATAAACAGACCTATATAAAAGACAGTTTTTATAATGATCTTTATGATAACAGTCATCCTAAAGCTGGGATTCATGTGATTTCCAAAGACTATTATCATATTATAACTTTCAACTAAAATGAAAAATATAATGATGTATAATGAAATTGGAATTTAGAAAACTCATAAAAATGACAACTTTTAATGTAATATTAAATAAATATCTGAGATTTTATTTGAGTAAAGCTCAAAAAAAAAGGAGGTTGAAGCAGCAATGACAGCTCCTTTGTGCTATGGAGAACATTCTGAATATGGAACTGGAACAAACTGGCCAGCAGAAAAGAAATGAAAGGTCTAGATAAACTCAGGAAAATCTCCAAAATGAGCACCTGTATTTAAAAACACTAAACAACGAAAACAACTCTGCACACAGACAGACAGAAACAATGCCGTAGCCTGCAGCTCCCTTCCAAAAGGAGGAAAACAAGCTTTATATAAAATTGAGTGACAGAAGAGGACCAAGGTTGAAATCTAGACAATGTTTCTGTAAGGAAATGCCCATAAATAATGAGAGCATGCCCAGACTAGTGTCCCATAACACATAAAATCATAACCTGATCTTAATAAATTGATTATTGCTGTGTATATGCATGGACATCTGCATGCCATGGGTCACATGTGAAAGTCTGAGGACAACTTTTGGGAGTCACTTCCTTCCTAACTGTGGGATCTGGGAATTGAACTCAGGCCACCAGGGTAGCTTGGCAAGTGCTGGGCCATCATACCACCCTAACCTGATATTTCAAATTAAACTAATGGAAGTTTTACACCGTGCATTATGTGAAAGAACAAGATAGATGAGCATTAGGAATAAAAACTCCAGTATGAGATAAATTAAAGTAAAAATGCTTTAAAAGAATTAAATTAAATTAAAATCTAACATGAATTACTTTGGTGTGGGACAATGGTCTATATTTTGTCAATTATATTTTAAATAAATGCTGATTGGCCAGTAACCAGGCAGGAAGTATAGGAGGGACAACCAGACAGGAAGTAGAGGCAGGCCAATGAGAACAGGAGAATTCTGGGAAGAAGGAAGCTCTTTTTGCAGTTGTGGCCCAGCCACAGAAGAAGCCAGATGTGACTCCTTACTGAAAAAGGTACCGAGCCTTGTGGCTAACACAGATAAGAATAATGGGTTAATATAAGTTATAAGAGTTAATAAGAAACCTGAGCTAATGGCCCAATCAGTTTATAGCTAATGTAGACCTCTGTGTGATTTCTTTGGGACTTAACAATTGCAGGAACCGGGCAGGACAGAAGCCTCAGACAACATTACTTCCCAGAGGAAAGTATCTACATGCTCAGAAGAAGAAAGAAGAAGAAAGAAGAAAGAAGGAAGAAGGAAGAAGGAAGAAGAAGAAGAAGAAGAAGAAGAAGAAGAAGAAGAAGAAGAAGAAGAAGAAGAAGAAGAAGAAGAAGAAGAAGAAGAGAAAAAAGAAATATGACTGATGTTTAATGTCAGTAGTCATCAGCAAGGCAAAACGAATATGTGTAAGAGTAGGTATCCATCTACAAACCAAAAATTTGATTGTTAAATAGTTATCTAGAGAAACATCACAAAGGCTTATATATAAGCATTTTTATCATAGTTTTAAATCATAATTAGCCAAACCTGAAAAGAGTACAAATGTCCATAGAAGGAAGAAAACAAACAATTTTAGTATACCATTTCTTTGTAACAACAGGTGATGTCCCAACAATTCAGAAGGAGAGACAAGAGTGAGAATTCAAGGACAAGCTGGGCTATAGCCAGGCCCTATCTCCGGAAGAAAAAGATGAGACCAGAAGGAGAGGTCCCTGTGGCCTGTAAGCTGAGCTACTGAAGTACTGTATTAACTGGTGATTGCATGTGAAGAAGAATTTCAAGATTTGGAGATGGAGAGGAGAGCTTTAAGTCCAGGAAAGAAGGGGTGTAGGTCAGCTAGCTGGATTTGACTTGGGCCTGGGTCTGCACCTTTATACACTTACACGGCTTGTCATCACTAGTCAGTTATGTCATCACTAGGGCTTCAGACACAGTGCCTGGTAGCTGTGCGACAGGTAACACGCTGTCTTCTTCCAGTCTGGAGTTAAGGCAGATGCCAATGTGGAGCACGGCTGTTATTCCCTAAGACAGAATGATGACTTCTACAGAAACGTGAGCAGACATACAAGCTTTCCTTTGTTTGTTGCCTTAAGTCAGACCCCACTTCCGCCCCACCGCACCCCTGCCACACCCTCTGTCCGCAGCTTCCATCTATTCAATAGACCAATTGAGGCTCCTTGAGCACTTAGTCTTTGTCAGATCGCATGCTATACCCTAAGTGTGAACTGAGGACTCTACCTCTGCAGAGTTCTCACTGGTTAGAAAGATGATGAGTGAAATGTGTGGACTTCAGTGAAGAACGCTAGCCTTTGTAGCGGGGAAGAAGAACAGAGGACTTCAGGACTGCGAGGGAAGGACTCGTTCTGAGTCTGCAGGGCCAGGTTTCTGTGTGCCCCTACCGACTGTAGAACAAAAGGACGCTAGCTACTTTCCACACTGGCCAAAAGAAAGCTACTAGGTTCTAGGCTAGGTCAGAGTGCCCTCTACTGAAATAGGAAGCCAGAATTAGATGGGGGAAAAGTTTGAGCACAGAAAAGGAAAACACTCTCTGTGATACATGTTTTTTATTTTGTTTTGCTTTTCTGCTGTTGATATTTGTGGGGTTTTGTTGCTTCATTTGTTAGTAGAAATATGACCCTCCTTTTTTAAAACAACAATGCACCGAAAACCATCACGAGATACTTATTAGCATGGAAAGCAATAGAGGATCATCCGACAAACGTGAACACCACATTGGCAAATTGGGTTTAGAATAACTAGCACATAAAGCTTCCTGGATATGTTGGTAGATTATCAAAACCTAAAGTGTGTTAGCATGGACCATGACTTGAGACCATGAAGTCTGCCCTCCAGGAAGCTAGCTTCTGTTTTCACTGTCTTCAAATAAAAAGAAATTCAGCCTTGAAAATACTGAGGAAGCTAAAAATACGTGTCACTAAGTGATACATAGCTGAAAAGACTGTGCACACAGGTGACCAGTTCTATGATGTTCTGGGAAAGGAACCGGGAGACAAACAGGTAGAGCGGAGTCTCTGTAAGGCAGTGAACTAATTTTACATACTATAATGGTGGCTTTGTCTTGTTTTGCATTGTCAAAATCTATAGGACAGACAAGGCCGAAGTGGAGCTAAGGAAAAGTGCATGCAGGCTTTAGGCAATCATGATGCATCAATGCAGGTCTGCCTTGGGGTGGAATGCTGCTGAGGAGGCTGGTAGTTCTGAGACTGGTGATCTGGAACGTGCAGGGATTCGAAACCTGCTCAGTTTTCCTGTAAACTTTAACTAGTTTGAAAAAAGAAGTTCATTTTTCAGACTATCATAAAAAAGCAGGCTTCAAAAGGCAAAGTTTATTAAAAACACAGTTTGTCTTGCCATCTAAAGGGAACATGGATGTAATTGTACATACATATGTGTGTGTGTTTGTGTATGTGCATGTATGTGCACATGTGTGTATGTTTATATGTGCCTGTGTATATGTGTGTGTGCATATGTGTGCGTGTATGTTTGTCCTTGTGTTTGTGAATGTGTGTATGCACATGTGTGTGCATATTCTTGTGTGAAATGTGTACGTGTGTGTGTGTGTGCAATTTCATGGCAGAAGGAACTTCAGTGAAAGCCATTTTATTTCCCTCTTCTTACCCAATCTCTGTCCAAGCAACAATCTATGGAGACAGTTGTTTGTAGTAGCAGCTGGCAGCTGTGATCTCATGGGAGTGGAAGCACACACTCAAAATAGCAATGGTCTTAAGCTCCTTTGCTTGCTCATTTTTGTTTCTTGAGACAGGGTCTCATCATGCAGCCCTGAATGGTCTGGAACTTGCGGTAATCCTCTTGCCTCTGTCTGTCCTCAGGTGCTGGGGTTACAGGCATGACTCTGATTTTCAACATAGGTCCTGACCTGAAGTATACCACGAAAGAGGTGATTTGCTTAAAAGAAGTTTCCATCTCCCACAGTGCGTGCTCGACCTGCTGGTGGGCAATGGGCAGAGGACAGGGACATGACAGCTTTTGGAGAGAGTGGAGAAAGGAGTTCCACAGAATTTGGACTGCCCTTCATAGAAAAGTTTACGAACACTGGCAGGCAGACAGGTGGTATGGCAAAGTGAGATTCTGAAGAAAGGGGTTTCAGTTTTGTATGTATCCCAAGAGGCTCCTGGGAGAAGCAGGGGAGTCCTGTATTGTGAGGATGCAAGCTTAGTCTACCTGTGTCCTATGCTATGAGACAGAGTTTGGGCAACAGGTTACATGTGACCAGGACAACAAGAATCATTCTTTATTGGATAGGGGTGGAGGTTGGTTAATGTGCAGCCTCAATGTTGTGAACCAACTCCTATGTGTCGAGGGGGCTAGGTGTGTCTGCCCTGCTCCTAACAGTCTATGATTAGAACCCAAAGGGCACTGGCATTCTAGCAGGATTCAGTCTTCACACACTGCTTGTAACAAAAAAGAAAAAGCAATCCTTTAATGGATATGAGTAGAAGTCTTACAGGTAAGCAGCTCTTTAGCAAATGAAGTTCACAGTAGAATGGGGGTTACTTTGTTTATAAAGGAAAACACTGTGCAAAATGTCAGTATTTGTCCTTAGGATTGGGTTGTGTGGTCTTAAACCTTTGTTCCACTTTGAACTAGCTCCAAAAAATGGATCTCAGATTTTGAAACAATATAGTTAATACATCTCCAAAACTGTCCCAAGAGGGGACATTACAGTTATTTACTTAACTTGCTCTGAGAATAAAGTAATTAACAGTCTTACGTTCTTCCTAGCCCCTTTAATTATGAAGAGAGGCCTAAGTATCTCATCATCCCTACATGATTAGCAAACCAACACAGATGAAAAGGGACGAGGGCGGCCTCTAGGGAACAGGTGTGGAGTATTTTACATGCACGACAAACATCCCCAGCCACCACGAGTCCAGTCATCTGGTAGAGATTTTTGTAGTAGTGAACATCTGGGACTTAATTTGCTATGTGTAGTAGAAACTGCACATCTCTACGTTGTTCAAAGCCATTTGCAGTCTTATAATCTGCTCACAGCCTCTACCCAGCCCCTTGGAAAACACTTTCCACGATGCCACTTGCAACAACCCTTCAAATGCCTCGGTTTTGCAAAATAACAAGGGGATGCATTTCAAGCAGGGCCGCTCCCATTACTGGCTTTATCCCATTGATAAGCTCTGGCATTATAACTGGCGTGACCTCAGATGACTGTCCAGTTTCATCAGCTAATGCTGCCATCTGGCCATGGCCTGTGGATCCAACAGTATATGTGAAGGCACAGCAGGAAGTGAGGAGATGACCCGGCAGGGAGGTCGCCTGTGTTCTGTGCACAGCGTTTCTTTCCCTGTGCCTTTGTGATGACTCTCCAGACAGTTCCTGCAATTGCTTGCACCATTATAAATGGCTGCTATCAATAAACACCCTAACCTTTTATTTGTGAGATCAGCCTGTACTTCTTGAAGATAACAGGGGCTTAGATTTCAGCGCAATGGAAAACATATCCCAAGACCTTTCTTGGATGGTCAGAACATTTAAAGAAAATGAAACAGGCAGGCTTTAGATAACATTTCCTTTTCTTTCTTTTCGTAACCTTCCCTTTCCTTAAATACAGCCTTAAAAAGAAGCTACTAGATAATATCAGCTTTTCTTTAGGATATGGCTGTGTTTGCTCTGTGGGTGGTGGATGCCCACAGGATGAAGCTGACATTTACCCTTTCAGTCTTTTCTGGGTGTGGCCTTGAAGTTTCATATGCAATAGCAAGCCTTAAGTAAGTACTTCTCAGAATGATTTCCCCTCCCTTGAAACATCCTGAAAGGAAATGTTGACTGGAAATACTCCTATCAGCATTTCCTACCATCGCCAGGGCCCATCGCAGTAAGTGAAACTCAATCAGGACCTTTACAGTCATTTTACGTCCCTTTCTCTCACCTAGTTCTCTCCATAAACACTTCTCCTTTGGATTTTATATCTTGGATTTAGCCTTCAAAAGCACTGTTCATCAGTCCCATCATTGAAACGTGTATTTATTGCCAGTGAAAAGCATGTTCATCCCAGGAAAATGTGTGTGTGTGTGTGTATGTGTGTGTGTGTGCAAATTTGTACTAGAATCTTTTGAAATGTAAGTTCCATATGGGAAGCATACAGTGTGGAAATGGTTTAAGGAGGCTGCTCTCAGTCAAAACCACATGATCTTCTGCTAGTCATTGGCCTTCAGACAATTGAAACCTAAAGCTGACCAAGTTAAAGCGGATGTGGAGGGACCAGCGTGGATATATGCTTTTTAACAAAGGAAGCTTGGGACAGAGAAGCCTTTGGACACAACAAAGGAAGGAAATGGATCTGAGTGTCTGTAACTTGCCACTTACCGTGACAGTGTCTCATCCACGCCTGATCTGGGTGTCTCTGTTTGTATCAGGTCATTTCCTTTGATAGTACACTCCTATCTGACCCGCCATGCCTGGGAAGTGGCAGTGTCCTTCACCCCCACCGGACAGGCCCAAGCTAAGACGTCATCAGAACCCTCCGTGTTTCCGTTGTTGGGCTCCACGCCTGCTGCAGGCTTTGCATCTTTCTCTGTTTACTTCCTGCCCAGTTAAGAGAAATCTGTAGTGTCCTAAGTTTTGGTTTCAAGATGAATTAACAAAGCTCAGCGAAAAGATGAGAATGAGAGGGACCATTCATTTCACAACTCAATTCTCAGAATCCGAGTTGTTGAAGCCTGTAGAATTCACCTCATCACTGGAAGAATGAGAAACATATGGATTGGTTTACAATTTTAGAGCATCAAATTGAGTCCTGTCTAGAATGTGAACTGAAAGGAGAGGTGACATAGAAAGTTGAAGGAGTAGTTCTATTTAGGAGGTAGGTGACCATGGATCCAAGCAAGGGATGACAAGCAATACAGATACAGGCAAAGAGCAAACAGGGCATGTGTTATGGGAGTGAGTACATTTGTTGATAAACCAGTCAGGAGGAATGAAGTGGGAAAACGACAGAAACAAGACCAAGCCCCAGTGTGTCTTCAGCTTGCCTTTGGTTGGTTTTGTTCCATTCGAACAATGGAGTTAACGTTAACACAGTTTACTGAGAAGGAAAAGGATGGAGGGTCAGGCACATTGGGTTTGAACGTCACCCTGGAGCTACCTATTCAAAAGTCCTCAAACCAAAGTCTCTGTGTTTAAGCCAGAGTTCGGTGAAGAAATTTAGAAGTAGTAAGTGTACAGATGAAATGAAGGCCACACGGATGGATGGAATCACCTAGAACAGCTAAGGGACCTTTCTGTCTTCAGTAGGCCACAGCCACCTGAACAGTCTGAAGAAAATGAATGACCAGTTCCCACCTTAAAAACAAACCAGCAAAAGTGGGGAGGAGTGTGAACAGTCCTCCAAATGGTCAGGGAAGTGGACATGGGGCTGCATCTCTGATGTGCTGGTACAGAGATCAGAAGCGGAGAATGCAGTGAGGTAACTGAAGGCAGAGAAGTAGGAGAACAGGGAAGTCATGCTTGCTGTTCAGGAAGCTCAGACAGAAAGTGCCTTCCAAGAGATGGCGAGGCCACTTAGCTGCTGTTATTAAGAAAGATGAGAACCAAGTATCCGCACCATGGCAGGAAAAAAGGAGCAAGTTGCCATCTGTTTGCTTTGAAATAAGAAGGGGAGTGATCAGCTGAGGGGGCATAAGAATAGTGATGCTAACGGTGAGAGAGGAAAGTGAATGTGTTGTTTTTAGGAACCAGAGAGAAAGAACCTTCCCAGAGAAAATAGAAAATCAAGAAGTGTTGGTATTATGTTTGTGAACATAACTTTAAAGTGGGACTATTACATCAATTTCTATTGATTAATCTGGCCCCATTCAGACACTCAGAGCAAGGAGATGGTTGAGCTTAATCATAGTGGTGGTTTTGTTTAGGGGTTTGTTTTCCTTGTCTTTTAATTTGTTGGGTCAACCACGATGTGAAAGGTAGTCAGTGCACCTAATAGCTTAAGGCCCCTCATCTGCCAGGAGATAGCCCAGCAAGAAGACTGCAGTATGGACAAACTCTCACCCTCTGCCAAGCACCGTCGTGATAGAAGGATCATTGTTCCAGGAGGCAGGATATGTAAATAATTAACAAATAAAAAGTAGTCAGATTTTCAAGATGAGTTTTTGCTAGAGCTGGAGAGAGGAGAGCGAGTCTAGCAAGCTCACTGAATAGCAAATACGGCAGTGTCCACATATTGGGGATTCAACCAAACACGGGGCTTAGCAAGGTGAGTGACCTTGAGGCCCTGCATCCTAAGAGCTTTCAACCTTCCTATTTTTCCTATGTTCACTGTGATTGTCGCCAGCAGTTGTCTATGTAAATAATTTGATTTTCAGCTGCGCGTGCTCTGCTTTTTGTTCTTTCTAATTTATGTTTCCAATTAAGTTTTACAATGGCATTGTTTTGTTTAAGTTGTTCTCTCTGCTCTGCAAGTTCCTTTCTCATTTTGCTCTGCTGTTTGTTGGGAGGTTTTGTTCTAAGTGTTGTCTCTTTGAATTCTTCTTTTATACATTTTATTTAGTATTCTTAATAAGGAATTCTTGTTCACAATTCGTCTATGATGAAAGAATCCATAGCAATAGGGACCGAACTAGTCACTTCTTTTCCCGCCACATCCCTCTTTGTCTTCTTCTTTCCTTTTTCTTCCCTCCGTCCTTTCTGTTTCCCTCTTTAATGCTCCTTCCTCTTCCCCTTACTTCACCCCAGCTTCTCCCTTCTTCCAGCCTTCCCTCTCCCTCCCTCCCTTCTCCAGCCTTCTTTTCCAGACTCCTTCCTCCTCGCCATTCCATTTCTTCCTTCCTTCTCCCTCCTTGTTCTCTGTCTGTCCAGCACAATGATTCTTTTTCACATATTCTTGACACAGAAAATTCTGACCAGAAGTTCTCCTTGAGTGGGTAGGCTGCAAGCAAGCCAGTTGGGTCTTGTTGAAACATCCACTCACTACGACTGCACAATTTCAAGTCACAATGATTTAAAAGCCAGCTGGAAACTACAGAGTGCTTTACAATAGGCTCTTTCTTACGAGCTAGTCAAAGGCAGCAGAGGCCACACTCCTCACCCTCGATCATTAGGGCTCTTACTCTGGAACTCGAGCTCCACTTCTTGTTTCCAGAGGCATGTTAGGTGTTCAAGTTTTTCTTACTTTCCATCTTTATAAACAGATCAATAAAAATTTATGATAGCAAAATAAAATAATAATTAATTTAAAAAAACGTCTTCTAAATTCATCAGGAACATCTATTTTGAGGTACTTCAAAAGAGTGAAGACAGATGTCTATACATTCATCATGATGACATTCTCTTGCTTCCTGTCCTTCTTTTACACACACACACACACACACACACACACACACACACACACACACCACATGTCCCGGGGAAGCGCTGAGCATCTGATGCAGAGAGTTCCATTTCTTGCCTTAGCTCCACTCCTTGAGGCATTCTGACCAGTTATATTCTGGCTCCTGGCCCTGCCACTTCCTCATTATGCAGAGGAAGTACATTCTTAGCACTCACACCCACAAACCACACAGGAAATGAAAGGTGGGATTAAGTAAAAACCCTCCACAACCCCCAGTCTACTACTGCATCTGCTCTTGACAGTCCTACTCCCCAGAGGCTCCTGACAGAGAAACCCACAAGAGCAACCAGGAAGCCAGGATGGAAATGCGCCTTGGCCATGTGACTCCAGCTGTGTAAGAGCCTGTGTGGTGCTAGGGAGTTCACATCCTGCCTGCGCATGGTCAGCAAAGCTAAGCTCGGCATCCTGAGAAAAGCCCCCTTCATTGACTAGAGAGAGCACTCAGCTCCTAACCAGCTGATACGACAGGAATCTGCCAGATGTACTCAGTCTACATTCTCCGCCATGCCATATAAAGACTAACATAATGCTTATGAAATGCTCAGTACATCTCAAAATGTTAGCGAGGCTACTCACTATTAAGTACACTTGCCTAAGGGTTTCTTTCCAGATTTCAAGAATTTCAGCCTTTGACTTTCTTGGAACACGTTTCCTTCGGGAAGCCTCAAGCTTAGCATTTAGCTATTATTTATTTATACAAAAGCATCTTTGTGACCCTTTATGTCACCTTGCTTGATAGGAGGATTTTTTTTTACAATCCTGCTTCAGCTGTCAATTTAAACCTTTCAGAAAGCCTCTACAGAAGATTCATTTGTACAGGAGACATTGTGTATGTGTTGAGAAATCCGTTTTCTTTCTCCTGCTTCCTTGCTCTTTATTTTTACAACACAGCCTGAAAAGAAGCCGGTCCGGATCGCAGCTATCAGCACAGCTCTTAGGGAAGCCTAGATGCCTTCATTCCCTCATGTGTGTGCACTAAGTGTGTGCTCTATGCCTGGCAGCAAGCCCTCCTCCAGGAGCTGAAAACAAAAGCATAAAGCCTGGCTAATGAATCTCAGGCACTACTGACATCCAATAAGTGTCTGGTGGGATAACTGTTAGATCTAATAATTTATATGATGCTATGGGAGCCTCTGGATCAATGAAAGCTACATTAAGAAAAGAAAACAAGGAAGCTGTTTAAAAGTAACAGCTGAGTACTGGGCCATTCTGGTGCAGAAAAGGACCAGAAACAAAAACAAAAACAAAACAAAACAAAAAAAAATCCTAATCATTGAAATAACATAGGCATAGTACAATAACCCAAGAGAACATGATCTACTAGTAACTGCGTGCTGTTTAGGTTTCTTTTTTCTTTTTTTCTTTTTTCTTTTTTTTTTTTTTTTTTTTTTTGAGACAGGGTTTCTCTGTGGCTTTGGAGCCTGTCCTGGAACTAGCTCTGTAGACCAGGCTGGTCTCGAACTCACAGAGAGCCACCTGCTTCTGCCTCCCGAGTGCTGGGATTAAAGGCGTGCGCCACCATCGCCCGGCTTGTTTAGGTTTCATTTGATCGAAACTGAAAGATGGAAAGGTTGCAAAGAGGCCATGTGGCTGTCAATCAGTTTATATAACATGCTGATGTCAATGAAGAGATCATATGAATCTAGCCGAAGGAGTGGGGGGACCAGGTGTGTGCTTTAAGAAGTCGCTGCCGTGGTGGCATGTGAAAAGACTGAAGGGTGAACAAGCCTAAATGCGAAGAAACCATTGGATGGTGAGAGCTGCCATCAAACAGGATGGCCCGAATTAAGAGCACAGCATGGGAATTCAGATGAGTAGATGGCTCCGAGAGATACAGAGTAGCAAAAGCCATGACTGTCAATGAGCAAATGGTTACCATAGGCAGGGAAAAGAGTCACTGACAGCTATCCAGGGCTTGGTCTGAGCATCTGGGTAGACCGTGGTAGCATCCAATGACAGGACAAACAGGAGAGAGAATCGATTTTATAATAGATGTTGAGGTGGTTTGAATGAGAAATGTCCCCGATGGACTCTGACATTTAAACACTTGGTCCCCAATTAATTGGTGGTGTTGATCAAAGAAGTTGTGCAGGCAGCACGCCCTTGTAGGAGGATGTAGCTCACTGAGCATGGGCATTGAGAGCTTAAAACCTTGACTCACACTCAGTTCCCTTTCAGATGGTGGTATGGTCTCTCAGCTTCCTGTTCCTGGTGCTATGCCTCCCAGTCAATGGGCTCTTATCCCT
Organism: Chionomys nivalis; assembly: GCF_950005125.1. Lineage (NCBI taxonomy): Eukaryota > Metazoa > Chordata > Mammalia > Rodentia > Cricetidae > Chionomys > Chionomys nivalis. The sequence continues at coordinate 36,336,915 of NC_080093.1, forward strand.
CTACAACTGCAAGCCAACGTAAACCCTCTCTTCTCTAAGTTGCCTTGGTCATAGTGTTTTTATCACAGCAACAGAAAAAAAGGAACCAATGCAGATGTTTATCCGTTTTAGATGTCTCAAGTCAAATTGCTTTTGCAATGTCTAGACACATGTGTTCAAGGGTGGTGCAATCAACCCAGCTAGGAGTTCCATAGTCAACGGAGCAGGGCACAGGCGGAGTCAACACTACAGACATATGGAGAGAGAAAGAAGGGGAAGTAAGGGGAGAAGAGGAGAGGAGTTGAGGAGGGAAGATCACTGTAAACTGATGTTTTCACCTAAAACAGTAACTACTATATAAGACTGATATTTTGATATTATAATTCCTGGAGAAATCACTCTGGTCAATTTACTTGACCAAATACCTTCTTCAGAGAGCACATCACAGAAGCTAGAGTTGCATGTATGTTTACTTAAGTCCAAATAACTTGTCTTGCCTATGCCAAGAAAGAGCCTGATGAGATGGAGCCTTTTCAGACTCTTCTGCCTTCTGCACCATTTCTGCATTTCTAAGGGTCTCTTGTCTTCACTTTACCGTGTGCTAAATGTGTTCTTGGACTGTGCCTTTATTTACCTCAGTTACACTTGAAATCATCATACATCTGCAGCAGGTTAAAAACAGTAAGAGAAATTCACATAAAAGCAAATGTTGAACTTAACAAAGATTCATTATTTCATATGTAAATACTTTGAAAGTGACTTTCAGAACATTATGCATTGCTTGGAAATCCTTGGTCTGAGGGATGACAAATGAAGATCAGTGGTGGAGTATTTGCCTTGGATGTGTTAGGCTTGGGTTCAACCACTAGCACTATGAAAACTAAAGACATATATATCTATATCTTTCGATGTGTATTTGTTTTTTATGAAAACTGACTGCCACTGATTCAAAAGACTCAACCACAACTTTTCCATTAGCATGGAAATATTTCCTTTATTTAAAAGACCCTTCTCTTAGCAACATAATTGAATGGAAGCTATTATAAGAGGGACAGATACAGCAACAATTGGAGGGTGATGGAGCATCAAATGTGGCTTCCTTTAAGGTGGAAAATAATTTTATTGTAATTATATCCCAAAGAAGATTGTGTGTGTGTGTGTGTGCGTGTGTGTGTACATATTGTGTGAAAAAATGAAGACACAGAAGTCAGAGGGCATCCCTAAGAAGAATTTTTGGAGTAAGTATAAAAAAAGAAGAGTTGGTAGCACAGACGGACAGAATGCTGGATTAAGTTGTTGGAAGGCTATTGTTTTATAGAAACTGAAGACAATGGTAAGAATCCAGCAGGTTCCAGTTGGTGAGTGGAGAGGAAGAAAGAACAGCAAATTCTAAATTTACAGATTAATTTGTCTATTATTCAGCTATTTATCAAACAACAGCCTCAAGGACTCCATTGACAGTATAATTTTTTTTTACTTCTAGTACACAGTAAATTGACTGTGAATAAGGCAGATAACCATTTTTTATAGGTAGGCTTCCTTTAATTGGGTAAAGTCTTTAAGACTATGGTCTCCAAAGATGGAATCATCTCCCTCCACACCTTTAGGCATTACAACCCACATTCCCATGGGAATGTCCACACTGTCAGCCTGCCCTGGAAAATTCTAACACACACACACTCACAGAGAGAGAGAGAGAGAGAGAGAGAGAGAGAGAGAGAGAGAGAGAGAGAGAGAGAGAGAGAGAGAGACTCTTGGTTCTGTTTCTCTGGAGTGATTGCACTAGATATGGAAAGGAACTCCTCTTGAGGACAGTCTGGATAGCATCAGCTGACAGTTTTGGGTGCTGTTGGGAGAGCATCAGAAGGGGGCATGTGGCTTGTGGAATCATCAAAGACAGTCAAGAAGTCACTAGAGTGTTCAAACATTTCTGGAGCAGTAGAAATATACCACTGACTCGCTGCTATCACACCAGAACACTGTGACATCCCTGGGCTTTCATATGGTCACACAGCATTTGTATGAAAACATAGGAGCTTATGTGGGGTGGGAAATAAGGAGGCATCTGCTGTAAAGAATTGATTAATAACATATACATATATATATAGTTAATATATAAGAAATGAATATGGTTTTTACAGATTTATTTATGCATCTTCTATAACTCATTAAAGATATATTGACCTTTTGAAAAATCTAAGCACCCATATATCTAAGTACCCACACTATATTCAACATATGCCATTTGCACCATCTCCATCAGATCATGAGTTTTCAGAACTGTATCAGATACCATCAAAGTTCCTTCCTTTCTAACGTCATCGGCATCATTGTCATTTGTATTTCATAATTATCACTAAGATATATTATGCATAATAGACATTTATATTTCTGTGACAATTCAGTTTTTGATAAAAGAGTGATGTGTGGAATATCTTTAGAATGGTCTCCATTAATTTCATTGCTTAATAAACACCAACTTATTGCACATAATCTATAACTTATATTTTGCATTCTCATTTTGGTTATTTTACTATGCTGCTACACATGCCTGAAAAATTAGTATTTTCATTATAGTTTTTAGACTAATAATAGAATCATTGCTTTTTGTCACTATACACTACTAATTTCAACAACAAAATCACAGATTTTCAAAAGTTATACATTCCTAATTTCAATGGACAGCTTTTATCTTCTGGTTGAAACAAGAACAGAATGGCTACCAATGTTGATTTCGCCAAGTCAAAGTCACACACACACACACATATACACAAACACACGCATGCACACGTGTGCACAATTATTACAAGTAATTTAAGGAGTATTTTTAAAAACAAATACAATATCACAAGCTTCACAATTCACCAGGCTTGAGACAATAACTACGATAAAAATGCCTTCCGGTAATAAGACATGTTTTTTAGATTTTAGGTAAACAGGCTTTTAGAGATAATTCTCTGACAACAAAACACAAAAGAAGCATCAATTAATTTTAAAGTCATGATAACAGGAATGTAAATATCCTCTAATCTCTTGCATATTTTCCTAAGTCAAACAATAAATCATGTCTAACCCAGTGCTTAGATTATCAAAGTCATTTATGCCAAGGTGTCATTAAATTTTCTTATTAACTATCATATCAAGTAAACAAATCATGTTAAGTATCTCAAGACAGGTTCTTTATAGTTTCAGGTATAGTTTTAAGCTGATTCAATGAGTTTGGCGTCTGGCCTGTAAAACTGTTTAAAGGCAAACAACTACAAGCCTGACTCTCTTAGTTCTATCCCAGGGACTCACATGGTGGAGAAAGAAAAGTGAACCCTTCAACCACACACACACACACGTACGCATGCATAAACACAAGCACACATGCATACACCCTAAACGCAATTTTTTAATTTTACAAAATAAAGTATGTGGAATGAATAATTAAATATGACATAGAACATTAAAGACTCTCTAGTCACATAGCACTTTTCATTTTGATTTATAGTATTTTGTTTAAAATTCCTGGACTGAATCTACTGCTTGGTTGTAGGGTGAACTAATTACAGTTTTTTTCTAATCATAAGCAACGCTGCAAACATTAACAGACACACCTGCGTGCAGAAGTTTCTATAGCTTCCTCATAAGTGGGTTTGGAATTCTGGGTAAGGAGAATAGGTGTCTTCACTTTGACGTGATACAAGTCCCCATCTTTACTAGAGATTGCTGAATATTCAACGACAGGAGAACCAAGAGCCTATTCCTAGAACTTCTATTCCTAGATGCCTGTCTCATCCCTTCACACCCTCTTCTCACAAGGTTTCTCTTGGCTCCAGTTCAAGTTATGTACACGCATTCTATTCCTTTTTGACTTGGAAGATATATGCAGCCTTTGTACATTTTTATTAAAAATATTTATTTTATGTGTATGTGTTAGTCTGAATATATGTATGTACACTGCATGTGTGTCTGGTGCCTACAGAAGAGGGCATCAGATCCCCTGGAACTGAAGTTACAAACAATTCTAAGCCACCGTGTGGGTGCTGGAAATTGAACCTAGATCCTGTGGAAAAACAGGCAGTGCTCTTACCTGCTGAACGAATTCTCCATCCCTGGGAGTTGTATTCTTTAATGTTCACTCTTAGGTCTATGCTCTGATGTTTAGCTACACTGTTTTTCTAACAGAGGGAGCAAGTTGGACCTCTGAATGTAGACTCCAGAGCAACTAGCCTCCTTTGGGAACTGTTAAAACTGGATTCTTCAAAGCTTTCCAAAACTAATGGCTCAAATGCTCATAGGATGAGTCCATACACATATGTTCCCCATAACTAGAAGCATATTTCCTCTAGAATTACTCAATGTCTACCTGTCTGAACAAAGCCTCTTTCCTAGCCAATGAGAAGATTCCACATGACTCCACCTTCTTTGACATACTCAGCTAGAATGTTTTTATTGTCTATAGGAGAAAGGGCAGGGAATGTTTCAATGGTGAATTAAACATAACCACATTTGGGGACCATTAGTCTCTTGTTTTGTTGTTTGGCTTCCCAATCCTTGGTTATCTGTTACTGGTTCTCTCATTAAAAGGAGTGAGTTTTGCTTATGTTCCTTTGAAACAGTCTTCCTATAGTCTTGACATTTGTATCGTTGTTATCTGGGTTCAGAGCTCAGGGTTTGCAGTGACTTTCTGTCAGCAGCTTGGAGAGATGACTTAGCTGTGCTCTGGCATCTGGGGCAGATATGGAGTCTGTTGTTTGTCTAATGAGCGCTTGCTAACAGGAATTCATCTTCCTCTATGTGGCTTTGAGAGGTTTTCTCTTCGTGTGAAGATTTTTCCCTTTGTGTGAGGTTGCCATCCCCTCTACATGTACAGTTCTTTCTACCTATTCCTTTCACTTGTATGTTCCATTAAATGTGTGGAGTTAGGGATTTCTTAAACTCTGCAAAATTTTGGCTGCTATTTTTTTGTGAACATTGCTTTCATCTGCTTTGTTCCCTTTCTTTTGAGCATCCTGATGAATGCACCTCGTCTTCTCTACCTTCTACTCTCCATGTTTGCTCCTTTTAGCATTTGCCTCTGCTGTTGCCTTTTTATCCATTTTTGCTAAATTCTAACTTAACAGTTCCGAGCACTATTTTTTTTGTTTGTTTTTGTTTTTTGTTTTTCAAGATAGGGTTTTTCTGTGGCTTTGGAGCCTGTCCTGGAACTAGCTCTTGTAGACCAGGCTGGACTCGAACTCATAGAGATCTGCCTGCCTCTGCCTCCCAAGTGCTTGGATTAAAGGTGTGCACCGGCACCAAGCACTATTTTTGTCTTTGACTCTGAGTTGGTCCAGAGCATTGTATAGTTTAATGTTCTTGTCAGAAGCAGCAGTTTAAGATAAGAGGGGGCAAATTTCTATGTGTTGGGTATAAAACATGGGACCAGAAGAATCTAGAGACAGTTATATGTTGGTACACTGGGGGAGATGTGGGGAACCACAGGGCGGTGTGAGAACTTCGCAGCTTCATTAGCATTTACACTGTTTGGGAGATGTACCCTTAGTTTCCAGAAGAAGGGACAGTGGTCTGGGCTGCTTGAGAAGAAACAGGAGAAGGTTTGAGGAATGTATACAGAGCTAAGGAACCTGACTTTATTTCCATTCTTACTTTAGGCATGGAGTCTTGTATATAATTCCATAAAACCTTAGCCATGTCCTCACCAAAGGGCCAGCTGTCAAAGTAGATGGCAAGGGAGTCTGGCCTCATAAGTCATGCTCTCTCAATTATAAAGAAGTCAGCAACAAATTATTGTATCCTTTGCAAACTAATAAATAAATCTATATAGCCATCTTAAAGGCATGAAGAGAATTGCCCACCAAAAGAAAAACAAACAAAAATATAACTTTGTCACTGAGATTCATCAGATCCCAAAAGAATTGTGCCCATACCTTGTGGCCCAACTCTTGCAAGCATCCCTGGGGTGTGTATATTGCATGGGGAGAGTTGTATTGAGTTATATAGTTTTGATTTGTTTGCTATTATTTTGTTTGTTAGTGTGTTTGTTTGTTTGTTTGTTTGTTTCAGTCTTTGAACAGGATGACCTACATAGCTCAGGCCAGGGGCCATGGTATTTTTTTCTTTCTCTTCTCAGTGAGGTTCCAAAGACAATGCAGAAGGACCACTGGACTAGAAGTCAAGATGTAACAAGAGCATTTAAGAAATCAGAAAAGGGAAGACAGAGAGAGCAAGATAAAGCCCTGAGTGGATGTGTATTATTGACCATTTGCACAGCTATCTCATGGAGCCCAATGTCTTACTTAGACTTGTGGGCAAGTCTCCATGTCAGACTCAAAAGAAAGGCAAAGCCTTCCTCTGGTCCAAGTAGAATGTTTTGAATGACTGATCTTTAATTTAAGCCAGTGAATGCAGAAACAGTCAATCACAGCTCCCTCCTCTTCCATGACTGCAATTTGAAACTACCCACCAATAGAGACCTCCTACTCAGATTAGCTAACCAATCTCTTTTTCATTCAGCTATTCACACACACATACACACACACACACACACACACACACACACACACCATCCCACCTCTTTGCTCTCCAATATATAACAAATGAATTGAGTACTGAGTTTAGGGGCTGCTGGTGCATCTCCGTCAGCATGAACAGTTGACTCAGTCCCAGATTTTCAGTACATGTGTCTGTGTGTCTGTCCTTTTTTTGTTCTTTCGTTGCCCCAGTAAGGTCAAGTCTAAAGCCATGGAGGTCGCAGACTATGTGCTGCTAGAAAGCAAACCCAAAGGCTTATGTGTATCAGGCAAAACCCTCAAGCACCAGCTCCATCCCTAGGTCCCAAAAAACAGATTTATAGTGCTTCCTCACACAAACACAATCTGGCAAGAGCCTTTGATTTGTTCTCAAAGCCCCTGAAGTATAAAGAATGATGTTGAATTATAGTTTCTAGTTACATGTATAAGATGGGCAGTTATTATCCGATTCTGATAAGCAAAAGACTAAGCAAAATGAAAATGAACAAATCCTCTTAAATCCACCAGAGAAACGAGGTCACAGAGTGAACCGCAGCCTCCGAAATGGCGGATTTCAGAGAATAACACTTTACAAGAAGGTAAATCTGTCAACAGCAGCTTCCAAGGGAAAGAATAGGAAACCCTAAATGTAGTTGGCAGGCTGCTTTGATGTAGACATGTCTGGGAGTTAAAATTTCTACAGGGACCCATCCATGTGGCAACATGGTTGCGCTTTTGTGAGTTTTCCCTCCAGGAACAATTTCTCTGCAAAGGAACTATTTTTGAAACATGCAAGAGTATTCTGGTCTGCTCAAGTATTGCCTAAAAGACAGATGATGTGGACTGGGGATATAGCTCAACAGGTAAATGACTTGCCGCACAGTGGGAAGGCCCAAGTTCAACTCTCCAGAGCCAACATAAAAGCAAAGTTTAAGGATTTCACATATCTTCACATTGTAAAATGACACAAACAAAAAAAAAAGGATAGTGGGAAATGCACAGGAGACAGTGATGTTGTAGAATAGTGGGAAATGCACAGGAGACAGTGATGTTGTAGAAGAGTGGAAAATGCACAGGAGACAGTGATGTTGTAGAATAGTGGGATATGCACAGGAGATGGTGACATTGTAGAATAGTGAGAAATGTACAGGAAACGATGACTTTTGTAGAATAGTGAAAAATGCACAGGAGGCTGTGACATTGTAGAACCCTCACACAAAGGGAAAAATCCTCACAAAGAGAACACCTCTCAGAGCCACATAGAGGAAGACAGATTCCTGTTAGCAAGCGCTCATTAGACAAACAACAGACTTCACATCTGCCCCAGATGCCAGAGCACAGCAAAGTTATCTCTTCAAACTGCTGACAGAAAGTCTCTGCAAACCCTGAGCTCTGAACCCAGATAACAACGATACAAACGTCAAGACTATAGGAAGACTGTTTCAAAGGAACATAAGCGAAACTCACTCCTTTTAATGAGAGATCCAGTAACAGAAAACCAAGGATTGGGAAGCCAAACAACAAATCAAGAGACTAATGTTCCCCAAATGTGGTTATTTTTAATTCACCATTGACACATTCCCTGCCATTTCTCCTTATAGACAATAAAATATTCTAACTGAGTATGTCAAAGAAGGTAGAGTTCCGTCAGGCCAGAAACTGGGATCTGGGCTCATAGCTAAAGTAGGGCTGTATGGTGAGGTACAAGCCTTGCTCTCCCATTGGTCCATGTCCCGCCAGGGACTTGGAATCAGGAGGACAGTCCCTTGTTGCCTGTTGTGCCTGGACAGGGCATAGGCAACATTCAGCGTTCCTGCCACAGCTGGCAAATTTAGCTCAGCTTCTCGGGTGCCGACCATTATGGTGGTTCTGAGACTGCCATGTGTGACCACAAGCTTAGGCAGGTATAGCCAGACCTATTTCTTTATTACCTCTGTTTTGTTTTGTTTTGTTTTTTCATTTTAGACCTTGTAATCACAAGATTAGGAGAATTTCTGTATCCTCTCCTCTGTTAAAAGCCATTTACCAATATAGGCTCCTTGGCTCAAGGGCCGATTAGCCTGTAGACGCTTTGGCTAAGGGTGCTGATTGTGGGAGGTATAGCCCCTCAAACTTTCCTGTCTCCTGCCCCTCCTGGCTCCACTACACAGCATGGGTCAGATTCAGCTGCCCACAATCTCAGCAGTAACCTAGGCCATCTCTGCACTATGCTCTGAGCTCTCTTCTCTCTTCCCACCTACTCAGCAGTGGCAAAGGCTGTAGCTAGGTGACCACAGCTTGTCTGGGCAAAGGAGAGGCCATATATTGGCTCCTCTGAGTCCCAGAGCAGCCAGAAGGTGTGGGGGGGGGGGGGTGTAGGGGGAGGGTATAATACTTACAAACTCTAAAAGTCTCTGAATTTGTTTCTGTTTCACCCCAGCTCCTTTGGTTATCAAAATAAATCCAAGCAACTGCACAGATAGTAGAATACTATTTCCTTGTCCCACATTCACAAATATTATTTACAAGTTTTACACCCGATTTTTTGCCCCACCTTTCTCTCTCCTTTTTTATTATCTATTATTATTTATTTCTGAGCTCTCATTATTCACCTCTACACCTGTGATGTAATTTTCTTCATGTACTCATGTCCCTCATGTACTCCCCTGTACGCTGGCTACACTTCTGTGCATTTTGGCAGTCACCTGTTGGCTCCATATTGGGCTCCATTTGTTGGGGGGTCAGCTTTGACAAAAATACCACTTACCAGGATAGAGGTATGGGGATCAGAAAAATAGTAAACAGGATGAAGATGCAATTGAAAATAATAAAACAGAAACATAGGAGGGAGTTCCAGGGAATACTGAAATAGTCTGCATTTAATTTTCCATACACTTTTATATGCCAATTATAAAAAGGGGAAGAAGGCAACAAAAGACTTCAACATGATACAAAGGACAGCTCAAACAGCTAACTGCTTCAACACTTTGAGACATCACATCATTAGCATTCTGTTGTTTAGGCAATGAAGCCACCCCTAGACCAAGTATCCTGAAGGCAGCCACTCCCCAGGTTAAACCTCCAATTATAAAAGAAGGAGCAGAAGTACGCTTGCATATCCTGACCATCTGTCAGAATGGAGTGGATCTAAATGTGCAGGCCATCATAATGTCAAAAGAACAAAGCAATCACATCCTGGGTTAGGATGTGTGGCCCTGGTTGTTGTCAACAATTTTGAGCAAGCTAAAACTCTCTGACCTTCAGACAAGGTGGAAATGGGCTCACAATTTTAGGCCTCCACAGTCATGTGGGGTCTGTTCATTGGCTAGAAAAGAGGGCTTTGTTTACGTTGGTAGACATTGTGTAATTCTACAAGAATGCTGCTCAAACTCTAGCATGCTTCAGAGTCTCTGAGAATACAAAGGTATAACCAATGACTAATATGTAACGGTCTTTCACAAAAAAAAAAGTTTTATAGCATGCAAGGATAGATGGGTAATGTAAACAGACAGATATAAAGTCTGAGAATCAAAGGGAAAAAAAACAGAAGTTAAGAGCTCTGTAACACAAACAAAAGAATTCTTTTGCTGGACATAGTCTGGGTTTTCGGAACACATCAAGAGTGCTTTTGGATGAGCCAAGAGAAAAGAGCCGGGAAGAGGTGTGGGAGAGTAGCCGAGGAGTGTGAGATGACTGCAAACGGTGTAGGATATATAACGAGACTGGTTATGTTTTCATTTTGTTTTCTATTTTGGAGGGATTTCAGCCAACCATAGCAGGGAACTCAGCAACAGCAGCATCTCTGCTCATAATAGTCCGTGACAGCCCATATAGCACAGACCTAGAATCAGAATAAGCAGACCAGAACCTGAAGCAGAGAAAACCTTCAAAGGCCCAGCTCTAGAGACCTAGTTTTAACAAATAGGCCAAACATTCCCAAACAGCACAATTAGCTGGTGAAATTACCTGGCGCGAGTGAGAAGGAAACATGGAACGTGGAACAAACCCGCTTAGGAGTTTATTAGAGAGCGTGTGTACAGGCCTGAGGATGGGTGTGCAGAGAGAGAGAGAGAGGGAGATGGCGCGTCCAGCTTTTAAAAGCTGCCTAGTGTATATGCACAGGGAGTTGGCATGACTACGCCACAAGCTGATGATGCAGATGACTGGCGACTCATGCATGCTGCGCAAGGGTTTAGCTGAGTCATACGTGGATGTAACCACGCATGCGCGCACGTGGGTCATGCAGGACCCTTTGACATTCAGGCATCTCTGCGCCGGAGAGCCCATCTGCACGTGCTCACCTTTAGAACACAGAAGTGCAGCCTTATCTATGGCTGAATATTTACATTAGGTAAACAAGTATTCAAACACATGAGCCTGTGAGGGACATTGTAGACTCAAAACCTAACAGATACATAGTAACCATGGAAGATTAACTAGAATACTGTCATTTCCTGTGCAATCTCTTCATGACACACACCAAGCAGCGTCCTGAAAGTTTCAGCTTTTATGAGCAATACTGACATCCTATACAGTATCACTATATAGTACTTTGAATGAAATGTAAAGAATTGTTAGAGAACTCACAGCACACTATGCCATGGTTCATTGAGGTCAGCACCTGATGGATACTTTCCCCATGTTCCGTGTGTAGGTCTAATGACCCATCTCAATATAATACATTTGGCATTTACTTCTAATTTTTTGGAAATAGTGCAAAGAAATGAATTCTGTTTAGCAACTTTTCTAAAGGTGTTTGTATGGTAACTTCCTTCTGTTGAAAACATTAATTCATGAAAGAAAAATGTTAAATTAAATAAATACCCAAAGCATATCAATTCTTGATCCAGACATGATGGCACACATCTATAATCCTTGCACTTGGGAAGGCAAAGCAGGAGAATTAAGAGTTCAAAGCCAGCATGGACTACATAGTAAGTCTGAAACTGGCCAGTGCAAACCAGTGAGGCCCTGTAGATAGTCCATTCCATCTTAGATTCGTGTCTTCCCGTCCCCCTTGAAGATGGCTTGAAGATGGGTGGGGAAGACAAAGAGGCAACCTAGGCAGGAAAGAGTTAAAACCGAAGAGTAGAACACTGAATGGGAAAGTGGAAGAGACTGTCAACCAGTCAGGGGAGGTTGCCTACTATGCTGCAACCCTTGGTTCTCAGCAGGCTGCAGGCGCCCAGCTGAGAGAGCTGCCAGCAAATGGTACGGGATGCCCATCACGAACAGTCCTGCACAGAGCAAGTCTGCAGAAAGCAGGTTGCACACAAGTAGCAGGAACAACACATCTCCCATCTCTGGCAGATGAGGAAGAGCTCCCTGCTTGCAGCTGAAGCAACAGATCTCAAAGGCAAGAACAGAATGGAAGCTCACAAATGGAGATGAGAGGCCTCTCAAGGTGGGAACAAACACCCTGTCTGGAAAGTAGGAGCGGAGGGACTCAGGGTGAGTTTGCCTGTGTGCGTTGGGTTTGTCTCAAGAAATGACTTGCTTCTCCAAGAACACATAGGAGCTGACTCTGGCCAGACCTAACTGAGGACCCGAATCTGGTCAGACACCTGACTGTGCGATCTTGGCTTCAGGCTTTCCTTCCTGAAGAGGACAGAAAGGCCTGGGGACCAGGCCCTGACCAGACTTGGGAGCTGGCCTGGTGAAAATCCTGCGTGCCTCTTCTTTATACAAAACCAGATGGACCCTGACTGGCTATGTGTGTATTCAAATGAGATATAGAATGGAACCAATTAGGAGGGAGCTGTCAAGCCTCAAGAAGGGAAAGGGAAAAGCCTGCCAACCCTATGCCATCCCACCCAACCCATCCATCCACCCACCACCTCCAAGTGTGAGAGCAAGTGTTGGGTAGAAAGAGAAAGGCAAGAAGAACACTGATTACCCACCCATTCCGGCTCTACTTGCCACCTGACAAAAATAGCCAGGATCTTGGCTTGGATCAACATTAGAGTTATCCACCACAGCCTTTAAGGTAGCCAGGAAAAGTTCAGGGGTGGGAAGAATGGCAGGGGCGGGGGTGTCTGTGCTCTGTTGTTAGCTTAAAAAAATCAAAATTAAATAATATAAATTAACTGATGAAATAATAATCACAATCAATTTGTGTTTTCTATATTTCTTAACATAAGACAAGGCAACTCAAAGGAAAAAAAAACAGCCTGGGGAAAAAAATACCCTTGAGAAATGTTCTAGATATATGTGAAGAACCATCATGCCTCCATATTAGATTTTGTTTGTTTGTTTGTTTTTCAAGACAGAATTTCTCTGTATAACAGCCCCAACTGGCCTGGAACTGCCCTATAGACCAGGCTGGCCTCGAGTTCGTAGAGATATGCCTGCCTCACTGGGATTAAAGGTGTGTGCTACCACTCCTGACCCTACTTAGGTTTAAAACTCATCTTATAGTAAAGACAAACTAGGTTCATTCTTGTTTATGATTAAACTTCTGTTTTTCAAGGATTGGGCTATGCCTCACCTGTAACCCTAACTACGAATGGTTCTGTACTGCCTGTATCAGGAAGAGCAACCATGTCTGTTTCAAAAAGCTGTTTATAACCATCTCACAATCTTACCTTTGTTTCAGAAGGTTATAGGACCATCTATGACTACCTTGTTATGACTGCCTGTCCTTATGACTGTTTTACACTGGCCTGCCTTTGGGGTCCAAGCAATAGCAGGACATGTCATCTGCAGCAGCCAAGATGCCACACTGGCTACTCCCACCTCTAGTCATGAACTCTTCCTATGTGCATGTGCTATCCCCCCCTCTCTCTATCTTCCTTTTGCTAACTCAGAGGCTGCCTCTGAACCCCTCTCTTCCCCCTCCCCAAATGTGAGTGCTGTTGCATGGTGTGACTCTGTGGCACAGATTGGCTCCAACTTCCCAAGGTACCTTTCTCCATTAAATCATTACAATGACTACCTCATTATGCCCACCTTGTAGCCAAGTCTCTGTTTCAGGAGGTCACTAGGACTCAAGCGTATGCTGACGCTCTGCTCCTGTAACCCCACTTACTCTGCCAAATTCAACACTTAGAAACCTGCCGTGGGATATTTTTACACGGTGTGAAGGTGGATTGCTGTGATTGGTGTAATAAAAAGCTGCATGGCCAATAGCCAGGCAGGAGAGATAGGCAGAACTTCTGGGGAGAGAAAGGAAGAGGAGATAAGTGTGCAGGAGATCCATGGAGACACAGGAAGTCGGGCATACAGGATGAAAGGTAAAAGTCACGTGGTAAACATAGATTAATAAGAGCAGGTTAATTTACTTTATAAGAGCTGGTGGGACAAGTCTAAGCTAAGGCAGAGCTTTCATAATTAATAAGTCTCTGTGTTATGTGTGAGATGGTGGCCTAAAGAAAAATCTGACACAGGAACCTCCTACCCCTGAGCTATAAAAGCCTTCTTCATATCCAGTGCTGACCTCTTGAACCCCGTCTTAGTGGGAGAAGCCCCATGCTCACAAATTCAATAGGTTGCTTTAATTAATTGCTTGCCTTGGATTTGGCCAGGATGATTTGTGTCAGTGATAGTTCTCCTCCCATCTTTGGGGTTAACAGATGCAAGGCTGCACTGTTCCCTGGAAGGCCAAGGGTCTGGGAGAGGGTGCCTAATGAAGCAATCTTTAGGCCAAGCAACCCTTCCATGTTGACGTGGTTCAAGATGGGATGCATCCTGTTACTTAGAGACTGAGCACATCTCCATATTCAGCTCACCAATCCTCTCGCTGAACTTAAAACCTGGCCAGCCAAAAGGAAAGAGAGATGCTGTTTGTTTGAGAATTGTTTTTTTTTTTTTTTTTTTCTTCTTCAGAGTTTTGTTTTGAAACCCTGGTGGAAAAGCTTGGTTGAGATCTAGCCAGCCTTTATCCTGCAAAACTTTCCAAACAAAGACTTCAGGGGCTTGGGGTTTTTCCCAGGTTCTCTGGATCCCTGTAAACTGCTTGAGCTTTGCTCCCATTGCCTCAGCTTCCATATCCATGCCTGCTTCCTACGCCAGCTCTTTACACCACAGCTCCTATATCCGCCTCCCAGATATGCGCCCCTCCATATCTGGAAAAAGAGCCCTAGCAGACATCACTGGGTAACGGCTGACAAGCCTAGAAGTGGGAAGGGGAAGCGATTGTCAGGAAAGGGGCACCTAGTCATGTTTACCTTCTCAAGTCGAGTTCCACCATGCTCTCTTACTTTAACCCTCATGACTAAGTCTCAGGAGTTTGCTTGTGTCTAACAAAAGAAGCCAGTGAAAGCCCCTAACAGCAAATACCAAGGTCCCCTTATGAAACAATTAGCATCGTGGCCAGACAGGGTCAAAGACTGTCAACATTCCTCGGGCTTGGCTGTCCTACTAGCCACATAATCAGCCTCTGGAACAACCAACAGTGCAAATGTTGTTCACTGCCACAGCCATTTGTTCCTCTTCCGAGAATTCCTATGAAAAGTTTCCTATGAAATAGATCAGAAAAGATGAACAAAGAGCTCCCTTTGAGCAAATATCTTCCACTCCCTACCAGATCAGACAAAAAAAAAAAAATGTTCACAAATTGCACAAACAAAATTTGGTTCTAAGGTTTGCAAGAGCAGAGAGAAGTGGGCAAGCGTTCTTCAATTGGCTCAACTGTCTGATCTAAAGGAAAGCAAATTCCTAGGATTCCCCTTCAGCTAGCCTCACAGAGCAAAGCCAGCCCTCACACAAAAGCGCTGGCACAACCGGCCAACAAAGATTGTCACCACGAATAAACATCTGTAGACTTAACTCACCCCAGAGCTCTGGGAAGCAGGAAATCCGGGCGTTTGTTATTTCCACAGAACAAACCAACCTTGACACAAGAGACAAAAACAAAGCAGAGCAAACTGGAAGGAAGAGAAGTGGGTGTGGCTGATGGAAGGCAGAGGAGAAACAGGACAGGGGGTTGTGTTCAGGAATGTGCAGTGTCAGGAACCCTCGATTGGCATTTACACCCACATCTTCCAAGCAGGAAGTTTTACTTACCAGCAAACTGACTGTGCTTGATTGACCGGGGTCTGATTTTTCCCTTCACACCAGAGAATAATTCCGTGAAGGATAGCTCGTGTGTCACAATATAAATTACACACAGGAGCTGTCCAATCTGGAAGCATGCTATTCTAGAGCTAGGTGATTGCCGGTCCTCTAGTGTTATTGATCTGTGACCAGGATTTCAGAAAGGCATTTCTTTCCCTTCTCTAAAAATTAAGAAGAACCAGAGACTAGATAGCTTAAAGACCTAGAGTAAAGTCAAACATTACTGGTATTAAAGCAAAAAAAAACAATAAAATGATTCCTAATGGTATTCTGCTATACTCATAGATCTGTGCTTTATTCAGTCACCATCAGAGAGGCTCCCTCCAGCAGCAGATGGGAATAGATACAGAGACCCACAGCAAGACATTGTACAGAAAGAGAGTCTAAGTTGGAGGCTCCTTCGGGTCCCTCCCCTCAGAGCTCAGGAAATCTCCTGAAAAGGAGACAAAAAGACTGTGAGTCCAGTTTCATCCCATGCTTTTTCAGACCCAGGCCAGCTGGCCTTGGTGAGTTCCCGATAGAACATCCCCATTGTCTCAGTGTGTGGGTGCACCCCTCGCGGTCCTGAGTTCCTTGCTCGTGCTCTCTCTCCTTCTGCTCCTGATTTGGACCTTGAGATTTCAGTCCGGTGCTCCAGTGTGGGTCTCTGTCTCTGTCTCCTTTCATCACCTGATGAAGGTTAATATTCAGGAGGATGCCTATATGTTTTTAACATAGTGGACAATGAGGACTACTGAGAACTCAAAAACAATGGCAATGGGGTTTTGATCCTACTGCACGTACTGGCTTTGTGGGAGCCTAGGCAGTTTGGATGCTCACCTTACTAGACCTGGAAGGAGGTGGGTGGTCCTTGGACTTCCCACAGGGCAGGGAACCCTGATTGCTCTTAGAGCTGACGAGGGAGGGGGACTTGATTGAGGGAGGGGGAGGGAAACGGGAGGCGGTGGCGGTGCCGGGGAGGAGGCAGGAGCACTGGACTGAAGTCTCACGATCCAAAGGAGGAGCAGAAGGAGAGTGAGCACGAGCAAGGACCTCAGGACGGCGAGGGGTGCACCCACACACTGAGGCAATGGGGATGATCTATCGGGAACTCACCAAGGCCAGCTGGCCGGGGACTGAAAAAGCATGGGACAAAACCGGTCTCGCTGAACATAATGGACAATGAGGACTACTGAGAACTGAAGAACAATGGCAATGGGTTCTTGATCCTATTGCACGTAATGGCTTTGTGGGAGCCCAGGTAGTTTGGATGCTCACCTTAATAGACCTGGATGGAGGTGGGTGGTCCTTGGACCTCCCACAGGGCAGAGAAACCTGCTTGCTCTTTGGGCTGAGGAGGAAGGAAGACTTGATTGGGGGAGGGGGAGGGAATGGGAGGTGGTGGCGGGGAAGAGGCAGAAATCTTTAATAATTAAATTAATTAACTAATAAAAAAATTAAAAAAAGAAATCTTTAATAAATAAACAAATAAATAAATTTAAAAAAAAAAAGACTGTGAGAGTCAGAGGCTTGGAGAACACCAGGAGACCAAGACCCTCTGAATCAACTAAGCAAGGCTCGTATGAGCTCACAGAGACTGAAGCAGCAAGCACAGGGCCTGCATGGGTCTGTACCAGGTCCTCCATGTATATATTATAGCTATTGGTTTAGTATTTTTATGTGACCCCTGACTTTGAGAACAAGTGGGTCTCTGATTCTTTTGCCTGCTCTTGGGACTCTTTCCTCCTGCTGGGTTACCATGTTTAACTTCAATATGAAAGTTTTTGCTTCATTTTATTGTATTATATTTTGCCATATTGGGTTGTTATCTTGTAGAAGCCAGTTCAGTTCTTTTCTAATGAAAGATAGAAAGGGAGTGGACCCAGATGGGAGGGAAGATGAGGAGGAACTGGGAGGAATGGAAGGAGGGGAAACTATAATCGGGATATATTGTATGAAAAAAAAAGAATCTGTTTTAAATTAAAAAAGAAATATTTTAATAAAAAAATTAAGAAGTTGCCGGGTGGTGGTGGTGCACGTCTTTAATCCCAGCACTCGGGAGGCAGAGGCAGGCAGATCTCTGTGAGTTCGAGACCAGCCTGGTCTACAAGAGCTAGTTCCAGGATAGGCTCCAAAACCACAGAGAAACCCTGTCTCAAAAAACCAAAAAAAAAAAAAAAAATTAAGAAGTTAAACTTGCAGAAATTAAATCAGATACAGTTTTGCCTAGGAACAAAATGACATCTGTAGATGAGACCTGTGTAAGCTATTTGGGGACAAAATATAAAGTGTTTATTTTCTGCCCTTCGTAGAGCATTCGTCTCTTGGGTATTTCATGCTTCCTTTGAGAGAGATGAAAGAATACAAGAAACGTTTAAACTCAAGGGAACTCTGTTAGCATCTATTAGAAGTGCTCAACATAAAGTAGGAGTGGGTTTATCAAAATTATGATTGAATTTTATAAATTTCAATGGTGACATATATAAATTACCTTCATATTCCAGCACTACCAAGATGCTCATTTTTTGTTCAGAGATTTTAACATCTATGAATTATTAATTCCATTTTAAACTTGGACCAATGAAACAAAGAATATTAAAAAATAAAAAATAAAACACACTAAAGAAACCTACAAGAACTATGTGAGACCATGAAAAGACCAAATCTTTAAATTATAGGCGTAGATGAAGAAGAAGAACCCCAGGTCAATGGCTGAGACTAGATCTTCAAAAAGAACATAGAATGAAACTTCCCCCAAATTAAGGAAAGACATGCTTATATAGATACAAGAAACACACACTACACCAAATAGACAGGACCAGACAGAGAAACTCCCCATGGCACATTATAGTTAAACACCTACTATCATAACAAAGAACATGTATTCGGGGGAGGCGGTGGTGACATGGCACCCATCTTTAATCCCAGCAGAGGCAGAGGCAGGTAGATCTCTGTGAGTTCAAGGCCAAACTAGTCTACAGAGTGAGTTCTAGGACAATCAAGACTACACAGAGAATCCCCGTCTCAAAATAAATAAATAAATAAAAAATTAAAAAAACAAATTTAAAAAGTATTGAAAGCTTCAAGAGAAAAACAAAACAAACAAACAAACAAACAAAAAACAAGTAAGATATAAAGGAAAACCCATCAGAGCAACAACTGATTTCTCACTAGAAACTTTAAAAGCCAGAAGGGCCTGTAGCAACGTACTTCACATTCTAAAAGATCATGGATGCTGCCTAGACTACAATACCCAGCAGAACTCTGTCATAGCAGATGGAGATAGAAGAATTCCCAGGATATGAAAAGAATTTATGTCCAACAAGCCTTAGAGCGAATGCTGAAGTAACACTAGGAAGTGAAGGGAAGACTAAATATAGCCAACATTGCCACCTGCTCCCAACCTCAGTCCCAAATTCTCTCCTATGGGCAAACCCATGCTGTAGGAAGTGCTACAGCCAGTAGCTTTACGTTACCCGCCCACTTGGTCATGGCCTCTTATACTATTTATGCAGATGTAAAGCATGCATCTTGCCTCTTTTCCGGCTGTGGGATTCGGTTGCTGGTCTCTGTTCCAGCAGAGGATTCTGACTTGTGAGTCTACCCCTCAATAAATAACCCTCTATTATTCTCAATTCTGAGCTAGTGTGGGATTTCTTTTAAGCATCCTTCTTCAAACCCACTCTACGTCCCCCACAGAGCCTCACCAATTGCATTCATATCCAAGATCCCCTGGTGTCAAAAACTTAATTTCCTGTCTAGAAAGCTGGGAATAACTTCTAGAAGACTACATACTCAAAACTTCCTTCTCTGTGAACAAATCGCTGTGGGGAGTCCGTATTGGAATCGTTTGACTTCTGCTAGATTTTTGTTCTGTTGACCATCTCAGCAGCATCAGATGTCACTGACTACTCTTCCAGAAGCCCTCTCCCTTCGGACAGCTAAATGTTGATTCTATTTGGTTCGCTTCTGATAACTCAAGGAAGCTTTTACTTACCTTCCTACTCTTTGCCTTGATTCGGCCATGAGTTTAAAATGGTTCTTTCCATGCCCACCTATTTCCTATGGATCTTGTTTTGCTGTTCATTGTAACTGACACAGACTTACATGCATTTATGAAGTATAATGTGACCTTGTTACATGTACACAGCAGGCAATAATCGAAACATGATATTTAACACACCCATCACATTAAATGTTTATCACTTAAGTTAGAACAAGCCATATCCTCTAGTTTCTTTGAAGTAAACAGCACACTGTTATTAACTGTGGTATGTACCCTGTTGGGCTACAGAACATTCATGCCTATTCCTTTTATCTGGCTATAATTTTTATCTCCATTGACTTACCTTTCATAATCATCCCTGTCCTGCCTTTCCAGACTATGGTGAGTAACCACTAGTCTATCCTACACTTCTCTGAACCCAGCTGTATGATTTGACACAGAAGTGAGATCAGGCAGTCTCAGTTTCTAGTACCTGGTTTATATCATTTTATGGAATGTCTTTCAGACTCATCCATGTCGGTACAAAAGACAGAATGTCATCCCTTTGCGGCTGAGCAGTTGTCTCTTGTCGACATGCAGCAATGTATTTTCCTTATCCACTCATATACTGATGGTGGATACCCATCTTCATTCCTATCTGGGCGGCAGGAATGAACAGTACTACAATAAACACAGACATTCAGATACCTTGGCATCTGATTTGATTTCCTTTGGATAGATGCTCATGGCGAGACGACTAGACCACATGCAAGGTCTACTTTTATTGTTTGAGGAAGCTCCTAATGGCCATTGTGAAGTTTAATTCTGGTTAATGGAAATTCACCGCCACTGATGTAATAAGCCAATCAAGCTGAATCAATCCAGGTTTATTCTGAGCACAGCATTCTTGGGTGGCCCCAGGGGTAGTTGAGGAGACCATGTGTTTGTTCTTTGGGGGTGCAGGTTAAATACCCTGTGGGAATGGTCTTGAGCATCTCTGGGGAAGGGTCATCATTGGGCAGGCTTTCTCGTGGGTGAAGTCTGAACCGAGGCAACTGGGCAAGAAGTGTGGGGGAGGGAGGACTTGGGGTAAAGCCTCCACCCAAACATTCCAGACTCTTTGGATATATGGATGACAGGGACTGGAGTGAAGCCTTTATCCAAACAGCCATACCAATTTACATTCCCAGCAATGGCATATAAATAAACCTATTTCTCCATACCCATGCCAGAACCTAATATTTTGGGTCTTCCTTTTGTGCTTGCCATCCTAATTGAGGTGAAATGTGTGGTTTTAATTTCTATAGATAATATGCTTTTTACATGTACTTGTTAGCTTGTGCATTCATTTGACATCTACTCAAGCCCTTTGCCTGTGTTTTAATTACATTATTTGGAGTTTTTGTTACTAAATTCCATATATTCTAGACATTAATTACTTGCCAGGGACTTAGTTTGCAAATATTTTTCTCCCATTCTACAAGTTTATTCTACTTTACTCTGTTAATTATTTTCTTCATTATGCAGAAACTTTTTTATTTAACATAACCCAGTATTTGAGATTTTTTTTGCTGTTGCTGCCTGTGCTTTTGAGTTCTTTCCAAAAAAAGAAAAGAAGAAAAGTAGTTTTCCATTTTCTACTGATCTCAATGTTGTAAATTTTACATGCAAATTATCAACTACTTTATTTCCCTGTATTGTGAGAGGTAGAGATTATCAATACAAAATGGAGTTATTGCTTCAGAGAGAATAATGGTTAGTTGTTCTTGAGCCATATGTGAAGGACAACGGCTTCGGAACTGGATTCAGACTGCAGCAGAAGAATGTTCACTATGGAACATGAGATAGTTGTGTAGAGCTTCCTACTCATATTTTTCCTCAACCTTCTAGCAAAGATCTACTAGAGATTCTATTCATTCCAGACAAAAAATAAGTCATCAATCATGGCCCTGGTGGGGATAGGAAGTAGGTGGGTTACAGAAACTGGGGGAACTGCAGAGGTCTCAGGCACTGTCTGATCACATTCTTAGTTTTTCATTTGGAGGAAAGCTAGTGGTCTACAAAGAACTGCTTTTAAAGGCTTTTGTAGCCACAGGATGTTAGCTCAGAAAGGGGTGTGAAATGACAAACTCTTAAGGGGACTAAATATAGCCTAAGATCATTTGGTTCTGTTCTGCAACATTGTAACTTTCCACAAAGAGTTCCTTTGGCCTTGTAAAAACTCTAACAGGCATGGCTTTTGTTTTTTCTGGGAAGTGCAGTTTCTAGGACCTACTTTACCTTTGTTTTACAAGTACAGATCCAATTTTCCCTGGAAATATTTGTTGAAGAGAATGTCCTTCAGATTTAATTCTTGGTGCCTCTGTTAAAAACTGATCACATATCAATGGATGAACTGGTTCCTATTTGTTATGCTCAACTCTTTGAGTCTACCTGTAAAGGTGAGAACCACATTGGGTTGTACCTCCATAGCTGTATGGTACATTTTCACGTCAGGGCGAGTAATTCCCCCAGGTTTAGTTTTGTCCAATATTGCTACTGGGGGAGGGTCCTCTTGTTGCACTTGAATTTTATCATTGCTTTTTTTGTTTGTTTGTTTCTGGACAGAATGTTATTGGTATTTGGTAAAGATTACATAAAACCTGCAGATCATTTTGGACAGTATGAACATTTTAATAATATTTATCCTTCTAATCTCTGAGCATAGAAAGAAATCTTTTCATTTAGTCATATCTTCTTTTTTTTTCCTGTTTCTGTAGGTTTGGTTTGGTGTTTGTACAGGGACACAGAGCCTTGTGCATGCTGGGGTTCTACCAGTGAATTACACCTTGAGCCCTGTTTTATGGTTTTCATTGTATGTCAGGAACCAGCTTCAACAAAAACACCTCTTGCCAGGGTAAGGGCATAGGGATTTAGAAATATTCATAAAGAATATGAAATGCATGAAAAATAATGAAACAGAAAAAAAAACATAGAATAGTATCAGGAGGGAGTTCCAGTAAATACTGAAATCGCCCACATTTAATTTCCAATTGCTTAAAACACCCTGACCCCAAGAGATAGGAGTAAAATTAAAAAAAAAAATACATTAACATGATACAAGGAAAGTTGAAGGTCACGGGCTACATCCATAGATAAGCGTTCTGTTGCTAGAACAAAACAAGTCACACTTGCATCCTAGACCAGAACATTCTGTAGGCAAACCACTCCCTGGGTGGAATCCAATTATACCTCCTTAAAGGACCTGGACCCTTAGTCAGATCCTTAGACTTTTGTGTGGGGTAGAAACACATCTTCTTTATTCTTGAAATACAAGGCTGGCTATTAGCCACACTGTAGACCGCCTTGACGGGTTACTCTGTCTAGAGTCACAGGCAATTGTGAGCTGCCTGATGCTGGTACTGGGAACAGATTGAACTCCCATCCTCTGAAAGAGGCACAAGTGTTCCTAATTGCTGAGCTGTCTCTCCAACCCTCAAGAAGCAATTGTTATGTATTGACTTTGTATCCCTTACCTTTGAACAACCCATTGAATCCATTTATCAATTTTACTAGGTTTTGGAGTAATCTAAGTTTCTCTGTATCCATGATCATGTTAGCTACGAATAGGGTCAATTTGATACCCTTTCTTCATAGCTGATGTCCTTTATTTATCTTGTCTAAAGGCTCTAGCTGGAACTCTCAGTCCATGCAACATGAAAGTGGCAACCTTGTTATGTTCCATATCACAGAGGAAAGCTTCAGTTTTTCCTGTTCAATATGATGTGAAGTACGAGTCTGGCGTATGTTGCCTTTTATATGTTCAAGTATTTTTTTTCTATACACAACAAATTGAATTCTTAACATGAAGGGATATTACATTTTGTCAAATACTTTTCCTTAGCATATTAAATAATTATTTAATCATGTTAATAGAATGTATCACATGTTGAAAATCCTTGCATCTTGCATCAGTCTCAGATTATGTGGCATAAGGTTTTTCCAATGTGCTACCAAGCTCAGTTCCCTCACACTTTTTCAATTTTTTGTTACCTTTATTTTGGGAGGGAGGCTTGTGTGTGTCGTGGAGTGCCTGTGGAGGTAAGAGGCCAGATTGAAGGAGCTGGTTCTTTCCTACAACTCCATGACTTCTGGAGATCAAACTCAGTCATCAGGCATAGCAATGATACCCTACCTGCTGAGCTTTCTCCCCAGCCTACTGTGCACATATTTGGTTAACGACTTTTCTTGCATCCATGTTAATCAAGTATGTAGCCTGTGGCTTTTCCCCTCTTTCTTTTACTATGTTTTTACCTGGTTTTACAGACAGGAATAATGCTGGCCTTGTGAAAATTTTTAGAAGGATTTTCTCCTTTTCACCTTTTGGGTCTAGTTTGAAAAGGTTTATTTCTTTACCTATATTTAAAAGAAGTTAGCAATGATTCTACCAGACTCCAAGCTTTTCTTTATTTCAAGACTTTTTTATTGCTTATTTAATCACATATCTGTTTATTGGTTGGCAAAGATTTTCTAATTCTTCTCCCTCAACTTCGACATATTGTATCTATCCATTCCTTCTAGGATTACCAATTAGTTGGCATATATGATAAACCTTAATAATCATTTGTAATTCCTATGGTTTCCATTATAATTATTTTTCATTTCTGATTTTGATTCAGTTTTAGTTTACTTTGCTAGAGATTTGGTTCTGCTCATTTTTTGTTTTATTGCCTGTGCTTTTGATCCAACATCTTATATAATCCAGGATGGCCATGAACTCATTACATATAACATTACATACATTACCTAGGATGACCTTGAGCATCTGAGTCCTATGTCTCTACTTGCAGGGGTTCTGGGAGAGCATGATCATGCCACCATGCCTTATTTATATGGTGTCGGGAATCAAATCTAAGGCCTTCTTTGCCTTAATTTCCTATGGGCCACATCTGTCTCCTCTCTGTATAGAAGCAGTCCTTTGTTCCTTCAGGACAAACATCCTCTCCTCTTCTCCCTTGTTTGCTTCCCCTTCTCTCTGTCTTCTAGCTCCTGCCTTTGTCTTTTATTCCCTGCCCATCATCCTTCTGGGGCAAATAAATCTCCTTTGTGCTGAGAACTTGGTCTTGGGGTCCTGAGCCGATACTTTCCCTCTCATGTTCTGTCATTATTTTATGATGATAACTTGTTAAATCTGTGTTCTCTGCTTTACTTCTCCTTTTGTTCATCATTGTTTCACTTCATTATTTGCTTTGCAATCATTTTCATTCCTACTCAAGAGTGGTCCTCATGGGGACACGGTGTGCCATTCAGGGCCTCGGCATCATCTAGAATCTGGTGTATGACCCAGAACCTACATGATAATCTTTACCAGCCACATATCCTCTGTCTGTGATATGAACAACCAGCCCCAGACCCTTGCACACACTAGACATGAGCTCTGGGTCGTACTCCCCAGCATGTTCTAGGATCTAAGCCCAATACCTGCTCTCAGGAATCAAGAAATCTGGGACCCCCCAGAAGACCAACCAGCCGCAGATGGACCTTTTCCTTACAACATTCCCGAGATCTAGGACTCTGGGTGCTTCCTCACCAGATGGCAAATGCTGTGGAAAGCCTTTTGGTAAACTTTTCTGGTTCCCATGGAGTTTTTTCTCATTATTACTTGGTAGTGATTCTGTCATACTCTCTAATATGTGCAGATTTTCCTTTGCTCATTCTGAAGTCAGCTCTGGGAATATATATTAATGTGAAAAATATCATAGCTAATAAATCTAAGTCCTAGACTGAATAGAAGCGCTGTTGAAAAGGGAATGCGATATTTGAATTCACTGTCTTAATTGACATGTAAATTAAATGTAAAATTAAATGAAATCAAAATATTTGAATCACGCTGATTTTCAAATTAAGATTGAAATTATCTAATTATGGATGAAATAACTCTTCTATGGGCCAAACCATACCTTGGACTATGATTAACTCTGACCTGAGACAAATCACTACTGTTTTACAATAAAATTCCTCCTTTATAAAGGAGATTGATATGAGTTACACACAATGATTTCCTTCCAGAGACTTTAGAACGGGAGAGGAAGGAGGGTTGCGAATACAGTGGTGTTGCCAGTGAGACCTCACAGAGTGTCCTCCACTAGCTGGTCAAAGGTGATAGCAACAGGATGTCTAGTTAACAATGTGTACACTTTGCCATGTGACCAGACTGGCACTTTACAGGTACATATTTCCTCCTTAAGCCCATTGTAATCAGATGCCAATAAGAAACATTATACTGAATAATAAAATTATCCACCAAAGTCATAAAGAAACAAAATAAACAAGAAATAACCCTAAGAAAAGCCAGGCAGATCATTACCCTTGAGAGGCTCCTAAAAGACAGGAGGAAAGAGTTAGATGTGATATCCTAGATGAAATCTAAGGCTTAGAAGTAAAAGCCATTAAACACAAACAATGGGGCAGCAGGTCTGTCTCAGTAGGCAGAGTGTTTATCTAGCATGTGTGAGGCTTTGCCTCCCATTCACAGAGCTACACAAATCAATGTGTTGGCACCACCAGCCTCCAAACCAAGCAGGAGGATCAGAAGTTCAAAGTCATTCTCACCTTCACAGCACCCAACCTGAGTGGTGTTGCCGATTCAAGATTCAAAAGCAGTGATTCAAAATCACTGATTCATAACCAGCCTAGGATATATGAGCTTTTTGTCTCAAAAGCAAACAAAAATTATGACTAAAGTATAAACCATAATTATTATATGAGCACAATTTTATTATTTATAACAAACTAGCAACCCATATTAATATAAGGCATGAATAACAGGAGAAATTAAGTGTGACTAAAGCAAAATCTTCTGTAATACCTTTACAGACTTTCTGTACATCTAAAACTACCCCAAAAGTAATGTCCATTAGAAAAAACATATAGCAGAGGGACCAGAGAGATGGTTCAGAGGAAAAGTGCTTGTCTTGCTAACCTAAGGACCTGAGTTTGATCCGCAGAACCCATGTAAACATGGAAGGAGAGAACTGACTTCCCAAACTTGTTCTGACCTCCACACAGGTGCTTGTCAGGTGTGCCCACACAAGCATAGTAATAGAGGAAATTGTATGAGATAGCCCCTAAGAGAGATTTTAGCCTCTGAATTGTGAGACATAAAATAATGAATCTCTAAATTTAACAAGAAAGAAATTCTCGCATTAATGATATAAAATGGCGTCATGAGTTCTCAACAGTAAGTACACAATCATAAGTACCTATTATCATTTCACATATATCCATTTTCATTTTTTATGTTTTCTAAATGCACCCACAAGGATGGCACAGGCGCAATTTACTCCTAGTTACTACAGCATGGCAGTCCAGAGTATGAGTACACTACATTGTGTTTGTGCCGCCCAACATGATAGTTAATTTACAGATGGAAGTTTCTGTCCTACCCAGTCCCACAGCCATTCATTCCCAAAGAAACACACAGAGGATTATATTAATTATAAACCGTTTGACCTATTGCTCCAGCTTATTACTAACTAGCTCTTACAACTTAAATTAATCCATAGTTTTATCTATGTTTAGCAAACGTGGCTTGGTACCTGTTCTCAGTAAGGCATTCTCATCTTGCTTCCTCTGCATCTGGCTAGTGACTGCATCTCTGCCTTTCCCCTTTCTAGAATTCACCTAGTCTGGGTGCCCCACCTATACTTCCTGCCTGGCTACTGGCCAATCAGTGTTTTATTAAACTAATATGAGTGAAAAGTCTTTAACAGTATACAAGAGCACTATCCCACAGCAGTGATTGTATTCAAATTTTAGAGTTTTTGATGCAGTAATGAATATATTTTCATGTTTGCTTGTTCCCATGAACAAGAACTTCCCACATACAAACATTGTTATCATAACACTTAGAAAGTGTATGCATGTCCCTGGGTTCAATCTCCAGCTCAATGGAAAATAAATAAATAGCTGGGAGATCATGGTGATACACGCCTTTAGTTCCAACAGTCAGATAAATAAATAGCCAGGTGGTGGTGGTACACACCTTTAATTCCAGCAGTCAGGAGGCAGAGGCTGGAAGATGTCTGTATGTTTGAGGTCAGCCTAGTCTACAAAGTGAGTCCCGAGACAACTAGGGCTGTTACACAGATAAACCCTATCTAAACACCAGTAGATAGATAGATAGATAGATAGATAGATAGATAGATAGATAGATAGATAGATAGATGATAGATAGATAGATAATAGATAGATAGATAGATAGATAGATAGATAGATAGATAGATAGATAGATAGAAGCTTTTAGCTACCAATTAGACTTTGTTCTCAAAGTATACCAACTCATTTTTAGCTGACACTGTATCCCAGAGTTTCATCTTATGTAGATATAATCTTTTGAATGCCATCTCATTTCCAATTATATCTATGACTACTAACAAAGTTAAACATTTTATGTGTGTATCCCATTCAGATTTCCTGTATTTTGTGTTATAATGAATATCCCTCCCCCATTTTTTCTTTCCTTAATAATCTACCTAACTTTTTTGTTGTCATTACTTTTTCAAGACAGAGTTTCTCTGTGTAGCTTTGACTGTCCTAGAACTCAGTCTGTAGACTAGGCTGGCCTCGAACTCACAGAGATCCATCTGCCTTACCTCCCAAGTGCAAGGATTAAAGGCATGTGCTACCTACCAGGGCCCAGCTTCTATCTAATTTTTAAAAAATATTCCTTATATTAACCACTTACTGGTTGTATTCATAAATGCTTCGCCCAGTTGTGTGGTCTATTGGCTTTCTTCATGATCTCCTCTGTCAAACAGGAGTATTAAATTTTGCTGTGATACGAATGTTTGTCCCCCTAAATCTCACTTATTGAAACCTAACCCCCAAAGTGATGATGGCAGGAAGTCTTGGGAGGTGACAAGGACATGAGGGTGGAAGCCTCATGATGAGAGCAGTGTTGTTATCAAAGGAGTCCGAGAGCTGCCCCTGGCCTTCCATCATGGGAGGATGCAGTTAGAAGCTGCTGTCTACGAATTATAATGGGGACCCTTGCCAGACACTAAATCTATCCATACCTTGAACTCAGACTTCACAGTTCTAGAACTGTAAAAGACATAAACTTCTCTTCCTTTTAAGTCACCCAGTGTATTATATGTTACAGGAACACGAATGAACTGAAACAGGCTATACTGTAGTAGAACTACCATGCAGATACTTGCTTGTTTTATCTAAAATTTATTTTTATTTTTTGTATGTTTGTGTGTATGTCTTTGTGTGGGTATGTTTATGTGAATGCAGTGTCCGTAGAGGGCAAACAGAGCACTGGATCCCTCAAGGCTCCCAATGGTACTGGGAATTGAACTCAGGCCCCCGGCCAGAGCAGTACACTCTCTCAATCTCTGGACCATGTCTTCAGCCCCTCTGAAGTGTTTTGAGGCATTGAGAATATCCTTCTCTGTTTCAATGCCCCAATGATATTCTCCTACATTTTCTTCTAAAAGGTTTACAGTTCTACATTTGATCTATATGTAGGCTATTTTCCTTTGTGATTGGAGGTAAGGATTCATTCGTAAGAATCCAATTGTTCTTACATCATTTAATAAATCATCTGTCCTACAGTCATTCATTCATACCGTTGGCCTTGTTACCTCTGACAGGTTCTATGGAGGCTTAAGTTGCTTGTATAAATGCAGATCTGTGAGCTTTAATCCAAGATGCTAACACAATCCATCTATAATATAGACCATGAATCTATGATATCAGCTATAAACCTGTGGTTCAGGTGGAAATGGTCCGTAAACCTTACTTTGAAAAATATAATCCTGGGTCTATGAGATTGCTCAACAAAATAGACATTTACCATGCAAACATGAAGACCATAATCCAGATCTGCAGGATTCATGTAAATGCCCAGGCAGGCATAGCAGCCTTGACCTCAGCACTCAGGAAGCAGAGATTAGATACCTGTAGCAAATTAAGGTTAGGTATACAAACTCAAGTGAGAGACCCTGCCTCAATACATAAGGTGAAGAGTGAGATATCAACCTCTGGCCTCCATACACATGAGCACACACATGTGCAAACACACATGCACATGCTCATACCACATACATGGAAGATACATGGTCCCGGACACTGGTAAACATGCTGTGTTAAGACTCCAGAGGAAAGTATCCTAGAACACAGAGATTCCTCCCCTTAACAGTCCGTTCTAGCCCATGTGGCCCCTGGCAATTTAACACCCCCTGGGCAACAGCTCATTTCAAGACAATTTGACTCAAAGAAATCTAATCAGAGAGGCTAAACCATCCTTCACTCTAAACTTAGAAGCTTCCACTAAGCAGGTGGGTATAGCTGAACAGCTAACTTCAGCATGGTAATTAATTCACAGGAGACTTGACTCTGCCCTTGAACAGGACTGTCTCCCACACACAATGTAACACTGCCTCTGTCCTCCTCAACAAGCTAATGACATTGGCACAAGAAACAAATTACCAGACATATGAGCAACACACATACACATGCCCCCATGCACGCACACTCACACGCACAGACAAGGCGATGATTGCAATGGGCAGAATTTGCTTTTGAAAGTCTCCTATCACACTCAGAACAGACTCAGAAATTAGGCCATTAGTCTGTGGGCTCCCACTTTCAAGTTTAAAAGTAAAAATGACAACTACTTAGAAACTGCTTTTGCTAAAAGGCACTGACTCGTTTGGACCCACAGGTGACTAAAAGCAAGGTACAATCTTGGCATCCCTGTCTTCATTTTGTATCTCTCTCCTTTGTCTTAAAACTGGGTCAGATTACTGATCAGCTCTGAACATAGGTACATTAATCACTCCAGGGCTGGAGTGATGGTTCGGAGGTTAAGAACACCAGCTGCTCTTCCGGAGGTCTTATGTCCAATTCCCAGCAACCACATGGTGGCTCACAACCATCTATTATGAGGTCTGGTGCCCTCTTCTGGTATATACATGCTAGCAGAACATTGTATGCATAATAAATAAATAATACATTCTTTTAAAAAAAAAAAAATCACTCCAGGATTCCCAGCTGCTGATATCTATTTCATGCCTCTTCTAGGCTAAAGGTATGAAGATAAAATTAACTGAGGTATGTTACTGTTACCTTCTACAGTTGTAGGAGGGAGGCTGCTTATTTGTCCTTACCATCCAGAACTGAAATAATCACACAGAACCCATATTAATTAAATCACTGCTTGGCCCATTAGCTCTAGCTTCTTACTGGTTGACTCTTACATATTAATTTAACCCATTTCTATTATTCTGTGTATCTCCAGGTGGCTGTGGCTTACCAGCTAAAGTTTTGTCTGGCTCCGGCAGGGGCTACATGGCGTCTCTCTGACTCCACCTCCTTTTCCCCAGCATTCCATTTAGTTTTTCCAACCTAGCTCTGTTCCCCTATAGCTCTGATATAGGCCCAAAACAATTCCTTTATTAACCAATGATATTCACAGCATACAGAGATGAATCCTACATCATACAGTGTCCTGTCCCAGATATCCAAACAGTATCTGAAGGTCTCTAATCACTGCCCTAAATTTGTAGCCACCTTGAATTTCAGGAAGAGCAAATCGTTGCAGACTGGTCGGTCACCCTTGTCCTGGAGCAAAGGCCTCATGCAAACCAGCTTGTCCCTACAAAGCAATAATTTCTTCTAATTACCTTTCAAAACCAGAACTGAGATAGAGCTCAACCATGCCACAGCTAGATCAAGCTGGCTTAATTATGCCCCAGCCCCAGCCCAGTTCTATTTTCCTCTATCTAAAACCTAAAGCTCAGGTCAATGGAAAAACTGGCTGAGCCCTGAGTCCTGTGTTGGCTTAAATCCATGCTGTTTGTCATTACTTTCACCTGCTTTTAAGAGTTATTTTTATCTTTAATTATGTGTATGAATGTGTGCCTGTGTATAGGTGAGTGCCGCTGAGTACAGGTGGCCAGAAGAGGGTGTTGGAATGCCTGCAGCTGGAGTTCCAGGCAGCTGTTTGAGTCCTCTTCTACCCACATTCACAGGCCATATGGGTTCTGGGAACTGAACCTGGGTCCTCTGCAAGAGCAGCAGGTGACTTTAACCTTTAAGCCTTGTGGCTAGCCCCTCTGTTTGCTTTCTTTGAGGGCAAGTGAGACCCAGCATGTTGGAAGAACCTCCCTCTCTCCCAGCGAAAGCCAGAGTCATCCATTGCTCTTTCATGTCCCTCTTTGCTCCAATTTTATTCTTGGACTGGAGAGATGTCTCTGGGAAAAGTCCTTGCTGTGCAAGCATGCCACAGATCAGCGTTTTGATCCCCGGAAGCCATGTCAAACCAGGTGGAGTGAAGCCTACACTTTCAGTGCTTCTAGAATGAGATGGGAGAGAGTTGAGGAATATTATTTTCAGGGGTGTTACTTCTGTTTATGCTGCATTTGATTATCTGTGAAACTGTGATTCTTTGCCTGTCTAAAACACATGATGGTCCTAATAAAGAGCTGAATGGCCAATAGCGAAGCAGGAGCAAGGATAGGCAGGCAGAGGGTGTAAATAGGAGAACCAAGGAAGAGGAGGAACAAGAGAACAAGGAGAGGAGAACATCAGGGACCAGTCAGCCAGCTACACAGCAAGCCTTGGAGAAAGAAGTAAAGGAAGGTATACAGAAACAGAGAAAGATAAAAACCCAGAGGCAAAAGG